>NC_140582.1:333997400-334597400 GCF_964204655.1 Triturus cristatus
CACCGGAACAGGTGTAGGCAGCTGCGGGCAGCAAAAAAGTGTCTCAGCAGGTAGGAGCATGGCATGCTGCAGGCCCTGTCATGCCAGAGCTGCGGCAGTAGGCTGGGTCCAGACAGCCTCATCGCCAGTGTAGAGTCGTGAGGCCCTAGGCCGACATGGTGATTAATGAAAAATACAGGCACATGGTTCTGATGAGTATAACTAACCCAGGGCACATGCGTCTGGCCCCTTTTATTGGGAGGGCTGCCTAACTGCTGATGCCTGTAATGGATGGGTGTGGGTGTTGAGGCATCCTCCGGTGAGGGGCTACAACGCTACATGTCCTGCATGACTCTATAACACGGTGGAAACCTTGGCAAAGTAATATATCTTAAAGCTGAATGTGCCAGCACTGTGGTCAGCATTGGATAGAGTGCAAGACCGCTTAACATGGAGGTTGGAGTGATGTAATCTGCCAGGAGGTGGTTTGAGATTTTCTATAGCTGTGGTAACTATATGGAAAACCAAATACAAGTATTAATACTGATAAATCCTAAATGGGTATATCCCGATGTGGGTCCTGTGTTCACTATTCTGTAGGAATCAAGCTAGACCTAATAACCCATAAGAAGGCCAAAACCGATCTGGGGTTGCTTGTGTTCTCTGGCCTGGCAGTTTGGGCTTGGCTGTTCCTTTCGGAGCAGGACTTATGGTGGTTTGCTTATGGTCAGTCACTAAATTGAGTTTAATAATAGCTAAAAACAAGCATCTGCAATGCAATAGTTCTCGCATTTATACAAGTTTGAGCTATTGGCATTGTAAATGACAAAGCCTTTTATTTATGTTTTGGTTTTTAAAACATAAATAAAAGGCATTTTGTCATTTACAATGCCAATAACTTAAACTCTTGCAAATGTTTGTTTAAAAGTGTGTGTCGGAGTGGTTGCAAACAGAAGATAGCAGAAGGAACACAGACTGGGAGGGTGTGGGGAGGCAAAACTAAGGGTGCCGGTGTGGGGAAGCAAAAATGATGGCGCGGTGGGGGGAAGGGGCACGGAGGGCATAGGTAAGCAAACGATAGAGCAATGTGGCGGGCATGGGGAGAAAAGCAAATGAGCAAAAGCAACGTTAAGCTGTGGATGAAAGCGCTCCCTTTACTGGTAATCTGAGCCGAGTAGCAAAGCGCAGCGAGCTGCCACTTTGGAACTGGAGAACGGCTCAGTAAAGCGCTCCAATACCTTCCGGTCGGATTTGTGCCTGCAGGAGAGTGTGTCAAAAAGAGACATTTGCAGCCAAATAGTTTCTTTATTTTTTGGATCCATTTCACAGGGGAACACATTGAGAAAAGAGGGTAAGAGCCCTTTGTTGAAGTCATGGTTTTTAGCAAGTGAGCGAAGGAGCAAACCTAAAGCATATTCATGTTTAAGACAGATGTTCGTTCAGAAAATAAACGCGCCAGATCTAGCGGAATTTACATCACGCACCTTTGACCTCCCTTAAGGCATCTCTGAGTTGCCCCCTTTTGTCTCCCACGGTTGTGAGGAGGACGACGACGCAGCCAGGCGGAAGGTGGACGAAACGGATTACGATCAGGAAGTGCCGGAAACTGCTAGCGGTCTAGTTGCGCTCGGAACGCGCATCGTCAGCACACGACAGCCAATCGGATATAAGGAGGGCGGTACCCGGAAGGCGTGGTTCCAGGACGACGCGGAGGAAGAGCGGAACCAGAGAGAGAGAACAACGGAGCCACGGACGACCAGCGGAGACGTCAGTGACGGCACTGGGAGAAGAGCGGGACCCGTGACGACCGGTGAAGCAGACGGGGTAACTTCGGAAGGCGTACCCACAAGGAAGGAAACGTACACTGCGCACAAGCCCGGCGGCCCGAGAGAGGGAGAGGACGCCCCGGGTCCAGCTGCCACGGCCCGACACCCGGGTCGTGGCCACAGGCAAGTGCCTCTTAAAGGATCTTTTTGGTGGGGTACCTGGGGTGCTTGTACATAGGTAAAACAACACAGTCACAGTGGTAGGAGAACCGGAATCCCTCACCTTTGTTTCGCACTACCATTCACTCCTGATCCCTACTTTACTTTTCCCCTCTCACGACGTTTGGTGGCGGTGGCACAGAAAAAATAGGAGAAGTGAGGAGAACCTAACCAGAGCGTTTCTTTCTTTCCCTTGGGGCTGCCCGGGTTCTGGAGGTTATCCTACGAAGAGGGAGAGAAGAACCAGAGAAAGGGGCATGAAGGTCACTGCAACCATCGGAGGAGAGAAGGATCGGTAGCAGAATACGCTGACTCAGCCCTGAATCTGTGGTGTTAATTTGAGGCTGCACCTGTTTGGTCATTCAGTTCATTTGTAGCTAAGAAAAGGAAAAAGAGGAATCCGGTATCCTGTGGCTTGTTCCTATTAAATAAGGCTTATAACACTTCATATGCTGCTTGGTCTCCGTATATACCTCGTGTCAGGCTATCGGCATTCCTACAACGGTTCCCGAAGAACTCCCTGTTTGCTACGAGTTAAACAAGCCGGTGGTCACAACTGTACATCAGAAACCCTCCTGCAGCAAGAGAACCTCATTAAAGAGAATAGTACTTACAGACTAAAGAAGACGTACCGTGTAACAACCAAAGTAAAAGAGCCAGTCCTCATGGGAGGTTACAAATGAAGACAAGGCGGTACTAAGGAGGGACTACCAAGCCTAATAACGAATCAGAAGTCAGCATTTATGAAGACCAAAGACACAAGCCAATGACAAATATGGGCGGAGAGTGGCCGGGCTTCAAGTACATACTCCAATACAGCATGGCTCGCAGAGCAGTGCATCCGCTGCCCAGACTTGACCTAAAAATGTTGGACTGGCATGCTGCCTGGGTAGGTACCGGTCAGTGAGATTTATTCAAGCATTATACCCAACACCTTTTCGTTTTCCAAACTGATTTTAAAGCCTATTCTTCAGGTATCAACCAGTTTATTCTTTAAAAGTCTTGATAATAGATATTCTGCATACAGTTGGTCATACCACTGAAAGCTTGAGCTCAGCTCGACTCAGGTGGCTGGCTCTGGCTCAGCTCGACGTCCTCTTGACTTCAAACTCAAAATAAGCTGAGCCTACATCTGGCTTTTGCCTCCCACTCACAATATTTCCTTATGCACCAAGAATGAAAAACTAGCATAAACCATTGATGTAAAAAACTAGAGAAAAAAATATCCATAGAGTGGCTAAATTGCTGGCTTCATCCCCTGACTAAATTGTGTGATCCTATGCATATATTTTATTTGACTAAGACTACTTTTTCTTCGTTATCACATCTGAAAGCACCTTCAAATACTTGAGCTCAGGGTGTACTCTGTACAAAAACTTTGGATACTCGTCGGCTGCCATGTTGGACATGTACGACTTGTTTGGAGCTGCGAGGGTGGAGCCACAGGATCAGCAACGGCTTTGGGGTGCAGTGGAGCATGGAGCAGATGCGGGGGCAATGTTGACACCCAGCAGCAAGGGCAGAGCAGGCAGGCAGGATTTATCTGGCTTGTGGCTTGAGCTGCCCGAAACACCAAGTGTAGCTTGAGCGGCACCTGGAACTCGAACCCTAACGGCTGACGGGTCAACATTTGCAGCCGGGAGCCTGCAAATATCCTCCGTAGCCATATTAGACAGTGGTTTTAGGAGCCTCCACTCATTCGGAGGTGGCTGGTGCCCACGATGAAGCCGTTTCAGTTGCTTCAGTTGTTCTGCCATCCTTCGCTTTCTATTTAATGGCCTCCATTTTCCTCCGTCTGACTGCCATTTCTGGCAGCTCACTGTTGTGCCTACTTTTGCTCTTTGGTTGTGCCTGTCTGTTGGTTGTCTGTTGTGCTTGTGCCCGCCAGTATCCCCTTATTGCAACTCAAAACTCCTTCTTAAAATTCTAAAAAATGTAAGAGTTAAAGTTCAAGCCAAAATTCAAGACTAGGCCCACAGAGGAGTAGGAATTGGTGCTTAGGAGAATCTTCTGCTGTTTACTTTTGTGTTATTTTCCGACTGTGAGTGCTGCACCGCCACTGCGCTCACCACCCTTGGGGAGCCGAGAGGTGGTGGGCGTGTGGCAGAGTGGTGACAGCCACAGTGGGCATAAGAGTGCACTGCTTGAGCAATCATCTGGAGTAATTCTGTGGAGAACCCAAAGGAAAGTGATGGAATCTCTTCCCCCGCAAATTTGAAGACGACAATAACATTTGGGGAGGCGACCTTTTGGTGGCGGCAGTGGTTACAGCAGGATGATGTCTGGAAGTACCGAATTGTGACTTTCAATCGTGACTTTTGATTATTTCAAATTGGAGTCAAAGTTTTTAAGGAAAGTCATCTAACTGCTAGCATTGGGTGTTGGCACTATTGGATTCTTCTGCTCCTTGTTTCTCAATGTTCCGTGTGCTCTGCAAGTTCTCTCCAGGTTTTGGGTGTGTCCTGTTTGAAGTGGCCATCTCACTCTATACCATGCACCAGGCCCGTGGGCGGTTGTAGTGTCCTGAGTTTTAGCAGTGGTCTTTGCGACATTGGTCATTGAACATTGAATTGGGGCAGAGTAGAGCAAGCTGTGCTTGGCCTGCTTTTTGGTTTTTATTGGTCTTTTTGAACATTTGGCCATTCTTGCGGTGGAATGATGGTTAAGCGTAGTATTCACAACCCTGTTAGTGTGGATTGAACGTAGGTTGAGCACGGAGCATCAGTGGGAGCTCTCATGGGTTGATGTTTCAAAGGTCCATAAGACAAATGTCCAGGTTGTTGCTTTTTCGATTGCTTATTTAACGCCTAGCCCTGTGTGTGTTCTGAGAAATCTTGTGGTGAAAAAAAGGGATATAGTTAAAAGGCTTTGTGCAGCAAAGGCATCAAAGGGATCCAGTTATTTGCTACAGATCTATATGAAACCCTTATTGAATGAAGAATCTCTTTCGCTACCAGCATATAATAATTTGGAGGAGGGGGTGGATGCAGCAAACTTTAGTATAGCCAAGTAACTTTTGCCAATGGATTCATCGGCAGCCGTACTTAATTTGGGGGGAATGTCTTGGGTTTATTGTTACTTGTAGACAACAAGTGTGAGGATAAGATGAAAGGTGTAATTAGAGTACAAGCAATGGTCCATAGTAAAGTGTATAGTGTGTCTGTCCTGATTTTTGCTCTCTTGTAGGTATGCAAGGTCTAACTTCAGCCCACAGGGCTGTGCAGGAAGAGTCATAGAAGTTAATGCCAACCAACCCTAGTCCTATTAGAAGTTGCTCTGCTAAGGAAAAAAGTCCACAGCAGTCAGTTTGCCGTGAAATGGAGAATATTTTTGAAGAGAGATGGCAGGGGCGGATTGGTAATATCAGATATTGGCATGGACTTAGTAGGTGAACAAATAAGTGGTAATTCTATTCTAGAGAATTTAGAATGGAAGGTGGGGCTGGCGAGAAGTCAGATAAGCCCCTGTGTTCCATGCTTCCAGGTGAGGTTGTGGGATATTAATGAGTCCTCCAGCCTTTGTACTGAACCCATTGATCCTATGGAATGCCATCGAAAACCTATAGAAAATGCCCAAACATTCAACCTCCAACAAAAAAATAGTTTAAATGAAATTTTCTCTCCTGTATTTAATTGATCTATCTTTTACACAAGCGGTCAGTGACCTGGAATTAAATAAAACAGTCCTTTTTTCCCTGAACCATTGTTAGATAGTGTCCCATTGGTTTAACCAAACCATTCCATGAGAGAGTTTGTTTCAAATATCTCAAATTGTCTGGCATCAATGAATAAAATATAGGAGACTGTTTTTCTTTTATCTAATCCAGTAAAGGACACAGAGCATAATGTGGACACTAGCCTATTGGTAGTGCAATTCTTGTCAGAATTACGAATGAAGAATCGGAACCATAAGTGTAAGGAAACCATGGAACCTTTGATAAAAAAACTTGCCATCAGTTGATTTAGACAGAAGCAGTAGATGTGTCCCATTTTAATTCTATGTGCAAGGAAACCTTGGTCCCTTTATTAACTAACTGTTTTAAGTCGACTCAGACTAAAACAGTGGATGTGCCCCATCTTAGTGTGTTGTTAAAGAAAGGTGGAGATATCAAATATGGTTGTAGTTGATGCTTTGAAAATTGCTCCCTCAGAATCAAAGTCCAAAGGGTTTTGGGAAGAGAGTGTGAATGGGTCAGAAAAGCTAGCGAAAGTGTTATAAAATAAAATCGGGGCAAACGAGATTGTTTGTAAATAAATAAAAAAGTCTAAAAGAGTGTGGAAGCGTAGGATAACAAAAATAGGGTCTTAAAGCTGAAGACCATGCCAGAGAAAGGAGAAAGAGGAGGGCTGATTAGCTGCAAGGGACTTCTCTATCACCAGAGAATATGGTGCAAAGGATGAGATTATATTGTTTTCAGGTCCAAGTATTGGTAATATTTTTTGAGATTCAGCAGATCCAGTTCCGGGTCAAAATAACCAATATACGTGTTCATTCTCCTGATCAACTTAATCCTGATAGAGTAAGAGAAACCACATCTGTGACCCAAAGTAATGTATGTTCTAAGGAGGGGGTGGGCCCTTTGGTCTTACAGCAAACTATGGCCTGCTGGGTAGTGGGGTATTTCCAGCTAATCCTTATAACTCTGCAGATTGGGTTCTTCAGTTGGTATATCTTTTTTTGATGATCCGGAAGAATCCCTTAATAGATCTAGCACATTAGCCATTTTAACACAATACCAAAGCTCTCCAAGTTGGTATCTAAAGACATAACTTTGTTTTCCTTCCCGAAGATAACTGATATTGCAGAATCTTGGCCATATGTAGCTATTCATCTTAACTCCAGGGCAGTGGTTGATGAAATTCTTAATTCGATTGATGATTTCCAACGAGCAGGTTATGATGTTTGAGAGATTTTCCTCCCCATCAGTTTTATTTGATAGTCAAAGGGAGAATGAAACCTTCCAGAAAGATCCTTGTGATGTATTGAGGATGTATCAGCATACTAAGATAAGTGAAAGGTTTAATAGTAAATTGGTAAGTGGAGGAACAAAGGATTGTACCAAAGTCAATGAAGAGAGGGCACGTTAATGCAAAACTCGATAATTCGCCTGTAAAGGGTAAATACGACAGGAATTGGGTGGCTGGAGCAATTAATCCTGAAAGGGTGGTCATAAGGCCTCCTTTTTGGAGGCCTTGATGATGATGGTGTTTGTCTTGCTTGAAAAGGAATCAGCAATTGGTATTGTTGACCATAGCAAACAATTACTATGTAATAATAGCTTTGCAAGAAACATGGGAAACTGAAGAAATTATGATTAATGATTATATGACTTATAGTGTGGGTGCTGTTAAAGGACAATCAGCCTCATGCATCAACCCAAAATCCAGTCGGTAAAATACCGATTCGGTAATAGCTCCCGGTATTAAGTAAAAAATACCCAATCCCAATGCATCAACCCAAAAGCAGAAATCGCTATTTAAGGAATCCTTAAATAGCGATTCTTTAAATAGGGATTCCTTAAATACCGATTCCTTAAATAGCGATTGCATTTAAGGAATCCCAAAGTGAGATTCCTTAAATGCAATGCATCAAAGTTAAAAAATTAGCGATTTCGCTAATAGGGGGAGCAAATTACCATGAAGATGAACTGCATGGTAATTTGCAAAAACTTTGAAAAATGCACTTTTGTGCATTTTTCAAAGTTTCATGTTGCGCACACACATGCCCTTAGAGCATGTGTGTGTGCAACATATGTGCACATATCATTTTCAGGGGTGCAACAGGGTGTCCTTTTGACACCCTGGCACCCTTGAAAGTGCTCCCGCTATTAGCGATTCGGTAATACCGAATCGCTAATACAGACTGGCTTTACATTCATTCCTATGGGCCTCCAAGCCCATAGGAATGAATGGGTAGGTATTCCTTATTACCGATTCGGTATTACCGATTCGGTAATAAGGAATATTAAGGAATCGCTATTTGAATAGCGATTCCTACATGCATAGCCTTTTGCTATTCCTTATTAGCGATTCCTTATTTTTCGCTAATAAGGAATTGCAAATGGCATTGTTGATGCATAGGCCCCAATATGAACGCCCCACAGGGGTGTTAGTATTTTATGTTTCAGCTAAACAGAGTATAAAGGCTCCTAAATATTCTACTGAATACCTTAATTTTTTTAATTATTTTAATTTCTGGTCTGAAGAAAAGCAAGGAAATTTGGGCAATTTTTTTTCCATAGATTTAATTATAGTAGATACTTATTTCCCTTCTAAATATAGCCAAGATAAACAGTTAAAAGAGTTGGTAATGTTGATGGAAGAACGTATGGCTGAATTCCCCAAAGTCCCTATCCTATTGGTATGTGATCTTAATGCTAAAATCCCCAGTCAAATATTGGACGATGACTCTCAAGTGGAAAATAATAATGTATTGGGCATCTCGGGTCACGTACTTCTTAAAAATCGCAGTAATAGGAAAGGCAGGAAATGGTTGTCTATATTGGATAGCCGTAATATGACAGTAATTAATGGTAGGTGCAGCAGGGATAAAATACCTTTGACAGTGGGAAATCAGCCACTGTTATTGTGCCATAATCTCCTCTGGTGACTTTAGCCTGGTAAAAGATTTTAAGATGGGAGAATTATTAGGTAGTGACCATAGGCCTCTTTTTCTTACTTTACAGTTAGGTATGTTTAAGGGACCGCTGGCAGAATAGTTCGCCAATACGTTGAAAAAACAAGCGTAGGATAATTTGGACTGCTAGATTGAAATGTGGGGCTGTGAATGAGGTTAATAAACTTTTGAGGAATCCGTTTAATAACACACCTCAAGCTATTCTGAAAAAGTATGATAACTTGATATCCTCCTGAAAAGACTGCCACATTGTTATTAAAGAAGGGAACGGGTTGTATGGGGAAAATAAATCTTGTAAAGATTAGACAAAGCTTGAACTCAACAAGAAAATACGGTTGGCCTACAAAGTAGGTGGCGTAATTAGGGTGCATTCAATTAGACAATATAAGAGAGTGTAGAAAAGAATTAAGGGAAACTATTGGAAAAAAAGATGCAGGTTGGACAAAGGCTATAATGGTTCTTCGTACAGGTAGAACAAAGGGCTTTTGGGACACAGTGGGTGATATCTTGGGATCCTTAAAGTCTAACAGTAACCCCGTTCGCTTAAGAGGAATGGGTTGAGTACATAACCAAATTGTACAAAGTTAAGAGATGGCAATATAGATGAGTCGGTGCGTCCCAGGTGTTAAAAGTATACCATTACAGCTGAGGAGCAATCTTTCCTAACTCCCACAGCAAAAGGGGTAGAAATAATAATAAAAAGTTCACAGGCCCAAGGGATAGATGGAATATATGCTGTTTTGACACTGGTGTTTTTGTCTAGAAGTGGTGAAGACATACTGGAATCCTGGAAAGGAAGTATAAGGGTTCCGCTTTACATAAAAGGGCCTCCTGATTCTCCCAAGAGTTACTGAATGATTACTTTGTTGGATATTTTGAGTAAAATCTATGCCAAACACCTTTTACATGCTGTGGAAGAGGTGATATTAAGGAGGCAGTGCTTCCCAAGGTGCAATTAGGTTTTCGTAGGGGTTTCTCTGCAGTTGACTGATGCCTGTCATTGAAAGTGTTGGCTGAGGAGTATGCCTTTAAAAGAAACAACCTCTTTATGTTTCATATCTAGATCGGTCTACGGCATTCAATAGTGTGAATTCAGCTCTTCTTTGGAAAAAAATGGCTAGTTGGAATATTCAAATTGGATTGATAAAATTGATAATCCAACTCCATGAGGGACCATGGAAAAATGTGGAAATATGCTCCCAACGGCTTAAGGCAAGGGTGCATACTAGCGCTTATCTATATTGCTGATTTTCCAACCGTACTAAGCCAAGTGCTCTCATTTCCTCCAAAAATAGGTACGGAGGTTATTTCTTCGCTGTATTATGCAGACTATACAGTTCTATTTGACCTCACCTCAGTAGGACTTCAAAGGCAATTGCTTTCTCGTTAGACTGTAGTGTGAATGAGCTGATTATAAATATTTGTAAAACAAAAGTGATGGTATTTACCAAAAGTGCTACAGGGAAAGTTAACCAGAAGTGGTGGTTAAATGGTGCACAATTGGAGGTGGCAAAGGAGTATAGATACTTGGATCTTCTTTTTAAATATAATCTTAATTTTAAAGCACACTTAGAACAGCAGGAGGTAAGAGCAAGGGCCATAGCAGGTGTTTTACAAGACATTTGGAACTTGGACATAAATCAGACGTTCTCAAAGAAAACCTATAATTCAAGAATAGTAATTCTGCTCTGTTATGGTTGCAAAGTACTTTTGGGAAAAATATATTAATTGTTTGCCAGCTATTGAAATGAAGATTTGGAAAAGATGGATACGTTTCTGAATGGCAGTGTTAATAGTGCATTGAAATTTGAGCTTGACCTGACTAATATATTATTTAAGTGTCAACAAAGGATACTTAATTATTGGGTGTCTTGTTAAATCATCTGATGACTCGCTGAGGTAGTCAATTAATGATTATTCAAGTTAAATTTAACAGCACCTTGAAGTACAAATTGGCATAATATTAGTCTAAATGTACTACCATCGTTTGATATCCATTGTACATCCGCGGCTCACAGAAAAAGATAATAAAAGATGTGGTTCGAGAGAATTCTAGAGATTGTGATCTAGAGGATGTGGGCAAAAAAGTTGTTCCAGCTATTGGAAACGGACTATAAAGGTGCATCCTAAAAATATCTGTGTGATGTACAGAGCGTCTATGTTAGCAGATGGTTATTGAAGGCTTGGACAAGTGGCAGCCTTGATACAATGGAGGATGACGAATCAGGATAGTGTGGATATTTCGCTCTGCCCATTTTGCAAACATTTCCCAATTGACGCTTGCTCATTTTTTCGTTTTTGTGTAGCTTTTGTAAGGGGTAGGAAAACTACCGAGATTTAAAAACATTTTTTTAGAGTGTTGTAGGTTTGTCGCATTCAAGATCTTTTGATAATTTTTTTTTTTTAGATTGTTAGGCTATAGAGAAATGCTCATCTATTGTATCAGAACAATAAGGTAAATTGATTGGCACATTTTATAGTATGAATTTTTGATCTTATGTTTATTATGATGTTCCCACTCATTGGGTTTTTAGGGATTTGTTGAATGTGCCATCTGGCTATATCTGATATTTAGAAAGCATGAGCTGTCTTTTTGGAAAAGTGTTTCGAAATGTATACAATGAATTTGTGGAAGGTTTATAAGTGTTTTGTATATTAATGTCTAATGTTTGTGTTGCCTTTTCGGTACATTATCAAACAAATACAAAAACCGCTTGTAATATACTATAATATTGCTACAGCTATAATATGAATCTAGGCTGTATATAGGGTATAGATAGCAACTGTATTGCCTTTTAAATCACATTTTTGTCAGGCTGGGGGGGAGGTAATGTTTTTAGTTTCATGTGTAAAAAGTAATAATTACCCATCAATGTAGTGTAGTGGCGATTTTATTTTGATGCTTGCTCATTTCAATAATGCCCCAGATACACACATGTTCTCTTGCACATAGGTGTTTGTATTTCTTTTGTACTCTGATACGCAGTTAAGTGCAGCTTTCTCAAATTATGGGTTTGGCTGTAGATCCGTCTGTATGAATGGTGGGACTAGGAATCAAAATTCCTGGAAATACACTGTTATGGTAAGCCATAGTTCAGTGATTTTACACTCCTGTAACCGGCATCTGAAGAAAATAAGGACGTGCTGCATTTAAAACTGCCATATGTGATAAGTATCCATTCCTCTGCTTACTTACTTTATGTACAATCAGGAGCGGCCGGTGCAGGTAAGAACGGTGGGGGTAGATTCGTCAGATGACCACGAGGGAAAATTAAATAAATCATTTAATTTCCCCTTGTCATCGTCTTTCGAAGGCCTTTAAGGTGGTGGTGCGTGGACACAGTAAGAGCCAAACTATAGAGGTTAGAAAGATCCTAGAGAGGGAATTAATAGTAGTGAATGGAATCATTCGCACATTGGAGGAGGGACGCGGTAGTAAAACGCTTAATAAGACCCAGACTCTTAGAGGAAAGAGCGAAATGTGCCACTACTCTGAAGAGACTGCGTACTCTCAACCGCAGGAAATATCAGACCAGAGTATGGTCAGACATATGCTTCCCTGATAGCATCACATATTGCTGAGGAGTACGCAAAAGCACTGTAGGGTGGTACATTACCTACCAACACAAGAGAAGCCTTAATAATATCAATCCCAAAACCATATAGGGATATGTTAATGAGGCCTCCTACAGGGCTGCTATCCACGCTACATTTTATAAAGGTCTTGGCAAAGTGTTGGCTGGCCGATTATATCCTTGCCTGCAAGAACTAGTCCGAGATTATCAAAATGAATGAATCCCCTAACGCAAAACATTTGCTAATATTAGGAGACTCTTTAGGGTCCTAGAGAGAACTCCTTTGACATAGTACCATGAGGCAATGCTCCTTTTGATAGACTTAGAAAAACCGTTTAACACTTTACACTGGGGTTTCCTGAGGACGGTTATGAAACGCATGAATATGAGAGATGGATGAGACAAATGGATCACCCTACTGTATGCAGAAACCCAAAGAACTAGCCAATGCATATAAGAAGCGTATGGGCACCAGGCAAGGTTGTCCTAGTTCGTTAATGCTATTTGCATTAGTGGTGCAATCTTTTGTCAGCATCATGAGGTTGGAAAGGCGTGGCAGGGGCATCCCCCTGAGAGACGGAGAGTACATCACCTTGCTATACGCAGGCAACATGCCTTTGTATCTTCAAGATGTTGAAACCAGGACTTCCAGAGCATGCAATGCCTCGAGGAGCTGAGGAGATTGTCTGGCCTCAACACAAACTGAGAGAACTTGCTTTCCAGGGGTACCATACAATGACACCAGCACTGGTGATCCATATGTGAATCAAATGGGAACCACATGTAATCTGATATTTGGAAGTTAAGATTTATAATGGTGAAAAGGATATCGGGGAGGGAATCCTTGGCATAGCATTACTGTCACTGAAGGGTAATGTTGAGTTTTGGAGAACACTGAATCTATCAGTAATGGCAAGATAGCATTTTCTAAGATGGTGATGCTCCCATGAGTCCTGTACGTATGTCTTTGCAGATCTTCCTGTTCGGATCCCCATCATTAGTTCAGAGCACTGAACACGCTACTTATGGAACTGATTTTGGATGGAGGAGGCAGAGAGTGTCCCTTTGTATATTTCAACACCAGATTAAGGTGGGGGGGGTTTGGGGTACCAGATCACTAACTGTACTTCCTGACCGTTCAACTGCAATGGCTGGCGAATCGGCTTGAGGGGATAATGCTAAAAGAATGGGGGCTGTTAGTGAACCGCAGAAGAAGGGAGCACTGATGGCTGTGCTGGTGGGCCCCCATTAGGCCCAACAAGGACAACTAAACATCTCAGAATGGCCTTTTCTCGGAGGAGGGTGGTTAAGAGGACCCGCCATATGTTCTGGTGCCTCTCTTGGTGTGCCCTCTGACCACAAGGGGAGGGTTATTTACGGCGTGGAGGATGAAGGATTGGTCAGAAGTGGGAATACTTGCCACAAATGACTGTTACAAAACTGGGGTACGTGGAAATCTGGTCCCCATAGTTGAGGAAAATGGCCTATCAGAGTTCAGTTCTTGACTTGTGGAGCAGTGGCACACTCATTAAGAAAGACTTTGGAAACGGACAGATTGGAAACCCCAAACTGATATCCTGGCACAACACAAGCCTCCTCTCAATGATTAAATGTAGCCTGACAAATCTGCTGGAGGACTGGGAGTAGAAACATTGGCACAGGCCTGAGGGATAAAGAATTGGACACTGTTCTGGAACACCTACACAGAATCACCAGGAATATCAGATTCAAGTACACAATTTATCTACCTTCATACCACCCAAAAATCACACAATCCGAATATTTTTTGCAGGGACTGACTACAAGAGGTGTCCTAGATGTAGATGGCAAAGGGAGGTGGAAAGATGGGCGAGTGCAGAGATCATTGCCATGCAGGATGTAGAGAGACATGGAAAGCGCAAGCGATCAGTTGCAGGCCTGTGGATGGAGGTACTGCATTCATTCAGTGCGACTAATGAGTAGGCCTTCCCGAGCTGACAAATTACTGGGACCTTTCATGGGAGGATGGTATGTTGGGTGGAAATATGGGCAAAAACAAAACCTGAACTGAAAAAGAGAGAGACACCGGCTGCTGAAACGTAGCGATGATGGTAATCTGAGAGTGGCAGCTCTATGGATTTATGAAGAAATGTATGGTGGGACCGGACATCTAGGGTCGTTAAGATTGCTGTTGGATTGTTAAGGATTAAGGCTGTTGTAAGTTAAGGCTCTGTAAGTGGAGACGTTGAAGAGTACAACCGTGAATGCACGAGAAATTTGTTGATCACTTCAAAGTGAACTTGAATATGTGTTAAAAAATCGTTCTGGACATGCAGTATGTACACAGCTTAACTGTAATAATCTGTAAATAAAATCAAGAAAGACCTAAAACATAGTTTGCATTGAATCTTCTTGCAACTCTGTAGAGACTTTGGAAAAACTCAGGTTCAGCCATTACCATAGCTTTAACTATTCACCGGATTATTGATTTTCCCAAGCACGCATACTTTAATCTACATACGTAGGGGGACTTTTGGTCAGCGGGCATCATCTAACCAATTGGTTGGTTAAATTGTGATTCACATTTTGCTTCTGCCCAGTATAGCATACATCATGGGCAGTGAGTCAGCCCACTGAATCCGTTGGCTCTCTTTAAAATGAGTGACCACAAAAAGCCCATGAACATTGTTCACATCCCCCTAAAAGATTTTTTTTCTCTACAGGTGCAAAGCTGGTTCATAGTGTGCCTTTTTATAAATATGTCTTTCATTTTCTCTTTAAATGGCATCTATTTATTTTGCCTTTTTGTTATAAAGTGTTTGGTTAGGTGTGATTTATTCTTGTCTCCTTCACAAATAATAAAATATATAGTGCAAATGAAAGGCTTGTTTAAACCACATCACTAGTAAAACAGCAGCATTGGTTAATGTTTACTACGTATAAAATTGTTATTGCAAGCATAAAGTGGCCATCTTTAGATGGCAGCATAATTTATTTTCCTTTAAATTTTGTGGAATATGCTTGCAGAAAAACTTACTTTTGCACTAGCTTGCCGACACAAGACATATTAGCTTTGCTAATGCCTGCTCACTAATGGTGTGGACTAGCCTTTTTTTAGGCAGCTTTGAACTATCCCTTGCGACCAGAAGGTGTTATTCAGATTTGTCCAATATGATGCAACAGAGGAGCTGATCTGTTTCTGAAATGTTATGAATACTTGGTCTAGGCAGTGGGATCAAGCAGTAGTACCATTGTGACCTATTCAGAGGAGGACCATGTGACCTTAGATTTGTACAATGTGCCACTGCTGTCCTATGCTTTCAGAGACCGTCAGCGAGAGAGAGAGTTCACTATTTTCACCAAAGAACCTACAAACCTCTGAGCAGCGTTCTTTGGAGACGTTGGAAGTCATTTCTGAGGGGAGGAGAATGGATTGGTTGATCATTTAAAATATCGTAAGGTTTTATTGGGACTATCTTACCCATAATCCCTGTCTTGGCCTCAGTGTTCTGAGCTGTACATCAATTGACTTCAAGCTCTTTTTGGATGGATCGCAAGCAATAGGCTACTTCAGAGGCGAATAAGGTTATGTTAAAAATCTTTCAAGTCTCTTGCCATTTGTTTGCGTTTTCTAGGTTGTCCAGTGGTCTCCACTTTCCAGGAGTTAACTGAGAAGGGGATGGGGAAAAAGATCAGAACAACTAATCAACCAATCAGTGTTACAATCTTAAGCAGCACTTCTTTTTCACTGCAAACGTAAAGAAAGTAGCCTTATGTGTGTACTAGTCACAAACATTTGAGATATATTATTGAATAAAAATTACAATATGAGCAGGGTCTATCATGTGTATCTCTAATGACAGATATTAAAATGTCTAGAAGCTCTCATGTTTATAGTATTTATGAATGACTGCAACTTCACCAATTTATCTATGCTATCCAGATGGATGACACAATACTGTGGTCGGACAAGAAAGTCACATTTTGGTTCACATTCAGTCAGGATCCAGTCAAATTTGGTCCAATCTGTAATCTCTATGCTAGGGTAGTGAATTAGCAGATGGAGATTTAAAGTGTTCTTCAGGGAAGACACATTAACGTGCTTGTTAAGCCATTGGAGAGCAATATTACTTAAGTGAAGTGTATGTATGTATGGTACATTTATAGTGTGCACACAGACCAGACTGGTA
Source organism: Triturus cristatus (assembly GCF_964204655.1). NCBI lineage: Eukaryota > Metazoa > Chordata > Amphibia > Caudata > Salamandridae > Triturus > Triturus cristatus. The sequence continues at coordinate 334,013,745 of NC_140582.1, forward strand.
TCTTGGCGCTAAGATTGCCAAAGTCATAGTAAGAAGCAGATAGGGGAAATGACGATGGGGATGGGAGGGGGGATGTGGCACAGCTGTTCTTCTGATCAATGTTTTTCGGAAGAGCCAAATCTCAAGGGCTTTCCTAAACTTGAACAAATCGGTCTGAGAGGGGGTAGATCTTGGAAGAAATGGCATTGAGTTCATATCCCTGAGATGTCTAAAAGAACCTCCTTTTTTTATTTGTTACAGAAAGATATCCAACCTACCCTGTATCCCTTCCGAGAAATATTGGGTTTGGGTTGCAAGCATAAGGAATTATGATGTCTGCTCAAGATTATTCAGGAGTGTAATTTTACCCTTGGTGTGAATGTCAGTATTATCAGTAGGGCTATAAGAGGAGTCACTTAGGTTTTTATGTGGGTTATGCATTTAAATAGGGGGTTGGGTAGATACTTATCTGATGAAACAGGATGAGATGGACCTTCACTACCCTTACAGTTGTGATTTCTATAGGAAGGCAAACGAGCAAGATAAACTGGATTTCTCTGTTGATTGTAGGGATGGGACATAATAAGGGAGATGAGGCAGAATCACCTGACAGACTCCGTAAAAAAGAACTTGTGAGAAGGAGAAAACTTGAATGCACTATACAATATACTCATCAGTTATCCCATCAGGAGAAGGTGGTAGATGATGATGATGTTGATGGGGGATGATTAGTATGGGAAAGGGAGCAGCTAGAAATGATGGATGCCCTTTTGGGGGGTTAGGTGAGGAATACAAAACCCTGAGGTGGCTGTGAGTTGGTCCAGAGGGCATACATTGCTGTGGGCTTTCCTGATACGACACAGTGTCTCCACCTTCTCTCTCTGCTCATTTGCTTTTCTCTGCTCCCTCCTTTTCCCCTGCTTTCCTTCACTCCATCTCCTGAGAGGATCCAAGGGTTAACAAGGTCTAGCCTGTGCCAACTTCAGGGGGTGCAGGGGCTGGACACGACTGGGCCCCATAGTGCCTAGGGGCTTACACTGCGGACCTACCGAGTCGACATTCCACCTTGCCTACACCCCTTCAGGGAAGACATCACTGGCTCTCTGTACCTGCTACTGATCTTACTCCTGATCGGCTTGCATGAACTGCACTAACAGACAACTGCAGACCCATAGATTGCCGCTGTCCAGCAAATAGTGATGGGTCGTCTGCGTTCGATTACCCCATCCATCCCAGCTCGACCGGCTCCGGAAGTTGTGCAGTAGGCGGGAGTGCGCATGCAGGCGAGCCAGTGCATCCCGAGGAGGCACTTTGCGAGAAGCTCGTGACTGTAGAGAAAATTGGTGCAACGCTGGAATGTATTTGGATCTCCCTTGAAAACAAGATGGATAAAGTGACCACGGACTTCAACTTGCTGCTTGCAGATCAGCGCAAACACGCTGACAAGCAACAGAATACTCATTTGGCAAAACTGCAACCCGTCACCCAAGAAAACGCAACCTTGATATAGGCACTGATGAAACGTGTGACCACTTTGGAAGATCGGGTAGAGGATGCTGAAGGAAGATCACGACACAATAATATTTGGGTAGTTGGACTTCCAGAGGGCACAGAGGGCCAGGATTTGGTGGCCCATGTTTAAACCTTGATACGTGAACTGGTACCTCACACAACGCTGTCCCCCCAGTTTGCAGTTGAACCGGGGCATCTTGTACCATCGCGGAGACCGCCCCCAGGAGCCAACCCCAGACCCTTTCTGTTCTGCATTCTCAATTACAGAGATCCTGTCATCATACTGTGTGAAACACATAGATTAAAAGAGTCCGTGTGTGCCGCCCCTCAGTCATGCTATTCCCATAATATACGCTGATCGTGCAGAAGCACCGTAATTCCTTCCTCACTGTCAAGTGTAGCCTCTGTGAGCTGAATATACGATACTCTCTGTTGTTCCCAGTGCACCTTTGAGTAGTAGACAAAGACTATGTTCGCCTCTTTGACACTCCGAGGATGCATGGGATTGGATGGTGGGCACGGGCCATGCATCCATGTCCTGGTGCCCCACCGTAATTAAGAATATGACCCGAAGCATCAAAGTCTGCAGGCGTGGCTGGTGACGATTCACTAGTCACCCCAGGCCTCCTAAGGCTGTACCCAACCTAGAACAGGTGATATCGGAAAGAAGATGGGCTCTGCAGATGGCAGATGCACTACATGCTCGAACCCATACTTCAGATCTGGACAATGAATCTGAAAAATCCTCCAGCGAAGACGATTCCTCGAACGCAAACACGACTGGGCCATGACACCGCAGAACACGGATGAAATAATCTGACTTCGCTGGGCAATCAATAACACCTTGTCTCTGAATTGAGGGTGGCTCATACTGGTCTCTTTTGCAATGGCCAACTGCGGGTGACACCCTACATCAACACAGAGCCAATAGGACATGCAACCGCCAAGATTGGAGCTTGGAACACTTCTTCTAAACAGTTCTGGTATTGTGACCGGATAAGCACCTTTCATGGCTGGCACATCATATACACCACACCAGGGGCACACAGGGAAATTCTGGACCCAGTTCGGCTACACACGCTCCCACTTTGCGGATTAAGATTACGAATCAGTTGCCAATGTTTGGACTTTCAGTTTGGGTGGATCCCTGCTGCACATCTGCCCCAAAAACGTTCTGCATGTTGTATTTGTCTTTCTTTCCTTATTATTTTTCAGCTGAGCGATATCGCCTTGTGTTGACTGCCCCCCCCCTTATATGCTGCATACAGTGCATAACAGACCCCTGTTATCATATATAGCTACATAACAAGCAGCACAAAACGCTAACACAGTCATAATATACACAGCCCCCGAGCAACACTACATTCAAACAAAAGTACAAATAAATGTTTGTGTTCTTCTTTTTTAATCCTTTATCTTTTTTTTTCTTCCATCATCACAGTAAGTTGCAAGTCACTTCTGGAATTTCAGAATTCACCCTAATCACAGTTTGTTGCCAACATGGGTTTAGTCATAGGTACATAAATCATACTGACTTAATCAGGGCTACAGAAGAAATAAACCAAATTGTTGTCTTGCATACATTGCATAAAAACTTTCTACTTCTAATGCCTCCAATTATAAGACGCCACAACATGTCAAGCTCCATGTTGTTTAGACTAAAAGACCAGACCTGTGGTGAGTTAGCGTTCAAAATTATAGTTGCTAAGTCACAGTTGCAACCAATAAATTGTGGCCCATCCAAAATAAAGAGAAGTGCCCAATGCCACTATTTGCATGCTGTTAAGAATTCAGTGTGAAATCCTCATTATATTCCATTGGATTTAGCAAAATCTAAGTGCTTTAATGGACATAGTGCTCCTGTGCGAAACCACCCTTGGTTACACCTTATCGAGCTAAAAGCAGGTAGTGTCTTGATGTTTGCATACCAGCTCACCTATCCAGAAACATTGAAACATCAGAAACAACGTATCCACTCTTATTCAATGAAACCATCCGCATTGACACCTGCCACCCTCTTTCTCAAAAAAGGCTAAATAATCATTGTCCGCCAGCGCCCTGGTTCACTGAAAAACTGAAAATAGAGAAAGACAAATGTAAGGCGCTGGAAAGAAGGTGGAGAAAAAACTTTGCTTCCGACTCTAAAACTGCTTACAAAAAGGCCAAAAATGAATATCAACATCTTTGTAGGTCAGCAGGCGCAGAGCATGTAACCACAACCATCTTTGGTGCTCTGAACTGCTCCAAAACATTATTTAGCATGGTCAGGGAACTCGCTGGCACCGAAACCCAATCTAGGCCCCCCTCACTTAATAACCGGCAATGTGAGGGTCTGGCTGCTTTTTTTTGTCCAGAAAGTTGAAAAAATATATTCAGAAATAGTTGGCTTGCAGTATGATAGCCCCCCTCCACAGCAGCCCATTAACTCACTCCAACTCGAACTGACATTGCTCTCAGCTGAAAATACTCACTCCGACGAGGACAGGGTGCTTTATGCACCTTCTAACAAACTGGATACATGGACCCTACTTAACACAACTTCTTTTAAAGGTCTTCTTAACAGCGTTAAATCAGGATCGACTAGGGACCCTATTCCTATCTCTCTGCTCAAGCAGTTTGAGCCGCCCTCTCTGCTAATAATTATGGATCTTTTAAACGCCTCCCTACAGGAAGCCACAGTTCCATCAGAGTGGAAGCATGCTATGGTGCTCCCCCTTTTGAAGAAGGCCAATGCGGATCCCGACTTACCCTCTAACTATTGGCCCATCTCTTTCTTGCTGGCTTTCTCAAAAATGTTAGAGAAACACATTCACGCTCCGCTTTCCAACTTGGTAGAATCACAAAAGTTTCTTCACCCATCCTAATTGGTCTTCAGAGCCGGTTTCTCCACGGAAACAACTCTACTTGGGTAACGGAAAGACTGCGGCTTCACTTGGATGCCGGAGACACGGTGGCCCTTATTCTGTTGGACTTAAGCGCAGCATTCGACACGGTGTCTCACACCGTGTTAAAAAAAACATTAAGACTATTAGGCATCTTCAGCCCAGCCCTAAATTGGCTCATTTAATTTCTTGACAACCGCACGTTCCAAGTCTTCTCCCCAACAGCCTGCTCTGATGCCTATTCTTCTCCGTATGGGGTACCTTAGGGCTCCATCCTTAGCCCTTTGCTATTCAATCTTTACGTTAGACCTTTGGCCGAATTCGCTGAAAATTATGGGCTGTCCCTGTTCTCTTACGTGGATGACTCCCAGATTATCTTTTCTCTTTCTATAGAGAATACGGCTGAGTCTTCCCTCCCCCCCCAGCTGGGCTTGGGGAAAATAGCATCATGGATGCCGGCTAATTACCTTAAGCTCAACGGAGAGAAGACCGAGGTCTTGCTATTGGGGAAAAAACAAAGATCTCTGGGACCCACAACTTTGGCCTAGCAGGATGGGCGTACTTCCCCAACCCTCCCGTCAAGTCTGTAATTTGGGGGTCATCATTGATGACTGAACACCATGCTACCAAAGTGGCCGCCACATGCTTCACCATACTGAAGTGCCTAACAAAGATCATCTGGATGCTGCCAGAGTCCACCAAGAGAACAGTAGTCCAGGCGCTAATCACCTCAAGACTGGACTACGTTAACGTTCTTTACCTAGGGTCCAATAAGGAAGTCACTCGCAGGCTGCAAATGGTTCAGAACTCCGCAGCAAGGCTACTTTGCCGGGTTCCTAGAGCCTCTTCTGTTTCCGATCACCTGCGGGATCTGCACTGGCTCAGGGTCGAGAACCAAATTAAGTTCAAAGCCCTGAGCTACATGTTCAAAATCAAAACGGGTGTAACCCCTCAGTACCTGCAGTCTCTGATTTGCTCCTTTTTGTGCTGCTTCGATGCCTTAACTCATCTACTCAAGGGAAATTCTATGTGCCCAGAGTCAGACTATCTCGGATGGGTGGCAGATCATTTGCGTACCTCGGTCCTTCACTCTGGAATTCCCTTCCCACATCTATTCGGAATGAAACCGTATATGTCGGATTTCGCAAATCATTGAAAAGGTGGCTTTTTAACCAATAATCATTTAAGCAGTTTTACATTCCGTGGTCTGTCTGGCACCTGGAAACCGTTTTTGGGTAGCTGATGCGCCCTATAAATTTAATTATTAATAATAATAATAATAATAATGGAGCTGTCTATTGAGCAAAAATGGGACAATAGTCAATGAATGCTAGTTGTTAGATTAGTAAACTTCATAAAATTCCCTGTAAAGTCGCTCACCAAATGTATCAATCAATTAAGCTTTATTCGACCATGAAAATTACAGTCATAAAAGCACGTATCACAATCATTAAATATTTCAAGATAAAAGTGCACAGTTAAAATATCCAAGTTAAAAGAAAAGATTAACTAACAAAGACACCTTACATTAAAAATCTAGTTTACATGATATCCAAACATAATTCAAATCCCAATAATTCACCTAAGGTGCAACCTCCCACGATTCGAGAGACATGCTTTTCCTCAACCGCAGGGCCTTTTTCAGAAAAGTGGATACCCTCCAGGCCACATGTTCATTGTCTAGAAGTTGTAAGCGAACAAGTGCTGGACGGCATTGCCTAAGGCCCTGCTGTCTTAAAAGGGGAAGTAACCAGACTTTCCTTAATTTTTTTTAAAACTTGCCAAAAAAGACTAGGTGAATGGTGGACTGCTCTGAGTGGGTGTCACACAAGCAGGGGGGTAACACTCTAGACCAGTCATTGATTCTGGGTGTGGTCACTAGTCTGTGTACCACACCCAGTCTGAATCTTATCAGCAGCATTCGGTCGTGTCCACTTGGGACAAAATTTAAATAAGGTTCCATGATGACTGTAGGTTTGAAAGCCTCATCTGCTATTCTAACAGAGCCCAACATTTCGAGGCACTCATTCTTCAGGGTTTTCCTTGATACTCTGGCCATAGAGCTGGGATTTGAATAAAACTCTGGGTGTCCAAGATCATTCATAAACCTGTAGATAAACTTGAGCCAAGGTATCTTCAGCGCCCCATCCAACTTAATACAGTCAAGCAGGATGTCTCTATTTAAATGGGTCTGCTCACTGATCCAGATCCTATGCCATAGAAGAATTGGCTCAAGTTTGATAAGGTCTGCTAAATACGGGAGGCCCAACTCCTCATGGCACACAAAAGAAGATGTGCCAGGAGGGACGGAGAGGATATACCGAAGGAAAGAGTTTTCCACATTTTGTAAGGGAAGGGAATTCGCAAAGCCCCACACCCCTGCCCTGTATATCACTGCTGAAGTACACTGGGCCTTGTAGATTTGCAAGAGTTCACTGGGCGGCTTCCTTCCCAGTCTCTTTGCAAAAGTAGCCAGGGCACTAGTTGATCTACTAAAACACATTTTTTTCTGCTCAAGTGCTTGAGTGCATGTGTCGTTATGACTGAAAAGGACGCCTAGATACGAGAAAGTAGTAGTAGTTGCTAGCTTCCTACAATCCAGATAGATGTCCCGACCCATAATGCTCCGGGTGCCAGTAGCACAGTTCATGATAAAAGTCTTGGAAAGATTAATCTTTAAGCCCAAATCAAGCATAAAAGTATTAAAACTGGTCAGGACCCTTTGTAACCCGCTGCCTGTACGCACCATTAAAATGGCATCGCCAGCGTAAAGGAGAGCCGGTAAAGGTCTCCCACCTACCTGAGGAAAATCATGCCCACTCTTAAGGAGTGCCTCGGTCAGACCATTAATGTATAAATTAAAAAGAAAGAGGGCCAGGACGCAGCCCTGCCTGACCCCTCTTCTAACAGGAAATCCTGCTGTACACTGACCATCCACCCCGTATCTTACGCTTGCTGAAGCTCCCTCATAAAAACGGTGCAGGAAGGCAATAATATTAGGATCCACACCAAGATCGGCAAGAATCCCCCATAGCATTGCATGGATTACAGAGTCAAAGGCTGCAGTCAAATCAACGAAGACTAAGTATAGTCTCCCTTTTTTGGCTCTTGTGTATTTCCCGACAATCATAGCCAGGTTTAGACTCTGTTCCAGGGTTCCCAGGCCCTCCCGAAACCCATACTGGAGATCAGACAGAACATTATTTTCTATTGCCCAGTCCTGTAGTCGATGCAGGATTACTCGTCCTGCCACCTTCACCATAGAGTCTAGAAGGGAAATTGGTCTATAACAACCAGGGTCTTGGCGGTTTCCCTTCTTGAATATTGGGACAATGATGGACTCCGTCCAAGTCTTCGGGAAGGAGGTGCAGTCACTGGCATTGACCATCTGAGTTAATAATGGGGCCCAGAGCGGGACATATGACTTAAACAAGTCAAGTGGCACGCCATTGGGGCCGGGAGCCTTACCTCCCTTACTACGAGCAAGAGCCAGTACCATTTCATCCAATGTTACAAGGAGGTTGCCATTATGTACGCAGAGAGGACCCTGAGATGGGAGCTCATCGGTGTCCGGGCCATTATATAGTGCAGAAAAGGGGGTTATCCAATCTTTTTCTGGGATTGCAATCTCAATTGAAGGTCTGCCACCCCCCACACAAAGGCGGGGTCCTTAAGATCTTCCAAAAGGCTGCAGAGTCCTTTTTTTGAGCTGCGGCATGTAACGACTCCCAGGCTTCCTCCCTCAGTGACCTCTTTCTGGCAGCAATTATCCTCCTATAAGAAGCTCTAGCCCTCCTTATCCCCTCCTGAGATCTAGGTTGCCTCTGGAGCTCTGCCTTCAGGCTGGAATATGCCTTGGTGCATACACTATCAAACCAGCCAGTGGTTTTCGGCCCAGTACGGCATTGAGCAGTCAATAACTTCCTAACCTCTTTAGTTATCTCAAGAAAAGATCGGGTTAGGTCATCTGCAGAAGAAAGATCATTTAAGCAGATGTCAAACACAGTTTTACATGATACAATAAGCTGCTTAGTCAACACCTCAGGGTCGACTTTAGACCAGCGAAGATCATACCCATTCATTTTGCTCAGCTCTAAGGAACTCAACACCTGGTTCACACAGTTCTTCCTCCCAATATTTTGAGCTTGTAGTTGTAGCTTAAGACAAAGTGGATAGTGGTCACTCAACATAATGGTCCCTATCATAAAGGACAACAAACTCGGGGCAAGGGTGTGTGAAACCAGCATAAAATCAATAGTGGAGGCGAAACCTCTACCAATAGAAGTCGGGGACATAATCACAGGGATGGGGACAAGTTAATTTGCAAATCCCAAATCATAACGAGACATTAAGTCATTGAGATGAACCCCAGCCTTAGTGTGACAAAAATGACAGTTGAGTACCCCCTCTTGCGTATCGGTGCCACAAATTTTCGGGTTAGCAGATTTACACAGTGCACAATTAAAATCCCCCAGCAGGATAACCACAGAATCCATGGAGCTCGAATTACAAATAACGTCCAAGGCCTCTCCAATCCTAAAAAGCTCCATCCCCAACTCTCCTGCAGGTACATTATTGTAAAAATGTACCACTAGCATTCTCTTAGGAGGTTTTACGTTCAGTTGAATGATCTGATAGTAGCAATTCCCCGCGGAAAAAACAATTCTATCCACCGTTAACATATTAGATATATAATACATAAGCCTCCCTTGGGCCTTCCTCCCAGGCCTTTCGCTGCCGGGGTATTGAAGGTCAAATAACCAGAGATATGGACTGGCTCCAGCTCCAATGTTTCGGGTAGGCATAATATGTTGATATTATCTATAAACTCAACCCATACAGGATTTGAAATCTTTGCACGCAACCCAGCAATATTCCAAGAAATAATACTAGTTTCAGACAGTACTTTCTTGGAGGTGTAATTCGCTGGGTAAATAGATAGGAGTTGACTTGCACTGGAGGGCAACCCTTCTGTAGTAAGTAGAGCGCTAACGTCCTTGCTCAAATCATGTGTATGGGGATTACCGCGAATAGGCCCCGTGGGATTTCACACAATGGTAGTAGGAGGTGGATTAGTACCAAGACTGGGGCTCGCTGTTCTACTACGCTGAACCTCCAGAGAGGCTACAGGATTGCCAAGTCCCTCCTTAACTATTTTGTCACACTGCGTATGGGTGGCCAGTCAGTCGACCTCGTCCAGGTTGTAAAGTGGAGCAAAGGAATTACTGACAGGAATCGGGTAGCTGAGGTAAGCCGCCGCCAAGGCCCTCTGAACGGCGTTGGAAGGGTTTTGCAGGATGGTAGAAAAAATCCAATGGCACAATACTAACCCCCTGACTTCTAACTGGCCAAAGTTCCACCCTGCTCAAAATTGTACGGACAAGTGCAGGAGATGCAAAGCAAAGGACCACACAGTCTCCCTCAAGGGACTTAGCGGACGGACCACCCACCCTATCCTAAGGGCCATTTTAAAATCTCGAAAAAGCTCACTTGTCAAACCTGTTTTCCCAGTTAAAAAATGTAGGGATCTATTACGCAGAGTAGACCAGTCTTCAAACTCCCCCTGAGGGAGCATGGGGACATTCACCAGGACCACTGTGAGTGGAACAGCTTCGGGCGGGAGGTGAAATACCTTTAATCCCATGGCTCCCCCCCCTTTCTACCCTCTGGGGTCCTGGGTTCATACGAGACCCCTGTTCCGTGGTCACCTTATGTACCGGCTGCTGATAGAAATTAGATGTTAAGTTTACAAGACTCAGCTGGCCCTCTTGCCGGTTAGAACGGGTAGAAACCGGGTGACCTACCTGGGACTTAGGGGGAGCACCTTCAGGAACAGTGCAGACTGTATTGAGTTGTGGGCTAGCGCTAGTAGGACCCCCTGGGGGAGGAAAAGACTGAATAGATGCTCTGGTCTGGAAAGAATCACATGCAGAGGCCTCTGAGGCACTGAATGTGACCCTAGGGCCTTGGCTTGATGCAGTATTAAGGTTAACAAGGCTTTCCAGGGTCGCTAATCTGTTCTCGATTTTAGGGAGTGTGGTTCTTAAGGGGGATACAACTGCCAGTAGTATTTCCTCTAATTTTTGCCAGAACTCTCTCATATCTACACCTGCAGGAACGGCGCTGACCGTCTCTGCAGGGGGAGTGAACTCCAGAAGCGGCATTGGCACAGGATTAGTCAAGGGTTCTATGGTGCATGATTGGCTATTGTTGGATTGCCTAGTATTAACCATTGTTTTCCTTTTCTTCCCGGGAGGTTTCATTCGGGAAGGTTGGATGTTTTTAGCTTTCTGGGCCCTTGTGACGACTTTAGGTCATGCACCTTCCTTATTTATTGCCTGTAGATCATGCGGGGGGATTACCACCGGTGGTGGAGATGCAGGTGCAGAAAATATCAAAGGGGAGTTTGTGACGGATGTATTGGCTTCCTGGGCGTGTACATGTAAAAGCGGCCCTACTCCAGTGGGTTCCAGAGACAGCCTACGTTCTGTTAGGGCTATCTCATGCATTAGGGCGGACTCTGCCCGGGTCAGAAAGGCATCTAAAGTGCCCACCACGCTCTTCCCTGTGAGTGACTTTCTTTTAGCCATAGTATACAACTCCCAGTTATACACAAGTATGACAGTATTAGGCTACTGAAGCTCACAGCTTAAAATCCCAAACACTTAATAATACGCTTAGTGCCCGATATACAGGAAAGGGACACAAGGCAGAAAATGGGTCTAGGCTTCCTCCCACAGATCCAGGAATCACCACTCCGCTTCACTCTGCTCTGCAGCGCTCAGATTACACGACCGCTGCCTGCGCGGGGCTCCTCCTCGTCCTCGTCCTGATGGTGAAACTCACTTGACAAGGCAGGCAGGGGAGTCCAATGTACCTCTGTGGGGAAATACAAAACTACAAGTCCCAGAATGCACCGGGACAGTGATCAGGAAAGTGCTAGAAGAGGAGCTGCGATGTCCACGGGTTGCAGGTCTCTGGCCGCCCCACACGATGCTCCACACGATGCCTCCACAGCCCCAATGCCTCAATGCCTCGACTGAATTAGCAATCAAAGGTACAGCTATTATCTATCTCCTTGAGAGTCCAAGCCCACAGAGTGAGCGCCTCAAACTGCCTTTAAAATATTATTTCGGAGAGCGCCGTTGTGATGAGCCTCATTAAGTCCGGAATCAATTATCCGATTACCCGGCGTCCAGCTAAATTCTTAGCAAAGTAATAATGGCTCCCGCAGACAATGACTGAATGATATATCGCCGTTATCAAAGTTTGTTAATTCAGAGCAGGGTCTCTCGGAGAAGGGAATGTGTTTTCTGAGTCACTTGTTTTAAGTGGAGGACCGGTTGGGGCACTCTTTATGGAAAAACGAGACTGGCGTGTACCTCAAAACAGAAACTGTCACGCTTCAACTGGAGACTAATGAAACCCGGGCCATAGCGAAAGTAAAATAAAAATATTTTTAACCTTAAACTGTCCTCAGCCCAAGGAGCCAGTCGGTGGTCGGTGTCTTCTTAGTACGGTACACGCAGCAAGGCTGTCCTCACAGGCTGTTCGGGAGCGGCGGCTGCTGGCCTGCCCTCCTCCCCTTGAGCGGCCGCACGGGTCTGCTACCGGGAAACCCTTCCAGGGCGAAGCGGCGTCCCGCGCCCCCCAACTGCGGTTTCAGAGAGGGCGGAGCAAGAGGCGGGAGGGAGACGAGTCACTGCTGTCAAACACTCTTGTTCACTTACAACACAAATTTTTTTTTATCTAGAATGCTAGGTCTCCAAATTTGTCATAACGATCCAAATTCCATTTACGGTAAGAGGAACATCCTGTAAGTAGAAATTAGAAAACTACATTGCCTTAGTGTACCTTGACCTGAATATTCTATGTTTGCTTTTAAGTAAATAAATAGCTGAACCCTGAGTAAATTATATACATAGACCAAGAAAATTACACTAAATCCAATTTATCGTTGTATCCAACACTCTCCTCTCCATCCTTCACATAGATTCCAGTCACCACTCCGTACCGCTTAAAACAATAAGAGGTGCCAAACTCTAGATATCTTATTTTACACATCGTAAGTTACTCAGTGCATTGTGCCAAATGCGCAGTAAATAATACTCTAACGTTGCTCGCCTTGCCGGATTTATTGTATTACGCATGGGCATTCTTGTTGTCGCACTCCAGGATGCTTTTAAAAATGCCATCTATTCTTCATCCAGGGTCAATATATAAAGCAATGTTAATGGGGGCGGAACTAGCAGCAGACGGATTTATGTTCAAATTCGGGAGTCAGAAATTTTTCAAAAAAATTAAGTTAAAGATTTTGCAGTCATGGACCAAAACTTGGTCCAGCATTAGGAAGAGACTGGGGCTGTCCTACTATTCTAATTTCTCTCCAATCTGGGACTCGCCGGGTCTTCCTCCATGCCTGAATGACAGTTTGTCATCTATTATACAACAAGCTGGTATCATTAGATGGGGTCAGCTATTCAAGGATGGGGCATTAATAGCCTGGAATTAACTATATGACCATGTTGGGTCAGGGCTCTCCAGATTCAAATTTATCCAAATGGAAAGTTGGGCTAGATCCCAAAAACGTAGAGATCCCCACTTAGGGAGGGCTAGCACTCTGGAACAATGGTTAGTAGATCGTCCAGGGGGTGAGAAAGAAGTAGCCATATGGTATTGGCAGCTGTTGGAGGAAAGTGACGGGGAGTTTCTCCTTCCAGACCAGCTATGGGGGGGGGGGGGTGACCGGCCTTCAGTGCGAAGATCTTTGGCTAAACTCCTTTGGCCTACTCCACAGAATTGTGAAACCATCATGGCTAAAACGAAATCATCTATTCTCAGCACATCGTGCATATATAACTCTGCTGAAACTCTCCAAATTTCTCTCAGACAAAAAGTGCAACAAATGTAACTGCATCGAAGCTTGTGACGTTCATATGTTTTTGGAATGCCCAGTTATCGCTGGTTTCTGGGAAGAAGTGAAGAATACCTTGAACTCCATCCTAAATGTATCCTTGTCAATAACTCTACCACTTGTCATCTTTGGGTTGGAGGATAACATCATTGGTAAAGCGAGGTCCTTTCTCTTCTATGCAATTTTGTTGGCTAGAAGGCAAATCTGTATTCATTGGACAGAGAAAACAGCCCCATTACACTCTGGGTGGCTTTCGTCTTTATATGAAACATCTAAAGCTGACCTAAATAGATCATGTAGCAAACACAATTTGGCTTTTTGGAATCTGCTGATCAATTGGCGATAGAATCCGGGTTTTTTTTTTTTTTTCCCCCCCGGGTCCTATGATTATGCCTTCGAATACTCCCTGGACCGGGTTCTTGTCTAGGTTTACGTATGGTCCTCCAGGTTGAAAAATACCTAGATGGAGTTGGCAAAGTCCCTTTTGTGTTGGGTTAAATAGGCTACCATCATAACATACGGTGCTTATGTGTGGTGTAGGGTGGTTGGCTCTCCCAATATTGAGGGTAAGGCAAATGAGGACAAAAAAAAAAAAAATACTCTAACGTTAAAACGGTGTCACTATTGTATTATACCCCGATTTTAAATCCTTTGGACGCTCCGAGAGTCCTGTCTCTATCCCTTTACGCCTGGCGCCCACTCTCAACTGAGGTCGCATCCAATACCAACCTGACACCTTCCGTTATCTGGGAGTGAGAATATGCCATCGACAAGAGGACCTCCTAGATGGTGACCTGGGAGGGACGATCTCAGCTCCCCGTTCTCAGATGTCCTTTTGACGCATGCTCTAGCTGTCGTTCACGGGCAGGATAGCCCTACTGAAAATGTTGGCAATTCCCAGGCTGCTGTATTATTTTAAAAACCTACCCCAATACATTTTGCCCTCTCTCTTTCGTACGTTTGTTAATGTATACATTACGCGATCGATGTTGCCCTATGCACCAGCATTGCCACTGCAGGGGAGGCCACGATGCATTGTCACTTCAACTGCGGAACTATCGAACTGGCTAGAAGCTGGTGTTCAACAATTAGAGACTTCTATCAGGACGGTACCCTACTTCCCTATGACACACTAACAGAATTAAATCACTTGCTCGCCGGCCAGTTTCTACTGGATCACTCTGCTTGTAGCCCTGGGGATAAATGGAGGGACATGACTACAGAACATGCCACACACTTGACCATCCAGTACCTGCACGTCATGGGGAGTGGTGGGCATCTTACTAAATCGTTCACTGCACCAGCACACACAAGTGAAGCTAACACCACTGAGGCAACACTTGGAGGCGGATAGGGGCCACCCTTTCACAAACAAGGAGTGGACTGAAGTACTGAGTAGTCCCACCTATATCCCTCGCAACGCTTGCTTCCGCCTCGTCCAGCATTATATACTCCAAAGAGCATACCTCACCCCTACCAAAATAAACAGATTTTTCCACCAGGCAGATTCAGCCTGCCCTAGGTGCCAGGTTCTCGATGCTGATCTCCTACACATGCTGTGGGCTTGCCCATCTTTACACACTTACTGGTGCTCGGTCAGCGCGGCTTTAACCGCCTGCACTGGCCACACCCTAACGCACACCTGGGAGGAGTACATACTACACCTCTACCAAAGAGGCAAACAACTGATGGTCTTCCCGTGCATCCTTGACCTGGGTATGTTGGCAGCCAAACGCTTGATCCTAAGGAGATGGAAGTCCTCCGACTCCCCCACCTTAATAGCCTGGAGACAGTCTCTGCTGGTGTGGGCTAGGACAGAAAGTGTGGCATTGTGCACTGAGCACTGAGGACACCCTAGGCCTTCGCAAGAATCCTATAGCAGCAAGCTGGACTGCTATTCTGCATGACTTTCAGGGTGCACAACCAGGTGCTGTACACGTCTGTCCCTGCCTCCCAGGAGAGCTTAGATACTGCCAGTGCTTAGCCTGCTCTGGTGTAACTGGGGTTGGCGGGTAGGAAGTCGCAGATGTCCTAACCCCGATGCACCCTCCCTGGCACTCGGAATTGATAGCACACCTGCCATACCTGTTTGCACCACAGGTGGGGACCAGTCAACACTTAAAACGAGCCAAGCCCTCCCAGGCACTCCCTTTTATTTGCCCATCCCTTACTATCCCTTCTTCTAGAAACTGCGTAGAGTGACTGCCTGCTTCACCAATGATGACAGTGGAAATGCACTCTTCACCTACCCGTCCTCAGCATGGATGCGATAATGCGTCCTCTCTCATGTAGACGTATGTCAATGTTGGCATGCTCCTTCCCCTGTATTACAGTAACTATATACGATTTGCTGACTGTCATATGTAAAGCAATTATGGTTGCATTGGACTATCTACTTCTAATGGGTGTGCCTGTTCGTTCTCTCAAATGCTTGCAAACAAATGAGTTAGAGCGGAAATTGTGGACACAAAGTAAAGGAGGGAAACAGAGACGAAGTGGGGTAAGTCAGTATTTGGATAGGGCCTATCGATCTTGTGCTTAGTTTTTTGTTGTTCCTTTTACGGAGTTTTGCTGTTTATTGGAATATGCACAAATGTCCTCCTTACAGAAATATATCATATGTAGTGCACAGATCACCCGCAGCAACAGGATGTAACTGGTAGCATGCACAGATGTTTTCACTTGCGTATCCCCTTGATGGAATTGACTGCTCATTGTTCTATACTAGGTGCCTAAGTCTTATAATGTAAGAACAATGCACACTGCGCAAAATATGATGGCAACTGTGTAAACTGTGTGTCATGAATATAACGTAACATTCAATAAACAGATGTTTAAAATAAAAAAAGAGAATTGTTTATGCTGCACATGAAGCACAACCCCTCCTGAGGATTGGAGCCTAATCACCGTGGGGGAACTAAGTGTGCCACGCCTGCCAACTCCTATCTGAACAGACCCTTTGGAAGGGTAAACGAGTTTTGAGGTGCCTACCTAACTTTATTGCATTGTTCATCTGCCCTGCGCAGCATTGAACGGCACACTGAGTAGTGATGCTTTATGAGCAGGGCAACACAAGCTGTAATAAATATCTAACTCTGAGGTCATGGTTCTCTAATAACCTGTAGCACTACTGAAAGACATTAGAGGTCAGGTAGTTGGCCATGTCCAGCCCTGCGCGTCGTTGCTGATGTATATCGCAGGGTAGGTTGAATTAGAGCAACAACAGAGAGCAAACAGCTCTACCATACTGAGCACATTCAGTGAGGAACAAGTTTCAGCGCAGGTAAGTGGACTGACTGCCTAACCGTTAGCAATGTCCAATAATTAACAGCTAACGTGAATTGAAACAATATAGAGAATGTCAACGTGCACATCCTTCACATAGGAAATTTTGTTGTGGCGAGAGTAGGAGGACAACAGTGGAACATTGATGCAAAAAAAGTTGTGACAATGTCAAATATCTTGGTCCTATAGCCTAGGCAGCTGAAGGACAGAACAGGCTAGTAGCAGTCGGAAGGGTACCCATCAAAAAGGAAAATAAGTGAGGCATTGCAATATCTTTGGTATAATAAAGGGAATTTACCTCTCCACCACTTGGATGCTGTCAAGTAAAGGAAAACAGGCCGCAATCACAGCTGTTAGAGCAACATTACTTCCAGGACAAATAGGTGTAATATTGGGCTTATTATTAAGGAAACGTGATACTGACCACAGTCATGAGCTGTGAGGATGTGATACAAACTTTAACATATCTAAAATGGCTAAGCTTGTTGTGACAAGGAGATACGGGAGGAAAAGAACATTATCAGGTAATGTTTGCTGGCAAAGTCAAACTGCGTTTTGTACAAGACATACAGATCATCAAAGGGTGTAAGTAACTGCCTGTCAAACAAGCATTGGCATAGCCAATAGGTCTCGCCTTTGAGACCTTATAAGTGTTTAGCCACGCAACAGTTGATGTTGTTGCACCAAGGATATTGTGTTGCATAACTAAATACTTAGAAGGTCCCAAAAGCGAGACCTATTGGCTATGCCAATGCTTGTTTAATCTAGGGATGGTCGACTTGGTCTTGCATCCTTCCTAAGTTGATTCCAAGCACAATTCAATTAGAGAACAACGTTGCATAAATGACCAATAGTAAAGTAATTGCATTTATATAGCGCTTACTACCCCTGGCGAGGCGTGGAAGCGTTTTTTGGCGAGTAGCACGCTGCTCCGGAACCCACAAAGGATTAGTGGTGAATTAGTATAGGGACATATGAAATTAATTAGCAGATCTACAAACCACCGAATTGCCTAGTGCTGAGTGATGGGTTTTGCCACCTGTGCGCACTGGAATCATACTATTATTTGTTAAGATAGGTCAATTGTGAACATGAAGGGAAAGGAAAAACAAAGTTGGAGCCAAAAACATCACGTTTCATTCACTGGCTGCAGAAGGACCTTTTTGGAATTTTTGTGCCCCAAATTAAACAGCACTTTTCAAATGTCATCAGGTTGATAGGTTAATGCAGTAATTGAAGACTTGGTCACTTCAACTTCCAATGAAGATGGTTTTGATGGCACAGGAGACCAGAAGTGCTAAACAGGGAATATCCCAAGCTCAATAAATAGATATATGAAGCCCAGGGGCATTCGGGTCAGGTCATGACGATGCATGCAGTCAACAGAAAAGCAGCAACTTCAGATAGGATTCCCTGTAAGTATGCGCAGCATTCTTTGGGATTTGGGGGCAACAGAGAAGAAAGTGCTCTCTCGTGGTAATAAATCCGGGCATTTCGTGGTTAAGTTCTGGGGAAAAACGAGAGGCTTCCTTAAGGCCGCTCATGGGGAAGGCCCAGTCCAGGAAGATCGAAAAGGTTACAGGAGAAGGGCATGTGTCGCTATTCTTGGAAGTCAAATTTCACATCTCTAGCAACGCCCGGGGTAAAACGTCCATCGGTTCCATCTAGCCAAAAAAAGAGATCAAACTATTTTTAATAATTCTTTATATTGGCATTTGGTAATTTAAGCGTACAAACATCATGTTTCGTAAAGAGGACTGTGATACATAAGTAGCAGAGTAGACCATCATCAATACATAGAGTACGTTTTACGTCTTATTCAGTGTGGATGCGGTCTGTGTTGTAGCAGGTCTTTGCCAGTAAAAAAAACTGGGGGAAAAACTAAACTGTGATGTGCCATGGGGTTTTTAGTGTTTAGGCCAGGCGTGTACTGTGGGTCCGTTATTGCCTACTCGCTAGTGCAGCTACTATTCACCTGGGAGGAAGCGGGTGCGCGGGCCGACGTGGGGGGCCGTGGAGTGTGGCAGACGGGCGAGGACGGACCCGGTGGGTCTAGGAGTGGCGCGGGAAGTCGTGGAGGGGGATCCCCTGCCTCGGGAGCCTGTGCAGTGTGAGGCTGTATGGTGTCGGGGGTATGTAGGTCCGTGCCCGGGACCTCAGGGGTCTGGGATTGCCTGAATTGGTGCAGTAGAAGCGCCCATTCTAAAGAGATTGGGACCTTGCAGATACCTTTGGCTTCTAAAAAGAGATCAAACTAGACCAAAAATATAGAAGTGAAAAACTCACTTCTAATTCTAGCTCCGACAAAGAGTTGATATTTGGCAATCCTCTCTCACTATTAAGTTACAAGATTTATCGTCATATCAAACAGGGCTCGATACCAAAGGATAAAAGTCACATATATAGGGCCACTTTAATTTACTCCAGCAACTCAACAGGAACACTACAACCTCAGTTGTATTAGCATAGTGAATTTAGCCAAATAGAGGGAAAGTAAAATATGGCAAAAGAGAGGGGGAGCAGAAAGCGTAGTAGAAAAAGAAAACAGGAGAGAAATACGGAGAAACAATGAGAGCGAGGACAGTAACTTAAACAAAAGCCAGACAGGATGGCCCCAAGTGAATGTAGTGGTTAGAGGCTGTGGAGAATCTTGGAAACTGATGACATGACCCTGGATGTACCTTTGTTAACTCTGCTGACTGCACCAGCTGGTTCTTGCTGCCAGCGTACATCATCTGCTGCTCTGGCTTGCAGCCTAGAGAGGAAAGAAATTCAAAGTTTATTTATTCTGAAGGTGGAAACGGTTGGGGAGGGGGTTCTGTGAATGTGGCCTATGAGGTAAACTCAAATAATGTGGGAGCAATTTATAGTGGGTCTAATGGTGTGAGCATGTGTTTTATTAATAAATGAAATGGGGTTTGAATGAAACAGAAGTGTGGCAAGAGGCAAGGGGGACAGGGGTTGATGTATGCCTCTCTAAGACGTGTTTGTCAGAACACAGGTATAAACCAGCTGCAGAACCAGGGAGGAGGACACACTGAGGTATACATATGAGACAGTGAGGAAAAAAAATAGTGGTGTGTGCAAAACCGGTGTACCCTTAAATTAGGAAATGAGAATAAAAGAGCATGGTATTTATGTATGGTGGAGCAAATGCTGAAAAGGTTTTGCATGCATTGGCATTCGTTAGTGCCATGAGCATAATTTCAGACAACAACTCACAACTTTAGACAGGCTGATCTTTTTATAGAAATTGTATTTATGAATTAAAGCATTCCTAAGTCTGCACTTAAAAGCTGATGAGCCTTTTCTTACCCTGGAGTGCCTCCTTTTTTTAGTAAATGCTAAAATAAACAGAATACCTTGCATGAACAGATTCCCCATTTGATGTTTTTCTGGCCAATGCAATTATTTTTGTCAATCAAATTATTTGCTTAAGCAGGCCTCGATGGTTCATAATATCAGGATGGTCACTGGTCGCTTATCTATTATAATCACATTGCAATTTCATGGATCAACTCTTGGTAAGGGAAACAAACGTACAGACATTTAGTAAACACTCTCCAGCACATGTCTTAGTAACAGGTGGTCCGCAGCAAAAATGATTTACGATGTTAAGCCATTTAGGAACTTGTTACAAACAAGGAAACAACTCTGTACTTCAGTGACAGTGGATGGCAATCTACATCAAATATAATAAAGATTGAAAGACAAATAATCTGGTTTCCTTTTTAAGTCTCAGTTACAGGCAGCTTTAGCTGTCTGATGGCAAGACCTATTGTTTCCAATCGACCTTATTTAGGTATGGGCTTTGGATCAGTCCTTTGATCATGATTGGATAGCTTTTTTGTCTGCTCCCCTTCCCTGCTTCAGATTTGATGGCTTTCCTCCCTATTCTTGTGTTTGCCCACAGGGTCCTTTCCAGGAGCATTTCGGTTTCGCATGAGTTTGATTGGATTATGTAGCCTTACACAGTTGACTTCAGCCCTCTTTAGTTTGTAGTTCATTGGAAGGACTATTTCCTCAACTTTCTCTCCTTTTTTTAACATCATTTGATTTTTGAACTTTTTTTTTTACATATTTTTGGCATTCACTATCTTAAATTGGGTATCTGAGCATTCCGAATTGGCAACCTGCTTGTATGCATGCAAAGCCAACAGCTTTCATGGCTGAGGCCAATTGGCTTTAAATATGCTTGTTTAAGGGGTTGTGGATATTTTAAAGGAAAAGGTGAACGGAAGAGGAGATCCGAGGTATAAAGTTACTGGGAAGTTCTGTTGTTGGCTCTTTTGGTGCAAAGTTTCTGTGGATAACACTTTCATATCTGTGTTGGGAGGGGTGGGGGCTCAATTGCTGCCAAGACAACTATGGGTTTGCCCTTCACAGCCACCCGTATTTTTAAGACATGGAGAGGGATAGAGAATATCTAATGTAGCTTCTATCCAAACAAAATCAGCAATAGTAAACAAAATGGAAATCAACAATTTCTCTGAATATCCAATAATGGATTCAGGATGGACACAAACGGGATGGGGGTAGGGGGAAGGTTGATGTGAACCACAATAGTAGGATATATTTCATAAGATAACATAACTGTGTGTGGCACAACATTGTGGTCGCTTCAAATACAATTAGTAATGGGAGCAGCATGATAGTTAAATTCAGGGAATGCTTTCATGGCAATGTTTGTGCAGTTCAGAGCTGAATTCATAGTGCACCGCCTGTGGATATACAGACAGAGGACAATGGGGCAGAGGAGGGAACTGAGAGAATGGGTGGAGTTTAGATTTTCTGTTGAGTCCACAGCGAGCTTTCTGTGACCTAATGGTATTTTTTCAACTACGAGGGCTCGGGTGGATTTTCTCCGCGTAGGTGACGTGCAGGTGCCACATGCAGTTGCGTTGTGGAAGGTGGTAAATTCGAACCATTAACTAGAGACTTTCCGGTATTTACTAGAAGTGTTCCAAAACATGTACAACAACAATTAAGGTGTGAGGGTAACCAAACACAGTAGCATTCTGTGCCTTTGAATTTTTGTCTTCAGAGCTTGGATGAAGTTTTTATCAGGCCACTCGCACAACCTTTCGGTGCTCCAACTTCCACACCACCTTCTTTCCAGAGCCACTTCAGTTCACTTTTGCGAACTTTAACAGGGGATCATAAGAAGGAATAATAGCCTGCATCAAAAAGGGAGCAGTGGTGGACTTTGACTAGAGGGAGAAGATTAGGGCTGTAGGGGATACTACAGGATCCTTAACTCCACCGTACACAGGGGCAGCGCTTCTCTTCAACCATGATTTCACAAGCCTAAGGTATCCTTAGCAGAAAATAATGCCAAGATGTACTCTTATTAAGATTCTGAGCTCTGTGAATGGAGAACCCAGATGGAAGAAGAAAAGCAAGCACAGGAGAAAATTTGGGAGTAACCATGATCATGTCCTAAAAAGAAAAGAGAAACTTGCAAACTGGCATCTTTGAAACAAGATGCTTTGTAAGCAGCAAAACTACAGCTCAATAGTATGCACTTTAGTCGAAAAGTAGAAGATCATGGAACATTTTTACAGGAAAAGGAGAATTTGCTCAGAGCTTATGAAGGTGATGGTATATGAAGTGGTAGGGACAACGAGGTGAACAGGACTACAATACTGAGAGAAGCAGACACATCTTGATAACACTAGAAACTGTGATACAAGAGTGTGAAAACATTTTGTATATTAAAATAAATGTTACAACTCTACAGCATGGACGGGTGTTAACAAGCTTCTAAGAGGCAATTTAAAAAATCATTGATTTGCTGCCCTCCGAATTACTATAGGCGTCGGAGACTTGTAGAACTCAAGAGGACCACTGAAAATACCCAGAGAACTCCAGAGCGCCAGAAAAATGCAGCAGAACACTGAACATCAGAGAACCAAGAAGCTGGGCTACCCCAGGCAAGAAATTTTCCTGGGCCATCACTGAGCTTTGAGATTCCTCAACACATGGCTTCTGGTTTTTAATACCTTATAAGGACAAGAAATACTTGAAAAGGGCCCAAGTCTTCAGGACTGTTTTCAAACTCAACGCCATTTTGAATAAAGTCACATAACGTTCTGAAAATGTCTCATGGCCTGTGCCCTTCAATGATACTAGAGCTAGTACGTTTTTCAACACTAAAAATCTGATTTTTTTTTGTTCAACTGCTGTCTTTTTTTTATCCATGCTGAAGCATCCTAAACGCCCACATATCTCTCAGTAACACAGCCATAGAAATACAGTGCAAGAGTGAAACACAACAAGACGGTCACTTACCCATGGGGCTGGAGAAGATGAAGCAGAGAGGGTAAGACACACTGCCATCGCTGTGATCATATTTATAACTGTAAACTAGAAATGTAAAACAACGCAGTCAAGGAAGCTACACAAGATCCTTCATCAACTTTTCCAAGAAGACTGAAGCAGTACCCTGAAAAACACTCCTTGAGTGGTAGCACACCTGCTGCACTGTACTATTCCAGAAATTAAATGCCACCTGCAAGGTATGTAACTCAGTTTTTCCCAAGGTAACCTTACATATTTTGTCTTCCTCCTTACAGTATCGCCTAAGAATATCCCTCCCAGACTATAGTATTCGCCTGTGGCCTGCCATTACACTGCATTATATACCACTGCAACCTAAGATCCTACATAACGCACAATAGAGTCACCGAATAGCTTACATTTCCAAATCAGTGTTCCCCCACCAAGCATCTGAGCTCCAACGGTGTCCAGATTTGTGACCTAGAGCATGCTTAGAACACAATCACATGTATGTATGTGCTTGGAAGACCAAAGAATGTGGAATTTTTAGGTTTGCGAAAGTTCTTAGGGATTGTTAGTAAAGCCCTTGGCACGTTCATGGTACGGCACTCATCAGCACTATCTAGTCAGAAGTACCATTACCCGCTTTATGAACCACCGCCTCTGGAAACCAAACACCTCAGTGCAGCCCAAGATTCCATAGCCGAATGCCCTGGGCGCCATGCACTCGATTGCCCAGTTACTCCATAGGATCATGCCCTGCTGCCCCATAGCAGGTGTTTTCTATAACTCTGTGCTCTGCTATCCAAGTGTATATTTTGCCGTTAATGTT
The DNA here is from genome assembly GCF_964204655.1 of Triturus cristatus. Taxonomy (NCBI): domain Eukaryota; kingdom Metazoa; phylum Chordata; class Amphibia; order Caudata; family Salamandridae; genus Triturus; species Triturus cristatus. The sequence continues at coordinate 334,037,428 of NC_140582.1, forward strand.
CAAAAGTATCACCTACTGCACCTCTTGGGCCCAGGAGTGCTAGGCTATCACACCTTTTCCTGGACGTTCCAGTGTAATGCATCCCTTATTCCCTAGAATTGAGCTGCAAATAAAGCCACTGCACTGTATACACATATTAGCATACACAATTTAAGGATATCTGGGCTGTCGTTCTGGCAGTTCATTTTTTTTTTAAAAAGAGTGGAAAAATATTAAGGTATTGGGGAAAAAATGCAACAGAGTGATGAATGCCAGCGACAAAATGGAAAATCTAGACAAATGTTAGAAAAATATACAAGAGTGAAAGAATGTTAAGGAAATGCACAAATATGAGGAGGGAGGAATAAAAGGAGTGCGATAGTAGGATAAACTGAGTGAGCTATAGAGGTGTAGTGATTTATGTTTGCTAAAAAAAATACAAAGTTCACCCAGACAGGAATCATTCAACAGGACTCATCCAAGATTTAAACAATGGCAGGTGAAACACAGCTTTGTTTCAGAAAAGGAAAAGAACACAGGCTTGAAAACGAAATGATTAAATTCGCTTTCTGACGCACCTCTGCGATTTTTAAAGAAAGGTATCCTGTCCAGCAGGGCGGGGCTGTGACGTGGGGCTCCTCAAGGAAAAGAGCAGAGGTGGCTAAGCTGGAAGCTGCGGCGAAAGGACAGGACAATGGCTGAGGAAAATGGCGCTTCCGGAGGAAGTCATAGCAGCTATGGTGGCTGAGAAGGAGGTGAGATAGGAAAGGGTGGTGGCCATGGCCGTAGGATGATCGCTGCGGGAAGGTAGTGAAAGGGAGAAAGTGGCAGTAACTAGGCCGAGAACATAGGCGATCAGGGAAGGTGGCGGTAGCAGGGTTGAGAAGAGCACAACAAAAGGAACATTTAGAGTAGAAGGTGGCAGTGGCTCGGAGGAAGGTGGCAGCTAAGGTAGAAGAAAGCAGTAGGGAAATAATGATGCCACGTGTAGGATGTAGAGGCGTTTTCAGAAGAAAAACTGCAATATTAATAGCAGTGAAGACTGAACAGAGTGGATGAAATGAAGAATGGAATAACATTAAAAGAGAGAAAGATAAAAAGCGATGTACCTTATGAAAGAAGAAAACAAGAAAGGAAGAGGAGGAAGAAGTTTGAGCGGAGGAAGGAATGGTAGAAAGTAAGAACAAGCGGCCGCGAAAGTGAAAGTGATCGCGATCAAACCTCAAAGCGGCCGTGCGGCCGCGAAAGTGAAAGTAATTGCGGTAAAGTGCGGCCCGCGCACATGCACTGTAGCTCTAGGCTGGCCAGGTAGCACTTTTTGGAGCCCTCTCAATAAGTCTCGCCAGACCAGCGCATGCGCTGGGTCAGGCGAGACGTAAAAAGAAAGGACTTTGATGCATCATAAAACGTGGCAATACATTACAATGCCTCTGCATTGAATGTTATCTAGAAAGGAAGCCAGGTCTCTGTGATTGTAGAACAGTTGTGATGAACCTTTGTAGGTGATGCAGAACCTCAAAGGCCCAGAAAAGGATAAGGGGATGTTCATGTTCCGTAGCTTAGATCTGAGAGAGAGGAAGCCTTTCCTCATTTGGACAGTGGTTTCGGAAAAGTCCTGCAAGATGATGATCTTCCCAGTTAATACATCTGTTCTTACATATGAAGTCTAGGATTTAGTTCCACATGTTGGTAATGCAGGGGTTTGCAGATTATTGGTCTAGGCAGGACCATTGAGGAAGCACAATTGTTTTGTTGTGTAGGGATACAATGCACTCTCTCAAGTTCAAAGCGTTTGTCAAAGAACCTATTAGTGTTGTGAGGAAGCCAGTCCTCAAGAATGGCAATGCATGAGCCATATTTCCCTTCGCTGTTTTCAGGAAAGCCAAAAAATCTTATGTTGCCACTCCTATTTCTATTCTCAAGTTCAGCGATAGTGTTGCATCGATGTTGACGTTTTATGTAATGAGCTGCGGTCCTTTTGTTGCGGAGAGAGCTATGTCTTTGAGGTTGCTGAACCACTACTGTGCTGCAGATAGCTTGTCAGTTATTTGTTTGCTATCCAATCTCATACCCGCCACATCTTGCTGCCTGATGTCCTTTCTGACTTTTGTTGTTTGGACAGGTTGTAAGACACAGGAAAGCTTTTTAAGAATGCTGTCCATTGTTTCCTTAAATTCAGTTTTGTTTTTGATAGGAGATTCCGCAACCGGAAGCTCTGGCTTTGTCCTTTTGGTACCTGTTTTTGATTCTTTCTTGCCCAACTTGACGCTTAAGCTGCTTGGAACAAGCTGATTTGAAGTAGGATGAAGTGGGAGGTGACCAAAGCTCAATTGGTGGTTAGTGAAATGAGCCTTTAAATTCGTAGATGGTGTGTGTACAGCCCCTCTGTCCCCGACTTGAGACGGGAGGTGGGGGTTACTTCTCACAGATGTTTAAATGAACGCCTGCACAGAGGCATGGTGTCTTGTAATGTGAAAAGAATCCTTGTCAAAGACGGTGGTGGGGAACCCTCAAGTCACTTCACTCTGCTGTAGTGGTGACATTCATAACATTAACAGAATAGAATATTAATTCATGAGTATTTCCTATTGGTTTTTAATGTTTTTTAATAAAATATAGGTGACGTTCCACTTAGTAACGGTCTTGTAGCATTGCAAATATAGACTTTTTACTGGTTCTGCATATGATTGAAATCAATGGGTTGCGGCATAATTGAGATGAATGACTGAATAATTACCTCTATTCTAGTTGCCAAAGGGAATTTAATTCTTTGTTTGACAATATTACGCCCTGTCCCTTTGGCACGTACGGCATCTCTCTTGTTATTTGGTGGTGACATTGTTCCCCACATTTCAGTTATAGAGAGTCCCCAATGGTTAGGGTAACTGACGTGGGCACCCATGTAGCGTATCAGTGCTAATTCTAATTGTGGAGATGAAGCCTCCAGGACTGGTGGAGTGGGGTCCAGTGTATCGCTGCAACACAGCTACTTAAGGATCCAACATGAGAAGACCCAGAGGAGGAGCAATCATGCAGTTAGGCCGCAGCTTAAACGGTAGAGCACTTCGCTGGCCAGGGAACCCCCATAGACAAAAAAAGCAGAGAAACTTATGGCATTTTGTTCGCAGGGAAGCAGGCGATCAGAAGTTTGGTGTGGAATGAGTCTCCTGTTGGTACTCTACCCCCAAGACTCTCGTTGCTGCCTCACCGTGCTCCTGGAAGGTGGGCGGCCATGCTTTAAATCGCAAACAGCCCGTTTCCCAGGTCGCACATTTGCAGTAGAAATCCCGTTTGTACACAGATCTAATTGTGCCCACCTTAATGGGTTATTGAGTACTTCTGAGGAGGCTAGTGATTGGAGGCACTATGTGGTCCTTGTCCCAGTCAGTGCGGTTTTGCCGGCTCTTTAGTTGCGGCCTCACTGAGTTGTGGGAAGGGGAGTTGCCATGCTGTAGATAGCAATCAACCTGTTTTCAGGTCGCGCTACTGCAGTGGAGGCGAGAGCAGTAGCGGGTGATTTGAAATTGTGCTGCTTCTGAGGTCGTGCAACCCCTGCCTGAGCACAGGTGTAGTTTTGCAGTCGCAAGTACCGTTACGGGTTTGAGGTCACCTTAATTGATTGCTGCCTGCTTGTGTGTATCGCTGCTGAAATAGCTGTAATGGTAGAATCACCCACTTCATATCGCTTGTAGAGAGGCTAGCGAATGGAGAATTGATATGGTAATCATCCCGGCTGGGGGGCTCTCACCAGATCTTTACTTGTGGCCTCACTGCCTTATGGGTACGGAGGCGGTCATGCTGTAGGGAGCAATGTCTGAACCCATACTGCCTTCCCCACCTGCTTCAGAGCACTTTCCTGTGTAGTCCGTGTGTTCAGTGCATTTGGCTAATTTTGGAGACCATGATACTCAAAGAATTAAGGTTAACCAATCCTGTCACTTTAGGGTTCCCTCAGGGGTCCACCTTATCACCTACTCTCTTTAACCTGTTCATGGAGCCTCTAACCGAAATTCTGAAATTCTCCAATGTACAATACCACCAAAAAGATCCCTTGACATTGAACCTTGGATGAAACACTTAACAGTCTTCAACTGCCTTCCACATGTTATAGATTCCACAAGATGGCTAGGAATTACACTTGACAAGAATCTCAACATGCAAGAACACATCAGCTCAGCCACCAGAGGAGCGAACTTTCAAATGAAAATTCTAAGAAAAATAAAACCCTTCCTCCCCTTCGGCGACCTTAAATCATCGGTGAAAGCGCTAGTTATCCCCTGATTAGACTATGGGAGTGCTACCCTATATGGTCTGCCGAGATCCCAGTTGGCTCCACTAAGGGCATCCCTCAACTCTGATGCAATGCTCATCACTTTATCGAAAAGGTACAGGCACATCACTCCAGATCAGAAGGCACTAAACTGGCTCCCTTATGTGGCAAGGATTCAGATGAAAATTGCTTGCATGACCCACAAAGTCCTACTTTTCAATACACAGAAGTACCTAGCTGACAAACTGGAACTGTCCCGCGGTGGCAGATCATCTAGAAGCACCAGCGCCTTACTGTTGAAACCTCAACAATTTCGAAAAAAGAAAACCTACAACCGAGCCTGCTTCGAATTGGCCCCTAGAATCTGGAGCTCCCTGCCCCCTGAAATCAGACTGCTCCTTTCAATCAATTCATTTAAAAAAAGAAGTCAAACTGCTTTTAATGAACAAATCTCTGCCCTGAATCCACAAACTCATTCTCTGGATACTGATCTGATGCTGTTCTCCAACCAGGACGTGCAAGCTGTCCGAGTACTGGTATATAAATCACTGACCCACTCCTGATTTGCAATGGACAGCGTTTGTTTCTTGGTTATCTATTTTCTACTAAATGAACTATCTGTAAAGCGCTCTGATACCCTTCTAGTGTCAAGTTCGCGCTTGATAAAACTTTATAAATATAAAATGATGTGGCGCCGAGGAGATGAAGGTCACACTCAGGCAGCCATTTCCCTCTGCGTCAGGCTCCCCTGCGGCGTTGCTTTTTTAATTGACTTGTTTTTAGATGCATTTGAGATTCTCACCTAGGGACCATTGCAGCTGCTTTGTGGAGGTGGAAAGCATTCCTTTTTTACGTGCTCCTCTTGCTTAGCAGTACCAGCATTAATCGGCATTATGCATTGGAGAACCAAGCTCTGGATTATGATTGCCACGGCAGGTGATCTCTAGCAGTTCCCCTTTGCGGTAGAACACACACACACATGCTTCAAAGCTGTCACGTATGCTTCGATTGACATGTCTCAGTTTAAGAATGGTAAAGGGGATAATCTCGTCTCCGGGATTAGCATGTTGCTGTAGGATGATAACGAAGTTCTTCATGGTGCAGCAAAGTATGGTCTGACAAACTCCCTTACTCAAGCCTCTTGAGGCACTTGTAATTCAATATTCATTACCAAAACTGTCTGCTTTTCATATGTCGTGTAAAGAAAGCAATTAAATGAGGGGATGAAAGTACCACGTGAGAGTGTATTTTGTTTTTAATGTTTGCTGTTCAACAGTTCTTCTTGCATTTAGAATAATTATCAATGTTATGTCAGTAGTTGATTAAAGTGCATTTGCATGGTTATTATTGTCCTATCTGATTAGGTACTTATATCTTTATTTTCTTTGTAGAACGGGAGGATGGAAAATATATTTCACCATTTCATGACATCCCTCTCTGTGTAGAAATGAACGAGGTATGTATTCTGTAGTTTTCTATTCTAAAAGGCTAACCAAAGGATTGGTTTAAAGTACTTGGAGGGCATACCTTACAATGAATTCCCTGTATTTGTGCAACAAGCGTGAGTTGCATTTTTTTAAACAAACTTTATTGCCTTATGGTAGTTTTATTTGCATTTTCACTGGTTAGAAATTTGTGATCATTCCCCTTTACTTGATTTTAAAGTTATTCCTTAATGCAATACTTTCTTTCTTGGTAATTACATTCCTGTTTGTTCTTCTCTTGTTCAATCTTAGCTGTAACGTATGCCTTAAATCAACATGTGGGTCTATCTGGTGGATGTCTAGGCATAGTATTCAAAACCCAGCTCATGAGGAGCCTCGCCCCACTGCTCTTTGAGCAGGAAAAATAGAATGATAATAATGTAGTTATTATCATTTTATTTTTTGCAAGTCGCAGGCTGGGTTAAGGTAGGGCGGAGCTGGAGGCTCAGGGGAAGGAGTGGTTTGCACACTCCAAGTGCGCAGGACTACTTGGCTGGCTGTCTCAGGCCGACTAAACAGCCATGCACACTTTGCATGCTCCCCAGCACTCTGCATTTCACAGCCTGGCGGACAACTTACCCAGGACCCCAGTCCACATCTGAGCGCCGATCCGCGGCCTCAGACCAATCACAACGCTGCGTTGCAGCATTGTGATTGGCTATGGGGAGCCTGGGTATTTCCTGGTTCTGGGACTCGCCGGAGAAGTGGAGAGGAGACACGCGAGAGGTAAGTGGTATTATTGTTTTTGTCCGCCCCGCCCCACCCTCATTCCTGCCCCTCCACCCTCGTTCCCTGTCAGCTGCTACTGGTTTAGAGAGGTCATTGCTTTAGGTTAAAGATGTAAAAAAAAGTGTTGTCATCTACTTGCCTGGGGGGGGCGGGGGGAGGGGTGTGTGTGTGTGTGTATGTATGTATGTATGCGTGTGTATATATATAATATATATATATATATAATCTACTGGCGGTCGCCAGTAGATAGTTATAGTTAGGACCGAGTTCCCATAGGAAATCTGAAAATTCGATTTTGAATAACTTTGGCGCCGGTTGACTTATCTTCGTGAAATTTTCTAAACTAATGGGGCACTCCGCTCAGCTCCTACCCTGAAAGTCTCGGGGTGATTCGTCAAGCGGGGGCCGAGAAAAAAGGGGGGTCCCAAAACACGTTGTCCCCATGCATTTTCCCATAGGACCTTTAGTCGAAGGTACAGCCCGAAAGGCTGAACAGAATTACTTGAAATTTGGCAAAGAGGTAGTCCTCAGGTCAGGCATGTGCCTTTTGCATATATGGTGTAAATCCGTTCAGTAGTTCCTGAGAAAATCAAAAGTAAAATCACATATATATCTGGGCGGAGCCTAACCACACATCTCATCGTGAGATCTGATTGGCTGTCAGCACTTCATCCAAGAAGTGTTGGCAGCCATCTTGGGACCAATATACATGATAGCACCTCATTAAAAAGCATTGCAGTTAATAGAAGGTTTTAAGACTTTAGTTACATTATAAATCATTTGTTGATGGTACCATTCTCATTTTAGGAATTGTGGATTGTTCTAAGGTGATTTTACCATGTGAAAAAGCCTTCTGCTGTGATATCATGAATCCTGTTTGAGAGAAAACTATTTTCTCATGCTTTTCCTACAGAGGTTTGGAAGGTGATCTATAAGCTAAACTGAGAGCATATTTTCTGTAAATTCACATTATCTTTCTCAGTCATGTGAGAATGAAGTCTGACATTCTCAGTAAAACATGTACATCCAACAAGGGCAGAGACTGTCAGTTGATTCCTTTGTGTTCTACTGCAGCTTCCCAGAGTGTTCTAAAGAACAACTAGAGCGCTAACAGTCCTACTTATGACAAACGTATAGCACACCTGAAGCTATCTTGGTTGGCATAAAGTGGTAACTCTTAAAACATTTAATTTAAAAAGGAACAAAATGAGGGGGTTCATTTTGCCATAGAAAGTATGATTAGTGCTGCAGAAAGAAAAATTAGGGCACATTTTGAGTGACTTCTCAAATCCTCTTCTATTTCATTAAAAAATTCTGACATGCAGACTGAAACATGCACTTTCAATACCAGCAGCAGACTTCCCTGGTGAGCAGTAGCTTTACTACAGTGATCTAATGAGCAACTAGAGTGCTAAAATTCAGAATTTATAGCAAATGTGTGACACATCTGAATGCCTTCTTGATGGAACCAAAGTAAAAAACTGAAAGTATTTCCTACCGAGGAGACTGCAGGAAATTAGGAAACTTCATAACAAATAAATCTCCCAAGATGGCCACCAGAGACAAAAGAGCCCAAATGTAGCCCAAATATCACCCAGATGTAGCCCAAGTATAGCCCAATGACAGAATGTCCCAGAGTGTTCTAACGAACAACTAGAGCGCTAACAGTCTTACTTATGACAAAAGTATGGCACACCTGAAGCCATCTTGATTGGAATAAAGTGGTAACACTTAAAACATTTAATTTAAAAAGGAACACGAGGGGGTTCATTTTGCCATAGAAATTATGATTAGTGCTGAAGAAAGAAGAATTAGGGCACATTTTGAGTGACCTCTCAAATCCTCTTCTATTTCATTAAAAAATTCTGATATGCAGACTGAAACATGCACTTTGAACACAAGCATCAGACTTCCGTGGTGAGCAGTAGCTTTACTACAGTGATCTAATGAGCACCTAGAGTGCTAACATTCAGAATTTATGGCAAATGTGTGACATATCTGAATACCTTCTTGATGGAATCAAAGTAAAAAACTGAAAGCATTTCCTACTGAGGAGACTGCAGTAAATGAGAAAATTAGGAAACTTCATAATAAATAAATCTCCCAAGATGGCCACCAGAGACAAAAGAGCCCAAATGCAGCACAAATATCACCCAGATGTAGCCCCCATGTAGCCCAATGACAGACGTGTGCTAAACACTTATTTTTGTGTATTTGCAGTTTTATATAGTGCAGACTTGTCAGGTATTGGAGTGCTTTACATGAGCATTGGTTACATCACACAATAGCAAATTCATTTTGGTTGTAGACATGGGGAGATTAAGTGATTTGACCAGAATCACAGAATGTTTAGCTGAAGCAGAAACTCCAACCTGGTTCCCCATTTGCAAAGTCTGCATCTCTGGAAGGAACACCACATCCTCTCCCCTAGGTGCAACATTTAATCAAGTGGTCAACTGGATAAAAAAACAAAGATTACAAATAATTTAAAAGTTCTTTGTCGCTATTTGAAAACTCAGAAAATATGTCCTCATTTTTGCTTTTTTAGAGCACTAACCATAATTTTGATGCAAATAAGACCCTCTCATATGTGTAATTTCTAAAGGAAATGCTCTAGGTATTACAGTTTTGATTACATCAAGATGACGTCAAGCGTTCCACACTTTTGTAATAAATATAGAATGTTAGCAATCTAGTTGTTCATTGGGATACTGTTGAGAGGCAGAGGCCAGGGGCATGGACTCTGAAAATTGAAGGCAGGTAGGAGAGTGCAGAGGCAACAATTTGACCACACTGGGCAGGCAGGAAGGTCAGTGGCAGCACAACAGACTATGGAGGGCATTGGAAAGGGGGGCAGGGGCAACAAACCAACAATACAGGACTGGCAAGAGAGGCTGTGGCAATATAATAGACCATTGTGGGCAGAAGGAAGAGGCAGTGGTAGTACAACAATACATGCCAACAGACCCGTTTCAGCCAGGAAACGTCCAATGTTTTTAAGCTCAAATGGGCTTTATTTGATCTGTCTCCTGTCTACAATCTCCTCTTTTTCAATGTAACTCAAAGGGGAAAATCAATACCCCAGTTTGTTTTCAAAATCTCCCTCTTACCAAGTTCAAAATGTAAGCAAGTATGATATATTGGATCATGGAAGGCAGGAGGAATTGGGGTAGGGACATGGACTCGGATAACAGAGGACAGGAGGGACTTGGAGAGGTGCACCAAACTTACCCTACAGGGCAGGCATCAGGGTTTGCAGCAGCACAATACACCACACAGGGCATGCGGGACGGGAGTGCAGCACAACAATCCATAGAAAGCAATAGGGAGGGGACAGGACCATGCACATGGACAACAGAGAACAGAGGGGAAAGAGGCAATGGTAGCTAACTGACCATAATGGACAGACAGGAGAGAAAGCTGCAGCATAACAGACCATAAAGGGCAGGAGGGACGGATCAGGGGTATTATAATGGAACAGACAAGCCAGGAGGGAGGGAATAGGGGTCTGCACATGGAAACAGAGGGCTAGGGGCAAGGGGGCAGGGCAGGAGCAGCAAGATGACCATGGAGGTCAGGCAGGATGGGCACTAGAAACAAGACACACCATGGAGAGCAACAGTGAGACTATGATGGCATACACACAGACCATGGAGGGAAGGTGGGAGGGGGTCAGGGGCAGCTAGCTGACCACTCAGGGAAGGTAGGAGGGGCCATGGCAGCACAGAAGACCATGCATGGCAAGCGGGAGGGTTAATGGCAGCACAATGGCTATGATGGGCAAGAAGGAGGGTGCAGTGGAATGCACAAAGGACCATGGAGGATAGAAGGGAGGGTCAGGATCTGGGCACAGACAAGAGAGTTCAGGGGAAGGGGCCTCACAACAGACCGCGCTGGGCAGGCAGGAGGAGCAGTTGCAGCACAACAGACCAGGGAGGGCAGAAGGGTGTGGCAGTAAAATGGACCATGGAGGACAGGAGGAAGGGGATAGGGGCATGGCATGTGGACAGGCAGGGTGGAGGTAGCAGGGACAGGTTACAGTCATCTGACAATGCTAGGCAGGTGGGAGGGGAGTGGCAGCTCAACACAACACTCAGAGTAGAGAGGAGTGGCAGGTCCATGGAGCATGGTGGGAAAAAAGGATGGAGCAGGGGCATGCACAAAGACATGGGAGGGCAGGGGGAAGGAGAATAGGGGCAGCAAGCTAAGCACAGAGGCTAAGCAGGAGGTCATTGATGGGCCATAGAATTGGGCAATGGAGGGCAGGAGGAGTGGACTGGTACATCATGCTAAATGGAGGGCAGTGGCAGCACATCAGACCATGCATGACATGAGGGAGGAGGCTAGTCCATGGATTCAGACAACAGAGAATAGGGAGGAGGTGGATGGGGCAGCAAGCTAACTGTTCAGAGAAGGTGGGTATTAGGAACTTTATTGTTTTTAAAATGTGTGTCTGTGCGAACTACTTAAAATATGAACAAGTATGCAGCATAATCTCACTTTTATTCAGGAAGAAGAGGACGTTTGTGACTGTGACTCCGGGCTCACTTGGCAGAAACACCCCCTGACCCTCCACCCCCCATCGCAAAATGTAATGCCCGTGAAAAGGGTAGGTGGACGCAGTGTTATATAGAAAATAGTCCTGAGAGCACGATTGAAAATGAAAACTAGATATAGTATATGGTATAAACTATGCACCAAAAAGTGTGATATAAGATGAACTGGGGCGTGAAATATAATATGCAATACATTGTGCGCAATGACAGATTCATTGGAGAGCGCGAGATAGCACAGGCACTAGCGCGTGCTATGCGATATGCGCCTTGGAGTGTAATATGCACAGGGCAGTGTTGTGTAACCTAGCTAGTCTCTAAAGTTGTAATATAAAATATGTGCTGGGGAGTGTAACGTTGCATATGCACTGTGACAAAGATATGGATCCCAGATTGTAATATGTATGGCATAGCGCTGTGCGTTATAACATAGGCATCGAGGAAGGCACTTTAGATGGGGCAATATAACCCGTGCGAAGGCAAGTGTGGCATGACATATTCACGGGGTGGTGTTACAGTGCACATGGACTAGAGAGTGTCATAGCATACGCACCAGCTGGTGGAATACAACACAGTGGTGTGTGGCACTCGGCGGGCACTGGTGGGTGTAACACAGCATTGGGCTCAGCCAGGAGCACGCTGTGACTCTCAAGTGAGGTTTGTCTCCTTTCCTGAGAGTAAAATAAAAAGTATTACACATCCGGTGGTGGATGTGTGTTTTATTAACCGTGAGGGGGGTTTCTTGCATAGCTTGGTCGAATTTTTGTCGAATCCGCTTTGAATGGCTTGGTGTGCGTGTGTATTAAATGTGCCCGTCAATAGCTACCCATGTTTGTATAAATAAACGACAAGGGTGTCTACTTGGAGAGTACCCACCAGCCGGGGCGTCGGGATTAGGCACGGTAGGGCGTCAGACATGTCAGAGCTTCACTAGTGGTGTAAATACATTCCACGTGGATTCATTGTATGCATAGTCGCCTTTTAATGAATATCACGCAAACCGTCATGGTGATAGGTACATACGGTTTGTCCAGCATGTCCTAGGTGTTTCTATAAATATATATTTTTAAAAAATAATAAAAAACAAAGGCCGGCCCCGGGGGATGGGGTCCCCGGGGAGGGCCAAATTATTTTTTTTCAACAAAAAAAATTAGGGTGCAGGCCCTGGGGTTATGGGGTCCCCAGGGCCAATAAATTAGAAAAAGAAGGGGGGCCACACAACCCTCCTTCTTAAAAATATAAAATAAATAAAAGACCGGCATCGCGCCGGAGGCCACACCGCCTCCTTGCAGCACTCTGCAAACGCGCCCCCTGGCCAGTTGTAAGTTGGGGAATTAATTCCCCTTCAATACTGAGGGACCCTGGGGGCCAACTAGCCCACCAGGTGCTTCCAGTAAGCGCCACTGCGCTGCGTTGCAGAGAGATTGTCTAGGCCGTGCCCCTTTTTACATCTCTCTGCAACGCAGCTCTGTGGCGCTTACTGGAGGTGCCTAGTGGTCTAGTTGGACCCTAGGGACCCTCAGGATTCAACGGGACTTAATCTCCCAACTTAAAACGGCCACAGGGCGTGTTTGCACAGTGAGGAAGGGAGGGGACGGGGCCTGAGGTGACGTGTGCAAACACGCCCTGTGGCGCGATTTAAGAGGTAGTTTTAATCCCCTGCCCTATTATATACTAGGGGCTTACAGAGGAGGCCATGCTAATCACAGGGGGACCCCAACGCATAGTGTTCCCTAGTGTATGTAGGTGTTTTCACTGTATTCTGAGTGTCTTTTAACAAAGCACTGACTCTAGGACTGGTTAGTCAGACTCAGTTACCACCAGTATCCGTCTGAAAAAGTTGAGGGTACAGGATGATTTTGCAACAAGGCTTATTTCTGCTCTTCTGTTTGTTCTTTCTGCACGTTATCCTTCTTCCTGCACTTTTCTTTGTCTTTGAGGACTTCTGTTGCTTCTTTCTGCATTTCTTTTTTTTCTTTCTGTGCATTATTTCTTCTTTCTTCACATGTCCTATCTCTGTAGGCATTGTTAGAAATTAGTATTTAAAAAACCTTTGAAATTCAATGAAAAAACCATAGGTTTCAGGCACGTTCTAGTTAGGAATTAGCATTTAAAAAACCTTAAAAATTCACTGAAAAAACCAAAGGTTTCAGGGGCGGTATAGTTAGCTGGATTTTTCACTCGTACAAAACCATTGAAATTCCCCTGTTATAGTTAGTTCAGCTAACTATAACTTGCGCGCCCGCAATGCACTGCTGATGACGTCAAATATTACATCACTCATGACATGGTCAGTGACATCACTCATGACATCACTGATGACATCTCAAATGACATCACTGATGACATCATCCTTGTGATAGAGTGGTAGACCTCCTCTCCCCCTAATATAACCTTTGATACACACATTCAAAAATAGAAACTAAAATGTTCATAATAATGGACATACCAATACCAGTTACAACAACCTATTCAGTAATTCTAAGATCCACATACACATCTACTCATTCACCAACAGTCCTATATAGTCACTCATACATGTACTCACTCATCATATGTACTCATACACCTATACATCCTGTTACACAACGCCACTCATCCATTGAGTTACTCACACACATAGTCACTCATGCTAATAAAGAATCAAACATCCATTAACTTGCATATACAGTTATACACACACCACCACACTTACTTCTACAGAAACTTACACATACTTAGTCTTTTAAACAATCACTTATAGAAACACATACTTATTCATACATGAACTCTTCTAATCTCTCACTCTCACATATACTCACTTATACACACCAATAGTCACATATACTAGTTTAAAACATATGTAGTTACTCATAAAGACACTATTGAGACAGTCATTCACTCACTAACACACCCATGCACACACTCATCCACCCATACAGTCCTGCACACATGCTGTCTTCAACACATACAAACAGTGAGTCACTCATTCATGTACCTATGCACTACGTAATACCCACCACCGAACCATACAGACACTCAGACACTCATACTGATACTCAAAAATCCAACTAATAACCTATATAGACACTTATGTAGCTACTCACCAACCCATGCAGCCACTTATACACAAAGTGAGAGACTGATACAGATATTTACATATTTAAACATTACTCACTAAGCCATGTATTCACTAAGATACACTTAATTAGTCAGTTATACAATCAATTTTTCAAAAACAAATCATCCATTTAAACACTTATATACCCATTTATTCTTCCATCGCCCCCTTAAGATATACATATATTAACCATATGTAATTTTCAGAAAAACACACATTCACTGAATGATGTCATCAGTGATGTCATTTGAGACGTCATGAGTGATGTCATGAGTGATGTCACTGACCATGTCATGAGTGATGTAATATGTGACGTCATCAGCAGTGCATTGCGGGCGCGCGAGTTATAGTTAGCTGAACTAACTATAACGGGGGAATTTCAATGGTTTTGTACGAGTGAAAAGTCCAGCTTACTATAACGCCCCTGAAACCTATGGTTTTTTCAGTGAATTTCTAAGGTTTTTTAAATGCTAATTCCTAACTATAACGTGCCTGAAACCTATGGTTTTTTCAGTGAATATATATATATATATATTCACTGAAAAAACCATAGGTTTCACACACGTTATAGTTAGGAATTAGCATTTAAAAAACCTTGCAAATTCACTGAAAAAACCATAGGTTTCACACATGTTATAGTTAGCGGAAATTTTACTGATAAAAAACCAATGAAATTCCCCCGTTATAGTTAGTGCAGGCAACTATAACTCACGCGACCGCAATCCTCTGCTGATGCTAATACTGTATTTAGACACTTATTTGCCCATGTCTTCTTCCATACATTTTTAGCTATACATATATTACAAATATTTTTTTTTCATAAAGACACATATGTCATCAGCAGAAGATTGCGGTCGCGTGAGTTATAGTTGCCTGCACTAACTATAACGGGGGAATTTCATTGGTTTTTTATCAGTAAAATTTCCGCTAACTATAACATGTGTGAAACCTATGGTTTTTTCAGTGAATTTGCAAGGTTTTTTAAATGCTAATTCCTAACTATAACGTGTGTGAAACCTATGGTTTTTTCAGTGAATTTGTACGGTTTTTTAAATGCTAAGTTACTTTACGCCATTCGTGGCGTGCGCGCCCACTTAACGCAGTTCGTTCCGTGCGCGCACGGTGAGCTTCGCGCACCGTGCGCGCACAGTGAGCACGCGGTGCGCTTCGCGCACCGCGCGCCCACTTTACGCAGTTAGTGCCGTGCACGCACGGTGGGCACGCGGTGCGATGACAAAGCAAGAAAGCACGTCAACAAATCTGTTTCTGCTTTCCTCCGTGACTATGGTATGGGTGCCATTTACCACAACAATGGTGTGCACTTCAATGATGAAGGGAACAGAGTCTTCCTCTTGAACCTTAGACTCTGCATCGGTACTTACTTGTAGGTACCACTAAAAAATCATTTCATAAACACAACGGCTCTTTTTAGAGCCCCCTAATATCTAAACACTTAAATCTGATTTTCATTTTTTTTTTTTTTTTTTTTTTTTTTTTCTACCGTACGCTTACCGTAAGCTTACCGTACGCGTACCCCGTGATTTTTTTTAAAATCAATAAATGTTTTTTTTGTACTTTTCTGTCCTTCTTTGACCCCCTTACAAATGTTAGGGGGTCTGTAACTCTCCTCATTGCCCCCTTTCCTTGTTTTCACTCTTTTTTTTCAGAGTGAAATACACAAAATGGCGGCCGCCGCTTCCTGGTTTCGGCCGATTCGAATGTTTACTAAGATCTAAGAGCCAATCAGAATCGCGCTCGCGCACGCCACCGTACGCTTACCGTAAGCGTACGGTAAGCGTACCGTAAGCGGGCTCAGATATATATATTGATTTAAAGGCTATTTTCTCAGAATCTACTGAACAGATTTACACCAAACCTACAAAAGGCACTTCCTTGACCTAGGGACTACCTCTCTGCCAAATTTTGAGTAATTCTGTTCAGCCGTTCGGGCTGTAGCTCGTTCTAAAGGTCCTATGGAAAAATGCATGGGAAAAACGCGTTTTGGGACCCCCCTTTTATCTCAGCCCCCGCTTGACGGATCCCCCCCGAGACTTTCAGGGTAGGAGCGGAGCGTAGCGCCCCACCTATTTTGAGAAATTCGCGAGGATTCGTCGACCGGCGCCAAAGTTATTCAAAATAGAATGTTGAGGTTTTCCTATGGAAACGTGGTCCTAACTATAACTACCTACTGGCGACCGCCAATAGGTAATATATATATATATATATATATATATATATATATATATATATATATATATATATATATATATTTTGGACTATTGTGCATTTCACGTTCGTGTTAGTTTTAACTCTGTGTTCTGTTCCTGCTGATCATCTCCCTCTTTTGGTCTGTTAATATTTGGCGCCATGCTCTGGGCAACTCTGTGTTTCTTAGTCTCCTTCCCATTTCAGTCTTGTTCAGCTCATTTTTTAGTTTCTATTTTCAATTAGTTTAATGTTGCTGCCTTAGTAGCTTTCCGTCTCATCGCTATTTGGCGTCTTGCTAAAACGAGAACCAGATCTGCGTATCTTTTAGTTGTTTTCTTATTCTTTGGGCGCAGTAATAATCTTTATCTGCAAGCTTCTGCTGTTGGTTCTAGTTGTCTCTCCGCAGAGGCAAATATTCAAGAGATATTAGACGCTTAGGGGCCCCTTATTACATTTTGCAGGGCGGGGGGAGCTTATTATTTTGTGGTACGCCCCTGTCTCTCCGTCGCCTTATTCAGACTTACTTTTTTCCAGTAGGCCTCTGGTGCAGGTCACTCCCATACCTTATTTAAAAAAGCTTGCACTTATTTGGTTGTGGTATCTGTTTTGTACCTATTTATTTTGCTTGGCATTATGTATGTTACATGAACAAAGTTGCACTGTAGAAACTTAAAATGAGCATTCCTAACTTTAGAGGGTGCTCTCAGTATCTTGTTCCAATTTTCCTCTTCAGTAGGTTTACCAATATTGATCGTCCATTTGCCTCTCAAATTTTCTAGCTATCATTTAGGTCCATGATGCTCGATATAAAATTGAAACCGCTCTTGTTCCTTTCCTTATTTGACATAAGAGGTTCTCATTTTATGTGTGATAGTTTGCTTTCTTGTATTGCCCACATCTTCTTTGCTGTAATAATTCGGCATCTACGTAATGGGAATTGCTCCTTGGGATTTTGTAATCTTATATTAAGTCTTGTTAGTTTCTGAATGTGCCTTTCTCAAATAGGTCTCCTATTGCAGCATTTCCTTTTTGTGTGGTATGTATATATTTATGTATATGCTATTTCTATTGTGTAAACCTAGCCATAAGGCAGGGGAACGCTGTACATGTTCAAAGACCAGCCTAAAGTCAAAGAGTAATAGAAGAAAAATCTGGATTGTGGGTGGTTAATGCATTGTGATGTAGTGTTCCGTAAAGAGGTGAGTCTTCAACTCTTTCCTAAATTGTAGCAGTGTTGGGGCCATCCTGATGGGTATAGTGATGTTGTTCTAGATCCTGGTTGCTTAGCTGAAAAAGTCCTGCTGTTTTATTTTGTTCTTTTAAGGTCTCAGCCTACCAGATGGTTTGCTAAATACGTCTTGGGACTTTAAGAAAGTTGACCTATGAATGCATTCCGCCCATTGATTACCATTGGCTTTGTGGTTTGTAACTCATATTCTGTGACTTTCTATTTGCTGGCTTTATTTGCTTTAGGCTCTCCAGGTTCAGTTTGTCCCTACCATTGCCTAAACCGTGTTTACTGTATTCTTCCACAAACTCGCTTTCTGTAAACAGCCTTTAAATCTTGGTCTTTACCGTGTCACATTTACTGTGCATTCAAAAACAGAAGTAAAATGTCAATCTATGTCTTCCATGGAGCTTGGTGTTTATTTTTCTTTCTTCGAATTCAAAGTGAGAGGATGTATGTGACAATCATGCTGACTCTGGAGAAGCGCCTGATGAAGGCTTTACAATGTTTTTTTCTAGCATACATCAAAATTTAAATGTCTGTAAAGTAACTTTGCTGACGATCAGGTCAATACACTAGGTGATTAAATTTCCACTTATTGTTTGTGCGCTGTATACGTTTTATGAGTAAAACTGTATGTAAGTGCAAATGTAATGGTCATTTCAATTGAAGATGTGTTGTCTGTAATAGCAGTGCACTACCATACCATCCATACTCCACGTTAACCCACTCCACTCTGCTCTGCACCACTGTGCTCTACTCTTCACCACTCCACTCCATACTGCGTCACTGCACTTTTCTCTGCACCACTTCACCCTATGCCTCTCTACTCTGCACTACTCCACTCTACTCTATACCAGTACACTCTACCCATCACTACTCTACTGTGCACCACTGCACTCTACACCAATCCATGCCACTGAACTCTATGTCACTGCACTCTACTCTATACCACTCCACTGTACGCCAGTGAACTCTATGCCAATCCCCTCTATGCCACTGTACTCTACCCCATTGCACTCTACTCTGAAATAATCTACTCCACGCCACTGCACTTAGCACCACTCAACTGAGTGCGACACCACTCCGCACCACTCCACTCTGCACCGCTCTACGCTACTGCACCCTATGCCAATGCACTCTACACCACTTTACTCAAAACCAATACACTCTACGCCAATCCACTCTGCACCACTGCACTTTACGCCACTACACTCTACGCCATTGTATTCTGTCACTGCACTCCATGCCACTTCTACTCTGCATCACTGCACTCTATGCCACTCTATTCAACTCTGCACCACTGTACTCTACCCCACTGCTCTCTGTGCCACTCTACTGTGTGCCTCTCAACTCTGCGCCACTGAACTCTATGCCAATGCACTCCACGCCACTCTACACGACTGCAGTCTATGATAATATACTCTGCAACACTGCACTTCCACTCTACTTTAGTGCTACTCTACGCCACTGAACTCTGCATCTTTCTACTCTACGCCACTGCACTCTAACTCTACACCAATCTACTCTAAGCCACGCTAATCTACTTTGCACCACTTCACTCAATTCTGAAACAATCTGCTCTATGCCACTCTATTCCACTCTGTGCCACTGTGCTGTACGCCACTGAACTCTATGCCACTGAACTCTATGCCACTGAACTCTATGCCACTGAACACTACTCCAATGCACTCTACACCACTTTATGCAAACTTGATGCACACTACGCCACTGCATTCTATGCCAGTCTACTCAGCACCACTGCATTGTGCGCCACTTAACTCTACACAATTTTACTCTACGTCACTTTAATTTGCACCAATGTATGCCACTGCACACCAGTGCACTCTGTGCGACTCTACTCTACACCACTGCACTCTACGACACTACTCTGCACTCTGTTACTGACCACTGTGCCACTCTACTCCATGCCACTGCGCTCTACGCCACTGTACTGCACTCTATGCCACTCTAATCTACTGTGCACCACTGCACCCTGACACTGCACCCTACGCCACTTCACTCTACGCCACTTCACTCTATGCCTCTCTAGTCTACTCTGCACCACTCCAGCCTAAACCCCTCTATTATGCAAAACTCCACTCTATGCCACTACTCTATACCACTCCACTCTGTACCACTCCATGTCTCTGCACTCTACTGTGGAAATATGGATTTTTCTGGTCAGTTATGTCCCCTATCTTGGACCCCAACGGTTTCATGTATAAATCACAAGTACATGTATGTTTCCTCCAGTTCCAGTTATGAAGACGCAAACACATGTGTGTCCACCGCCAACATGTCCTCTTTCAGATCCGCCATGAATGGGCCGGATATTCTATTCCTAAGTGTGAAAGGCCACCGCCTTTATATGGTTCATTTATCCCATTTTACAGTTCAGGCGAGTAGGCCCTGATTCTGCCATCAAGCCTTTTTCTGCCTTCTGCCTCTGAAAGCTCCAGTCTGAGCTCGCATCTGTATCCATGAACTTTGTCCTACTCCCTGCGCGGCTAACGGTGCCTGACATCAGCCTGTAGCCTGCCAAAAACTGTATTTCACCTTCAAGATTATCTGCTTTGCTCCGCTCCCTATCCAATGCATTCCTGTCTAGTAGTTTAAAGTAAACATTCTTTCAGCTACCGAGCAAAAGGCCCGGCTTCTCTGTCTTTATGCAAGTAATCCATAGCCCTGTTAATATGAAAGATTTCGGACCTCGCATCTAGTGTAGACACTTAGACGCTCGTACACGCATTAACAGTCAGTATAGTCAGTATAGAATAAGATTCTACTCTAAGAGACCTCTCTTTTGGATAACATAGTTCTTTAAACATAGGATGTTAGATATGATTTGGGATTAGGTTTACTTGACCCTCCAGACTTCTGTCGCCACATGTAGAGCTAAATGTCAAGTCCCCTTCACCCCCTAGTTACACGTCAGTCACACGTCATGCTGCTGCGTGCGCATCTCTGCCAAGTATTTCTGCTGACATTACGAAATTCTTTCATGGAACCACCCATTTATGACGACATATCCAATGACGTTCTTTAAGCTACGCCCAGTTACACCTACTTTAGTGACGCATGTATGTTTTATCTTTGCTATCAATTGTTACGCCTCCTCCATCTGTTTCACTGTAATGCCTATTGTATAAAAATGCTTACCTGTCAATAAAGTAGAGTCTTCACTTCCTGAACCTTCGTGGTGATGGAATCTGGAGCTCATCAATTTAAATTGATTATGGAATAAAGCCCGTTCCGAACCTCTAATACCACGGATTCTGCCTCTTATTTTACTGAGCTATTGTTATAGATTTTCCGCATCAAATTAAGTCCCGGTAATTAAATTATTTACCGCATAAATGGCGCCCGAACAGGGACACTTTCTCATCTCACGCGCCGGCGGTGCGTTGCAGGCCCGGTCTCCTGTCACAGCTGGACGGACAACAACGCGTACCCACAGGATTTCCTGTATCTCCCTCCTGCCGAGCGGGGGTAACTGAGGCTGCGATCAACACCCAGACGAGGCGGTGAGAAGTGCGAAGTATCCCGACCAGAGCCTAGCTGAGAGAGCAAGATCCGAGGTATACAGAGGCCCGCCAGTTTCCGAAGTTTCCGAAGTTCCGAGTCGAGTCCGGTTCGAGTTCAAGTTCAGTTCAGTTCCGAGGCCTTCCGTTCCGAGCTACCCGGTGAGTACCATTATCGGGGAGGCGTTCTGACGTGCACATAGGTTGTGCCGGTCAAGACGGGTTTGGGTACACAAATCCGGTCTGCACTGTTTCAGCAGTGTATCTGTACTGTTTAGCAGTATATCAAGTATGCCTAGTATATGAAGTCAGAATTATCTAGTTAGTATCGAGTATTATATCTTAGTGAACGGCCATCATTGTTGTTCATTAAATGTTAAAATGTTAAATGTTTTAATTACGTTCTGTATATTTTGGTGTGAATGACTGTTTATTATTGTGTTTTATGGTATTAAAACGTGTTCAAAATTAGGTATCAGATCAGTTCTCAATATGCCGCTCTTTTCGAAATTAAGACAGATCACAACCAGAAAAGGGGTACTCGAAGAAGCTGTTCCCATTCCTCCTAGGGACACTCCAGGGTACTTCATGTATCATAAACATGGCCTAGACGCCATATTATTTCTTGATCTATGGGTAGACTACACTAAGGAATTACCAGAAAGTCAGAGGTGGCCCGCAGCTGGGACCTGGGATGCAGAGTGCATCGTGAAAGTAGAGGAAGAATTATGGAAAAAGAAAGCTAGACAATCACAGAAAGACGCCATTGAATTATGGCGAAAAGAATCGTATAGACGTACGGAAAAAGCACGTAGACAGGAAGAGAAGAGTAAGGAAAATACAAATAAAGTTCGAGAAAGTGTATTAATTGAAGAAGGTGCTCGAGTAAAATCAGAACAAGTAGACAGACAAAGAAATGCCCTTGTGAATGGTATGTATCCTCTTCTGGCCGAAGGACTACCTAAGGCTACTCCGGAAATACCAGGAGACTTGCCACCCCCATTGTTTCCGATAAAAGTGCATCCCAAAGGACATCCCAGAACCGCAGAAGATGTTTTTCTTTCCTCTTATTTAGACGACGCAGCTCCCGAGTATACTAGTGCTGCGCCACATAGACCGCCTGCAGAGGGGGTTCAACGCCAAGACCCTCTTCCGTCTGTACCTCCGCAACAGCAAACTCCGACACAAGTTCAGGCAAGCACATCTGCTTCGACACCTGTATCTACACCTATAGTTGCTATGTCACGTTCGACAAATCCTTTCACATCCAGCACCCCTGGTGGTGCTACCGGAGGTACATCAAGCATTTTTTCTACGCCACCCAGAACAAATAAACTTTCCTTTCAAGAATTGGCTCACCAACGTACGCCCAAACTAGTAACTCCCAACACGCTCAAGGAACTTCTAATAGATTGTAGATATGACCCGGTGCCCGGAAAAGGGGACGAAATGGTGCTAGCATCATTACGTATCCGACGAGCTGCAATATATTTAGGGAAGCTACCAGGAATGACTACACACTTAGAAAATATATATCACTTTGTCCAGTCAGGACGAGATTCCGAAAGTATTGACAGAGCCATGGAGTACCAAAAGGTGGAAATACAGGGGGAACTGTTACGTTTCCTCATAAATTGTGTGATCAGAAATCAAGACCGACCAGGGGTAAATCCGAAAGAAATGCAAATTCTTACCACATGGAGTCGGAATATATCAGAGGGGAGACATGATAAGTGATCATGTATAGTAGCTATGAGCCGAAAGATCCGTAAAAAAATAGAACGAATACACGAGGAAAGATTAGCAGTAGACGAACCTGAACAAACCGAGGACGAGGAAGAATTAGAACTGCCCACAGGACAGTCAGAAACTATGGCCTATGTAGGTAGAGGAAGACCTTGCAATAATACTAGATGTTTTACTGATCCGATACGTTCAGATAATAACAGAAAATTTCAAACTCCTATAATAAATATTAGGTCCCCCGAACATTCATTCCAAGCCGCTGACAAATTACTCCGAGAACGAAGGGGTTATCATATACTCGATTCTATGGACGAACAAGAATTAGCCAGGTCAGCCGTTCACTGGGTTGATAGTCCTGGAAAATATGGTGATGATACACTAGCACACACGTTTTTGAACCTCGCCCCAGATGAACAGCGTTTAGCTGGTATCTATATGATTCAACAACTCCTTATATTATATAAAGGCCAACACTCCGATCCTGGTCCATTACCTGATATATTGACTAAATTACTAACGAACAAATGGAGAGGTTCAGGTACTGAGTTAATTAGAGAAATACTAGAATCCAGAAAGCAGTACATTCTTTTTGTATGTCCTGAACATGTCTCACTACCCATCAAGGAAAGAACGACGTATTACATGGATAGACAGAATCCCTTACGCGAAGTGCACCCGATAAAGGGTGATGACAATGAGTTTAAACGTGTGTTTGTATACACCCCCATATCTAAAATAGAACTATTAGAAATGAAGAAAGTGGTACCCAGTCATGACAAAGACCCAGCGGGTTTCCACCGTGAAATTAAAGATATGTTACTTATGGGAGAATATACCTACCCCGACATTATGACAATATTGAAGGTATTAATGCCTGCGGGCATTTACGAAAAACTCAAGGAAAAGGATTGGGAGGTGGGAGACCAGAAGATAGATTGGACAGCATTAGAAAACGAAGAAAAAGCTCGAGGTCCAGGTTCAGGGCTCGGGGACAAAATCAAAGCTCTACCAGGTCTACTAGTACAGGTACTGCCACGTCTATTAACTACGAAAAAGGAAGACTGGGGTGCAATCTCAGCCTGTAAACAAAAATCAGATGAAGACACTAGTGATTTCTATTCCCGATTTTGAGAAATGTTTTGGTATAAATAGTGGAATAAAAGCAAGTAGCGAGTCGTATCCACATCTGTTCGTGACAAAATTGGTCGAAAATGCCTTGCCCCAAGTTAAGAATAGAGTATTGAAGTTCGAGAGTACCTGGCAAGGTAACACTCCGTCATAAATGTTACAAATGCTACAGTATCATCACAATAGAATTAGAGAAGAACAAGAACATGAACATAGACGCATGAAAGACACGAAAATGAAAATGCTAGTTTCCCAGACAGTGCCAGTTGACGGTCATAAGAAGGGTATAACACAGTCCAGTGTTTCAACAGGTCCTGTAAAAGGGACGTGCAACTATTGTAAACAGCCAGGTCATTATGTACATGATTGTCCAGTTTTAAAACATAATATCGCCATAGGTAATACTAAAGAAAGACCGCGGCCACTTAGACAGGATCAGAATGAACAAGGAGCTCTGCAGCATGCACAATCCATGCCAGCTCCGCAACAGTCCATGCCAGCTCCACCACAGCAGCCTATTGCTGCCACACAAACAACGACACGACAGATGTACCAGACCGCACAGTATGACTATCCTGATTACCAACGATACTCATGAAACAGCCTAGAGAGGGAACTTGGCTTACCCCTTATTGAGGTCCCTGTAGATCAAGAAGGACCTTATGTACATAGTGAACTATTAGGCCAAGATAGAAAATTTTTACTTGATACGGGGGCAAGCCGAACAACAATAAAACGTAGTGAAGTTCCAGGGGCACCCCTCTCAGGCTCACAGAATATTTCCCTTGGGTTTTCAGGCAAACCTATCGTTAACGAAGTATCACAGCCTCTTCCCCTTACGATTGGTCCTTTGACACGAACTACAGATTTATTGCTTACTAAATCATGCCCAGAAAACTTGTTAGGTATAAAAACTTTGAAAGCTCTAGGAGCTATAATATGTTGTTCTCCGGAAGGAGTAAGATTGTTTTTACGAGATTTCAAAGGGCACTATGTGTCCCGAGACATGGATTCCCGACTGCAGACTTTACCCACACATTTATGGGCACAAGGCCCTACAGATGTTGGTTGCATGAACATTACACCATATCGAGTCACACTAAAGGCAGGAGTGGTACTACCACGAATGCGACAATACAAGTTACCCCCAGATGCTGTAGTGGCTTTACTGCAAATCATTGACGAGCTTATTGACCAAGGAGTGGTTGTGGAGACCGACTCCAATGTATGTAATTCACCGATAATTCCGATTCTTAAACGAACTGATCCAAAGGCTCCACCAGTATATCGATTGGTTATTGATCTGCGCGAATTAAATAAATGTATTGTACCACAATACCCCGTAGTTCCAGACATCTCTTCATTACTGACAGCTATTGATTCCGAAGCAACATTCTTTACTGTAATTGATCTCAAGAATGCCTTTTTCAGCGTCCCAATAGATCCGGAAAGCCAATACTTGTTCGGATTTAGTTTAAATGGACGAAGCTTTAAATTCACACGCGCACCTCAAGGATTTACGGAAAGCCCCAGCATCTATAGCCAAGCACTGAAACGAGAACTTGACAGTATACACATGCCGGTCAACACTGCCCTGCTTCAATATGTCGATGATCTGCTGATCACCGCTAGAAGCGAACCTGAATGTGAAAAAGCCTCACTAACGGTATTACAATTTTTGGCCGAAAAGGGGCACAAGGTGTCCCCGTCTAAGCTGCAATTCTGTGTCCAGCAAGTTGTTTACCTTGGTCACTCGCTGTCCAAGGAGGGAAGGCAGCTTACACCGGATCGCATCCAGCTAATTGCAAATATGCCGATACCCAAGACACAAAAGGAGGTGCGGGCTTTCATAGGCCTCACTTCATATTGTAGGCAGTGGATCCCTCAGTATGCATTTCTAGCAAAACCACTCATTCAATTGACAACACAGGAGGCAGCCACATCGACTGTCCTCCCTTGGACTCAGGAACATACACACGCTTTTGAAAGTTTAAAGAAAGCTTTATGTCAAGCACCTGTCCTAGCAACACCATGTTACAGCAAACAATTTACGCTCTTTGTTACAGAACGCGAAGGTACTGCTCTGTCAGTACTCACACAGGAACAAGCAGGATCACACAAACCGTGTGCTTATTTTTCTAGTACATTAGATCCCGTAGCTCAGGCTCTGCCTGCGTGCCTAAAATCAGTGGCAGCAACAGCTTTAGCAATTAGACAAAGCGATGCCATAGTGTTAGGACATCCATTGACAGTACAAGTACCACATGCAGTAGAGGTTCTCTTGAACCGCACACAGACACAACACTTGACTATAGCACGGCTCACTGGTTACGAATTAACATTGTTCCAGCCACATATAGAAATCAGACGTTGTAGTACATTGAATCCTGCCACACTGTTACCAGTAAACGGAACAGACCCACTTGCACATGATTGTATTGAAGTTATCACTATCACGACGAAACCTAGACAAGACTTGACAGACGTCCCATTGTCAGATCCAGACCTAACGTTGTATGTAGATGGTTCATGTATGAGAACAAGTACAGGAGAGTTAGTGGCTGCGTATGCAGTCACAACAGATACTGAAGTCATTGAAACAAATCGTATTAATACCTTGTCAGCTCAAGCAGCAGAGCTCATCGCTCTGACGCAAGCCTGTATTCAAGCTACGAATAAAAAAGTCAATATATATACTGATTCACGTTATGCATTCGGAGTTGTACATGACTTCGGCGTGCTGTGGCGAGAGAGAGGTTATTTAACTTCTCACGGTACCCACATCCAGCACGGATCCCTTATTCATGCCTTACTAGATGCAATACATCTACCCATTACAATATCAATTATGAAATGTAAAGCTCATACGAAAGTTACTGATATCATTTCCCAAGGCAATGATTTAGCTGACAGAACAGCTAAACAGACTGCTCAAACTCACACGTCTGACATGACAAAGACAATAGTTCCGACACCAACACATTGCATGACGGTTAAGGATCCCGCTCTTGACGTAATTGACATACAGACACATGCGACACCAGAAGAAATAAAGAAATGGACTGAATTAGGAGGGACCCAAACGGATCAAGGATGGATGACGAAGGAAAAATCTGTGTGGTTCCTTCCTGATTCAATGGTCCAAGTTATCATTAACACTGTACATAGTCCAGCACATCTAGGAGAAAAAGCTATGCTAGACAGCATTCAACACATTTGGTCCAACAAACATTTACGAGCAGCAGCTAAACAAAAAGTCCGTACCTGTATGATCTGTTGTCAGTTTAACCCAGGTAAAAGCATTCCCGTAGAACAGGGTGGATTTCAGCCTCCTGACCACTCTTTTGAAGTCCTCCAGATGGATTATATCCAGATGGAACGATGTCGAGGATTCAAATATGTTCTCGTAGTTGTCTGTGCTCTTTCCCGTTGGACAGAGGCATACCCGGTTTCAGATTACACTGCCCCGACTACTGCCAAACAGTTAGTTCGAGAATTCTTCCCACGGTACGGTTTACCACGTGCTGTCTACTCAGATAACGGCCAGCCGTTCTCCTCCGAACTAATGAAACACGTTTCACTTTTGTTAGGCTATCAGTGGAAGTTTCACTGTGTCCGACACCCCGAGGCAGCAGGTCTCGTGGAACGACATAATCAAACTCTGAAAATTAAATTGTCCAAAATATGTAGACAGAAAGGTGTCGACTGGGTAGTAGCCTTACCCGTTGCACTTTTTTACATGAGAATGGTAGCGCATTCTCGAACAGGGCTATCCCCTTATGAAGTGGTCTTTGGTAGACCACCAAATATGTGGGGGACGCCTATACCACGCAAAATAACTGATGTTGACTGTAATATGCTGACAGATTACTTGGCTTCCTTGATGTCTGCACTACAATCTTGTCGTTCACAGGTAGCTGCAGCCTTTCCCGACAACACCGAGGTGAAACCCCATGACGTAATTCCAGGGGATCTAGTTTTAGTGAGGAACTTTGATCGGAAGTCTCAGCTGGATCCTAGGTGGAAGTCGCCTCAGCTCGTATTGTTAACAACGAGGACAGCCGTGAAGATCGAGGGTCGAAAAGGCTGGATACATTCAAGTCATATCAAGAAATTTCATGGACTACCATCCGATAT
This sequence comes from Triturus cristatus, assembly GCF_964204655.1. Lineage (NCBI taxonomy): Eukaryota > Metazoa > Chordata > Amphibia > Caudata > Salamandridae > Triturus > Triturus cristatus. Next base: position 334,065,514 of record NC_140582.1, read on the forward strand.
AGAGACTAAACACTGTATTTCCTCAAAGACAGACTCAAAGCTTCCTTTGGTTGAACAAAATAACTCAGAACAATATAGACTAAAACTCAGGTCTAACCAGTCCGGCAATTTGATTGTTTAAGTCCTCTCCAAGGTGAATCGGTCGAATTTGTCTCTGACATGTATCCCTTAGACCTGTACAGAGAAAGAAGCAAAAGGATAAAGCTGAAACGACATGCGTACTGTAAATCACTGCATAGTCATTGCACAGTGACGTTATTAATTTTGTTTTTCTTATGTCTTTTAATAATTACTGCAAGTATATTGTTGCACACATATTATCCTATTTCTAGACATGTTTACAATATTACTGCTGAACATTCTTTTAGTGAATTTCCTCCGCATGAATTGTCTTATAGATTTGCGCTGCGCAACAACACTTTTATTAGTATGTTACATCATTCCCATCAGGTTAGCAATGCTACAAATTGTTGGATATGTGGCCGACTCCCCCCCTATCAGAACTATAAAGGAATTCTACCTCTCTTTCCATACCCGTTCACACACAACGGCTCCTGTGGAGCATGGTTTAGTTTAATTAATTCCCAAGATTCGAACTCCGCAGTTTATCAAGACAACTGGGTATGGGGAAATCTGAACTTAGTTTTACTTAAAGTCTGTCACCCCAACAAGGAGGGACTTCCCGAAAGAACAGGAACTGATCTAGAAAATGAAGTATATGGATTAGGTAATTTCACGCTTAATCTCTTGATCTTGAATGTCGAATCCGAAGCTACTCCAATTTTTCCCGCCATGTCAGTATTTCCAGTAAAAGGTGAATTATGTGTAAGAAAGAATGGTTCCATACATATGGGCCATAGTAGATGCACCACTGTAATAGAATTCAGTGATCAAGGCAAGTCTACATTTAGAGCTTCACGCCATTCCTACTTCATATGTGGTCAGACGGCATACATACGTTTGCCACTAGATTGGGATGGTACCTGCTACATCGGATTCCTTTTTCCACCTGTTTTTCTAGCTCCTCCTGATTATCATAGAAATACTCATTTAGTACACAATAGAGAAAGGAGAGATCTCCCAATAGTCGATTACACTGAGACAGCATGGGAAAAATACACAGATTTCAATAAAGGTCTCTTTCCCTATATAGGTACAGTTACCAATAGTAAGCTGATACGTAGATTAACAAGAACACTTGAAGCAGTAGTGAACGAAACTATTTCCGCCTTAGGCAATTTAACAGAAGAGCAGTCTGCTATGCGGATTGTTGTGCTTCAAAATCGTCTTGTTCCTTGACGTCATCCTGGCCGATAGGGGCGGAGCTTGTAGGGTCATCGGATCAAGCTGTTGCATTTTCATACCAGAAAATTCGCCATCTGTATATAAAGCCATAACTCGCCTTCATAAGATCGTAAGCCAGATACACCAGAATCCAGGCACCTGGACTTGGTCCGGTTGGTTTTGGAGTGTATTATCTACCTTTGGATGGAAGGTCCTATCCTTCTTAGGTATTGGCTTTCTCATACTATTCAGTTGCTGCTTATGCCTACAATGTGGACCAGCGATCTGTGGTCTGTGTGCCACATCGTGTATCCCACCACCAAGATTTCATTCATCACGGAAGAAGAAAGAAGAACAAATGATGCTATATGAACAGATCGATGGATTAATGAAGATTGATATCTCTTGACGGGCAAGTAGGGGACAAGGAGGGAATGTGGAAATATGGATTTTTCTGGTCAGTTATGTCCCCTATCTTGGACCCCAACGGTTTCATGTATAAATCACAAGTACATGTATGTTTCCTCCAGTTCCAGTTATGAAGACGCAAACACATGTGTGTCCACCGCCAACATGTCCTCTTTCAGATCCGCCATGAATGGGCCGGATATTCTATTCCTAAGTGTGAAAGGCCACCGCCTTTATATGGTTCATTTATCCCATTTTACAGTTCAGGCGAGTAGGCCCTGATTCTGCCATCAAGCCTTTTTCTGCCTTCTGCCTCTGAAAGCTCCAGTCTGAGCTCGCATCTGTATCCATGAACTTTGTCCTACTCCCTGCGCGGCTAACGGTGCCTGACATCAGCCTGTAGCCTGCCAAAAACTGTATTTCACCTTCAAGATTATCTGCTTTGCTCCGCTCCCTATCCAATGCATTCCTGTCTAGTAGTTTAAAGTAAACATTCTTTCAGCTACCGAGCAAAAGGCCCGGCTTCTCTGTCTTTATGCAAGTAATCCATAGCCCTGTTAATATGAAAGATTTCGGACCTCGCATCTAGTGTAGACACTTAGACGCTCGTACACGCATTAACAGTCAGTATAGTCAGTATAGAATAAGATTCTACTCTAAGAGACCTCTCTTTTGGATAACATAGTTCTTTAAACATAGGATGTTAGATATGATTTGGGATTAGGTTGACTTGACCCTCCAGACTTCTGTCGCCACATGTAGAGCTAAATGTCAAGTCCCCTTCACCCCCTAGTTACACGTCAGTCACACGTCATGCTGCTGCGTGCGCATCTCTGCCAAGTATTTCTGCTGACATTACGAAATTCTTTCATGGAACCACCCATTTATGACGACATATCCAATGACGTTCTTTAAGCTACGCCCAGTTACACCTACTTTAGTGACGCATGTATGTTTTATCTTTGCTATCAATTGTTACGCCTCCTCCATCTGTTTCACTGTAATGCCTATTGTATAAAAATGCTTACCTGTCAATAAAGTAGAGTCTTCACTTCCTGAACCTTCATGGTGATGGAATCTGGAGCTCATCAATTTAAATTGATTATGGAATAAAGCCCGTTCCGAACCTCTAATACCACGGATTCTGCCTCTTATTTTACTGAGCTATTGTTATAGATTTTCCGCATCAAATTAAGTCCCGGTAATTAAATTATTTACCACACTACTCTGAAACAATCTACTCTATTCCACTGCACTTTATGGCACTCTACTCCATTATGCGCCACTCTACTCCACTGCAATCAACGCTGCAACATTCTAATCTATGCCTCTGCGCTTTACGTCACTGCTCTATACCACTGGACTCTACCCTGCACCACTATACTCTACACTGCACCACTCTACTCCTCTTTACTCTGAAACAATCTACTCTGTGTCACTGCACCCTGTGTCACTGCACTCTATGCCACGGCATTCTACACCACTGCACTCTATGCTAGGTCACTCTACTCTAAACCACTGCTGTCTAGGCCAATCCATATTACACCACTTTACTACAAACCAATGCACCCTACGCCACTGTACCTACGCCAACTACTTTGCACCACTACACTTCACGCAGCTGTACTCTAAAGCATTCTACTCTATGCCACTGCACGCTACACCACTTTACCCCATTGCACTCTACGCCACTCTATTCTACTCTGCACCACTGCACTCTACGTCACTGCACTCTAAGCCACTCTACTCTGCATCACTCCTCTCTATGCTACTGCACTCTACCCCGCACTACTCCGCTCTGCCGGTTTACTCTACTTCACTCTACTCTGCAACACTGCTCTCTCCGCCACTCTACTCTGCATCGCTCCACCCTACACCACTGTACTCTACATCAAACCACTCTAATCTACTGTGCACTGCTGCACTCTGACATTCTACTCTATGCTACTGCAGTCTACGCCACTATATTCCACTCTGCACCGCTCCACTCTATGCCACACTGCACCACTCTATTCTACACCTCTGCACTCTGCCACTGCACTCTAAACCACTTTACTTAAAACCAATACACTCTACGCCACTGCACTCTGTGCCAATCTACTCTGCACCTCTGCACCTTACTCCACTACACTCTGCGCTACTACACTCTACGTCATTGCACTTTACATCATTGCACTCTGTCACTTACTCTGCACCACTCTATGCCACTGCACCACTACACTCTACTCTACACCACTGCACCCTACACTTCACTCTGCAGCACTGCACTCTCTGCCACTGAACTCTGCCACTTTACTCCATGCTTCTGCACAACTCAACGCCACTCTGCTGCTCTCTAATCTACTGTGCATCTCTGCACTATATGACAGCACTATATGACACTGAACTCTATCCCTCTCTTTTCTACTCAGCACCACTCTACTCTATGCTAGTGCACTCTACCCCACTCTGCTATGCACTACTGCACTCTTCGCCACTGCACTCTACACCACTTCAGTCTATACCACTCCATTCTGCAACACTGCACTCTATCCCAATGCACTTTACCCTAATACTCTATACCACTCAACTCTGACCTGCACCACTCAACACCACTTCACTTCTACTCTGAGACAATCTACTCTATGCCACTGCACTCTGACACTCCATTGCAGTGAACTCTGCACCGCTCTACTCCACTCTACTCTATGCCACTGCGCTCTTCCCTACACCACTATACTCTGCCCTGCACCACTCTACTCTGAAACAATGTATCTTATGCCTCTGCACTCTATGCCACTGCTCTATATGCTGTGACACTCTATTGTTCTGCAGGCTATGCTTTGCCACTGTACTCTAAACGACTGCACTCTACGCGAACACACTCTACACCACTTTACTCAAAACCAATGCACCCTAGTCCAACTACTTTGCACCACAGCACTTTACGCCGCTTTGCTCTACATCTACTCTAAGCCACTGCATGCTACATCACTCTACACCATTGCACTCTACATCATTGCACTCTACATCACTGCACTGTACTTCACTCTATTCTACGCTGCACCACTGTACTCTACATGACTGTTCTCTGCACCACTCTACAACCCTGCACGCTATGATCCTGCACTCTGACACTCTATTCCGCATGGCTGCACTCTATGCCATTGCACTCTACTCTTCACCACTCAACTCTACGCCACTGTACTTTACCCAGCACCACTTCACTCTACGCCACTCCACTCTATGCCATTGCACTCTATGCCACTGCAATCTACTCTCTACCGCTGTACTCTATGCCACTGTACTCTATGCTATTCTACATCACTACACTCTACGCCAGTGCACTCTCACCACTTTACTCAAAGTCAACGCACTCTATGTCTCTGCACTCTACGCCCATTTGCTCTGCACCACTGTACTTTTTATGCCACTTCACTCTAGGCCCCTCTACTACATTTCACTCTACAACACTCCTCTCTACGATACTCCACTCTATGATGCTCTACTCCATTAAACTGTGCTCCACTGACACTCTACTCCACTCTATGCCACTCCACGCCACTCCACTATGCCATTCTGCGCCACTACTCCACTCTACAATGCTCTATGCAGCTTCCTCCATGCCACTCTACTCCACTCTGTTATATGACACAGTACTCCACGCCACTCCATGCCATTCCACCCTGACCATCTTCTCCGCTCTACGCCACTCTACTCTACAACACTCTACTCCAATCTATGTAACACCCTCTACGCTACTCCACTCTGCTCTATACCACTCCACTACACTCTGTGCCACTACACTCTAAGGCACTCTACTCAACTTTGACACTGTACTCCACTCTACGCCACTCTACTCTATGTCCTTCCACTCTGATACTCTACTCCTTCTACAACACTGTACGCTACTCCATGACACTCCACTTCATGTCTCTCCAGTAGTCAATGCTACTCAATGATACTGTATGCCACTCCATAACACTCCACTCTCCTTTACCCCACTAACTTTTAGCTGTGCTGAACAGTAGCCATTCTGGTGTACAACATTGTTAAAACATTGGCAAAGCCAATAGCTCTTGCATAGTTGAGACCTATTGGCTTTACAGTGCTTGTTTACATTTTTTAGTCGCCAGTCTGATGGAGTCCTGGCTGCGGGTATGTCGAGAACCACCAGCAATTGAAAGTTTGTCTGCTAGATAAGCGAGGGTGCTGGTCATGATAGCTCTGTAAATGATGGTGCTGTTTTTGAAGATGGTGCTGGTTTTAAAGATGGTGCCGGCTGGCAAGTGGAGCCTAAAGAGTTCCATAAGGATGGGGTGATGTGGTCATATTCCTTCAGGCTCTGGCTGAGACTTGCTGCGCTGTGTTGGAGGCCCTCAAGGAAAGTCTGTGTGAAGTCTGGGAAGCCATGGCATAGGGCATAACCACCATCCAGATGCAAGACTTCAAGGGCATGAACAGCAGTTCTGAAGTAGTTTTCTGGAAGAAATGCTTTGACTTTCTTTAGAAGATCAAGCTGGCACCAGGCTGTCCTTGTTCTTTGGCAATGATTGAGGGTGAAGTTGGTCTCCAGGGTGAATACAAGTGACTTGGCACTCGGTAAAAGTTGGGGTTAGAAGCAGTCGAGTTTCATGTCATTTAGCAGGGTTTGTACTGTAACTTGTTTGTTGGTCTTGGCAAAGGACAGGAATTCTGTCTTGGTTGGGGTGATCTTCAGGTTACCTGCTTTTCTTTATTGAAAATACTGCAGAAATTCCTTTCATTGCTCCTGGAATCACACCGCTCTTTGATGGTCCAAGCTACTATATTGACTTGTCTTGACTATGGAAACTATATTTTTAAGTTCACCCAACTATCTGGTCAAACGACTGTATCATATTCCAACTATGGCTACTAATTTGATTCTTACTTTTCCTAGTTCTTCCTTGGCTACAGCTGCCCTGGATAAACTTCACTGGCTTTTCCTGCCGAAGAGTATTCTTTTCAAGTCTTTGTACATTTTACACAGAACTGTTCAAATGTTGGATCCATCTATTTACAGAGTAACTTCCGGCGTTTTCACCTGGTGCACTGTCTACATTCCTCTGAATCACATTTGTTTCTTCAGCCCAAATTAAGACTTTCATGAGTCTTTGGAACGGCATGTTGCTTTTTCTTCTCTTGATTGTAGATTTAAGTCAATTCAGAAAGTTACTCAAGACTTGGCTGTATAGTCTCTAAGCTTGCACACTGCTCACGAAGTTGGAAACTGTTTTAATGCCAGGGCACCTTTTTGGTAACTGTTGTGCTTGACAAGTGGCTAAATATGAAAATAAAGAGTCTCTGGACTTCCAGGTCTGGGTGAAGTGCAAGCAGTGTTTGAGGTCTTGCATCTCTGAAGCAGAAGAGGCTTTCAAGAAGCTGTGTGTATCATCGGCATATTGTTGAATCTTGATGCTGTTATCTGTGTAGAGCCCCAGCTGTAAAGATGTAGAGGGTGAAGATGACCCAAGACAGTATGCAGTCCTGGGAGACTCGGCAGGCAATCGGGATCCTTTGGAACATGGATGTGCCCATGTGAACAAACTGGTGTTGGTAGGAAAGTTAGGGAGAGAAACAGTGAAGGACATTATCTGTGAATTCCATTCAAGACTCCAGGGTGTGCATGTAGGTGGGAGGAATGGCTATGTCAAAGGCAGCTGAGAGGGGCTGCAGTATGAGGAGGCATAGCTCATCTTTATCTGTGGTCCAGAGGGCTTTGTCTACGATGTGTAATGAAGCGGTCTCCATGTTGCAATGTGATATGAAGCCAAATAGGTAGTTGTGCAGGAGATTAACACTGACATGATCTTGTAGATGAGCGTAGACTTCTTTCTCAATGATCTTGCTGATGAATGGTAGGCGAGTTATCAGCCGGTAGTTGGCGAGGCCGCTAGAGTCTAGTGTAGGCTCCTTTAGGAGTCGGAGGATCTGGTGTGGTCCAGGGATTCCCAGGAGAGCGATCTCAACTTCTTATGAAATTGCTATCTGCGTATGTTTGAGTGTACATGTCCAACAATACTTGAGGACTTTGATTTGTTGTGGTTCGCCTCTTGCTTTACCCTGGGGTTTAAAGATGTTTGGCACATTACTCTTGTTGTGAGGGTTATTATGTTCTTCTTGGCTGTTATTTATGTTTGTGTCAGTCATTTGGCTGTCTTTTTTGCAATTGGGCTGCCAAATAATATAGCTCATAGTCTGAGCGCCCGTCACTCTCTCCTCTTTGGGTAGCGCGGGTTTTTCAGCCTCACTGGACCTTCCTTTGTTACATGTCAATTAGTAATGTGTCTAGTTTCTGAAAAAAAACATTCAAGGTATACGAATCCGCAGTGACAAAATAATATAGCATCCTCGGAAGGAGGCTCAACTTTGATAACGCTGTTCTTGCCATCAACAGATGCAGCATCTTCCAAAAGGTCACGCTGCCCCTAGCCGCCAACAATGCTGCTGTAACATTCCCTTCAAAGGTGTCTTGGTCAGAATGGCATATTTGTACCCCAATAGCAAAACGTGGCGGGTTCCCAATTTAGCCTTTGACGCACTACAGGCACTGTTGTTCTTTCAGTATCTGAGTGCACTGAAAATGTATTGGTCTTTTTCTTCACTCGTAATCCTCATACATTTTTGCTTTTGTTTGATCTGCTCCCTTGTGTGCGTCGCTTTTAAATAGTTGCATGCCACCAGCATTTAGCAACACCACATGTTTGTGACCTTTCACTTCAATACTTGGGTTACCTAGCCCCCGTCTTGCAGTCTTGTCATGTCTGCAAAGGGCTCTACCACGAGGGCAATATAGATAATTGGGGACAGCTGGCAGTTGTGTCGAGTCCCCTCTCGATCCCAAAAGAAGAGGAGATAATGCATCCTGTTCTAACCCTGGCAATAGGTTTCTTATCTAGTACTACAAGCAAGTAGCTCCAACTCTGTCCATACTACTGCTCTTACCGTTAAGTTGAAGCATACTCCAGCGTATCTTGATCAGTGATCTGACCTTCTTGGCAGTTTTAGGTTCTGGGATAAAACACTGGTCTGGGTGAACTAATCTCGAGACCTGTGGAAGTAACCTATTGTATAGAATATTACTTAATATTTTGTAGTCTGTTTTGAGCCGCAACAGCTACCTATACATTTCATATCCGACTGGTTTCGTTCAGGCTTTAATTTTGATACCTGTAGGGCTTCTCAAGTTGCAGAAGGAAGGGAGAGAATCCGTAGCGCCTCGTTGTACATTGTGGTTAAACAGGGTGCCAGTAGATGTATATATGCCAACTTGAACTCTATTTCAGTACCATCCTACCCTAGTATTTTCCCTTTGGCTATCCCTTTGATTGACAATATTCCTTCCTGGTCTGTTTCCTTTGCTCCTATTTTGCCTCATCTGGGAGCATTTCTCCTTTGGCCTTTTCTAAATATTCATTATTTGGTCTGTTCGCATGTATCGGGCTCCATGTATGCAGAGTCGTGTTCTATAAATTCCTGATTTATCTCTATATGTGATCTTGCCTTTTTTCCATCTACTCCGGAACGCAACTATCACCGGTACGTTCTGTTCATTCTTACTCAGCCAGGCTAGCATTCGTCCCACTAACTCTTTCATTGTGTGCTCTGGCCTGACATTCTCTGTAGTCAATACACCCTAGCCTTTTCATACTCTGTAAACATTTCCCGTTGCATTCTCTTGTTACTTCTGCCACGGCGGTCAACTATTCCCTTTTCTCTAGATCTTTGTCTCTTTACCTTTTTATTTAATTCCCTCACTAAGATGTGCTGTATTTTTGTCACAGTCTAGCTGCATTCCCCTGACACAGTCTTTTTAAATGTCTTCCACTCAACCAAAGCATTGGACACTGTGCCTTCATTATCCCGAAGTCATGCCCTATTGTTTCTCTTAGTGTTTCTTTAAACACCAGGTATTCTAGTGCTGTAGTCTGTACTCCTCACTCTTGGTTTACTCCACTTTATAATTAACAAGAGAGTTTCGTACAGGTATTCGTTTATTGTCACTCTTGACTAAACTTGCAGGTTACTAGTCTAACTTCTGCTGTCACCTCCTCCATCTTCCGCCTTTGTCCCCAGTTGCTGGTGGAGCGAGTGAAAGGGAAGTTGGCTGGGCCAGCAGGCAAGTGAGCGACTGGGATCCACACTCTCTCTTCAGCAAGCTGTTGACCACTCTGTTCTTCATCTGTAGGAGGTATGTCCCTGTTTTTGGAGGCACTGAAATCAAGGGGCTTCCTCACAGAGAGCTGGTGTCTGTTTATCCCAAGGGCACGGTCGCTATTTTGCCCTCCTGGCCACCTTGCTGTCTGCCCTCTAGGGCATTCTCTGTGCCGTCCGGGGCTCTATTTGGAACAAAATGTCTACTTTCTTAGCTGTTTATGCTGTCTGCATAGAGGGCTGGATGGCTTTGATGTGCAGAGGATTAAACTTTGATTGGGGAGGCCGAGTCAGAGCTCTGTGAAAGTGCTGTCTCACTGCATAGGCTGTATGTCCTCAAGGGTAAGTTCGTCATTTAACATTTGACAATGGCACCTTTGTGAAGAGTTTTTACAAAAGCATTAATTTTGACAGATTCATTGTGAAAAGTAGGTGGAACATGTCCCTCTATCTCAAAATGCCGAAATTTGCAAATGTAATATTCCTACTTGTTGGTTAGTCATTCCCACATCATCCCCATGTGTCTTACTACCTTGTCTTGGCTTTCTCTCATTCTTAACATGTGTGCCTAAAGTGATGAAATGGGAAAGTAATATAGATTTTTAATAGCGCTTTGTGCTTCCGGTGCCACATACTCTGACACACGTTATAAGGAGGAATGCGTAATATAGATTTTCCTAGTAATTTATGACGGAAAGCCTTAATTTTATTAAAGACATGGAGGCGAGTATTATGCTGTCTCTTAACTTGCTTTAATGAATAGCAGCGATCAAGACAACTAGAAAACTACATGTCCCATGAGGCCAAGGAACAAAAAGCCATTGGGAACAAAGAAAATCATAGTACTATGTACCAATCAGGAATGAGGGACAGACTATTATACCTAACTTGACTGCAGACAGCCCTCTTTTCTTGTTCAAGAAGTTAGGAATAAGTAGAAAACATTGGAAAAATAGAACATACAATAGCAACAGCTAGCATAAGTGTAAAACTGTCCTGAATAAAGTCCATCCAAAATGATCCAGAATAGGGAGCGGCGACCACCAAAGGACCGCAGCAGTAAGAAGTTGTCAGCTTCGAAAAAGGCATAGACGAGGCAGCTTTGGAACGCAGTCACTCTTCATGTGGTTGAAGAAACTGTTAGGACACCTTTGTGTATCTGTAATAAAATGAAGACTTTCCGTCATAAATTACTAGGAAAATCTTCATTTTTTGTTTAAAGCATATCAACCACTACAGAAGATGCAGTAATAACAGGTTTACAATGAAAGGTTCAGAAAGTCGTATCATTAGACCAATCAGCAGATCGCCGAATGTCCTCTAACCGAGAGCCTGCCTAGAAGGCCTTGGAAGCTATAGCTCCCTGAGTGGAGTGGGCTCCAAAAATGGACGTATCTATACTGGCAAGGGACATAATCTGTTTAACACAATGGGCAAGGGTAGGAGAAGAGATTGGTTTGTGAGGTTTTCTGAAAGAAATGAGTAACTGGGTATGAGAGGACGTTCTGAGGTACTGTTTTTTATTCATATACTTATAACATTTTTTCACACAAGTTTGGTTGATTGGGAAAATAAGGGTAAAACACAGTATTCAAATTGGTTTTGGAACATTTGTTAATGTTGAAGAGAAATGCCTATGGGAGTAAAATGGTGAGCGGAAATTTCAAAAGCTTTAACATCAGAGACTTCACACAATAACGTTGTCAATTTGGCTGAAAGCATTTTTAGAGAAAGAGAATTATTCTCTGGCCAAGAAATGTACAACTGTAAAACCAGGTTAATATTCTATAATTTACTATACTTTGGAATTGGAATATTAGAGAAATTTTACTACCAATAACAGTCAACAGATGAGTGGATGTTCTCCAGCTGGTTTCCCATTGATATATGAATGATTCATGGAAATTGCAGAACGATAAAGGTTTACAGTACGATATGTCTTACCTGCACCCGCTGGGCATGGTAGGAAGTTAGTGATGAAGGAGATGTCAGTTGAAAAGGGATTAACATTTTCCCACGCACCAGCTAGCCCAAAGATACCAGGCTGATCTGTAAGCCTTGGTAGTGCCTGGGGCCCATGATTTGCTGATATAGCTTGAAGCTTCTGCCAAAATGCCTGGATAAGATTGGGAACTCCCGAGACCTCCCAGACTGTTAGGAAGAGCGTATTGTTCAGAACCAGATTGTGGCTGTGACCTGCTGGGTTCAGGAGGAGGTTCTGGAAAGAGGGAAGAAGGAGGAGAATGTCTGTTGCCAATTCCAGGAGGGGAGGATACCATACCTGAGACTGCCAAAAAGGATCGGCCAAACCCAGCATGGCCCTCTGGCGGCGGACCTGACCCAGAACCCTGTTGATCATGATGAAGGGGCGGAAGGCATAATTGAGGGCTTGGAACTCATCCTGGACAAATGCATCTGCAGCTAATGCTAAAGGATTTGGACACTAACTGAAAAATTGGGGAATATGGTAATTCAGCCGGTACGCCAAGAGATCTATTTGGAAAGTGCTCCATTTGTGAAACAGCACATCAAAGACTGAATGATGCAATAGCTGTAGTCGTGAAGATGACAAAAGTGCCAATCTGCTACCAAAGTGAAATTGCCTGAGAAGTATTCTGCTTTTATTAGTGTGTGAAGGAGGCAAAATTCCCATAAACGTTTTGCTAGTTCTGCTAGAGGTTTTGACTTGGTGCCGCCCAGGTGATTTATGTAACGGACTGCTGAAAGATTGTCCATCCAGAGCAGAATGGAACACTGAATCCTGTTTTTTGCAAAACTCAGGATTGCAAAGGAGCCGGCTAGTATCTCTAAACAACTGATGTGCATTGAGGACTCCTGTGGAGACCATGTACTTCCAGTTGATATTTGACCACACCGAGCACCTTAACCTGTCAGACTTGCATCGGATTTTAATGAAAGATCTGGGGCCGAAGCGAAGATAGTCCTGCTGTTCCAGGTATCTAAATGGGCTAGTCACCATTGAAGTTCTAGTCTGGACTCCTGGTCTATAGGGACTCGTCGGAATAAGCAAGACCTCTGCAGAGATGGCAAGTTTTTAGTCTCTGGAGAGCTCAACAATGAAGCGGCCCGAGAAAATGGCCTGAATCGATGAGGAAAGCAGACCAACAACCCTTGCAAGAGAACTGAGGGAAATGTTGGAGAGTCTCAGAGTGTGAAGGAGTTCTGATTTTATTCTTTGAACTTTAGTTTGGGGTAAGTGAAGTGTTGCGTCGATGGAATTTATGAGGTAACCTAGAAACTCCCTTTGTTGAGCAGGAACTAGGACTGACTTACCTTTGTTGATGAGAAAACCCAGTTCTGAAAGGAGTGAGCGTGACATGAAGATGAGAGTGGCAAGTTTGTAGAATTTGACACATAAAGAGAATGTCATCTAGGTAGATGATCAGTCTTATACCCTGGCCCCAGAGAAAGGAAACAACAGGTTTTATGAGTTTGGTAAGACACCATGGTGCAGAAGACAGTCCAAAGGGGAGCGAAGACAACCGATACGTGTCTCCCTGCCATTGGACTGGAGCGCTTTTCTGTGATTGTGATGAATAGGAATGTTAAGATAGGCATCTTGAAGATTGAAATGAACCATCCAATCATATTGAAGAAGAGCATCTCGAAGATGCAGAATGGTTTCCATTTCGAAGTGGCGATAAACGACAATGATTGAATTGTTTGAGGTTTATGACCGGTCTCATTTTTTTGTTTTTCTTTTTGACCAAGAAAAGCAAGCTTAAAAAACGCGATGGAGGAGGAGCCAAGATGGCGACCGGGACGGCAGCGTAGACCCCCGGCTCCGTGAGCCTCCGCATCCCGCACGGATATCCTGCCTGAGATCCTCAACTTGTGCTACGTGGTCGTGTTTCTGAAGGAGAGGGGCTCCCGACTGTGTGACTCCGAGGTCTCTAGCCGTGCTATCGCCGGAGAAAACTGCATCTGAACTTTGCGGCCTATGCGGCCCTGGAGCCGGGACATCGAGTGGACGCCGTGGCCGGGTGGCAGTGCGACAACAGCGGCCGGTGGTGACTGGGTGGAGTCGGCCCGCCGGAGCGGTGCCAAACTCGGCCTACATTTCGGCATGGTCACTTCTACTGCCCAGTGTAGCTGACCGAGTGCATGACCGGGGGTGCAAATCTTAGATCCTCCGGTGGCTGCCCCTGCCTTGCTGGTGAGCTGCCCGGCCGCCGTCCGTATCCTGCCCCGATCATTGCGGGCCGCCCCCGGATTTCTACGGGAGCTGGTCCGTGGTGGGGACGACTGTTGCCCGTGACCACGGATAGTTTTTTGCCTGCCACCGGAACCCGGTCACCCGCGACGTGGACATCGCGGCGCCTGTCCTGGGGTCCCGGCCCCGGTGAGGGTCGGGCATACTTGGCGGCCATCTTGGGTCGATGAAGCCTACCATCCTGTCCGCTGGGCCGCAGCGGGCCTGTGAGCGTACGATTTTTGGGAGTGTGGTGGCGAGCTCACAGAGAGCTGAGCTGGGGTACGTCGACCTCCTCGAGGCTCTTGGTACTCTTCACTCCTCCTTGGTTCATGGTTTCGTGATCTTGGGGAGTAAGCTCGATGGTGTGGCGTCGGAGTTGGGGCAGTGGCGGCCCGCCTGTCCGCACGAACACAGAGTCTACCCACACTGCGCGCAGGAGGACGCTGTGGCGGCCCCCCCTGAGGTTAGTACACGACTGGACGCCCCGGCCAGTATGCTACAGTGTGTTCGACCTTCTGAGGGCCTGATCTGTCCCGGAGGCGTTGGACCTGAGTGGGATGTGGTGGCCCCATCCCGTGCATGCCCTCCTGCGACCCAGAGACAACTCCAGCAACTAATGTCTCTTTTGGCTGCTCCTGCCTTCCTGAACCTTGCGTGCAGTGCAGATCCTAGGGCAGCACTTGGAAGCCTGTTTCCTCACGCGGCGGACTGTGTTGATGCTCAGAGACTTCCACCCCACCTGTGTGCGTCGCTTCTCTGTCGTTGTTGGACATTCCTCTGCCTAGGAACATTGGGTATGGTGCTGGGTCGAGGGGTTGGCATGGGCAGAATTCCACTGAGTGGTCAGGGATGAGGCTGGCCCCTCGGGGGTGGTCGCCTAGTGGACGGGCGGGCTTGGGGTGGTGTGCTCTCCTGACATGGCTACTGGCACAATAGACGCATAATGCTCCCCATCGTGGTTTGAGAAGATTGTTTCTGTGCTGTTCCTTGTTCACTTTAGGGGAACCTTACCGTGCGGGAGGGAGAAGCCGGGGGTCTGTTATGAAGGCCCTCCTCCAGTTTATAAATACTTTCTCTACCCCCCCGTCAGGTGGGGGTTCTTTCCGACTTCTTTTTCCCTATTCTCCTACATTTCGGGTCTGGTTCCAGGGCGACAGGCACACTGCTGGGGGGGGGGGGGGCCGTACTCATCTGCAGAGGTGCGGGGTGGGGGGTTGGGGGAGGGGACTCTGTATTCCTTCATCTTTTTTTCCATGGCCTCCTTTTTCTTCTCTGATTCTTTTTGTCTTTCTTTTTCTGGGATCAGCGTGATACACCTCCTTTTGCTATGCCTCGTTGCCGTTCCATGTGTTCACAACTTCCGGGGTGTTCTTGGGGAGTTCTGGCGGGGGACTGCGGGCGCAGCTGTAGACTATGTTTTTCTCCATCCTGATGTTCCTGTGTTTGCGCCATTGACCGAATAGATTGCTGTAAATCGCTAACGTTCATTACTCCGCATATCCGTGATCGTTGTTTTAAAATTGCTTGTCACCTGATCCTTCTGCCTTGTTTCATCATAAAATGAAAACCTTTTCCTCCTGGTGCCCTACTTACGCTGTTTACAGTATTAGCAGTACGATTTTGCTCCCTGCAGTGCTGCCTGTGTTTATACTTGTCGTTATTGCTCTGATTGCTTAGCGGCCGGCCCCGGGGGGTTGTAGGCCCATACTTGTTCTTATTGAACTGTCAATAAAGGTTTTCAAAAAAAAAAAAAAAAAAACGCGATGGATGAGGGTAAGTGATTTGCATTGGTCGTTTTTGTAAAAGATTCTTTATTTCTTGGAAATTAGCATGGACATTTTGGCTGAGAACATGAGAGGAAGTGGAGGGGCAGATTAGAAATAGGTCCTGTAAAGTTTTATGGCATATCCTTGAACAGTGTGTAATACCCAAGGGTTGGAGGTGAGCATCTGCCATTTGCTTAGAAAAAGCTTTGTGGCCCCCTTTAGAAACTTGGCCAGAAGGAAGACTTACTTGCTGGGTGT
The DNA here is from genome assembly GCF_964204655.1 of Triturus cristatus. NCBI lineage: Eukaryota > Metazoa > Chordata > Amphibia > Caudata > Salamandridae > Triturus > Triturus cristatus. The sequence continues at coordinate 334,081,600 of NC_140582.1, forward strand.
GAAGCCCTGGCATTTCTCTGGTTGCTACCTCGGAATCCTCTTGACCTTTGAGGATAGAACTGTGGTCGGAAGTCTTGATAGTTTTGAGTAGGATCCTCTGTATCCCTGGCTTCTGGGAGATTGGCCGGTAAAGCAGCTCCTGCCTCTACCGGCCCTGGCAAAAACACAATTGAAAAAAACTTTCTTGAGGGATTGTTGTGCTTTATCCAGAGAAGAGAAAGCAGCAACATATTTGCTCACCTCCTTAATGAAAGAGTCTCTGAATAATAGTCTGCCAGCGTTGAGACCGGGATCCATAGCTGCAAGATTTGTAAGTTTGGGGTCAAGTTTTAGTAAAAGACCTTTGCGATGTCCATGGGTAATTGTGGAATTAGCATTCCCCAGTAGACAGAAAGCTTTTTGTAGCTACATGGATAATTCTTCATTGCAATGTCTGCTTATCCAACCTGCCCATCTCTGCAATATCGAAAATGCGTGCTAAAGGACCAACAATGTCTAACAACTTATCTTGACAAGTGGACCAGGCTTTGTCCACGCCCTGAGGGTCCTTACCAAACTTGAAGAAAGAAGTCAGCATGTTTGAGTCAATATAAGTGGTAGACGTAATATGAAAAGAGAAGGGAACGTCTGGGGCATTCAGAGCTTAATTTTGCCCTTGTTTGTTAATCCAAAGGTAAACGTAGTTTGGCGGCAATATTTTCCCCCACATGATCTGAGGGAAGCTACTATGTCGAGTTAGGGTGGTGGATGAGTTTGGGATCAAACATGGGGTGACCATCAGCATCTAAAATTGGTTTGAAGTGAAAAGGATCATGAGGAGTTAATGACACCTTGGATTTCTTTGCTGGAGGCCCAGACCAGAATTCTGAATCATTCCCCGCATCGGGACCTTTGTCGGTAGCCAAATCCATGTCATCATCAGTGTCTTGGATATTGGAAATAGCAATTTTGGTATTGCTGTTCTATAAAAGTTTTGTTTTATTTTTGCACTCAATGCCAGTAGCAGAAGAATTCCTCTCCTTACAAAAAGGCCTTGGAGGAGCATTGTCCTCGGACCCATTTGAGGATTCCTCACCAGTCAGTAGTGCAGAAATATCTTTAGAATTGCTCTTTGCTGACTGAGCAGATGTTTGGACCACCGTGGCCTTGCGCTTTCTGCTTTCCGCCGCAGATAGGGCCAAATTGGATTTTGACATCCAACTGAGAACAGTGTTTTCAAACTTTTTAGTAACTTTAGACATAAAAGCCGAAATGGCTTGTGCCACAGGTGATTGAATAAAATCATTTAAATTATTCTTTAAATCTTCTTCATTATCATTATTTTCCTCAAAGGAGAAAGAGTTGTTAGAATTCATGGAGAAAATGGCGATAATACATTTTTTGTGTGTTCTAAGACTCAATAATGTCAGTATCAGCTGTGAGAAAACAAGGGAAATGAAGGCTGTGGGAAAGGGTTAATTCTTTGCAAAGCCCTGCCAGAAAGGAGCTCCCGGTAGGAGGCAACATGACGTGACAGTCTATGAGAGGCGGAGTAAAGGCGAGGCCCTGCCCCCGAGTAGTGTCGTTCAGATGAGTTTGCTGGAGACAGCGCCTGGTTGGCAAATAAGGAAATACTGCTCCGCGAGAGACACCAAACGAACGGAGCATCACAAGGAGAAGTCTGAAGGAAGTCTGTGGGGCGTCACCAGTAATGGCGGACACAACCACAGGAACGGGTGGCAAAAAGACGCAATGAACGCTCGATGAGGAGGTGAAAAATGTAGTATAACAATGTTAAGGTATCAGGGGCACAAGTGTTACAACAACAAGTGTCAATTCGCATGCATAACAAACTGTAAAGTGAAGTACTATATAAGCCAATGAAAGTATACTTATCTTGGCTACAAGCAGCAAGAAAAGAGGGCTACATGCAGTCAAGTTACGTATAAAAGTCTGTCCCTCATTCCTAATTGGTACATGGTACTCTGATTTTCTTTGTTCCCATTGGCCTTTTGTTCCTTACCCTCATGGAGCATTTAGTTTTCTAGTTGTCTTGACTGCTGCTATTCATTAAAGCAAGTTGAGACAGCATAATATGAGCCTCCGGTCTTGCCATAAAATTCCCTCTTATCTTGTGCACAACCTTACCCAGTGTGACTCATGATGTGCCTTTTGCATGCCCAGCAACCTACTACGCTGGTCCCTGTGTCCGTTTTGCTTCTCTAAATTGTTAATACATGTTGTCTCACTCTCTATTCTATCGCTTCTGCATGGGTAGCTTAAGGTTTAAAGCCTTGCATGTCTTATGCTACCACGTTGGTGATAAGGGCATATTTATGTACAGTAAATACTGAGGTGCTGGGTACTAGAATAGCACAATATAAATACCACACACACACGCATGCATACCTACATAGAGGGCTGTAAGTGGGACGGGTCCTGTGGTGCTCAGCACCGGCAGCTCTAAAAAGCAGGTGCTGAGATGGGTCCATACTTGGCTCTCCATTTTTGCTCTCACCCTCAGGATGGAACAAAAGATCTTGACTCTGCAACAGTTCATTGCTGTTGATGTGATTTTTGTTGTTGTTGTTGCAGTTCTATATTGCACGTACTCGATGCGCTTTATGTGAGCACCAGTTACATTACACAAGGACATATTCATTACATTTTTTGGTAGGCCCTGGGAGGTTAAGTGATTTGCCCAGAGTCACAGGATGTTGAGCCAACATGAGGCTCAAACCTGCTTCCCAGCTCCAAAGTCGGCAGCTCTAGCCGTTACAGCAGCAATCTTTCCTGCAAGAACTAAAGCATTTTCAATATTATTTATCTTGTGCAGCTAACAAACCATTGACTAAGCCAATAGTCCTGGCTTGTTGTATATATAATGTTACTTGTTGTATTATATACCTGGATGCAATGACAGAAGTAGAAAAATACTAGTCGTGCGGCACTCTATGCTAAGCACAGATTTTTAGCTTAAGTATTTTTGGCCGCGCCGTACTTACATCACCATGTTCCTTTGAAAGACCCCCAAGTTTTTTCATCTCACTTAAAGCCCTGCATACACATAGTCTAGTCATGCTAACATGTGTTACACCTCGATAGTAGCATCTTCTAGTTGCACGATCAGGTGGCTTGGTACCTCCCGGATAATGGTGGAAGAGAGACTATGGACTCAAAGTAAGGGGCTTCAACAAAGTTAATTTTAGACATACAAGAAAGGAATGTCACTGAGTTGATTGCTGCAAAATGTATGCAGGATGCTTCATAAACATTCTAAAATGTGATCTATTTTCAGGATGGTGACAGCCCAGCAAAAAAGTCAAGGACTAATGGAAGAGAGGTACATCTTTTTTCTCATCAAATATGTGTACATAAGTGATCTAAAAATGAAAACGTAACAACATTGTTTTGTTAACTGTGGCAATATCAGAAAAGCAGAAACCTATGCTTCGCGCCAGGAAACCCGCTGGGTGGCTGTGCGATCTATAAGTGGAAATAATAATAATAAAGCCTGACTGCTCTCACCCAATTCATTCTAGTTATAGAGTGGTCGTTTTAAACCTTGCAGGCCTAAAGGTATTGTGTATTCTGCTTTAAAGTGTGGAGCAAAGGCTGTTGAAAGTCAGTAAAAGTGCAAATCAACGAGGGAGGTACAGGAAACATTTAATTTTCGACTTTTTAGCTGTGAAAAAAGTCATCTTCGATAACTGTGGAAGAGTTATTTGATGATCAACCTCATGTGCGTAAGTATGGAAGAGCTGAGTATTTTTATATTTCACACACAAAAAATACGTAGGATGTGTGGGACTTCTGCCTTTGAAATATGCCTTTATTATGATGGTAACTAATAGCAGGAGTTTGAGGGAGGGAGGGAGGGAGGGGCGGGTTCAATTACCATTCAGTAACAAAAGCGCAAAATAAATCTAGCAGTGTCTATTCTTAAGTACACTAGACGCTAGGGGAATCTCACCTATCCTTGGGCCTTGGAGTGAGAAACAAAAAAGTGCGGTATCCTTAGTATGAACTGCTAGTCTGAAATAACAAAGGAAACAATATGCGGTGCAGTGAGTGTGTGCCACAGATTTATATAATAACATTGTGTAAGTGATTACCTCATGGGAGCAGCACCAAGTGGGTTTGAGCATCAATTTAGAACACTGCCCAATTTCACTTCATTGGTGTACATTTATTAATGGTAAAAGAACAGATGATGGACGGAATGCTGAACAAGTCAAACGACCACCCTCCGTCCCAGATCGTTCAATATCTTTTTTTTTTTTTTTTTTGCATGCCACACCATTCCAGTTTAGACCAAGCCATATGTAAATCAGTCTTGACCCTGCTCCCCATGGGAACAGTCCAGTCCTCCCTGGACCAGAAATAAGCATCCTAGGACTGATTTCGGGGTATCAACCCTCAACAGCCGGGTAACTTGAATCCAGTGGCATAGCGAGCACGGGTCCCACGTCTGAGCACACCCTTCCCAAAAAATGCAAAAAGAACAGATGATGGAAGGGATGCTGAACAAATCAAACATTCACCCCCAGTCACAGATCTGTGTTAAATCTATCGCTTTTTTGCAAGCCACACAAATCCAGTTTGGACCCAGCCAAACATAAGAGACAAACTGGGGTGAAGTGGCGAGCAAAATAACAATGGATTAAACCCAGATCTGTGACTGGGGGTCAGTGTTTCAAAAGTTTCAAAACTCCATCCATCATTTTATTTTGTGGTGTTGCTTTGTGCTTCTTAAGTGGCTAAGGGTATGCCCAGAGGTGGGTCCCTTGCTCGCTGGACCAGAAAGAAGCATCCTGGGACTGATGTCGGGGTATCGACCCTCATCAGCCAGGCTAGCTTGAATCCAGTGTATTTTGTGCACTTTTGTAATCTGTGCTATGTGTGAGGAAGCTTGCCCTGCTGCTTTCCGTGCTGCAACTGTGCTCGTTGTGCTAGCGAAGCTTGATGATAAACATTTTCCTATAAAAATGCCAACATTATTGATGTGAATGTTTGTTAAATCGGGTGGGCACCTGCTTCTTTGTAACTTAGTGGTGCATCATTCTGATAATGGGATTTCGTGCCCTCACTCAGTCCTCTCTTATCTTCTCCAACCCCATTTTCAAATTTGCCTTAAATGACAGTCTCTGCGATCCCCTAATCCGTTTTTTCATTGAACCTGAGCATCAGTACATTTTTATAGAAATCTTAACATGATTATTCTCATTGTGGAACGCTAGATTTCTAGAGTGTTTACATTGTATGCATGGTTAATTATTCTGCCTTTATTGCAAGAGTATCCAAAGCAGTGTCAGAATATTCTGATCCTTGTCAGATGTTTAGGATACCCACTGTGTACATGAGCTCAGTTTAGAGTAATTGTGTGTAAATTGATTCTGTATAAATATCCTAAAATAGGCCATAGATCCAGTCCTTCTGGACCTACATCAAACACCACTGCTCATTACGTGCTACTGTCTATAGATTCGGTCAATCAGTCACCTTAGACTGGCATTTGTAGCAACAGTGGGTGCATTGTTAAAAATCAATAGAATCTGACCGTGAAATTGAATTAGGAGCTGCGGTGGGAGGGCAGAAGAGAAGAGAAGACATTAGGTTTTGTTTGGGTTTAGATTTAGGTAGCATTAGAGATGTTATGCAGTTCACAAAAACTTTGGCCACAAAATGAAGTCCAGTGATGGGGCAATAGTTGTTCAGATATACAAGGTCATATTCGATGTCGCAGATTTTCAGAATAAATACTCTGATTGGGAGACCTTCACAAGGTTATCCCATGAGGTGATGATGAGTTAGCTGCCAAAGTGGGTGGGACAGGGTCAGTGAACTGGCTATAGGGTTAAAGTTTCAAGATGTTCTGTAGTCTTGGGACTGGATCAAAAGTCTTCCTTACATTTAGTTAAAGGTATGTGGGCAGGGCAATTTCTAACACATACAAGCCCCTTGTCCTGCATCGGGTGATAAGAACATAGTGGCTGTATTACATCTCATCTTAAATCCTGGCCGTAGTAGGAAGGGAGTCACATGTCTGTATGCTGTTCTGTTAGCACAACATGCACACCAATATACTGAACTGAAAGGCAAGTGGAAAGCATGTACTGTCCATGTTTTGACTGATACAGTATGGACACAGTACTTGAATTATGTGAAATTGGCCTCAAGAAACCTCAGATTGAAATATGTGCAGTATACTTATCTTCACCAGATCTACCTGATCCTGAGAGACACAGTACGGATCGACTCTGATGGGATGACAGATCGCCCTAGAAACATGCTTTTAGAATCCGATTTTTACCACATGGTGTGGCAATGCCCAGTAGTGTTGGCTTTTATAGCTAAGCTTGCTGAAAGGTTAGTGGACTAGGATCCCCTGACATGCCTGTTGGCCTTAATGTGGTAATGAAGAAAAGTTTATAGTCTTGGTGCTCGGACTGATTAAGAGGTGCATTGCCATGGTGTGGAAGGTGCCGCTAGACCCTACAATGAACTGTTGGGTGGATGATCTATGGAGATTGCCCTAAGCGCTAAGTTACAGAAAATGAAGGGAACAGGAACTAGATATACAGCTTGGTCTTGGGACATGTTCAACTTCAGTGGAGGACCCTTGGGATGAGAGGTCCCGGTAGCGTTAACACATAGCCTCTCACATGTTGCATGTACTAAGATGGAACACTGTTAGAAGAGCCTGTCCGAAATGACTGATGGTCATAATGAAACCTAGATAATATCGAACACCGCAAAGTAGGAAAAGTTGTCTGGTCAAGCCCCCAATACAGTGTAATACAATGCAAGGGGAAACAAGCATTGGCATAGCCAATAGGTCTCGCCTTTGGGACCTTATAAGTGTTTAGCCATGCAGCACATTATCACCCACCAGGCAGATTTCTATAATGGGACTAGTACTTATGTAAAGGGCTTTGATACCTTCATTCGCGCTACATAATGCAAAAAATAAAAAGGAATGAAAGGAGAAGTGCTTGCAGATATCTGTAGTGGGGGAGCGAAAAGATAAGTTAAGATTGCATTATATACTGCCAGTACTAAATCAGAAAGCGAGCACAGTAGAGCAAATCAGGAGCCGAATTGAAAGGACGCAAAAGTGAGCTATCCCAGTGTGCAAGTGAAGGCGGGGCGGGACTTTGCTGCATCTTGGGGCTGAGTAACAGATGTTTATTGCCAACCAAATGAATGTTATTTAGTTTGTCGGCCTCTAGTAGGATGAAAGGCTGTGCAGACGCGCTGGGGTTCAAACCTGCGGTTGTGAGGTGAAACATAAGCTTAATAGGGTGGAAGCGTTAGCCCTCTGAGCCAACAGAATTGACTTGGACCAGAGCGGACTGGGCAGGCTAACTAAGTCTGGCTTATTGTCAGTATTTTCGTGCTGCTGGTGTTTCTAGAGAAGCAGCGGCTGAAATGCAAGTTTTTCACGTTCAACCGGACACTGCAGTCTGGAGTCATTTGAAAGTAGTGTGGATGGACAGAATAAGCATATTTGTAATTTCCCGTGAGCCTCTGGCCAAGGCCCGCTCATTAGACGGTGCTGACGATTCCACTGAAAAGTAAGATGTCACCTTAATTGATTTAGTTTCTGTTCCTTTGTGTTTTAGAGAAAATGAAAGCGCACTCTTGTGGAGGTGGGGTAGAGGGGACGCGCCTTCTAATGAAAGCGGCATGGTCTGGAAATGAAACCTGACCCAAAACAGATGATAGCCTGCGCGCCGCTGCTGCTGGCTCCAGAGAGCAAATCGCTCTGGGAGTAAACATTTCCCGAAAAGCAAAGAATGGAGCGAGAGAGAAGTGGGGGCGAGTGAGCACGGCAGCGCGGTGAATGCGAACACGCTCATTAAAAATAGATGGCGACATGACCCCGAACAGATGGCGCCCCTGCTCGTAACCGTAGGCCATGGGCGGATACATTCCCTGGGAAAGGTGGGCCATGCACCTGCCTTTGCCCAGTAGCGTGCTGTCTTTTTATAAAAACTCACACAAAGCCCAATTAAAAAAACACACGCAGGAGCGTGTGAAAAGTCCAGAGTGATTCCAAGAGGTTGTTTTCCTAGAGCAGCACATGCGTGCTGCGCTAGGCTTAACCTAAAAAGAATGCTGTTGCACGGTATAACCTTCAGGACTAGGGTAATGTGAAAAAAAGGCACCACAGGATCACTCTGGTTGTATTTGCTGAAATAGCATGTATTGAAACTGGATTAAGAACCATTGTGGGGGGAAAAATTAACGCTGAGGAAATCGGAGCTCATATTTAGGTAACAAAAACAGAGTTCATTTGTGGGTGGATTAGTGTGTTTCTTTAAACATATTTTCACTGCTGTGAATTTAAAAGTTCTTCCGGTAGCAATCTCTTTGAACTATTTGCATGCGCTTTGTGGACAGGATCTCAACCATGCACCACAATTGTTCTTGATGTGTAAAGGAAAGAAGAATTGAGGAGTGGTGGTAATGTATACCAGTCAGAGAAGAAATAATGATTTGAACATTATCTAATTTACAGAAGGTGTTTAACATGGTTGTAGAAGTTCCCCGTTGGACAAATGCGAAAATGGAGGTAATGTACAGTTTGATTGCTTAGAAAACGGATTCTGATAAAGAAAAATGTTTACCCATTTTCCATTTTTTTACTGTTTACTTTAGCATTTTTTGTGCTTTTTTTTGCATTGCGTTTGTTGGAGGAACTGCACGTCTATTTATAAAAGAGTCTGATACAGGCTTTCTCGCCTTATATTATTATGCAATTGAGTGCCCATGTGCCATGTGTATGTCATGGATTCGTCCTTATACGGACTAGACTCCCCTCAGTCATACTATTAATTGTCTTTGTCAATTCTTAATTCCATTTTGGTTGGATTTCAAGAGACTTATTACATTGGTGGGGACTGCGTTTTATTAAAAGATACTTGAGAGGCTCTAAAGTGATTGCTCTAATTATCATCATATTTGATATCCGAAAAAAAAGGTTGCTTTCCACCTGTGGAACAAGACTAGCAACGTTTGCAACTAGTTCCCTGGATAACTAAGAGATACTTGAGCAAAATCTGACAATTGGAAGAAACTTGAGCTTGTTGAAACTTGTGTTTTCAACTATATCAAGAGGAGTGGGGTAAACTCCCAAAGAACCGACCGGCCAATGTTCACTGGCTTACCTAATGGTGTGCTGCTATCCCATAAATACTCACCGATCCTGTGGTAAAACATCAACTCAGCAGTTGCCAGATAGAGCCTTATTTTAGGATTCAATGGATTGGTTACTCTCTCACAAATGTGACGGATATTTTATTTTATTGTATTTATTTATAAAGTTTTATATAGCGCGAACAAGATCCCGAAGGATATCGGAGCGCGTCACAATATGATGGGAGGAAGAACATAAATGCAATATCAACATCCGGTAGAGAGAGAGAGAAAAAAAAAGACTGGAATGGTTGCAGAGTGCGGGACAATTGCACCCAGGAGGGTAATACAATGAGCAGGTGTACACGGGCAAAGAGGGTGGGGGGGGGGGGGTCACAGTGTGCATTAAACAGGAGACTTTACAAATGGAGGTACCATGATAGTGGGAACAATGTCAACGAGCAAGTGAGCCTATCCCTCTAAGGGTAAGAATTTGTTCATTCGGAATCGTTTAGCTTCCAATTTGAGAGCCTTCGTTGAAAAGATTCTGCGTACTTCCCGTGGAAGAGAATTCCATATATTTGGGGCAGAGCCGGAAAAAACTCGGTGACATGTTCTCTTTTAGTTAAGGATGAGTGGTTTCAAGAGGAAGGTAGTGGCGCTTCTTGAGGCTTTTAAACCACAGGATAGTTCAAGTTTTTGCGCAAGGTACCTGGGAGAATTGAAGTGAAGGGCTTTGTGTGCCAGAACAGCAATCTTTAACTGAATTTGTGCTTCGTAGGGCAGCCATTTGAGAGATTTTAGGACTGGGGATATATGTTCGTAACGTTTGGTGCCTGTGACCAGTCCAGCCGCCGCGTTCCATGATGACCATAGTGGAGCTAGGGCGTATTTGGGAAGGCCACAGAGGGTAGCACTGCCGTAGTCTAGTCTCGGCAAGACAAGCGCTTGGACCACCTGCTTGAAATCATTTAGTGGAAGGAAAGGTTTTATATTTCTGAGTGACCTCAACAAGTGGTTTGCTCCCTTACATACATTGCTGATATTATTTTTCATATTCAGGTGCTTGTCCATGGTGACTCCGAGAGATTTGGCTGAGTCTATCATGATATCCTGTCTGCCGTAATAGAAGTGCAGTGTATTCAGTGGCACTTGTAATACGGTTGACAGGATATATGTTTTGTTTGTGATGGTGTAACCCGTCTGCCAAACTCTAAATCCGGTCCAAAATCACATACAGTAAGTGTCATAAATAGGTCTATCGGGTTTAAAAACAATTCATCCATACAAAGTTTACATTTTTAAACTCTTGAACATTGTTTGATTCACCCACTCTCTACCAGCTGCACTCAACTGCCTGCCTCCTTTAATCTCTGCCACACTAGAGGCTATGGACAAACAGGCCAGTGGAAACTGAAAGGTGGGGGCTGTACCCGCAGATTGCACTGGGGCCCATCTTGCTTCCTCTTGCCTTTCTCCACTTTTCACTCTGACGTCTTGGTTTCAGACACCCTAACCATGCTCCCAACCACCAGGACCACTACTTGTGGGACTTGGTTTCCCAGAGACTACAAAAATGGGGTCTCTGAGGCAGTGTGGTGTCTGGCAGTGAAGGGATTCTGGATACGGGTTGGAAGCAAGGACTCGCGGGATGTAGAAACAGGCAACCTTGAAGACATTTTTAGAAAGATGTAGTTTCTGATGATTGGTTTCAGCAGTCGCCCGCAGCAACCGAAGAAGGGAGACCAGTAGGCTTGGCCATTTCCGTGATACTCTTCTAGTAGGGAGAGGAACACATTCTTTCAAGTGAACATTCTGCCATTGATCAATTGGGCATCAATAATTTGAGAACTTAAGTTGGGGTTCTGCTGCCGTGCAGCCCCCAGTGTTAAACGTTTGCCAGAAAATGAGGGTGGGGTAGGTGGAAATCCAAGAGGCGGTCAACTAAATGTATAATGCACAACTGATTATTCAATATTAGAAATTGCCAGGGGCAATACAGCCCACTAGGGCATAACATCAAAATTGGGGCATAGTTACATGCAACCTTATTTAAAATATATTGTCATACATGCCTACTAGCCGGGGAATATCTGAAAAACCCACTGACCATGTCATGAGTGATGTAGTATGTGAGGTCATAAGCTGTGCATTGCGGGGGTGTAAGTTATAGTTAGCTCAGGTAACTATAACTGCTGAATTCACTGATTTTTGTACGAATGAAATGTGAGCCTAACTATAACATGCCTGTAACCTTTGATGATTTTTTTCTGTGAATTTCTACGTTTTTGTAAAACATTCTCCATAATTGGAACCTGTCATGTTTCACAGTGGATGTGCGAGCATCCGTGTGGGTCTGTTAGTGGGTGTATGAGTGTGTGTGTGTGGGTCTGTGAGTGGAAGTGTGAGTGTGTCAGTGGCTATCTTAAGTGGTCTATGAGTGCTTGACTGTGTGAATGACTCTGTGGGTTTGTCACTGGTTTGTGTCAGAGCCAGTGTGTGTCTGTGAGTGCAGTGTGAGTGCCGCTTTGGATATCAGTGTAGGTATGCTAGTGAGTTTATGGGTCTATGAGTGGATGTGTGAGTTTTTGCAGATTTCCAATCTTGGTGTATATAAAGGACAGAACCATGCTCTCTGCTCTTACAAGGAGATGTAATTTATGAATAAAGCCGTCACACTCACTGAAGTTCACATTTTACTCCAATGTATTTTCGATGCATTCACTTTCGTGAAGGGTTTCAGATCTTTTTTGAATATGTATTGTTCGAGGGAAAGTTTTTTGATTCTATTCCCCCCAGCCTGAAAAGATAGATTTGTTTCCATTTTTCAAGTGGAGCTTTACCTGGAGCACGTGCAATGTTTATATTTGTAAATTTTTCACTTTGAGGCTTAATTTATCTAAAATGAACATGAGGATCTGATGAAAATCTCATTTTTTTTAAAGGAGAATCTACAATTTTCTGCAAAATGTATACTCATCTGCGTTACTTTGAACTGGGAAATTAGTTACTATTTTGTCATTGTGCAAAAGTCTGGTGCATATTATATACTACACCTGCATAATAGACCAGCCATTTTTGTATTTCTCTGTGTCACTCCTTGACATTTGTTTCAGTGGCTTAATCATTTTTTATTTAATCGTCACAAATTAATTGCAAATGATCCTGATACGTATGTTCCGGTTTCGCAGGAACAGTTGCAAAGACAGTGTGTTTTTCAAAAAGTGTAAAACACATCTCTGCACATTTTGTTATTAATCTTTGACACTAGCTGTTTACTAACATAGTGTTTAAACTTTACTTTCTGTAATACTTTTTAATGATAACTGCTTTTAAATTGTATTTCCCTTTTTGGCAATGACGCCAGTAGTTGCTATGACGTCGGTATTCACGAAGATCATGTGACTATGTAAGAAAGAGATTTGCTTGGAGAAGACAGTTTTATCATCATAGAAAGTTCCCACCCATTTCTGTGTTCTTGGATCTTTCATTCATTTTTGGGTTATTGTCAGGAGCTGCCTGTGCTTTTCCTATAGAACTGTGTTTAAAGTTGGGGCGTTGCTATTTTTTGGCACTAAAATAGCAACAGGAGGAAGTCAGCAGGAGGAGGTACCACAGCAACCAGAGGAACAAGAGCAGGAGGTGGAGCACCAAGACTCTGGTGATGAAAGGCCTGCATCAAAGAAACAGAGTATTACATGGGAGTTCTTCACTATCTCTTCAGAGTCGACCCTCTCAAGAGATACGAACAAAAAATATTCATGCGATACAACTTCAATGCTGTACCATTTAAAAACATACAACTTCAACAGCTTGAAGAGGGCAAGGAAGGAGAAAGATGGAGAGGGACCCACTACATCTTCACCTACATCATCTGTCCAAAGATAGAGAGTTCCCAGTGAAGTTGAGAGGCGTTGTCACCAAGCCCCTAAGTTGAGGCGTGTTAGCATATATTGCCTGGACTGCAGCACTACACTCACAGCTGGTGAGCACTGTTTATGCCATCATTGAAGCTGCAAGGCAACATCCATGTTAATTTTTAAAAATTTAGATTTCTTCTGTTTTTGTGTTGCTTGTTGCAATTGTTTCTCCCTCGTTGCCATTTAGTTTGATTTAAAAAAAAAAAAATACAAAATGTTAGAAAATGACAGAAAATCCAGTTCTACAAAAAATAAGAGAAAAAAGGTAAGAACCTCCTTTTATAGTTAAAAAAAGCTAAAATGTGCTGTATGGGTGAGTGGGTGTGTGAGTAGCTGTGTGGGAGAGTGACTGGGTGTATCAGCGTCTATGTGGGTGAGTGACTGTATGGGTGAGTGAGTAGTTCAGTGAGTGCTAGTGTCAGTGGTTTTATGGATCAGTGTATGGCTGTGTGAGGGACCGTATGGGTGAGTGACAGCTATTGAGAGTGGCTGTATGAGTGAGTGAGAGGGTGTGTGAGTAGCTGTATGGGTGAGCGAGTGGTAGTGTAAATGGCTTTATGGATGAGTTAGCAGGTGTGTCAGTAGGTGCATGAGTTAGTGGGTGTGTGATTGGTTGTGTGAGTGAGTATTTTTTTTGGGGGGAAGAGTTTTATAGAGCGCAAACTAGACCTGAAGGTATCAGAGCGCTTTACATGGGCATCAGTTGCATTACCAACAGACACATTCAATTTTTTTGTTGGGCGTGGGGAGATTAAGTGATTTGCCCAGAATCATAGGATGTTGAGCGTCCTTGCTGTGACTGGAACCCGGTTCCCCAGCATGAAGGTTGACTGCTCTATCCGTTAGGCCACATCCTCTCCCCAAGTGAATGGGTGAGTGATTGCATGAGTGGGTGTGTGGGTGAGTGAGGGGGTGTGTGAGTAGCTGTGTGGGTGAGTGAGTGGGTGTATCACTGACTATGGGGGAGTGTGTGTGAGTGATTGTATGGGTGGTTGAGTGAGCGGCTGTGTGTGTGGCCATACGGGAGAGTGAGTGGTGTATGAGTGGCTGTAAGGGTGAGTAAATGATTGTGTGAGTGGCTGTATGGAGGAGTTAGTGCCTGCCTCAGTGGTTGTATGGGTGTGTGAGTGACTATAAGTGAGTGAGTGGGTGTATGAGTAGCTGTGTGGGTGAGCGAGTAGTAGTGTAAATGGCTATATGAATGAGTGAGCGGCTGTGTGAATAGGTGTATGAGTGAATTAGTGTGATTATGACTAGTTGTATGAGTGAGTGAGCAGCTGTGTGAGTGAGTGGTTACATGAGTGGCTGTATGGGTGAGTGAGTGGGTGTATCAGTGGCTGTATGGGTTAGTGAGTGGGTGTATCAGTGACTGTATGGGTGTGTGAGTGCATGTGTGAGTGATTGGGTGAGTGAGTAGCTGTATGGGTGAGCGAGAGCTGATGTGAGTGATTGGGTCAGTGACTGCTAGTGAGTGGCTGGATAGGTGCATGAGATAGTGTGTGAGTATCTGTATGGGTGTATGAGTGGTAGTGTTAGTGGCTGTATGATTGAGTGTGTGAGTAGGTGTATGAGTGAGTGAGTTGCTGTATGACTGGTTGTATGAGTGAGTAAGTGGCTGTGTGAGTGGCTGTATGAGTGAGAAAGTACCTCTGTGAGAGGCTGTGTGGGTTAGTGAAGGGTTGTGTGAGTGCTGTATGGGTAAGTTAGTGCCTGTGTCAGTGGCTATATGAGTGAGTGAATGGGTGTGTATGTGGCTGTATGCATATGCGTGAAGGGGTGTGTCAGTACATCAATGGGTGAATGAGGGCTAGTGTCAGTGGCTGTATGGGTGAGTGAATCGCCGTATGGTGAGTAACTGCTATTGTTCGTGGCTGTATGACTAAGTGAGAGGGTGTGAGTTGTTGTATAGGTGTGCGAGTAGAAGTGTAAATGGCTGTGTCAGTAGGTGCATGAGTGAGTGAGTGAGTTGGTGTATGCTTGGTTATATTGGCGAGTGAGTGCATGTGTGAGTGATTGTAATGGTGAGTGAGTGGCTGTGTGAGTAACCATATTGCAGAGTGAGTGGTGGTGGGAGGGACTGTATAGATGAGTGTCTGAATAGCTGTATAGATGAGTGAGTTATAGTGTCAGTGGCTATATAGGTCAATGAGTGGCTATATGAGTGACTGTATGGGTGAGTGACTGCTACTGTGAATGGCTGTATGGATGAGTGAATGGATTTTTCTGTTGCTGCTTGAGTGAATTAGTTTGGGTGTATCTACTTAGAGTGAAGTAGGTATGTGAGTGGCTGTATGGGTGAGTGACTGATTGTGTGAGAGGCTGTATGGGTGAGTGATTGGTTGTTTAAGTGCCGGCATGAATAAGTGCCTGGGTGGTTGAGTGAGTTGCTGTGTGACTGACTGTAACTATGCTCTATTACACTGAAAGTTTGAATTACAAAACAAACAAAACAAATAGGAAGCTATGGCAAGAGTACTTTATGTTTGGAAACACTTTCCATGGATAGCTATAAGCAATATATCTGTGGTAGAAGAAGTGTTTTGAGAAATGTAGCAACGTTCAACTGCAGCTGCTATAGAAAAAGAACATAAAGATATGTTAGTTTTTAATCTTCAAAATAACAGAATCATGGCAACACACATTATGTGTACTGTAACACTGTATTACAATGTAGTACAATTATCAATTTCCCTTTTTTACTGTTCTCAGCCTCCATACTACATCACCATAAACGGTGGTCTGTTTGAAGCATCATCCTCAAACAGCAGGAAAAAAACAATGGGTTGTAAAAAAGAGTCGAGGATGTTGTGCTCTTCGATGAATGTGGCGAGTTGGCTGTTGATGGCTTTCTCAATAACCTTTGCAGGGAACGGGAGCAGGGAGCTAGGTCTGTAGTTTTTGAGGTCGGTGGGGTCCGCTGAGGTTTTCTTCAGGCGGGGGTTGACCTCGGCGTGCTTCCAGTTGCTGGGGAACGAGGCGCTCGCCAGGGAGCCGTTGATGGTGAGGCGGAGCATTGGTGCAATGGTGTTGGCTGCTCTGTTGAAAATGTGGTGGGGGCAGGGGTCCGTGGGGGCCCCAGAGTGGATTGACTTCATCATCTTCAGTGTGTCTTCGGTAGTGAGGGCTGTCAATCATTGGCTTCAGGGTGTTAGGTGTGGTTGTTGGGGGTTCCGTGTGTTGGCTGTCTTCGTCGAAGTTGTTGTAGATGCTCTTGATTTTGTGGTGGAAGAAGGTGCTGAGTTTGTCGCAGAGGTCTTGTGAGGGAGGGATGTCAGTCGACTGTTGGGTTGGGCGAACTCCTTGATGATGTTGAAGAGTTCTTTGCTGTTGTGTGTGTGTGGAGATCCTGTCTTCAATCGCCTATTTCCTCGTTTTTCTGATGAGTTGGTGGTGGGCATTGGTAGCGGCTCTGAAGTTGTTCTGAGTTTCTGTGGATTTGGTTCTCCTCCAAGTCTTTTCGAGGCGGCGGCAGGTGCGTCTGGATTCTTGAAGTTTGGTGGTCGAGTGTGTGTCCTGCTGAGTGCGTGGGTTCTGTCACGATTTGGCGGAGTCCGATGTTGTGGAGGTTGTCCAGGAGGGAAGTGGTGTTGGATTCCAGTTGGTTGTCGAGGTGGAAGTTGAGGTCTCCCAGCAGGGTGTAGTTGGTGGATGAGATGGCATGCGGGGAGATGATGTCTGTGATGGCGTTGATGAACGGTCCTCGGGGGTCCAGGGGGTCTGTAGATCAGGGTTCTTCGGAGGGTGGTGGTAGGTTTGGTCTGTATTTTGAAGTGTAGATGTTCCATCATGTCTGTGGGTTTGTCGGGGAGTGTGCTCGGGCATAGGGTGGATTTGTGGACGATGGTGATACCTCCTCCCGGGTGGGTGTGGCGATCTTTTCTGGAGATCTTGTACCCTTGGAGGATGGCGATGGCGATGTCCGGTCCCGAGGTGATGTTGGTCCAGATTTCGGTGAGGAACACTACGTCTGGGGTGGTGCTGTCGATGAGGTCCCAGATTTCGGTGGCGTGTTTGTAGAAGGATCGGGCTTTGAGGCGGATGCATTGCAGGGTCTTCGGTTCTGTGGTGTTCTTGCGGTTGGGTTTTGCTGGGTCCGTGTTCCTGGTGGTGCTGTAGGCTTGACGGCAGCGGTGGCAGCTGAAGGGTCCGTGGGTGTCGGCCGGCAAAGGTAGCTTGCAGTTGTTGTTGCGGCCTGGCTGGAGTTCGTGGAGTTCTGTTGGGCTGTAGCGTTGGCGGTGCGGAGGTTCAGGGTTCCTGGCACTGGTTGCGGTCGGGTCGTGGACAGGCGCAGACGGGCTTACCTTTGGTGCGCCTTCGGCGTGCCAGCTGCGTGACCACACAGCGGCTGCCATAAAATAGGGGAGGGGACAGGGACGATGAGCTGGGAGGCGGGAAACAAGTGTGGGCAGGGGGGAGGGGCCACAGGGACAGCAGCGGCGGGGCACACAAGTGGGAAAAGCAGGGGCACAGGTGGGGAAAAGTTGTAACCAAGCAACACAATTCAAATGAACTAAAAGCAGTCAAAAATCAATGCGGGAGTAAGAAATCACAAAAGTACTGCCAGGAAGCGGCCTCGAACCCCACGTGGAAGAGGCAGGGGCTTGGCGGCAGCGTCGATGGCGCGGAGCTGCAGGGGAAGAGCGCGTCAGTGACCAGAGTCAGCGGACTCACTCGCGCTCCCCCGCAGCGGCCACCATAAAATAGGGAGGGGGAGGGACGATGAGCTGGGCGGTTGGAAACAAGTGTGGGCAGGGGGGAGGGGCTGTAGGGCAACAGCGGCGAGGCGCACATGTGGGAAAGCAGGGGCACAGGTGGGGAAAAGCTGTAACCAAGCAACACAATTTGAGTTTCCAATTTGGAACCATCTGCTCTGCACGGTTGTAGCATTAGTATAAGGTATTTTGCAGTTCTGGTTAACATAGAGATAACATCTGATCTGCAGTTTGAGCAGGTCATATTTTAGTTAGCATTCTGCAACAATTTTTCAAAAGACACACTTTTAGAATCTGGTGATGTTAAAGAAAACATTCAGAATATTTTAGTGGTAGATAAATAAACACAATTTTCAGTCATGGTTCCACGTTTATCTCACTCAGAATAAATTCTCATTATTTACATTTTTTCTTCTAAAACTCCAGACATAACCATCATAAATTTTTGTACATGTTGTTGACTGTTAAGAGTAAACATTACTGATCCACTGCATATATCTAAAAGATCTCGAATACCTGAAACAGAATGTGTCACAGTTGCAGTAAATGTTGCAGCAAGAGAGAAAGTGCAGAACAGTCTCCTATCTGCTTTTTGTTCAATTTATTTGACCAGATGTGGTAAATGAAACAGTATGTTGAAAACAACATTGCATACCTGTTGACACGTGAACTGTTTTCCAATTGGTAACCTATGAAATCTCCGTCATTTTCCGGGTTTCTCTTCTTAGCGGGTTCTATATTGTCGTTGTGTCCTTTCTTTTCTTCAGCATTTGTATACTCTTGTACTTTTCTGCTTTGGACAGACTATTTGTTTCTCATAAGCAGGGTATTGGCCTGAATGAGGAGCATACTGTCTTCTTAACCAATTGTACTCTGTTACACAGGTTGCATTGGCACAGACTTTCTTTTCATTTAAATCAATCAAAAACAAACCCGGACAATGTTCTAACTTGTGACAATGCTACATATGACATTCCTTCTTCAAATACAGTGCTTCCAATATTTACAAAAGCTACATCTACAGTTAAATCTTGTGATTATGGACAGTTATAGCATATGCTAGAGAGAGTTGGAATTGTTGATGTTGCACATATAAGTCTTTCACTCGCAAAAAATGTGCAACACAACAGCCAATCTGCTTCACACAATCTATCTGATTACTGTTTGTAGCCAAGTACTCAACCTCATATCTATTTGGGAAATTAATAAAATCAATTACTTTATCCATTGCACCATTTACTAACCCTTCCTCTACATTTAAATTACGGCGCAAAAGTACGCGATAGTATTTGAACACACGTAAGCGCTTTTCTAATCCTACAGTTTTCGAGACAGAGTACTCCAGAGTATCCAATTTTTTTAGCTGTAGTAATTGTTCATTAAACTTGGAGGACTCTTCAAGTGTTGGCATTAAACATACTAAAGACTTTAGTTCTTCAATTAAATTATGTATTAGTTCCGCTGCACTAATATTAGATGGAAATCATTTTTTATCAGTCGTCTTTCCAGTGCACGTTTCCCCTCTTTAATCAGAACTCCTATTCTAATGTCTTTCAGTAATTCAGCATAATTTACATCCGATGCTTGGCGCATATTTTCTTTATTAGTTCCTTGTATTCAAAGTGTAACTAAATATTTACATTGCCAATTCGCCTTAGAGTATTTCTTGTTTCACTATGCACAAGTGTTTTGAAAACTGGTTGTTCTTTTACGGCGGTGAGTTGCAGTAGATTACCAAATTGAATCAAATGTTTCCTCCAAAGAGCACATTGTAGTTTGTTCTCAAAATCTGCTGCCTTCTTAAGTGTATGAATGGAAACATTAAGTCTGATACCATGCTGACCTCATCAATTATTAAAAGCTTCAGTTTCTTCAATACTCTTGACACTTCATGGCAAGCTTGACCAAATAGTTTCTGATATGCCAGTTTATTGTCATATTCAACAGGTAGCATTAATAGGTAATGTAAAGTAATGCCTTTAATGTTATGTGCAGCTAATCCTGTTGGTGCTGTTACTACACAACAAGTTTGAGTCTGTAGTCTTCTGTAGACACATTGAGATCTTTAATTAGGAAGCTTTTTCCAGTGCCAGCTTGTCCACTTATGCATAGTAATATTGGTTTGTATGAAGAACAATCACACGGTTTCCTCTCGTCAAGAATTTCATGCTCTCTTTTATCTTTAACTTTGTTGTAGATTTCTTTTTGTTCATTAAGTTGTTCTACTAAGTGTTAAAAATCCACAGTTTCCTCTCTTGCTTGCTGCAGTGCAGTCGCTACATCATAACTATAGCTGCTTCATTTTGAATAATTAGTTCTCCAAGAGGATCTTGACTCGCAGGTGCAGAACTTTGGCTGATTTGTGAACTCTGTTTCGCTATCTCAGCAGCGATGGTTTCTTCCCGTTTAATCTCGTCTTTCAACATTTGCAGGTGTGTCGGAAAGACTGAGCACTCAGTACTGTCTTTCACATTTTTGAGTCTTCATAACAGTCGTAGTGTCCAAGTAAATTTGATTCAACATGCCATGACTTGATCTGGCAGCAGCTGAATTATCTAACAAGCTGTAAGTAGCCATGGACACTTTAGCACCCATTAAAAAGTACTATGCAAAGATGGCGATCGGGACGGCAGCGTAGGCCCCGGCTCCGTGAACCTCCACATCCCGCACAGATATCCTGCATGAGATCCTTAGCCTGCGCTATATGCCCGTGTAGGTGGCTGAGAGCGTGAACCGATCGTGTGATTCTGAAGTTTCTGGCGGCGGTACCGCCGGAGAAATGTTCATTTGAAGTTTGCGGCCGGTGCAACCCTGGAACCGGGACCTCGGGTGGACAACACGGCCGGGCGGCAGTTCAACAACAGCGGCCATTGGTGACTGGGTGGAGTCGGAATACCGGAGCGGTGCGAATATTGGCCTGAATTTCGCCGTGGTCGTTCCTACCACTGAGCGTAGCGGAACGAGTGCATGCCCGAGGTGGCAATTCCAAGATTCTCCGGTAATTGCCTGAGCCTTCGCCGGTGAGCTGCCCGGACGCTGCCCGTAACTCGTCCCGATTTTCGCGGGCCGCTCCCGGATTTTTGCGGGCGCTGGTCCGTGGTGGGGATGACTGTTACCTATGACCACACACTGGATACGTATTTTTGCCTGCCCCCGGAACCCTGTTTTCAGTGACATGGAACTTGATGCGCTTGTGCCTGAGTCCCGGTCCCAATCTGGGGTGGACTTACCCGGCGACCATCTTGATATGATGGAGTCTATCATCCTGTACACTGGGTCTCTGCAGGATTGGGAGTGTGTGACTAAGAGGAGCGTAGCGGAGCGGGCGCCGGGAGCTGTGCCGGGGTACGGTGACCTTCTCGAAGCTCTCGGTGCCCTTCATTCCACCTTGGTTCACGGCGCCTGGGTATTGGGGAGAAAGCTCGATGGTATTGCGTCAGCATCGGAACAGTTGCGATCTGCCTGTCCCCAGGTACACAGGGACTTGTTACACTTCACACAGGAGGACAGTGTCGTGGCCGCCCCTGTGAATAGGGGAAAGCTGGAAACTCCGGACAATGTGCCAACGTGTGATCGGCTGGCTGTGGGTCTGGTCTGTTCCGGAGGTTTTGGATTTGAGCAGGGGGTGGTGGCTTTGTCCCACGCGCGGCCTCCGGCGACCCAGGCAATATTCAAGCAACGGTCGCCTGCTCTGGCTGATTCCGCCTTCCTGGACCTTGTGTGTAGTGCAGATCCTGGGGCAGTACTGGGAAAGATGATCCTCCATAATGCTGACTGTGTTGGTTTTAGGGACGTCCACCCTACATGTGTGTGTCGCTTCTTGGTCTTTTTTGGACGCTCCTCTTCCTTGTAACATTGGACATGGCACTGGGTCGATGGGTATGCATGGGTGGATTCGCAAAGAGTGGCCAAGGATAAGGCTGATCCTCCAGAGGTTGTCATCTAATAGGCGGGCGGGCACAGGGGTTGCGTGCTCTCACGGCATAACTAATAGTGTAATAGGTGCATAATGCTCCCCCTTTTTCTTTGACATGGTCGATTTTGTGTTGTTTACTGTTTGCTTTGGGGAGGAACATATTGTGCGGGAGGGAGAAGCCGGGGGCATGTTTTGAAGGCCCTCCTCCAGTTTATTAATACCCTCTCTACTCCCCCGTCTGGTGGGGTTTCCTTTCTTACTCCTTTTTCTCTGTTTCTTCTATATTTCGGGTCTGGTTCCGGGGCGACAGGCACACTGCTGGGGGGGGGGGCCGTACTCATCTGCAGAGGTGCAGGGTGGGGGGTTGGGGGAGGGGATTCTTTAGTTTTTTACTTTGTTTCTATGGCCTCCTTTTTCTTCTCTTATTCTTCTTTGTCTTTCTCTTCTGGGGTCAGCACGGTAGGTCTCCTTCGCTGTCAATCACTGCTTTTTCATGTGTGCCTCAATTTCCGTGGTGTTTTCTGGGTCTTAGGGCAGGGGACTGCAGGCGCAAATGGCCGTGATATTCCTCCACATCCTGAACCTCCTGTTTCAGCGCCATTGACTTGATAGATTGCTGTTCATTATTGACGTTTACTATTCTGCCTGCCATTTTTTCGCTGCTGGGAAATTGTTTGGCACCTGATCCTTCCATCCCTTATTATAAAATGAAAACCTTTTATATCCTGGTTTCCTACTTGGGCTGTTCAGTGGCCAAGAGTATACTTGCATGGAGAATCTGTTCCCCGAGGTGCTGCCTGTGATTAAAATTGCTTTCTGTTACTCTGACTGCTTAGCGGCCGCCCCCGGGGGTTGTAGGCCCATACTTGTCTTTGGTTGAAATGTCAATAAAGGTTTTAAAAAAAAAAAAAAAAAAAAGCACTATGCAGCAAGGAAAAAGCCCTCAGCCCCTTGGTTCACTGAATTGTGCCGCAAACAGGAGAAGCTATTGCGTACAGATTTAGCGCCGACAGGTCGAGAGTTACACAAACAGCGCTTGAAGGAATATAAAGCGGCTATTATGGAAGAAATGGGAATGTACTATTCAAAGATCACAGTGTCGATCAAATCTTCTAGAGAGCTTTTTAATGTTATCAACTTTCTCACATCTCCCCCGTCACAGATCCTTCAGAGGTTTCGCAGGAACTCTGTGATAGAATAACTGATTTCTTCCGCACCAAAATAATAGATATATATTAATTGTTGGAGGTCTCCAACTCTAAAACGGTGTTATCCGCTCAGTCCATACTCCACCTTAATGAGGGTGCAATCATGGAGGAGGCACCCAGGCTACTCGCTTTCCCTCGCATGTCGCCAGATGTTACGGACCGGCTGCTAGAACGAGTTACATCTGGCTCTCCTTTGAATGCATGCCCTCTGAAAGTACTAAAATTAGGTAGAGAAGTTATTGTCCCCCACCTCACTGCTGTACTGAACGTGGCTATTTCCGAGGGGCAGTATCCTACCTCTTGGAAGACTGCAGTGGTTAGGCCACTCTTAAAAAAGCCTTCATTGGACCCTATGGAATTGAAAAATTATCGTCCTATTTCATTGCTACCAGTCGCAGCCAAGATTTTGGAAACCTATTTAAATCCTCACCTTAGTGCCTACCTAAAGGATCACCAGATACTTGATGGTTCACAGCATGGCTTTAGAAGCCATCATAGTATGGAGACAACTTTAACTGCTGTGTTTAATAACATCCGTACTCAGGTCGATGCAGGGCACACCACATTGCTGGTTCTACTTGACCGTACCTCTGCCTTTGATACCCTATCTCCTTTGAGGCTGGTCGAAGGTCTCAAACAGATAGAGATCGGGGGCACGGCCCTTGGGCTTCTCGCATCTTTCCTCAGTGGTCGGGCACAGACAGTGAAAATGGGCCAATTCTACTCGGCTTCAAATTCCTTGTCATGTGGAGTTCCGCATGGCTCCTCCTTGAGCCCGACACTTTTTAATATCTAAGTTGCCCCGCTGGCTAAGGTTGTGAGATCCTTTGGGCTGGAGGTGTTGTCTTATGCTGATGACACCCAAATAATGGTGTCCATTACTCACAGTATTAGGGAAGCCGCCACAAATTTTTAAAAAATTGTATGCATGCAGTCTCTTCCTGGATGGTGGAAAACTTTCTGAAATTCAATAGAGAAAAGACCAAGGTCTTGATATTTGGTAACCAACTCGACATCTGGTCCAATGATTGGTGGCCTGATACGCTTGGCAGCTGTCCCTGCCCTTACCCCATGGTAAAATCTAGGGGTCATAGCGGACAATTCTCTTTCTCGAACTTGCAGATTAGTAGGACAGTGTCCACCTGTTTTGGGATAATCAGGATCCTTAGAAAAATGTCCCAGTTCCTTTTGTTTGCCTCACGAAAACAGGCTGTTATTACCCTAGTAATGTCCAGACTTGACTATTGTAATGCCCTCTATTTGGGCATTAACAAAGGCCTGATGTGACGTTTACAGCTGGTGCAGAATGCTGCAGCCAGGCTGGTGATGGATCTTCCGAAATACCACACAGTCTCGGCTTCCCTTATCACGCTGCACTGGCTTCCTCTGGACCATAGAATTCTCTTTAAAACTAGGGTTGGGCGGAATTTGCGAAAGCGACTTTCGCAAATTATCGCAAAAATGTTTAAAATCTCCGCAAACACGCGGAAATATCGCGAAGATGCGGAAGTTTTTTTCCCGCCCGTTCGCGGTATTTTCTGCGTGTTCGCGGCTCGCCAACTTACCCATGCGGTTGCTTGCGGGCGCGGCCATCTTGTTTTCACTCTTCTCGCGGTGCATGATCGCGAGAAGAAAGACGTGATCGCGCGACGCATGACGTCACTGCGGGCGCGAACTGTCGCGAGACAGCGCAAATGGCTAAAACAATACAACATCTCATGGAAAACGCGACCGGATCGGGAAAACTTGTCGGCGAACGCGGGGATTCAGGTAAGGCGATCGCGCGGGCGCGAGAATGTATTATTTTACAGCGCGAGCAAGAACCAAATTATCGCAAAGCTGCGGAATGCGGAAATTTTGACATTTCCGCGCTCTCCGCGGAACGCGGAAATGCCAAATTATCGCAAATTCCGCGAACGGAACGGAAATTTTGCTCCAGGCTTATTTAAAACACTATGCCTGACGCATAAGGCCTACTATGGCCTAGGCCCTGAGGCCATCAAAGCACTATTTCAGCATTATGTTCCTACTAGGCATCTCAGAATCAAGTAGAATCTACTAACAGTACCGAGGTTTAAAAAGGCTAGATGGGAAGGAATGGCTTTCTCTACTGCCGCTGCTAAGCTGTGGAACTTCCTCCCTAAAGATCTTTCTGGTCAGGTGTCACACACTCTCTTCTGTAAGGCCCTGAAGACCTAGCTTTTCATACAGACTTCAATCTGAGCATGTCATTTTATGTCTGTGCATCAGTCCTGCTGCAGCGCCTTGACGCCCTTGGGCTAAGGTAATGCTTTATAAATTTAATATTCATTCATTCATTCACTTGAACAACTGCAAAAGTACCAAGTATAAAAACTCTCTTCTCTCTCGGGTTTGGCAACTAAGCTTTCTGTAGCTAATTTGATTCCCTTTGTGTCTCACCAAATAACTGTCACATCTGAGTACTCCATATCTTCCTTCTTCTATGTTTTCAGTTACATTACTTCTACATGTGTAGTACTGAAGTACTTCATGGAGACACATGATTTGAATATGAATACTCCTTCTTGGGTAGAATGTATCTAGCATGTTAAGTTTTCAGAATATCCCTACTTTCTGGATCGAATTTTGTGAGATACTGTATTTCTGGGTTAGACTTTAGTTCTCTATAGCGACTGCTTGCAAGGCCTAGACACACTTCCTCTAGACTTGGAGAACAAACTTGCTGAGCTCAACCTGTCCGAGCATTCATAGGATCCTATTTCTCTGTGGGAAAGCATTTCCAAGCTGAAGCTGTACAGTTTCTTGGTAAGACGCTTTTCTGCAGAAATCTCCTCTCACATCTTTCATCTATCTTCTCTGAATTTGTTATATGTGAAGTCATGTTGTGAGCAACAGAGATAGAGTTGTCTGTAAAAACCTGTAGATCCATATTTGCATTCCACGTCTTCAGAATCACAGGGTTGTAGTCATTGATATACTTGGAAGCATCTGTTCTTCTCCGGTTATATGTATTTTTGTGTGATTTCCGTGTCAGGGTATGTCTGGCTGCAGACAAGAAGCTGGTGACTTTTCCTTCTAAGATGACAGGTCGTGTAAATCCAAAACGTTATTTCATGTAAAGTTTTCCGTTGAATCTGTATTTTCAACAACTGTACTTCCCACATCTATGAGTTTGAAACCGTAGACCTTGTTGTCTCAAGCCCTTGTCAGCACGTCTTTTGGGATGGGGCATGACACATACTGTTGAGTGAAAAACAAGACAGACTCATCAGTGTCTGTTCCTAATTTCGGGGCATCTTTTACTCATGTGAATATCTTGAAACTTGTGGTTAAAATGTATGTGAATGTTTGCAGAGTCCAGCGAACAAAGTTCTCCTGGTGTCTTCAGATTGGTGTCTTTTATGTTTGAGTTTGCCTCTCGCAAGAATTCAAGAAGGTCACCCCATGCATACTCAGCACAACTTAGTGTTGGGAACCAAGTTGGTGCTCCTAGGTTTCTCAACATGCATTTCAGCTTACCATGACGACTATTCCCATATTCATTGGTGCAACGTTGGCACGCCATCAAATTAATCAAGTTGTATTCCAGGTTTTCATCTTTTCCTTTAACTTTGTCCACTAATTCCCTTGCAGTGATATATTCCAGATTCACTCCTGTCTTGAGAATGTGGTTTACTGCATAAGATAGGCCTGACAAATCACTCTGAAATAAAAAGGTGAAATATATAGGGAATACACTGGCGAAATCTAGGATCCTCTGAGTATAGTTTAGTTGATCTGTACTCAGCTGATGGCATCTGTACAGGCCGGTCATCATACCTACCACCGATTCCTGTGGGAAAGAGATGCGGAAAACATTGAGCTTCTAAATGTTTCTCCCTCACATTCAAGGGAGCTCCTCTTGCTTTTTTCATTTGAAAGAGATCAATTGCTTCACCGGTAATCTCTTTAGTATGCAGAAGGTTTACACTGTAATGTTAATAAATGTATTCTGATTGGGATCGATCCACCTTTTCAATCTGACCTCTTGATGTTGAAATGTCATCTCCATATGTGCTAAATTTTTAAGACCAGCTACATCTTTATAATAAATATATAATTTTGTACCAGATATAATGTTGTTCTTTATACTTAACGAACATCTACTTGCTCCTACCATATTGTTTTTTGCTCTTGGTAGGGACACCGTTGACTAGAATATTATGTGCTTCTTCCAAACTTCTCTGCACCCCTGCAGTTTCAATGTTCTGCTTGAAATCTAATGGCAATCACACAACTCTACCTATAAGAGCTTTCTGTAACTTTGTTGGATATAACTTCCCTGTCTTTGGCTCTATACGGACTATAGCTTTGAATGGAGGTATAGACTGTATTAGAATTGATTTATAAATATAAAAATCTTGTAGTTCTTGAGGGATTGAAACTAATATTAAATTGTTGTGGACTGCTCTACCTGGCATTTTATTATCCTCCAACCTATTATAACAGTACTTGCATATCATTTGTCATGTGGAACGATCAAAGCGTTCCTCTACAAATAAATAAGCTGCAAGTTCTCGCTGCTTATCTGTGTTGTCTTGTTCAGTTTCTGTAGACACAGTAACAAAACGTGTTCGACTTTTGTAGTGAGTGCGTCGACAACATATACAAACAGTCCAGTTTCTCTGAACACACTGTGTTAAATTTTGTAATCTCTTCTTGAAAGTTATCAACAGTAATACCTGTCTCTTGTTCTGCTACACCTGCAGATACCAAGTCCTCATTTTCCCTACACTCCTCTTCAGTACCAAAGAAACAAGACTGGACCTCATCACACACCTTTTCTACCTCTGCCACTGTACCATGCAAAATAACTATTCATTTATTCTAAACATAAGGCAGGAGTTTTGACGTAATAAAGCCTCCTAACTAATGTTCAAATTTCCGAATGGCGTACAGCTAACATTCTGAAATTATGAAAGGTGCTTTAGCACACTTTCTTTGATATACTATGCTAGTGAGTGAATTTAATGGGGAAAACCCTACGGTGTTTACCGTAACATGTGGATTTTGGTGCTTTCAAAACATCAAGATCCATGTTATTCCCCATAAACTCATAATAGGTGTTTTTATCGCACCTGATAAATAACATACTCAGTGATATTGTTATTTACAGGGGCGATAAATAATGCCTTCACTCTTAATCGGGCCCATAGTGCTCATATTACTAGGTCCATGATCTCAAAGGCTTATATTTTATGCAGTCATTGTTTATCTACTGATGTGTTTGTCTAGGGCAATATAACTGAGGGTACTTTGCCAGGGAGCCCACTGGCAGGATCTCCAGTTCTTCTTATGTGAAGCTGAGGACCCTATAACTGGTGTCATCAGCTCAGTGGTGGCAAGAGAAGTACACTTTTAAAGAAGCATAAGTGAGTACGCTTATGTGAGAATTTCGCTGATAGATCTTACATGGGATACTGTGTAGTAAAGGCCTTGGATATGTTCCAACCTATGACACCAATTTACTGGAATGTGAACTAGCTCTATATAGATTTACTAGAATACTACGACTCCGGCATTTTTTTACAAATGTATTACCAGCTAAAGAAGATACACAAGCCAAAGAGTTCCTTGAATTCAAACCCAAATCCACATATCAGGCACCAGTTTCCCACAAAATCATAGATTCATTCGACAACCTAGTGAGGAAAGACCTACAAAAACTGCAATTCAGGAAAACGAAGAAATCGAACTTGACTCTACAAGAAAAAAATACATTAAAATCCATTCAGAAGAACACAGAAATACAGATTCAAAAAGCAGACAAAGGAGGCGCCATTGTCCTCATGGATCGCTCCTTTTATATTAACGCAGTACAAGAACACGTATCAGATACTCAAACTTACCTAAAACTGGATCAAGATCCTGTAATAGAGCTCAAAGAAACGCTTGGAAGCATTTTAGATCATGCTTTGGAAATGGGATGGATAAGTGAAACCACCAAAAACATTTTGACAGAGTATCCAAGGAAACCCACCTTGTATATGCTGCCAAAGATTCATAAGAATTTGTTTAATCCACCAATGCGGCCTATAGTAACGGGTTGTGGAACCATCTTCGAGCCCTTGGGACATTATATTGATTACTTCTTACAACCGTTGGTTCAAGAATGGCACTCGTATATCAAAGATACGACAGATTTCTTATTAAAGCTGCAGAAAATAAAGTTCATGGAAGACATCATTTTTTGCACTATAGATGTCAAGTCTTTATATACTTCGATCCCTCACTCAGCTGGCATGGAGGCGGTAGAATGGGCTCTACTGCGCCAATCTTCACTCAGAGCAGACAAAGTGTTCATTCTGGAACTTTTACATTTTTGTTTACATCACAGTTACTTTTACTGGAATAATGATTTTTATTTGCAGCAACAAGGCACATCTATGGGCTTTGCCGGGGCACCGGCATATGCCAACACCTTCATGGCTAAATTTGAATCAGACTATATCTACAAAGACATCGGATGGACTGGAAATCTACTGCTATATTGCAGATTCATTGATGATATATTTATTCTCTGGATCAACACTCAGGAAATGTTGGAAAGCAAAATTGAACAACTTAATCAAATTGATGAACATATTCAGTTTACCCATGTAATTGATCCGACAAAAATATCTTTTCTTGATGTTATTCTTACCAAAGAAGCGGGTCATATAAAAACGGAGGTTTTCAAAAAGCAGACAGATGTGAACAGTGCGCTTCATTTTCAAAGTTTTCATCCTAACAGCCTAAAGCAAAACTTACCACTGTCTCAATTCCTGCGGATAAAACGGATCTGCTCTACTGCAGAGGATACGGAGAAGAATTTATTACTCCAACAGCAGATGTACTTTGCTAGGGGATACCCTACAGAAGTGATTGAATCAGCCAAACAACGCGCATCTAAATTCAATAGAGACAGTCTCTTACTAAGTCGACCACGAAAACAGACAACCAGACAAGTGTTTGTATCAAAATACTCCACAGTATCTGGTAAAGTGAAGAACATCATCACCAAAAGATGGGAATTGTTACAAAATGAGCCTGATTTTCACAACATCTTTAAAGATCCTCCTATGTTCGCCTATAAACGCGCAAAAAACATCAAAGAAATCATCAATACCCCAATTAAGCAAGGAAACATCACTTACAAAGGAATGAGTAAATGTCACAACTGCATCCATTGCAATAATGTTATCATTGGTAACACATTAAACCATCCATTTACTGGAGAAACCATTCAACTCCATCACACTTCTGATTGCAATTCAAACAGACTCATTTATTAATTCAAATGTCCATGTGGCAAGTTGTATGTGGGCAAAACCGAAAGAAAAATTAAAATACGGATATCTGAGCACAAAAGTACAATCGGAACATCAAATAAACACAGCAGTCTGGCCATGCACTGGAATGAAGAAAAGCACAGTATCGCCCAACTCAGATTCTCTGTGCTAGAAAGAGTTGAGCAACGTCAAGACACAGATCTGACCAGAAGTCTCCTACAGAGGGAGACCTATTGGATTAAGCGTTTGGACACCTTAATGGAGAAAGGCATCAATGATAAAATAGACTATGCTTGTTATTTATGATGCATTCATGTACAGCTTTTTTTGTATCAGGATAGTACTGCATATTCATATATTTACTAATGTGATTAACCACTTTTCTTGGGTTTTATGAC
This sequence comes from Triturus cristatus, assembly GCF_964204655.1. Lineage (NCBI taxonomy): Eukaryota > Metazoa > Chordata > Amphibia > Caudata > Salamandridae > Triturus > Triturus cristatus. The sequence goes on from NC_140582.1 coordinate 334,112,166, forward strand.
CCTAACCAGTGACCTCACCAATATATGTTTTGATTTGTCCAGGTATACATTGTATTTTGCACCATTTTTCGACTATTACCTCAGTAATTTTTCTCTCCGGGTTCATTTTGCTCTCTTTCAAGATGGCGGCATCTTCTATCTTGTTTTGAGTCACCTCGTTTATTTTTAGTACAGCACTACAGTATACACGCGAGTATTACCCTCATCTTGATTCGGGTTCGTACGTATAGTCACCTCGTTCATTTCTGATATAGGAGTAAGACTCAACCTTTATTAGAGCCTGCGCTTTTTCAGTCACCTTGTTTATTTTCAGTATAGTATTCACTCTCGTGAAAGTTTCACCCATCTGGAGTTGGGTTATCGTTGTTTAGTCACCTTGTTTATGTTTAACATGCTTTGATATAAGCGCATGCTCCTATCATGCCGCTATGAGTTTCACCTGGTGGTTTTTGAACCAGCAGTCGGATAGGTTTTTTCTTCATGGGATCGACTACGTTGCACTTTGTCGGTAAGACTTTTTCTCTTGATTTTTTTACCTGATCGCTCTTGACAGTCTTTTTTTTCCACAATGTTTAGAAACGACACTTTATTGTGTTCTGTTTTCAGATTGAATTCTTCGTCTTGAAAAGCGTTTCTTTTTCGTCGATCAACAAGGTAACAGTTTCATTGAGCCCCTCATCTCTTTCCGTTTTCTTCACTATTCACACAACTTTATTTAAACATTTCATGGTGATGGTCATTTCGGGTCATTATTCGGTCACTGAACTTATTCACCGAGTTGTGGTTCAGCATGGAGTGTTGTTATCAAATTTGGAGTTTGATCATGTATTTGCAAACTGATGTTTTGCCATCATTGTAACGTTCATTTTGAAAATATGTATTGTTGATTTATTTCTTTAGATACTTAGCCCCCGACGAAGAGCCGGTTGGCTCGAAATGCATTGGGCATTTACATAAGTGAACTTTTTGAAAGATTGGAATTTGGATTTGTATGAAGAAATGAATGAAGATCCAACTAACAAATATTTTTGCAATGAATAAATTGCTACAATCATTGATATATTGATTCGACATATATTTTTTTATTCATCACAATTTTGGATTGAGTCTGTTAAAGTAAAATTACAGTTCCAAGAACTTTTTCAAGGTATTTACCTGAACGCAATTGTGCGTGGAGATTAGGGGCCCACTGGTCCTAGTATTGGAGATACTGTGTACCACTATCAAAGAATAAGTTCAACAATGACGATGCGTGTCTTCTGGATGGGTATTGTACTTCTTTGACGAAGATGTGCTCTATCTATGGAGGAAAGTCTACCAATCACCATGGTATGTCTGCTCTTACTATTGGTGTCAAATAGGTAACTGCTTGACAAGATTGTATCAGGTAATTCTGTACTAATGGGTCCTTTCTGTAACAACACAATGGATCACCTACACTTAATCAAATTAGAAGAAATGGTGGATGCATTTTGGTGGACGACGGGTAAGTACATAGTCGACAGCGGTCACAACTTCACTGACCGTAAAAAAGGGTATTAAAAAAATACTCCTTATTGATTAGTTTGTCCGCTAGCATCCCATTAAATTGTCAACATGGTGGTACTGTCAAAAAGCAGAGGACAACAATTGACAAAGCATAATATGGTCCATTCTCTGATGTTTCATAGGGTTTTTAATTTCACAATGAATAATTTAAAAAATAAAATGCATTCAAATAAAAAATTGTTGTATTTTATTATTTAGCATCTTTACTTTTAATTAAAACTAAATTAAAAAGGTTTTTAGAGATATGTTAAAAATTATAAAGAATACGATCACATATTAAACTGCATTTAAAATGTTTTTTATGTTTTAATATATGGACACTGACAAGGAAAACGAGCGAGGGTCTGTCCTGTTCTAAAGAAAAGTGGGTAAACCAATGTTTTGGCAGTGCGGGAAGAACCCTGTTTTATGGCATTCCTCTTACTCCACCTAACAAAAAATTGTTCCTTACAAATTCATCACTAATGGTAAGGAATGGCTAACTTTCAACATCTGAACTTATTTCAGATATTAATATTTCACCACTTCTTAAATTTATGGCATGGTTACTCTTGAGTGCAACTGGATCATTTCAAGATACTGTAGCAGAAGTGAAAGGAATGTCACAACAAACATTCTATGCTGTACATTTGCACCAGCATGTCTGCTTCCCAGTTGATGTGGCAAAACAGAATATATGAAGCATCCAATGCTAGAGAAGAATCAAGTCACTTACCTGTAATGCCAATTCTCCCACATTGGTATCCATCTTATACTCACATGTGGACCTCCTTGCCACAGCTGAGCTCTTTTCTATCTACTACTTACACTTGTGGCATGAGCTACGGTAGTTTCTAGGGGGAGTAAGTGGAGAGATTAGCACTTCCACCACATTGGCTGAACTTTGGTTTGTTCCAAATGAGATGGGTATTCTACTAAACAAACACTGTTGTTGAGGCCTATGGTAATTTTAACACTGTTTACAATTATTTTACATTACCAAGGATTCTGGGCCTCATGACTGGGAATTTTATAAGCATGTGACAATATGAAAGATACCAATGGTGGAGAACTGAAGTTACATGTAAGCAACTAATTTCTTCCACATCAGAGGGCCTGTGGAACGTAACGTTTGCCTCCAAAAAGCCAACTTCAGAAGTCTTGATACAACTGTCAGTGCTTTAATGTACTCCCTTGGCAAGGTCTGTAAAATGATGATGCTCTGCTTTATGCTGCACAACATTGCCCTGTGAAGAAACATTCCACTCATGATGACCACCAGGCACAATCTGAGGATCATGACCGCTTGATTACAGTTAGCTGATTCTCAGAACGCAGAGGGGCTCTCCTGCCTGTCATGGTAGTAGCTTTTATTGTGGAACAGCTCAGGTCTGTGTTGTCAGTGGTAAATGGTTTGATTTCATTTTGAGGCTTGTTTTGTAGGGTTTGCAGCAGGTGTCTGTAATTGGTAGATATGCAAACGATGCATTTTGATGGAAGTTTGCCATACATTTTGCTTTCCTTCATTGCCATGTTCTGTTCAATGGCTTGTCTCTAATGCCATGCTGCTGGCCATTGTTCTGCCTCACCAACATTGATAGACGTATGACTGTCAACAGAGGCAGGCTGTACTACCAACGGAGGAGGGAGAGACTGCTGATGAACCTTGCACAGCCGTGACTGTTGGCGGACATGATGCCGTACATATGGAGAATGGTCATCCTCCAATATGACGGACAACAACATTCCATCATCGCGTAGGAACAGTCATCCATTTGCCAAACTAAGGCCATTAGCCATCAATTAATTGTAATCCTCCAATATGACCTGTCAACAGGTCATGAATCTTGCTAGGCTGTATTTTAATTATAGCAGTGACATGAACCATAATAGGGAAAGAAATTAGGAAAAAATATGTGCAGAGCAGTTCAAAGCCTAACGTCACTCTGTAAATTAAACTTAAATGTGACAATGTATTCAAAAATATGTAAACCCAAGTACAGTTTAGTTTTGAAACGAGCAAGGATGCTCACACTGTCACAAAAAAACCACAAAACTTTTGACATTGTCTCGTTATTAGTAGTTATGTCAGCCGCAACTAACCCATATCCACACCATTTCTTTTATTCCTGTCTTTTAACTTGAATTTGCAATTTTTTTAACCATACATTAATAATGAGCTACTAGTGAATTTATTTTTAGGATGATCTACTCCATCCACCTCCTTTACAACCTATTCCACTGTGCACAACCTTTGGCTGTTTGCAGTGGGCAATCGATAGCGGAAAACCTCCCATGCGCCAGCATCACTACACCCTTTGGGTATGCACAGTGGGTGTAGGCTGCTGGCCTCCCTTGGCGCCACTGAACATTCAGCACTGTGCTTACTGCTGTGGGTGCAGGACTTGGCCTCCAGCCAGTCCCTGTACCAGCCTCTGTGAGCGTCAACAGAGCAGGCACTGGAGAAGGTATTGCTGGAGGTGGTGGAGAGGATAGTGGAGGCAGAAATGATGGTGTAAGTAGATTGGAGATTTCAAATTATTTTCTTTGGTGGGTAGGCAGGATAGGATGCTCACTCCAGACTCTAGCAGTGCTCTCTATATTCTGTCACCTTGAAAAAGGAAGCATATTACAGGGTTACTCAAAGTACGGCCCGGGAGCCGCAGGCAGCCCTCGTGACCTTAACATGCGGCCCCTTGCCCAACAGCAGCACTGGGCTGCTGTTTACTCGACTGAGCACTAATATTAATACAAATAGATTAAATAAACTGGCAAGCTTTTAGTTAAAGGTTAATTGATGTCAAACAAAAGAAGTAACTTGGGTGTCCTGCACCACTTAACTTTTAAGAAAACTTTCAGTTTTTAAATACATCTTGCAGCAATCGTGTAAACTATATGGTAAAGTCTCTTCATATTTCAAAATCGCGAAAACATTTAACCTTAATACATCAGAGCATATCAGTGGGTTGCATTGAGAAGCACTTTTTAAAAAAAGTGATAGATTTCAAACATATATTTAGAAACATTAATTCCACTGTCCCCCCAAATACCCTGAAAATAAAGTAAAAAATGGACTAAGAGGCAAGTCGATTATGTGGACCCTTTGGGTGGCCTGAATTGCAATTATACATTAACAACACTATAGTTTATTAAATCAAATACAGGACAAGGTTTAATACAGCGCACATCCTGAAGGCAAGTATTTCGAGGTCTTCCTATATGTGATCAGGGCTGGACTGCCCGCAGATAGCATCGGGCGTTTGCCCGGGTGGCTGCACGGGTGGGGGCCGGTTTTGCCGCTATGCTGCAGTATCAGCCCCCAGTAACAACAGCAGCAGTGCTGGGAGCCAGTTTTGTTTAGCAGTAGTGCTTCACACCAACCTCCCTCCGTGGGTTGGGGCCGGTCGGACAAAATTGCCAGGGCTCTTGTGGGTTCCCAGTCCGGCCCTGTATGTCATAATGTAGAAAAACAAGCGCGAGTGAAATAAAACAATTGCCTAGGATCACACAATTTGGTCAAGTGGGGAAGCCAGGACTGAGTCCAAGTTTTTAGTTTCTCATTGTGCAATTTAGCCATTAGATTTACGTGTTCCCTTCCCCTACAATTAGCACCCCATCAAAACGCCACTCTACTGCCATCAATGCGACCCTAAGTCACACCACAGACCAAACTTTGTGGCCCCTCGTAAAATGTTTGCGAGTACCCATGGGTCTGCTTCCTTTGTCGAGTTGTGAAAATATAGAGTACTGTTAGTGTGGACTATTTTAAATGAGTTAAATGAACCTCAGTTATCATTCACGTGGGTGTGTAGACGGGCACACTCGTGCTCTCTTTCTGCCTCTCTTCATTATCCTCCTCAACATTCGGAAAGTGTTTTAAACGTAATAAATCTGAAAAAGATCTCTATCACGCAAATCTATCCTCACAGGTGAGTAACTTTTCCATTTTAGGATTTTTTTAAAATGCATATTAAAACCTTCCATCAACTTTTTACAGATTTGCTTGAAGCCGATTACCTTTTGATATTTTTTACCGTAATGTTTTTTTGGTTTGAATTTTGTTTTTCCTGTGACCACTTGCTGCTCAGTAGACGTTCCCACTGCGCTGCTTCTTTCATATCTTCATTCTGTGGTTCCTTACCTGAGTTAGGTTCTGATCTGAAAAGGTCGCATTGTTTGGACGAGCCATTTTACTTTCCCATCTGCCTGCCATAAATTTCCTACATATCTGGTTAATTTTGTCTCCGCTTAACCTCAAAGTCCAGCTCTCAATTCACCTTCTATGGGGAAAATGCGACAAGTTTTTCACTGTCTAGAAGAGATTCACTGACACTCGTAAACTACCAGAGTGTCCCTCGACTATGTTTTGACTAGGAGAGTAAAATCATAGAGAGGAATTTAACAGCATAATTTGGAACAGATCTTGCAGTTTTGTTGACGGTTGGTTAATTGGATAGTGTTTTTGTCGTTGTTTCTTTTATTCTATGTAGGGCCGGATGACATGCATTGCTCTGTTGACTGAGGTATTTTTCTTGGGCGAGTGAGCATTTTGGCAGCAGCATTTACAGTCACTCACTAACCAGTGCAAGATGTAAATTCAGTCCTTGCAAAAACCGCTGTCGCACTGATCATTCAGTACAAATGTACTGCACTGGTCGGTGAGTGCATATGCTTGTATGTGCAGGCTGGTCCCTGAGGTGCATGACAATAATGCAACATATGTATTAACATCCACTCTCTTGCTTTACTCTTTTGTGTTTGTTTTTTAGATTGCAACAAAGGAGTCTCTAAATCCCATTAAGCAAGACACAAAGAAAGGGAAGCTTCGATACGTGGCAAATATATTCCCTCACAAGGGGTATATATGGAACTATGGGGCGCTCCCTCAGGTGACGTTTTCCTGCATGTTATTTAGGTCATGCACTTCAAATCCATTCCCAAGTGTAATAGTATTGTTTCAATTAAAAATACTTGTTGAAATCATTGCTCTAAAAATTTGTAAATCTGGATGTTGTACCTAAAAGTTCTTATAATCATTTATTCCTTTTTCATAACTTTCACTCCCTTTTCAGTGATTGATTTTATAAAGCGTGTAAGCAAGGTCCCTCACTTCGGGCTTCTAATACTCCAGAAGTAGGATACCATTAGTTAGCTGATCTGGGTTAATAAAAATCTGATATATCAGAAATTATCTTTTCTGTGGGAATAAATCTGGATTCTGTTTTACCACAACTTTAAATGTATTAATTCTCCAGATAGAGTGTTACAGTATTGTTCGTCTTAGGTTAAAGGGTTGCAGTCACTTACAATTATTCTTTTTCCCCTGACAATCTTCAGGTAGGTACTCGGTTTTATAGAACCATATTCTTATAAACACATACAACACACATTCTTTGAATTAAATATAACTGATGGCTATTTACTGCTAACCATAAGTAGGCCCAAATTGACACTAGCAAAGAGCATGATCTCCCTGTTTTTAAGTGGTGTGCAATCTCTGCCTTATTTCTCATTGTACACCTCTAGCTGAGCGACAGCACAGTTTCAGCTCGTTGTATCGGCACTATTTGCCTGTAAAAATGAAATTTCTCCTCGATTTGACCTGACAAAGCTATGCACAAGCCCCTGCAATGTGTAATTTGCACACAGGTTGTTATACTAAGTTAACAATGGTATTTTGCTCAGCAATCCGGTTCAGGGCCTAAGATTCTTACATTTTGTGTACAAAGGGAGCTCTCTTGGGGTCTGTTCATGACTGCTGTGCGAAACCTGATTTGAGCTCAAACAGGAGCTTCCACCGAAATCAGCATTTCAAGATTTGGGAAAATACTGTACAAGCTGAGTGGCTTTTCTCAAACACAAATTTTGCATGGTAAAACCTGCCAAAGTTTGTGCGAGTAAAAAAAGAGTCCTGCAGCATTCTGCCTATGCTATCTAAGGTGCTCTCTCTCAGGGCTTTGTGATTTGCCAATCCCCCACCTAACCCGTGGTTCTGCACCATCTCAGGATGTGATAGGTGGTCTTTCTGCTTCAGCATCTTCGTAGAGGCCAGCTCCTAGTTTTATAGTTCTGAACCTCCTTATAGGCATTGCTGCTTGTATGTGTTTCCGTTTCTCACTTAGTCCCCATCACAAGTGAGGCTCCCCATTGAGACCATGATGTCTTACAGGTGTCTGCACAAGCAAGTCTGTTGGTTGAAACTCCTGCTGCGGTATGTTGTTCCTGACTCCAGTCACCCCGTATGAACAGTGATCATGTCTGTTCCCACTGGCAGTGGTGTGCTTTGTACCTACTCACTTCCTTTGCAAGACCTCTCCTTCTGAGTTCAGTAGAGTTTTTTCATTTCATTTTCTCTCCCCATCCTACTTTAAGGGAGTTCTGTCGAGGCTCTGGAACTTTAACCTGCTCCCAATAATAGTCTTTCACATACTTCACCAAAATCCGCTTTTCAGAGAAGGTGTCTCTCCATTGTATCCCAATTACCAACAATCCTCTGTTATGAGAATATTGGGCTATGAATGCAATAATCATAGCACATCAGACCATTTCAAAGCCTTGAAATGTGGTTATGATGATGTTTGCTGATAGGCTGTCTAAGTAATAATCTGTCTATCTGAGCTGTTTGATGATAGTGAAGAAATCATAATTACCGAACAACCTGAGATGTTTGTTGCTTTTGAAGAGTGTGACGGCCAGAAGTTGAATCTGCCTTGATTCTACCTTAAATAAGACTGATCGTGGCTGTGAAGTAAGTAAACAATTTTTTACATTTAGAGGTTGAGGAATTTGGCATGGATTCCGAGGTTCTTGTGCAGTTGGAGTGAATAAGGTGGAAGAAAGCTGTAAGAGGTTTGGTAAAAGTCAATTTACTATTGAATACAATTGTATTTTGCATTTGCTATGGCTTGTTTATATTCTCTTCTCAAACCTTTTCGTTTGGTTTGTAATATAGGTGATTTGATTTTGCATCATCTGTTTTCCCAGTTTCAAATCATTTTTGGGAAGGGGATTCGGAGACTAGTGTTGACTAGGTTTTTCTGCACATTTTTTGTATTCAAGTTGTGGTTCTGACTCTGCTACCAAGAGCATAGTGTTATTCTAGTCTGTAACAATTTCATTAATGTTAACAGGTACATTACGTTGATTGCTATTCAGTGGAATGATGTCTTGGTGTAGGTTAGATTTATCCTCAATAGACTGCCTTCCTTCCTTCTGTAGTTAAAGCAGCGTTTGTATTTCTTAAAAAACAGGCAGCTCTTTGACTCCATCCTCTTAACAAATCAATGTCAACAGAGACTCCCTTTGATTTTGCATCCTCTGCCATGCCCAAAATCCTTGCCAAAGGACGACTGACATACAAAAGCCTATCCAGACATTGCTTAAGGGATCTATCCAGTCCCTTCCTTGCATTGCTGGCAACTTGAAAAGGAAACTAATTAAATCCACATCCAGATCGGCACGTGCCCTGTAGTCAATTACAGCTCGTGAATACTCTGCCCACATTACAGCTCTGGCTTCTTTTTCCAGTGACTTACGAATCCACAGTCTATTAAATTTTGAAACGTAATCCTAGGGTCACCAACCAGCACTTGGATGTCTTATCATATCCGCTCTAAACATCTCAACCCCCTATCCGTTTCTAGGCCCTAATAGTAATCACCATAGGTGTCAAACACAAATTTATCAAAGTTATCTATACTTGACCCATCTTGGTAAACATAACTTTTATCTAGCTTGATTCTTATTAGTGCCGCAAAGAACACCCTCTGTTGTGCGGCGAAGAATGCCTTCTGCCTCTGTGGCGTTTAGACCACCTTTTCCATAGTTGACAAACTCATCATATTTATTCTCCATATGCTTCTTTTTCCTCATACACTTGCCACCTTCCTGCCTCACATCCCTCATGTCCTCGACAACCAAATACCAAAATTCCTCAACCACTTTAATCAAATCCATTCCTTTCCTCTTTCTACTCAAAACCTGCTCCAAAGCTTCCTTTACAGAAGTTCACTCCTCAATTTCTATTATTCTTTTAAACGCTCCTCCTGGACCTGAACCCTAAAAACTCCCTCTTCCTTAAACATGTTTTTAAAATCTTAAACATATAATTCTAATTGCAAAATACTCTACCTAACCGCTGCACTCGTAAAACCCTTGACTGATCCTCTATTGGAAATACCTTGAGTTATTCCTCTCAACAGTCATACTGCCATTCTCCAAAATTGCCATCGGAGGATTCACTCCAATTTTGTACCTTGCTGTACTCCCAAATCCAAAATGGTGGCCCATAAGTGTGATGCCATAATCACGGCGGGCGCACTGCTGATACAGGGAAATCCAATTCGTGCAACGAGCATGTCGTTCCTCCCTGCAAGGGTCCATGCTAGCGCTACTGTGGACCTACGAGAGCCTGAGGCCACGCGCGCTTGGAGCGGCTTGCACCTGTTTGAAAAGCACAGCTCTGCTCAACCAACAGCCACTGACAGCCCCGCTTATATTACGGTTATAAACCTATTCCCTACAGCTTTGACTTCTAAACCACATTAAAGAAGTAAAACTCTCTCCACCTATTATGCAAAAATCAGCTCAAATAACAAAACGGCTGCACAACTAATTAGCGCTCTAACCTTCCGCAAATTGGGGTATTGCAATACGTTTTCCTTTCTATTACTTACTTGTAATAACTTTTATCACATTAAAAACGTTTACATCAGCATTTCTACTAACATTCTTACTCAATTCAATTCAATTCAATTCAAATAGACTTTATTCGGATTTCAAAAACCATCCATAAAAGCACAAAATAAATTTTAAAAAATACACATATAATACTGCAATTTTGGGCCACAACTTATCATTTACAAATATAATTTATAAAAACAGCAATGAAAACTCAAATGACCTTTATACTGTACAATGCATAAAACCACCTTAGATACAATATATAGCAGTGTATAGCAAAGGATAAACATAGGTATTATGAAAACAAGACAAATACGTTATAACACATTAGGTTAGTGCAGATCATGTTTTAAAGTGCAAAGTGCATATCTTGGTATAAAATTAATCAATTCTCAAGGACCTGCGTGAGCATACAATAGCATTAAGAAAATTGCTAACTCTAAAAATTAATTCATCAGATCCCAACATTAAACAAGCATTTGCAATGCAATAGGTCTCGCATTCACGCGAGTTTAAGATATTGGCATTGTAAATGACACTGCCTTTTATTTAAGTTATAAAAAAGAAAACAAAAATAAAAGGCATTGTTATTTGTAATGTGAGTAGCTCAAACTTGCGTAAATGCGAGACCTATTGCATTGCAAATGTTTGTTCTGCAAATGTAGAGGGGAGTAGAATTACGTGTTGTCAAGTAGAGTGGAAATATGCAGAGTGAAATTATGATGTGTGGGGTGAAATTATGTGGCATGAAAGTATGTTGAGTGGCTTGGAACTGTGTGGCATGGAGCTGAATTGTGAGATGTGGAATTCTTTGGCGTGGTGTGGCATAGACTGCAATTGTATGGAAATGAATTATGTTACCTGGAGTTAAATTATGTGGCATGGTGTGGAATTAAGGGATGTGGTGTGGAATTAGTTGGCATGGCGTGGAGTAGGATTATATGGTGTGGTGTGGAATTGTGTGGAGTGGAATTGTGCGGCATGGAATTGTGTGGCATGGAATTGTGTTGAGAGGAATGGAAGTATGTGTCATGGAATGGAGTGGAAATATGTGGCATGGAATGAAATTATGTGGTGGACTTGAATTATGTGCCGCTAAGTGGAATTATGTTATTGAGTGGATTCATTAATAGTGGAGTGGAATTATGTGGCATGTAATTATATTCCATGGAGTGTAATTATGTGGTATGGCATGGAATTAATTGGTGTGGATTTGTGTGGTGTGGCCTAGAATTGTGGGGTGTTGAGGAAAATTGTGAGACATGGAATTGTGTGGCGTGGTATGCAATTGTGTCACATGGAGTGCAATTCTGCGGAGAGGAAGTATGGGGGTGGAGTGGAATTATGTGATGTGGTGTGGAATTATGGGGTGTGGTATGGAATTATGTGGCATGCAATTGTGTGCCATGGAATAGAATTATGTGGTGTGGATTTATGAGAAGTGGAGAGCACTTTATGTGGCATGGAATTATGTGGAGTGGAATTATTTTGCATTCACTGAGATAGACATGTTACTGTGTGGCGTGAACTACAATTATGTGACGTGGTGTGCAATTGTGTGGAGAGGAATTCAGTGCCGTGAAGTGGAATTATGTGACATGGTGTGAAATCAAGTGGTGTGGCATAGAATTAGGTGGCAAGGAGTGGAATTATGCTCCGTGGAGTAGAATTATGAGATGTGACATGGAATGGTCTGGCCTGGAATTGTCTGGTGTGGAATTGTGTGGTGTGAAATTATGTTGGTTTGGGGAGATTAAATTTAGGTGGTACAGTGTGGTACAATGTGGAATTATGTGGTATGGAGTGGAATTATGTCTCATGGAGTGGAATTATGTAGCATGATGTGGAGTCGTGATGTTGCATGGAGTGAAATTATGTGGGATGGAGTTGAATTGTGTGGCATGGAATTGTGGGGTGTTGACTAGTGGAATTGTGTGGTGTAGAGTAGAATTAGGTGGCGTGAAATTATGTGGAGAAGAATTGTGTTGCATGGAATTGTTTGGCATGGTATTGTGCGGCATTGAGAGGATTGGAATTATGCGACATGGAGTGGAATTATGTGGCTTGGATTGGAAATATGAGGGTGGAGTGCATTTAGGTGGCATGGAGTTGAATTGTGTGGTTCAGAATTGTGTTGCATGGAGTGTAATTGTGTTGACTGGAGTGGAATTGTGCAACATGGAATTGTGTGGCGTGAAATGCAATTGTGTGATGTGGAGTGCATTTGGGTGACATGGAGTGTCACTGAGTGGAGTGGAAATCATATAGCATGGAGTGGAATTATGTGACATGGTAATGAATTGTGTGGTGTTGAGTGGAATTACGTGCCGTGGAATTATGTGGCATGGAGCCGAATTATGTTGATTTGAATTGTGTGGCATGGAATTACATGCCATGGATTGGCTTTAAGTGGCGCAGAATTTTTTGGCATGGAATTGTGTGGTGTGAAATTGTATGGCGTGCAATTGTGTGCCATGGAGTGAAATTTTGAGACATGGAATTGTGAGGAGTGCCACTGTGTGACATGGAGTGCAATAGTGTGGAGTGAGATTAAGTGATGTGGAGTGGAATTATGTGACGTGGTGTGGAATTATGTGGTGTGGAGTGAAAGTGTGTGGCATATAGTAGAATTATGTGGCATGGATTTATGTGATGTGCAATTGTGTCGCATGGCAAGGAATTGAGTTGAGTGGAAATATGTTGATCTGAATTATGTGGCACGAAAGGGAAGAGGCATTATGTGACACAGAGTGGAATTATGTTGTAGGGAGTGAAATTATGTGGCATAGTATGTGGCATGATGTGGAATTATATGTTGTGCACTGAAGTGGAATTATGTGGTATGGAGTAGAATTATGTGGCATGGAATTGTGTGAGTAGAAATTTGTTGCATGAGTGGAATTATGAGATGTGGAATTGTGTTGCATGGAACTGCGAGGCCTTGAGTGGTGTGGAATTATGTGGCATGGAGTGAAATGATGTGGTATGGAGTGGATTGAAAATAGGTGGAGTGGAATTATGTGACTTGGAGGGGTAATATATGGCATGAAATTGTGTGGAGTTGAATTACGTTGCGTGGAACTTGGTTGCGTGGGATTCTGTGGTGTGGAGTCGAATTGTGAGACATGGAATTGTGCAGCATGGAGAGCAATTGTGTGGCATGAAGGGCAGATGTGTAACTTGGAGTGCAATTGTGTGATGTGGAATGCCATTGTGTGGAGTGGAGTCATGTAGGGAGGAGTGGAATTATGTTACACTTTGTTGAATTATGTGGTGTTCTGTCAAATTATGTGGCATGATGTGGAGTGGCATTATGTGATGTGGAGTAGAATTATGTGACATAGAATTGTGTAGCATGGCGTGGAATTGTGTTGCATTGAGTGGTGTAAAATTATGTGGCATATAATAAAGCATAATTATGTATAGAGGTCATTTAAGTGCCTGCTGCTTGTTTCCTCTGACAGATGGTCACTTGAGAGCAATGTATCGGAGTTTGGAGCTGATCAATAACGTGTCCACAGGACCCGATGGCTCAGAGGGGAAACAGCAATTAAGGATGATGTCTCTGTCTCCCTTCACGCCCAGGGAGGAGGGAGATGCGAGCAGAGCATCAAAGGGCTGGGTGAGAAGGGAGGGGGGAATGCAAGGGTCAGAGTGGCGAAAGTGAAAGTAATCGAGCAGAGCATCAAAGGACTGGGTGAGAAGGGAGGGGGGAATGCAATTAGCAGAGGAGCAGCTGTGCACATGCATGTGATCTCGTGCACTCAAGGTTTAGGCCAGCCAAAAGTGTGGGTAGCACTTTGAAAATCCCACATATAAAATGTCTCTTCGAGCCTTTGGCTCACGAGACCTAAAAATGTCTATAAGCATGATTGAGGTCGGTCAAATCATGTTTTCTACAATAGGGGATTAAATAGTGCCTTGTAAACTTCATGTAAAAACCACAGCCAAAGATAAAGTGTAACATACTCTGGGTTCCACCATGGTCACATGGGCAATTTAATTTTTCCAGATTTTTGATGTAACCCAATGGAAAACAGATAAGATTAATAATACTCCGGTCCCTGAATCTGAAGAGTAAGGTCCTCTTCCATCTGCCCAATTTTTTACGTAAATAGGGCTGAGGTAACGTCGAGAATTCAAGAGATGATTCCTGGATTTGTAAATAATTGATAATAGATGGTTTCACAAAATCTACTCTTTCCCTCTCTTTGTGGTAATGCTGATAGAGTGCCCTTCTCACTACATTTTTGTGGGAGCCATCAATCTGGTCGGGGTATGTAAAAAGATGACCATAATTAACACTCATGAGGCTCTTTTCTACCGCATTAATCCAGGGAATTAAGTCGACATTCTCGCAATTCAGACAGTCCAAAATAATCTCGCGGGACAGGGAAGCTGCCGGGTTTTTCCAGACCCTTAACCAGAACAGTGCGGGTCTTGCTCTTATAAAATCCTCAACATAATGTAGTTTTAATTCATTATGGCATACAGTAGTTGGTGCACTAATGACTCCCCCCAAAATTTTCCGGCAGAATCTGTTCTCTTCTCTCTGTAGTTCGGAACAGTTCGAAAACCCCCAAACTTCAGCCCCGTATGTGCCAGTTGGGAGACATTGGCTCCGATAAATTTGTAATAAGCTGGAAACCACGTCCGCCTGGCGCGGTTGACGGAGAGAGATAACAGAGTTAATCGATTTTGAGAGTTTATTTCTCCCCACTGCAACGTGGGGTTGCCACGAGCCGCTATTAGAAAATAGCAGGCCCAAATATGGGAAAGTGCAAGTGCTTTTTAGGGAGTTTTGGCCTATCACAATCTTTGGGATTTTGTAGTTTTTAGGACCACAGGTCATTATAAAAGATTTACTGTAATTAGTGCACAAACCTAAGTCAGACATATAGTCAACAAATCCCGAGATTAAAATACGTAGGGCGTTCGGGGTGCGGCCTATAAGTACAGCATCATCCGCGTAAAGTAACGCCGGGATTGGTTTTTTGTTAATCATAGGGACGTCTTTTGTCAGGTTACATAAAGAGTGGGTTAATTCATTGATGTATAATATAAAAAGCAAGGGGGCCAGAACGCAGCCCTGTCTGACCCCCTTGCCTATTAAAATTTCATTTGAGACCTCGCCTTCATTATTTATTCGGACGCGGGCCTTCAGGTTGCAATGGAGGTTGGCCAAAAAGTGGACTAATGGTTCATCTAAGCCGTAATTTAAAAGAATGGACCATAAGCGGGAACGATTTACAAAATCAAATGCCGAGCTTAGGTCCATGAACCCAAAATACAGAGGGGATTGTTTAGCTCTTGTGTATTTAGCCATTATAAGGTTGAGGTTCAGACATTGTTCCACCGTGCCAAGTTTGCTCCTAAAGCCTAACTGGCAGCGGTGGATGATAGAGTTGTCATCTGCCCATGTGCTAATTCTATCAAATAAGACCCTGCCAAGGACCTTCAGGGTATTATCGATCAATGATATTGGTCGATAACACCCCGGGTCCAACCTATTTCCCTTTTTGAAAATAGGTACGATAGTACTACTGGACCAAGTCGAGGGGATAGATTTCTTACTCAAGTTGTTAAAAAGATTACAGAGTAAGGGGGCCCAGAAACTTATGTTGGATTTAATCTGGTCGATAGACAGACCATCCGGGCCTGGTGCCTTGTTACCGGCACTATTTCCAATAGCTTCCTCTACCTCCTCTAGTGTTATAGCTATGGTGCTATCTGGGAAACTATCCTCGGTATGGTCTCCAACTTCCGCATATAATTTCGAAAAGTGGGTGACCCAAGAGTCTCCTGTGATATTGCAGTTAATCGGGATGATGTTACTTCCCAGGGCTCTCAAGTTCTTTACGTTTCTCCAAAACCCAGTTGAATCTTTTAGGGCAGCAGATTTAATTAGATTATCCCAGTGGCTTATTAAAAGCTCCTCAGTTCTAACTTTTAGTGCGTGTTTATATTTAAAGCGTAGTGAACTGACAAGGGACACATCTCGAGGTTTTACTGCCAAGGCCTTTCTGAGTTCTCTATTGGCCCTCGAGCAATTAGTATCAAACCATCTTTGATCGGTTACATTGTGTTCTTTTGACGGTCTAGATATTGCCCTTTTTATAACTGTGCATAAATCACAAAAAGACTTAATTATGTCGGGGCCACCGAATGCTAAACATTTGGAGATCAACAGAGGATTATTCCTGATCACAGTAGATAGGATCTCTTGGTTGTCGATCCCTCTCCAGACAATCCTGAGCCCATCTGTAGAAACAGTAATATTTTGGGCTCCTGTCTCATAAGGGCCTATAGGTTTATTAATAGATTTAAGTTGGATTACTATGGGCAGATGATCGCTATATGGGCTACTAACAACCTCAGAGCTAAATAACACTTCACTAAGGAGGGAAGAGATAAACATATAGTCAATCGTAGTTGAACTACCACGGCCAATGTAAGTAGGGGCCGGCTCAATTCCCTCAGGGGATCCACATAGGCTCATTACATCATCTAGATCCCTGCTATGTAATAAATCCAATAATTCAACACCTCGTCTACAGGGCGGGGATGTATGGTGGGTGTGGGCATTAAAATCTCCACCAACACAAATGCCATCAAATTGGCCAAACTTTTCCCCATTTGCAACTTCATCAATAAAATTAAACAATTCCAAAAAAGTAGGATTTGGATGGTTAATAAAATCATTATTATAAAAGTTTATAAGACAAATTCTTAACCTTGCAACATATTTCACAGCTATCAGATGTTTACTGACCACATGTAAAGGTTCAATTTTCACGTCTTTAGAAACTTTTGCCCAGATGGATAAACCACCACTTGGTCGCCCCGAAACGGAGGGCAAAGCAGTAAGATTATGGGCGAAAAAACCCTCCAGTAATTGAGGACATGTGCACCATGTTTCCTGCAGCATTACCACATCAAAGTGACTTATCCATGTAACCCACTCTTTAATTTTCATCTTGCTTGAGAGCCCAGCAATGTTCCAACTAATGATACTAAGAGTGTCAATTGGTGGAATAGTGGTGCGAGAAGAGTGGGCAATGGGAAGGTCGGGGCATACTACAAGGGGTGAAGTTAATCCATCTGGACAGGGCTCAGGAGTGTTTATAAATTTTGCCCTTTCCAAAGACATTGTACTAGTAACTTTATCCGGTGTAGTGGAGGAAGTTAATAGTGGTCAATCTAAGCTACCTAATTCAGATAGAGCGGAGAATCTGTTGAATAAAGGAATTGTGTTAGGGGTCGTTTGAAATATTCTGTGTGGGGGCCTATAAAAATGGCCCAGTGGGTGAAGAGTTATGACAGTCGATGTACTGGCATAGGTATTGTGTGTGTCTAAAAAGAATCTTACTGAGCTCGGGTGTCGGAAGTTAATCACTATGCAGTCCCCACTGATATTTTTGTGTTGTGGGCCCACCCAGCTTACCCGACGGGTTGATATAATCTCATTAGATATGTTCCATCTTGCCCCTTTATGTTTAGTCAGCCAATCAATGCATTTATTGTGCAATTGTTGCCATGACTCGCTTTGGTTTTCATTAAGGGCTGGTACACCAGCTAGCACAAGAACATATGGGCAGGCTTCTGGGGGTAAGTGGAGTGATGGTCCTAGATTGTTAGTGGTGCTGTTTCTTACTGTCGCACCTCTGCTTGCGCTTACACTCTCCGATTTATTGCCTGTCCTATCTTTTCGGGTTACTGATGGAGTGATAGTAGGATTAGCGTCCGAGCTCACAATATTAGTAGTAGCTCTTCCTGCTGCTCCAAAAGAGTCATGATTTGGGCCCTTAGTCAGTGCGGTTGGATATTGGTTAAGGTACTGCTAGATGGGACGGCTTTAACCGCTGTTAAGCTTTTAGTGTAACTGTGGCCAGAGTCATCAATAGTGGCCAAACCTCC
This sequence comes from Triturus cristatus, assembly GCF_964204655.1. Lineage (NCBI taxonomy): Eukaryota > Metazoa > Chordata > Amphibia > Caudata > Salamandridae > Triturus > Triturus cristatus. The sequence goes on from NC_140582.1 coordinate 334,130,292, forward strand.
CTCCCTCAGATCATTACATAATGATTCTAATTTGTTCATAATTTTTTCACCCCGGGCGACATCCACACTCATAGTGCCTTTCCTTTTAATTTCCTCTTTTTTTACAAGGGTTTCGATTTTGTCCAATCTTTTAAAAACAAGATTAAATTGCTTAGCTATTTGAATTTCAACTTGCTTAAAAATGGTATCAACGATAGTCTCAATCAGATTGCCATTGACTTTGAATTGGTTATTACGGTCAGTATGCTCGGTCTGGGTACTGACCGAATTGTCAAAGATCTCATCGCATAGTCTAGGGGCCTCACATATACCCTTATCCCGGGCAGGAGACTCTAGTCTACAAACAGAGACGGTGGGTCTTCCCGCTCCTTCATCCGATGGTGACAGTTGCGATGATAAGTCCACAATGGAGCCTGATAACACTATTTCACAGTCATCTCCTTTATTTTTGTTCCATAAACTTTGTGGGGTTGGTTGGTTTCTACAGTGATTTGGTTGCTTCCTTTTGTTTATGGAACATTTCACTGGGCCTCTCTTACGTTTCTCCCTTGTTATTGTGATGGGACATGTTGTTTTGTCTGGTGCGGATTCCGCTAATTGGACAGTTACAGGTACAGTCACCAAGCTGGTTGTATCAGTAATAGAAGTTACAATGTCAGATTGGGCTGATGGTTTAATAACTGTTACTGTAGGGGAGAGGGGGAGACCCAAAGTAGGTGATTCATTAAGGGGCTGGGAGCATGACAAGGTAGTAGTAGTGGGAAGTCCAAAGGACATCCTGCGTTCGGTGTCCGCAATCTCGTTGGTAACCATGGTAAGGGCATTAGCCAGTAATACATCAATCGATGATGGCAGCTCGATAGGGGTAGCAGTATTAACAGCTATAGGCTTCATCGTGCGTTTCCCCATAGTTTATGTGAATACCTGTACGGCTTGGCGATGCAAAGGGGGGGGGCCCAGCCCAGCCTCGTCCTGCCCCGGACGGCCACAGACGGCCCGCCCTCTGCCCGGGCTCTGCCCGGCGACGCCCGCGCGCGTCCCGCGACGCGGGGGGAACCTCTACTGAAGTAGCGCCTCCGGCGCGCTTTCCGGCGGATGTGGGCGGGTACTGGAGGGCTGCTGGGGACTGTAGTCCTCCTCCACTGCGGCCTCGATGTGGTGGGAGGCGGCGAGGGAGACTACTGGCGACTCTCTGTCCTGGAGCCCTGGAGCCAAGAAAGAGATTTGGCGTGGCGCGATGTTTGCTCCGCAAGGTATGATCATTCTTACTCATACTAATGTGAATGATAATTATCTGTCATGGAGCAGCACTGAAAAGAGGAAGATGGCTCTGTGCTGGGGTTTATATAGTGTGTGATGTTCTGATTCTGGAAGGTTTACTGTGACTTATATGTTGGCTTTAAAATGGCTGCCATGGAACAGAAATAAAGAAATTATGCATCGTGCTGGCCTCCGGTCTTGACATAAAATCCTATGAGCGAGATCTTGCAGCCGTGCTACCAGCTTGGCTTTTATACAGGGCTCTGGCTTAACAATGCCCCAGTATTACAGCAGGGAAAGGAAGACATCTTTCAGGATGAAGAAGTCTCTACTGGGAACACAAATGACCCTCATGGACCCAAGTGTTGGATGTTTTAACAAGCCAAGTCTAGCCTCTCACTGTGTAATCTGCTACTTCTGTAGTAGGGGATCTCTGTGTATAGCCATAATCATGTTAATAGTCCCGCCCATGTGCGTGGACCCCGGTGCACTTCAATAGATATAGTCTCTTAAGTTGTCTTCTTCTGCAATCCTGCATAGACACTTAAGAGATAAGAAAAGACAATAATGCAGCCTGAAAACGCTAGGCTACTCTGGCCATTACTTCATCCTGAATAGAAAAGGATAGCCAGGTAACAGTTACATTTAACTATTTTACTAAGTTTCACACATAAAGAAACTCCCCTTCACAAAAATCCCTTTTTCATGATAGAGATGAAGGGTTGGACAGACAAGCCCCATAGGCTGCCATTATATGTCTGTAAATGGATACCGTGCCTTTAAGAATCCTTCCAGAGACCCTCGGTATCCCATGATACACAGCCAAAGGCCAGTTACTTTCAGTTCTTTTTTCCGGCTCCTGCTAGCCTGACCCTGGAGCATCTAGCTCTTCCCTTTTTGGTTTTTCATTCACTTTTAGTGATTAATTCTGGATTTTTGTAGTTTCACTCGACGTCTTTGGCCCTTGTCTACATTCTGCTGTGGTTTTTTGGCAGAATTTCTGCAGTTTTCTTGTCAAAATGCTATCTCTGTTTGGCAAGTGTCTTGACTGCAGTAGGAAAAAGGCCAAGTCTGGAGCTCACAGAGTTTGTTTTCTGTGTTTGCCTGTGTCTAATGTATTTGACACCTGTCTTCTCTGTAACATCTTTTCCAGGCGCACCTTGCGGACAGGGAGAAGATTCGGCTCCCTGGGTTGGAGCTGGGAAGACGGTAGGCATCTTCTTCAGCCTCTGGGAAAGGAGAGGGTAAATCCTCTACCAAGTCCCATGCTGCGACCTCTGGGGTGCTCCCCAGCAGCAAAAAGACTGAAAAACGTTGCTGGTCCCGGCCGACATCGAGAGAGTCAACGTCATGAAAAGTCAACGTCATGGAGCGTCGACGTCGTAGTCATGGAGTGTCGACATCATGGAGCTTCGACATCATGGAGCTTCGACATCATGGAGCTTCGACGTCATGGAGCTTCGACGTCATGGAGCTTCGACGTCATGGAGTGTCGACGTCATGGAGTGTCGACGTCATGGAGTGTCGACGTCATGGAGTGTCGACGTCATGGAGTGTCGACGTCATGGAGTGTCGACGTCATGGAGTGTCGACGTCATGGAGTGTCGACGTCATGGAGTGTCGACGTCATGGAGTGTCGACGTCATGGATGGTCGACGTCATGGATGGTCAACGTCTAGGTGCGCATCGATGAGAAGGTAGACGTCAAGGGGTCAATACTGACGCTCGAGGTCTAGGTCCCGTTTCCGGGCCTCGCTCCGTGGGGAACCCATCATCGTCGGCGGGGACATCGCGTTCCAGGCAACGTTGACTCGACGTCGAGCAGTGGATCGACGTCGAGGAGAACTTCTGATGGGGAGTCTGGGGCTACTTTACGTGGCCAGTTCGTAAGCGAGGGACATTGGTTTCTTCGCCTAGTTCGGAGTATTTGCATACCTACTCATCATCTAGGTCGCCTCCTGCTCCGCCTCCACTGGTGGTACCATCGGGGATACCTCAGAATTCTCTCCGGCTGCTCTCCCACCCACCGCCTCAGCCTCAGGGGCCCGTGGCTCCGCAGCCTACGACCCCCGTGGAACCTCGATGACCAAGAACAAGGTCTTGTTTGAGACATCGGTCGCATGGGCTCCGCTGTCTTCCATAAGATCCCGTTGTCACCGTTACGGAAGGTCTCGGTTCCGGCATGCCAGGGATACATCTTCTGCGAGTACGGGGAGGTTCTCTCCTACTCTCATGAATTTCCCCCATAGAGGGTTTTTCACTGGTTGGCGGTATTTCCACCTACCAGGAGGTTCTGGCTTCAAAGCTCCCTGTACAGTTGACATCAGTGATGTTTGAAACTGTACGGAAGAGACAAAAATTTCGTCCACTGCTTCCGTTGGTGCCGGGTTTGGACACCTTCCAGGTTATGGGAGTACTATTGCCCCCCGGAGTCGGATGCCTTCCTCCGGGTGGACCTCACTCCTGACTTTGTCATAGGGGTGGCGGCACGAAAACAGCATGTTACGGCTCCGACTTCCCCTGTGCCACTGGATGAGGAGAGCCGTAAGAGGGATTCGGCGGGTAGGAAGACTTGCAAGTGGGAGTTCGTTCAACAATTTTGTGGCTCTCCTGCCCCGAGACAGGAGGAAAGACTTACAGGAGATAGTCAGTGAGGGCCTGATGGTCTCAAATCCACTCGTCGGCACGGCAGCAGATAATTTGCTCCTGGCGGCCTCCGGGTATTGCCATAGTATTATTCTGCGGCGGCATGCTTGAATTCGTCTGACGCCTCTGAAGCATGCAGCACAGCAGGGTATTTCCAATCTCCCGTTCTCTGGCGCAACTCTTTGTCTCCCATGCGGATGACGAGGTAGCCCACATGAGGACCGAAGTGGAGACTTTGAAGGCTGTAGGTTTGGAGAAATCTAGAGCAGCTTAAGACCTTCCGCCCTTTCCAGCGGCGTTATTACCAAGCATCCTTGGTTTAATCAGGAGCTGAGAGCTCTTAAACAAGAGTGTAAAAGGGAAGAGAGGCAATGGAGGAGAGAGTTTAGTGGGGGAAAAAAAGCAGATACAGAGCGGTTCTAAAGAAATACAAGACCGCCCTGATGAATACCAAACCTGCCTTCTTTGCCAGTAAAATCGAGTCCTCTGCTAATGCTCCCAGGGAAATATTTAGATTTGTGAAATTGCTGACTAAAGTCCCCGACTCACGGCCTGACTCGGACGAAGCAGGCAGTCGATGTGAAGAACTGGCGACCTTTTTCTGCACTAAGATTAAAAAGATCATTGATACGCTTCCCCCACTATCTTCAATCGCCTCTCAAATGCCACATATTAGTCACAATCTATCGGACCACCCCAGGCTCTCCTCCTTCTCTCCTCTTAGGGAAGATCTTTTTCCTACTCTGCTGAATACCATCAAGAGTGGTTCCCCATGTGATCCTGCTCCGATGAGCATTTTGAATGCAGCCCTTTCCACCGTCAGCAAACCAATTGTGAATATGGTGAATGCCTCTTTGAATTCAGCTATTGTGCCTAGAGAATGGAAGATAGCAATGGTTAGGGCCTTGCTTAAGAAACCCAGTTTGGATCCAGGGGACTTTTCCAACAACCGTCCTATTTCTCTATTACCGGGCATTAGTAAACTGACTGAGAAATTCGTCAATTCACAATTGGCTTCCTTTTTGGAAACTAATAATTTGCTGCATCTATCACAAACTGGGTTCAGGAAAGGACAGGGAACAGAAACTGCTTTGTTGAGGGTAGTGGAGGATGCCAGGAGGATTCTGGATGATGGTGGCAGCGCAGCCATTATCCTCCTGGACCTCAGTGCCGTCTTCGACACAGTTAACCATCACATTCTGGTCTCCCGCCTCAGCAATATGGGAATCAGGGGCAAGGCTCTTAAGTGGCTGGAATCCTTCCTTGAGGACAGATTTTTTAAGGTCTTTGAGGATGATCACTGCTCTGGTCCGGTCCCCTTACAGTGTGGGGTTCCACAGGGGTCGTCCCTCAGCCCCACATTGTTCAATGTGTATATGGCCCCTTTGGCGGAGATAGTGGTCCCCTTTGGGGTCCAGCTCGTGAGTTACGCCGATGACACTCAGCTGGTGTTTTCCCTGAATCAGTTCAGACAGTCTCCGCTGCAGTTACGTAACTGTTTAGAAGCTGTGGCATGTTGGATGGACCAATCCCACCTTAAACTGAATGGTGGGAAAACAGAGCTGTTGTTGCTGGGACGGCAGGCTAGCTTTGACAACGCGACCTTCTGGCCTCTGTGTATGGGGCCGGGCCCTACTTCTAAACCAGAAGTTAAAAGCCTTGGGCTTTGGCTAGATGCGGAGCTAACGTTCAGAACTCAGGCTAGGAAGGTTGCTGCCACCTGTTTTGGGATTTTAAAAACCATGCGAAAAATCCTCCCACAACTGCCGGAAAGGGCTAGAAAAATCCTAATACAATCTCTGATCCTTTCCAGGATAGATTATGCGAATGCCTTGTATTTAGGAGCACCAGCCTCCACGACCAAACGGCTTCAAGTCGTTCAGAATGCGGCGGCAAGGCTTCTAATGGGCGTTAATCACCGTACATCAGCTAAACCCGCTCTGAAATCTCTTCACTGGCTTCCGGTGAAAGAGCGGGATTTCTTTAAATCTTTGTGTATGGCACATAAACTCCTCCACGGGAAAGGTCCCCCCATCTTGGAAAATGTGGTCATTCCTCACAAATCCCCTCTAAATCTCCGATCCAATGATCAGAACTTGGTAGTGATCCCTCGAATTAAGAGATCCCGTTCTGGTGGGCGTCTCTTTTCATTAAACGCATCCAAACTTTGGAACTCCCTTCCTCTGATGCTTCGCCAGGAGCCTTGTCTGCTTGTGTTTCGGCAGAAGCTGAAACCTGGCTCTTCCCGAGGACTTAAGTCATGTTTCTGGTCTAGTTAACGGCATTCCTATTTTTTCCTTGGGTTACCCTTGTTGAGCGCTGGGATGCTTTCGAGTAGCCATGCGCTATATAAGAGCCTCTTCAATTCAATTCAATTCCTCCCAGATTTTTGAGCGGTCTCGGGCCTCCATTCCGAAGAGAGGAGGATCCAACCAGCAGCCTGGTCAAGGGACCAAGGCCCCTGCTGGTTCCAAGCCCTGAAGGGTTTCCTTCCCCTCGTCCGTTATCCACTCCGGTGGGGGGGGGCTGTGTCCGAGAACATTTGGCAGAGTAGCAGAAAATAATTCAGGACATTGGGTGCTGAATATTGTGCACATTGGATACTTGATACGTTTTACAGGTTCTCCTCCATCAATCCCTCCAACTCGATTACGTTACATACGCGAGTTATAGGGGGAGTCCAACACCCTCTTACAGGAAAGGGCGTTAGAACCGGTTCTTCTGGGGCAGGATGGAACAGGACTGTATTCACTGTTCCTTCTCGTGTGCAAGACAGACATGAACGAGTTTGGACTCATTCTCGACTTGCGACAAGCCGACACAGGGGTTCGAAAGTAAAAAAAAACAACACTCTGGTTGTTGTCCCTGCATCAGATTTACCCTCAACTTCATCAGGGAGACTGGCTATGCGCAATAGATCTGCAGGACGCAGATTTTCACGTACCCATAGTGGGGAAAATGTCGCATGTTCCTGTGTTTCACAGTGGGCAACAACTATTATCAGTACTTCGTGATGCCTTTCGGCCTGAAGTCAACACCTCGGACATTTTTCAAACACGAGACCGGAGTGGCTGCGCATCTGAGAAGGATTAGAGTGTTCGTCTACCCGTATCTGGACGACTGGTTGATCAAGGCAGCTACTTTCGGGAAGCACACCTGCATTTCAATTGGACTTCCAATCTCTTACTTCGTTTGGGACTCCACAGCAACCTCACGAAGTCTGTCTCGGCCCCTGTACCCTGTCTACAGCACCTTGGTGCCACTATTCGACGCACACACAGCAAATATGTGTCCTTCGGAGGAGAGATGCTCATCGATCCTTCGGAAGGCCGAAGCTGTCAGGATCAGGCCCTCCCCCACGGTGGGAACGGTATCGTCTCTCCTGAGCTTTATGGTTTTGTGTCTTCCTCTCTCCAGATGAACGCCTCCATAGGGGACCCCTGCAGGAATGTCTTGAGGATCAGTGGACCAGATGCTGGGGGTTTGAAAAGACAGGATTCAGCTGTCACGAAAAGCTCTACGGCTCATCCGCTGGTGGTGTTCTGCACGAAATCTCCGGGGGATTCCCTTCCAGCACATAGATGCCCATGCATACCATAGTGATGGTTGCTTCTCTACATGGCTGGGGTGCGCATTCTGGCCATCTTTAGATACAAGGCACATGGTTCCCGAAAGAGTCCGGGTACTACATGGTCATCCTGGATCTTCGAGCAGTCGATGTGGCGCTGAAAGCCTTCCAGCCGTCCTTTCACACCTGCTTCGTGCTTGTCCAGATGGTCCATACAACGACAGTGTTCTGCCCCATCAAGCTGGGGCATCCAGATCTCGAGTGTTGTCGGAACCTGACCAGCATGGCAACTCACCTTCTCAGGTTCAGAATGCTCAGGCAGACGCTCTCTGCAGACTCATTCACGTGCGCCACACATGGGTCTTGCCCGACTGAATGGGGCAAGACATATTCGAAAGATGGGGTACTACGGAAATCGATCGGTTCTCTATCGCAGTAAACAGCAGAGGCCACGACTTGCCTTCAGGTTCTGCCACCCAGGGACTCTGGGGAAGGCTCTATGTGTCGGTTGGTCAGGCTGTTTTTTTCTCTACGCTTTTCTGCCAATTTTCCTGATTCCGACAGTGCTGTTCAAGCTCTCACTCGCTGGCAGGCCTAGATGAGCCTCGTTGCTCCAGAGTGGCCCCGTCAGTGGTGGTTCACAGACCCACTCCACCGATCTCTTCTGCCACTTTCTCCGTCTTTCGTGCTGGCCGGACCTTCTGAAGAAGTTCGGCAGACAGGTGGTGCACTCCAGCCTCTTGTTACATTTAGCGGCATGGCTCCTGAATTAGTATAGCGCGGATGTTTGAATCTCCGTCAGGACTTCTGGAGGTATATATAAAAAAATTAAATAAAAAAAAAAGGTCAAACTTCCATCTACACGCATGTCCTATGCGCATAATAGTCCAGATTTTCCTTCTAGGGTGTTTTTAAGGACTTAAGGTTCCTACTTTCTGTACAGAAGATGTCCTCCTTCTTTACTTCCTACTCTTGGCTCGCTCTGGTCTTCGATACCATTCCATCGATGTTCATCTGGCAGCTTTGACTGCTTATAGGGAATGTACTTCACAAATTTGTTTTCTTTTAAAAATCCCAGTCATCTGAGATTTTCTTGAGGGATGGACGTAAGTGTTTCCTTCCATTCGGCGTCCTTCGCCTCCCTGGGAGTTGTGTGTAGTTCTGTCACGACTTATGAAGGAACCATTTGAACCCTTCCATAGGGTTTTTCTTCAGCATCTGCCCTAAAAGATGGCTTTCCTTGTGGCCATAACTTCTGCCCATAGGGTCAGCGTTCTTCAGGTTTATGTTGTGAAGAACCTTATACGGCATTTAGTTCCTCTACGCTAGTTATGAGGACGCAACAGGTATAGCTATCTCCGAACAATCTAATTCTGGGTGGATTGTTTTCCTGCTTTCAGCTGTGTTATCAGAATGCTAACAAGCCTTTGATTAGTAAGCCTAAAGCTCACTTTACCAGAGGTAAAGCAGCTGCTGTGGCTTTACTTCGTGAAGTACCTATTTCGGAATTCTGTAAGGCTGCCACTTGGAAGTCATTCCATACATTTACTGAGCACTACAGCCTAGACACTGATGCTAGGGTGGATGCTCAGGTTGGGCAGGCTTCGCTGAGCAATTTATTTGCACAATAGTGGGTGTGTTGTTTCTTCCACCGCTGGGGTTGTTTTTTGGGGATGGGCTTGCCATTCTATTCACATGATTGACTATACACAGAGATCCCCTACTACAGAAGGAGTAGTTTCTTACCTGTAACTCCAGTTCTGTAGTAGGGGTATGTCTGTGATCGTCATAAGCAAACCGCCCTCCTCCCCGGTCGATGAAACAGTGATATCCTGAATGCAAAAGGCCTTACTTTATACGCCTTCAAAAAGAACTGAAAGTAACTGGCCTTTGGCTGTGCATCATGGGATACCGAGGGTCTCTGGAAGGATTCTTAATGGCACGGTATCTATTTACAGACATATAATGGCAGCCTATGGGGCTTGTCTGTCCAACCCTTCATCTCTATCATGAAAAAGGGATTTTTGTGAAGGGGAGTTTCTTTATGTGTGAAACTTAGTAAAATAGTTAAATGTAACTGTTACCTGGCTATCCTTTTCTGTTCAGGATGAAGTAATGGCCAGAGTAGCCTAGTGTTTTCAGGCTGCATTATTGTCTTTTCTTATCTCTTATGTGTCTATGCAGGACTGCAGAAGAAGACAACTTAAGAGACTATATCTTATTTGGTATCACCACCTCTGTTAGCACATGGATGCCTTTTCTGGCAATTGCATGCTTTACATATTGGATAAATACATAAATGAGAATAATGTTCAGCCACTGGCGGGCGATTCTCCTGGGCTATCAGCATACTGAGGTCACTGCTGGTCACCACTTGATAGGGCTTTCACACTCGGTGGCTGACATAAAGCACAGAATGGGACCCTGCCCATTCTCCTTGGGGTGAGCCCCACTCTAGACTTGGCGCTCTAAACCACAAGCGGGAACTCAAGGCATGTGTAATCCGCAGTGTGCTTAAAAGGAATAATCTTTGTTCGGGCTCACTAAAGCCCCTTTACCCTAGTCCATGATCTCCTGGCTTCTTTTCTCAGTAGTCTCCTCTGTTAAAAAAAGACTATACCTCACATACTGACACCATACTCTTCCACCTTCCGCTGGCCTGTTATCCAAACTTCAGCCGAATTTATTTGATGTAGGACGTGTTCTTTGTGGTATGAGAGAAGTATATAGGAAGTGTACATGGACAGTAGGCCTCGCACGTGGTGTGTTTGCAGGAAAATGCATTCCCCTTTATAGGGCTGCCAAAGCTGGTTTGTCCAGGAAGCAGGGGTATGCAGTGCAATCTGTTTTCCAGGAAAAACAAATGAGACGCCTGGTATGCCTGAATGAGTGAAAGTGCCTGCAGGTTTCTGATTTCATACTAACCGCAAACAGTACACGAAAATGAATGATATGGAAGTTTACTAAAGATCTTCAGCCAGTCAAGCCTTGTGAGGGTGAGGCTACAGACGCACTGCAAGCAGGACAGCCATGTGAGGCTTTGGCCCTACTGTGCTGCACTATTGGGCAATTGAAAGGAAGATAGAATTCTGGATAATGCAAGCATGAAGGATTCGGTCCTTGGGAGTAGTTAGGACCCTATCCTGGAAAGGAAACCAGATCCAAAGAGCTAAAATTCATAACACAAGCCACCTTATGCGCTTTGAGGAATTTATATGAGCTCCGGTCCCTATGCCCGATGTCCATCAGTAGCTCCCCCTCTTCAAAAAAAGAAAATTCTACCTGATATCCCAGCAACACCTGCCTCCTCCTTCTGTGTGTTCCCTCTCACTTCCAGCGCCTTTCTCTCCTCTTCCTGTGAGAGCTGAGAGCACACACCTTGTTAACAGTAGGTCTGTGAGAGCTCTCTTGACAGCAGCCCTGATGGAGCCCAGAAAGATATTTCTTCCCTAGGTCAGTCTGCACATACCTGGCCAGGCAAACAAAATGGTGGTTGGTGGCACCGGGGTTTCACCTGCCTCCCTTATATCCTCCATGTCTGTGGAGACCTTAGGAAGATGTGGAAGGCGGGAGAGAATGCACTTTGTCAGCTGCCATTCAATTTCCTCCTTTATAGAGACCAGGGATAAGCAGGGGATCACCATCTGCCCAGACATCGTCGTCGGGACCAGGTGTTACTCTGCTAGTACGTCAGTACATCAGGACAGAGAGTATCCATTTCAAATCCATTATCCTGTAAAGAGGCATCCAGGGCAAGCCATTTACAAGAACAAGTTTCTGATAACATGGCTGTTATGTAGTGTGCGCATTTTAGTAGTGGCCAACCACAATGTTTTTACCATTTTTGCCTCTGTTCTCTTTTTTCCATTTTCCTCCTCCCGCTCAGTGTGTTGGTTTGCCCATTGGAATGTTGGTCCATGACTAGATCTAACTGTAGTTTGGGACGTTTATTCTGGATGAGCTCCCTTATTGATGAGACTCAATATAGTTTGTGGTTCCTTCACCAGTCTGGACTTTGATTTACAACAATGGCTGCCCTCCAGATATGCACTGCCTGCTTACAGTATGATGTTTATTGGACAGACATGAATGTCTCTGTGTTGTGTCGTAGTCTAGATCTGTGAAGTGAAGGCTTCTAGCCGTGTCGGCTCCTAACCGTATTTGCTGGTTTCCTTTCGCAGACCTGGGAAGACCCGCATCACACGGATAAAGAAACGGGCTGCTGTGGGGATAATGACCCCATCGATGTATGTGAAATTGGCTCAAAGGTGCGTTTCAGTGACCGCTTCTTATTTCTAGATTAACTTGCAGCCTCTGATGCAGCTCTCGCAACCCCCCTGTGAGCGAATGATCATTGGGGCTTCTTTCTGAAAAGGGCTGCAGATTAAAAAATGTTATGCTGTTACTGTTGTTTATTAGCACTAAGCGTAACCGAAAAATATTGTTTTAGGTTAATTTGCTCAGTCTATCAGTCATTTGCATTGTTGAGGAGAAACAATCATATTTAATGAAGAAAAATTTGGATTTAAAGAACTAAGCACTGTTAATGAATTGTTTCATAGGTGAATACCTCCTTCTAACAGCCTGAAGGATACAATAAGTATAGCTATCAGGATCAGCTTCTATGCGAAGTGAAGATTAAAAAGGGCCAACCTTTTGTTTAGGAAATGCTTGAATTTAGTAGGATGCACCACATGCATAGGTTTGGAACTGGACTTTAAGTTTGAGAGAACGAAAATTAAATACATTGGATAATGAATCAAATATACAAAGTGTCTTTTGTGAACAGAGCATCCTAAACATCTACAACTAGGTGGGTGTGTGCCTGGATTTTTCTTTATTCAGTGTATTGCAGAATAACGTTTTTAGGTCAAGTCTGCGAGAGCATGCGCTAGCACCCCTTAAAGAAGCATGTGTAGCTGGTAGGAGGTAGGGTGTCTTGCTTTATGCAGGTCTGGAAGACCATAACTTCAGACCACTGTGTTTTACAGGTTATAGAAAAAGGGTATGCTCTTCTCTGTCAGCAGGCTTCTCCCCATATAGCTCCTTCTCAGTCGGAAGATCACCTGCAGATACTGCAGTTACTCCAAACTCACGAGTGGGGTCGTGATATCGGACTCCACAGCAGCTTCATATCATCTTGGGAAGTAGAAGCAAGTAGACTTATATAGGCGCCACCACTGCGTGCTGAAGTCCGCTCCTTTCTTTCTGTGCCCTTTTGATGCGGCTCTAGAGTTATGGTTTCATACTTTTTGTTAGTGTGTTACTGACTCCAAAATGTTTTTCAGTGCTCTAAAACTCTGTTCCCCAAAAGACCACAGGTTTCAAACAGTGCCACGACTACAGGAAGCAGATGTTGGTTTTGGCCCCATACGATGTCTGTCTATGTCTGTATGTCCTGTGACAAATGCTCACTAATGCACCTCAAGGCCACCAGGAAGCAGGAGGGCTAAGTTATACAAATCCGAGCATGAGAAAGATTACGCTACAAGGCCCAGGTCTGCTCCAAGTCCCATGCCCACTCGGATTCAGATCCCGACCCTGCTGCTAGTCACCATCCTATGGTAAGCCGCAGTCCAAAGACACTTCTGGCTATAAGCAAAAGAAGCCTAGTCTGGATTTTTCTGCCTGCCATCTTTCCCACTCCGGGGAGAAGTTGTGCATTCGGCACTTGAACGATCCAACTCCACCTCCCTTGTCCAAATCTAAGCCTATTCTGAGGTTGATTCTGACATGCCACAAGCAACCTGAGCCATAATAAACCTTGCTGCAGAAAGAAGCTTTCAAGGAGGCCATGCTGCAACTATCCCAGATGATTCTAGATTCCTCTGGAGCACCTTTGGGCCCATGGATCCAGTGGGACCTCTACCAATGCCAGCGGACACTTTTTGGATACCTGCCTGGCCCTCAGCCAACGCCCAGTCATACTGCCACTCCTGCGCTGAAGGCTATGTCAGTTCTGACCACTTTGACATCAGCCTCGTCTCCAGAGGTGCCAAGATCCAACCCGTACACCTGTTTCGATCTGGAGCTGACTTCAGCCTGAGCGTGGTCAATGCCTCATTATGAAATAACTAAAGCTCAGCACCCGGTCTGGGGGGGACTCCCAGGCAGTGTTAATTCTAAGACATCAGTGTTACCGGAACCTGGTGACTTTATTTGGATTGCTTTCTGATGCTGCCCAGGCCCTTCAGAATGTACTTTATGATGAAGATTGTGACAAGGAAGCAGATAATTCCCTCTCCCCTCATTACACTGATGCTGGCAAGTATTTAGGAATCCAAAATGCTAGGGGCTGTTTATGTTTTGGTGAGACAGTTGCACTCCCTCCTGTGCCTCCTACAAAGGAGAATGCTTCTTTCGCAGTGGTTGTCCGCAGAGCCACAGAAATGTTGCACTTTTAGTTGCCCATGATAGAAACCAAGGGAAATCTGCTAACCAAGATCTTGCTTCTGGGGCCTGCAACTTCTTTGCCGTTTAATAAGTTTATAACAAAGGCATGAACAGTGGCCGGGTCTAAGCTGTCCTCGGCTCCTCAGGTGAGTCGTCCTGTAACTAGGCATCATAGGCCTGCTCCTGGTACCCAACATCCGGCTCCTTAGATCTTTGTGGTTCGGTCTTCAAGAAGTAAGGTTAAAGCTAATTTGTTCCCCACTGCCCCGCTGGACAGAGAGTTAACACACATTGATATGTTTGGAGAGAAGGTTTTCCCATCTACCACTTTCGCAATGAGATTCCTGAATGCTCTCTGTCTGCTAAGGTGTCATGCACATGCCCTGTGGGATATGGCCGATAAAATGGAGAAATTTAGGAGTGCATTTGAACAAACAATCCATGATAGATAAGACTTCTAAGTATGTTTTGATAGTCTGGGTACAACAGACTTTGGGTGCCAGCAGGTAGGTCGCCCCCCCAGCCGCCACACGGTCCTCCTGTGCTCTGCTGCTGCCTGCCAGTACCCGCCGCTGCCAAGTAAGCCCCCTGCGCCTGTTGTCCTCTCGCTATTGTTTGTGCCCCTGTGACCCATTTTCTTCTGTTACCCCGCTCCTGGTCCCCTCGCCTTGTCTCTGCCCCGGTGACCCCCGTTATTTCTTCTTTGTTTGTGCCCCTGTGACCCGTATTCTTCTGTTACCCCGCTCCCAGGTCCCACGCTCCTGCCTGTGCCCCCCTCCCCCGTTTCCCCCGGTCCACCTCCTGCCGCTGCACCCTGCGGCCACGCCCCCCCCGCTGTCCCATTCGCCACCCCGCTCCCGCCTCCCAGCTGCTCCTCCCTCCCACTACCACTTATATGGAGGCCGCGCAGCGCTGAAGGGAGCGACCTTTGACCCTGCCAGCAGGTAGGTCGCCCCCCCAGCCGCCACACGGTCCTCCTGTGCTCTGCTGCTGCCTGCCAGTACCCACCGCTGCCAAGTAAGCCCCCTGCGCCTGTTGTCCTCTCGCTATTGTTTGTGCCCCTGTGACCCGTTTTCTTCTGTTACCCCGCTCCTGGTCCCCTCGCCTTGTCTCTGCCCCGGTGACCCCCGTTATTTCTTCTTTGTTTGTGCCCCTGTGACCCGTTTTCTTCTGTTACCCCGCTCCCAGGTCCCACGCTCCTGCCCGTGCCCCCCTCCCCCGTTTCCCCCAGTCCACCTTCCCGCCGCTGCACCCTGCGGCCACGCCCCCCGCTGTCCCATTCGCCACCCTGCTCCCGTCTCCCAGCTGCTCCTCCCTCCCACTACCACTTATATGGAGGCCACGCAGCGGCCGCGCCGCTGGCGCGCCGAAGGCGTGCCTAAGGCAATCCCGTCCGCGCCTGGACCGCGCCCAGTGCCAGGACCCCTGGCCCCCGCCGGAGCCAACCCACCCGACGGAGATACGACGACGCCGCCCTCCACGCACTCAACACCGGCCGACAGCCAGCCTGCTACAGAGCCACCCCGAAACGCACCCATGGAGCCTTCACCTGCCACGCCTGCAAGTTCACCTGCCTCCGGACCTGCACCGCGCCCGCCAGAACAGGCGCCAACAACAACCACCTCAAGTGCATCCTGCTCAACACCCGCTCCGTCCACAAGCACGCCGTCGAACTCTGGGACCTCCTCGAGACAACAGCGCCGGACGTCGCTTTCCTCACGGAAACCTGGATAAACGCCTCCTCAGCCCCCGACATCGCCATAGCCATCCCGGACGGCTATAAGATCACCCAGAGGGACCGCATCAACTAAGCCGGAGGCGGCATCGCCATTGTCTACAGAAACACCATCCGCATCACGACCAACACCGACGACACCCTCACCGCCGCTGAACTCCTCCACTTCCAGATACACACCGACCCCAAGACCACCCTCAGAGGTACCCTCATCTACAGACCCCCGGGACCACGCACTCAATTCAGCCTAGCCATTGCAGACTTCATCAGCCCGCTCGCCCTCGCCTCCTCCGACTACATCCTCCTAGGGGACCTCAACTTCCACCTGGAGAACAACAAGGACAACAACACCACCACCCTGCTAGACCACCTCGCCAATCTCGGACTCAAGCAACTGGTCAACACCCCCACCCACTACGCCGGCCACACGCTTGACCCCATCTTCTCCTCCAGCAACCACATCTCCTTCAGCCACTACACCGGACTTCACTGGACCGATCACAGCTGCATCCACTTCAACTTCAGGAAAACCACGACTCGCCACCGCCCGCAACAAGCTCCCCGTAGATGCTGGAGCAAGATCACCACCGACCAGCTCACCACCTCCCTGAGCCAAAACCAACCCTCCAACACTACGGACCCCAACGAAGCAGCCCTCAACCTCACACAGGGGATCACCAAATGCGCCGATGCCCTTGCACCACTGAAGAACCCTCCAAGCAATCCCGACAGCAAGAAAGCCTCATGGTTCACCGACGATCTCAAAGACTCCAAGAAATCCTGCCGAACCCTTGAAAAAACTTGGCGCAACGACCAGTCAACAGAAAACATGACAGCCCTCAAGACCGCCATCCGCAAACACCACCAGCTGATCCGCACCACCAAAAGGATAGCATTCAGAGACCGACTGGACAACAACACCCACAACAGCAAGGAACTCTTCAGCATCGTCAAAGAGCTCTCCAACCCCAGCGCCAGCAACAACGACATCACGCCATCGCAAGACCTCTGCGACTCACTCGCCACGTTCTTCCACCGCAAGATCACCGATATACACGACCGCTTCAGCGCTCAGACCACGTACCCATCCACCGAGTCAACGCCCCCCACCACCACCCTTTGCACCTGGAACCCCGTCAGCACGGAAGACACCACGCACATGATGAACACCATCCACTCCGGCTCCCCAGCCGACCCCTGCCCACACCACATCTTCAACAAAGCCGACTCCATCATCGCACCCCAACTCCGGGACATCATTAACAACTCCTTCGCATCCGCCACCTTCCCGGAGAGCTGGAAGCATGCGGAGATCAGGGCCCTCCTGAAGAAACCCACCGCAGACCCCACAGACCTCAAGAACTTCCGCCCCATCTCGCTCCACCCCTTCCCAGCAAAAGTCATTGAGAAAACCGTCAACAAACAGCTGACCACCTTCCTCGAGACGAACAACTCCCTCGACCCATCGCAGTCCGGATTTCGAGCGAACCACAGCACCAAGACTGCCGTCATCGCAGCCACCGACGACATCAGGACCCTGCTGGACAACGGTGAAACGGCCGCCCTCATCCTCCTCAACCTGTCGGCCACATTCGACACCGTCTGCCATCGCACCCTGACAACCCGACTCCACCACGCCGGGATCCACCAGGCATACCTTGCAGATCTGCCATTTGACAGCTCTAGACATTTGGAGAAAAAGCTGTTTCTGCATTCTATACCACCAGTTCCTTGGAAAGGAGAGCACGGTGTCACTCCCAGTACATTTTGGTGCCCAAAACCGCCATCGGGCTTAGGCTGATATTTGGTCTTTGATTCATGAACACTTTCCATTCGAAGAACAAGTTTGCTGCCTTGGATCTGGGGTACTGAATGATTTCCTTCGACTTGAAGTGCACACACATTCATGTGACTGTTCAGCAGTCCCGCAGACATCTTCTTCAGTTCATGGTAGAAAACTTTCAGATTACTGTCCTCCTCTTTGGCCTTACCTCGGCCCTAAGGTGTCATTGACATCTATTCGAGCTATAAGGAGAGCAAACATCACAGGTGAATTTTGGAATACATTCATATATTACATATGTACTTTTGAACTAGACATTTTACCTGTTAGAGACTCACTGGTTATGTACACTTACACACCTCCACATACCATGGAAATTGTAATTGTACAGGTATGACCATGTGAGGGGTCTCATTCCAGATCTTTCACACCTAAGAAAAGAGGCATGACCACTCCCTTATGATGGCCTTCATTCATCCAAGTCATGTGCACGACATGCTTCACTCAGATGAGTTAAAAGGATGTGCCATAGCCAGATGCTGGCCTTCTCTTCCAACTTTATCAGTCCAAAGCATCCGCACCATCATCTCTTTCAATCCTTATCCAACCCTCAGATCTATCTTCTCTATAACAGATCAATTCTGCTCTCCATGACTGAGATAAACACCTACTCGCATATGAATGGCTCAAATGTTATCAAATTAGATTTTGTCAAATCAGATGTATGTACTGCAGTTGCACATGTCTGCACATATACCTGTTATCCTTTGATTGATCGAGACCTCCTATGTTCAACCTCCTATCACAATCTAGTTTAAAACAGAAGGAATAACCTATCATTACCATCCCTGTGCTATTGGATGTAAACTGTACTGCAGCATCAACACCTGAATGACATGGTTGAATCCAGAATCATTTTAAGCTCTTCACACCTTTTGGGCGTAGCTTCTAAAAGGATGATTCCCAAAAAAGTGACTGGAGTCCCACACTTTGACCGCTTCAGTGACCTTGAGTGGCAGCCAATGCATTCTGAACTCAAAGAAAACGTTTTCTGAATAACTTTTGCTCCCACTCCCAACACAAATACTCCAGTCACACAGTAGTATGTTTGCATAGTTGGTCAATGCAGTCAGTTAATGCCCAACAAACAAACGCACAACCACTTGGATAAAATGGTAATATATATTCCAAGCTATTCCATGACTACAATCCTGTTACTATTAATTTAAAAAAGAAATCTAGTCCAACTAGACACTTACTGGGAGAAGGCAATTTTGGTTACTGGACAAAAGAATCTAGGGATGTTTCAGCTTGGAGTATTCCAACAGTGGATATTTGCTGATGTGGGATTGTCCATCAGTTCTTTCCTCTCTTGTACTTGGGGTTCTGGAGTTCATTAACAAGACTTTGTTTTACAGTAGGTTTTTAGAGGTAGCATCAGTTAACCTCTTTGGTCCCAGGAGAGAACCGACCCTTACCTCAAGCACAGTGCTGTGTTCAGCAGATTCTGTGATGATCCTCATGGTTTGGTAGTGCAGTTGGATCCGGTTCGGAGTAGGGCTAGCTGTTTCCTGGTAGGTATTGGACGAAGGAAGTAGCGATGATGGCGGACGTTATGGACGGAGGTCTATGAGTAACCTTTTTACCATGGATTTGAAGTCTAATTTGGATAGTTTTGTTGTTGAACTGTTGAGAGTATGTGCACTCAGCAGTTTGGCATAAATAGACTAATGCCATTAAAACCATGGTAGTAGGGGTGTTTGCTGCCAGGTGCAATCCGTCCGAGATACACATGATAGACCACATCAGGCAGACACTGAATTTGAAATGTAGCCAACAGTAGAACAGAAGAAATATATGGAAAATAATGCAGGTAACCCGTTTATTTATTTGTTTTGTAATGCATTTTGTAGAGCTAACAGCAGTAGAGCTGGTGTTTAATAGCATTTTTTGGTGATTTGATGTTCGCATCCCGTTTGGAACCTTGATCGAAGGCTGCTGTGTGGGATTATGAAGCCAACATTTTAACTTGGATTAGTTGGGATTGAGTTTTAGGATGTGGGCACAGCAAGTTTAAGAGCTGCCATGACTAATTTTTATTTTCCGCAATGGAATTTTAGATTTAAATCTGATCTGGTCAAGTATTTTTGCACAGCTGAATCTCAGATCACATATGGGAATGTAGTTTTGCAACAGCACCTAAAAATGCTCTATTTTGGACCAAATGCACAGTGCACTCTGAAGTCGGTGCAGAGAATTTTGATCTTTATTCTTTGTGCCATAGGAAGAAAATGGAGTTCTTTGAGGGCTGGTGTGACGAGGGAGGACTTTGTAACATTGAAGTAGTCTGACTTCTCTATTTTCCATTCTCTAGAATTTCAATATAGTTGTCTTCATATATCTAGCATAATGAACATTACAGTGAGTCACAAGGTGCATTATTAGACTGGATTGTCAGTCACTGTGAAAGTGCATGTATCTAGTGCAGAAAACACCCTCCTTGTAGCCCCCCTTGCCCTGCGGCATATGCCACAAAGTAGTCGAGATTGGTTCACGCAATCGAGATGAGATGAAGAAAATCTTTAACAACCCTTTTCATTTGTCTGTTGTGAAACAGGCAGGTTGTGCTCTGTGTATGCTGCCATTCACTGACTCTTCCTTGGGTCTGCTAGATCATCATTGAACTGGCCAAATTGTACAATTCTCACTTCTGTTGTTGGACTCAAAATAGGTCTTTCTGTTTTACTGAATGACATTTTATATTTTACAATTGACATTTTCATTCTAAAGGTCTGCTCTCGAGGAGAGGTAATACAGGTTAAAGTGCTTGGAGTCCTTGCTCTAATTGATGAGGGAGAGACTGACTGGAAGGTAATCGCAATCAACGTAGAGGACTCTGAGGCAGAAAAGTTCAGTGGTAAGATTCTTCCCAGTTTCCACAACTGATTTCTGTTTGTTGTCATTCTCTTGTGTTGAGAGTAACCTGTGTATTTCCTCTTAAAAAAGCTCTAGGCACTTATCATTAAAGCTGCGCGGATCATTTTCTAACTCGTCTGACATTCGGAGGCGGACTGTAAGTTACTAGTAAAAAGGTTTAAAGTAATCGGGAAGTCCAGGTGGATTTTTTTTTAGGAACAGCTTCTTACACTCCTTAAAATACAAAGCAAGTCACATGCATGCATATAATAGCACCCATACCACCTGCCATGTTGCTTAAGATTTACATATCACTCCATATGTTTAGTAAATATCAGTTATTGTTCAGGAGAAGACCACCCATGGCAGTGGAATTGGATTGGTATATGAAAGTATGGCTGTTGACAGCCCCAGCTTTTCTTTTGCTTCTTGTGTCAACCACTAGCATGGTATTAGTGCTTCGACTAGTTTACATGTACCCTTGTTTATGGCCCACACATCCACAATTAGTAACTCCTGTGCTTTACAGTGCTGTGCTATAAGTTAGTTAATGCTTTAGTGTGACATGATACTTCTGACAAAGACTTCAGACTGTAGGTTGTTCTCCTTGTGAATTTCCCCTAGACAGGATCCGGCAACTTTCAAGCAGTTCACTCGTGCGTTGACAAGTGGTGTTGTGCGATGTGGTGTAGTGCAGCTCTTCGTCAATTCTACATATTATGAAGTCACTGTAGGAGCTCCGCTTTTGAGAGCTGACGCCAGTTTCTTTCTCTCCGCTCCTGCCTACGTAGATCCATAGCTCCTCATCCTGCCCTTCTCACAGAGAGATCCCTAATTTTTTTTTAGAAAGTGTGCAGTACATCTCCCCCTAAAACAACAGCGTTCAACCCATGTGGGTTCTGTAGCCAACAGATATTGATTACTGACACTCATGATGATTGTCTCTGGTGACTCGGCAACAAACACAACTCAAAGTTTTGTCAATGCTGTAAGAAAATAAACAAAATTGTCATCCCAGAATGCAAAGCCTGGATAGTAGTTGCCAGACTCAGGAAGTCGAAGAAGCAGTCCCTATCGAAGTGACGGCTGTGGACTCGTTCCGAGGCCCACTCTCGAAGTCACTCCCATGAATGGTCTTCGTCAAAGTTGCGCAGCTTGAGAAAGTCAAAAAGGTCACACGTAGCACAAAAGAAGAAGCTTGTCTCCCCATCTCACCATTCAGAGTTGCATGACTACTTTGCAGTTTCTCAAGATCCAGCGCATGATTAAGTAAACCATCATACTTGAACCTTGCACTACTATACTCCTTAAGAGTTTATTCTGGGAATGACATTGGTGTTGTTTTGCATACAAGAACCATGACCGCATCATTACATTTTCAATGATTAACGTGACAATCTGATATTACCACCTTTTCATATACTAAATTTTACCTTTGCATTATCCAATCATTACTAGATTCATAGGGCACCCAGGCCGGTTAGTAAGTATTTAACCTCACTTACATAAATCGGCCAGAACAAAGCCTTGGGTAAATAGAAGTGTGTTAGTGGAGAGACTTTCTTCCTTAACCCTTTCAATATATAGGGCCTGATTACAAGTTGCTCAGTATAGTTCCACCAGTTCATAAACCCCTGTTTACGCACAGGTTGGAATTACAAGTTGGTAGGTATTTAACGCATCCGATAATTGTCGAATGCGTTAAAACCTCACCTGTTAAATTTCGGCAGGTCAAACCTGCTGACATTTAACAGGGGAATATCATACGATTATTTACGGTAGCATGCGGATTTTGGTTCGTTGAACACCAAAATCTGCATGTTATTCCCCGCTAACTCATAATAGGTGTTAATTATTGGGTGCGATAAATAGCGTTCACTGTGGTATCGTTATTTATCAGGTGCGAGAAGCAATACCTAAACTCGCAATCCGAGCCACAGTGGCCGAATATTCAGCTTCCTGAAAGACCCTTTTCTCCATAGTTCTATTTCTATTTCAACAGAGTACGATTTGGACAAGGAAGACAGAATGGTGTGCACCGGCAAACCCTACTCTCTGTAACTTTTGATGCTGGTTAATCTAATTGTATATACTTTAGAACGAAGAATTTTATTATTTTTATTTGGGTTTTTTAAGAACGATTGAACAGAATCTCCGAGACACTTTACGGACGGCCTACTATAGCCTTCGATTTACTATTTCTGGACTCTTATAATGCCGGTCCCGTGGTGCATTGCTTAATACTACCAGAAACAGTAATCTACTTACCCTATACCTTTGGGTATAAACCTACATTTTGAGATCTCAAGCAAAATATATACAAGTATATTTTCTAGCACACCCTAATACTGATGACAACACATGGTCACTCCATCGAATGATTCTGTGTACCCTGTGTGTTACTTATAGGAGCCAACAAACAGAATTGCTATTTCTTCAAGCAAGTAATCCAATTTGACCCTCCTGAATTACATATAATTATCAGCCAACAAAGAGCTTGTTGGTAAACTCGTTATATCTTTTTCTATGTTCTTTTTATTGTAATTGCAGACTTTAATAATATAAAAATGTGTCTTTTACACTTTACGAAGGTATTTGTATGCCTTACAGTGAGCTTGTTTCTAAAATAGCACCTCTCTTTAGAACTCTTACCTCTTTTCGATGCACTGGTTACTTTTTAGGACTAGTCAGAAACACAGGCGTGTTTTTGTCATGCATGAGTAAGAAATGCTATCACAGTGTTACTTGCAACATGCCTTTCTCACGATTTCCCTACAGAATTTGCATGACTCACACTAGCTCACTTATTAATAAAAAAAAGTCATAGGGTATCATTTTCTCTATACTTTATTATGGGACCCTCTTCGATTATAATGCTGTGGGCAAATAGACCGATTGCTAAACAAATATGTTAATTGGTTGATATTTTGTTCAAAACGGAACTGGAATGTGTATTCTATCTCCAGCCTGGTAAATGTCCAATAGGGTGAAGGCTGTATCATTGTAGGGGAAATAACTTGGAACCGGATGACGATATAGAATAAAAAGACACAGAGATATGCCATTGCAGACTATTCTGTCTTATGTGTTACTTAAATATAATTTGCTTTGTGTGTTCTAATATCTCTCCACGCATATTATATAAAGCTCTGCACAGTCTCTTCTGGTGGTGGTGGTGTCCAATGGCCCCGTCTGTTGGCGTGCCAGAGCAGTTGCTGAACGTTTCTGAGTTCAGCCTGGTGCCAGGGGGAATTCAAAAAGCAAAGAATATGAGGTTAGATAGGATCCACCAGAAATAACGTCACTGTTGTTAAGTAACTTGCTCTTCTAAAACATAAATGAGATATGTAGAATAAAAGAAGCACAATATAAGAAGTGTCAGCTTGTTTTGCTGATTCCAGCAGCTATGTTGCTGCACTCAATAGAAAATTAACATTTATTTACACATTTCTTGTAATGTACACTTTCTGATGGATATTTCTAACGTGCGATTGTTTACCTTTTGGATCAATCCATCCAGGCGCCAAACAAAAAACCTTCCTTCAACAGCTTCGGTGTGCTGTCAGGTGGCACCATCTGACTCAGTGGTGACTCAGTCGGGCCTCGTGAAGTGGCGACATGGAGGCGCTTATAGGCGTCGCCCATGTGTTCTGACCTCAGTTCCTCTTTTTCTTTGCCATTCTGCCCAGATCTGGAGCACTGCCATCAACTTTATTGGTGTGTTTTTTCAACTGATTTTGCAAAACTAAATTACTTCAAGAGTATGTTGTTATACCTCCACCTGTAACTACAGTGTTTGGGCTGTATCATGCCTCTTGGAAACAGAAAACAGATGTTAGTCATGGACCAACACGCCTGTTTTTAGTGCCTTATCTCCAAAAAAAACTCAAAGTCCTGCGACACACTACCCGATCATCCAAGGGTCATCAAGGAGCATGAAGCTAAGCTCTTTTTTGCCGAGCATAAGTATCCAGGCTTGTTCCTGCTGCTGGTCGTCATCCTCAGTAAGTCCAAGACAAAGTTGAAAGGTAGGTCTTGACACAAGCATAAGACGTCCATGCAGGACTCCACCCCTTCCACAATTCCCACTCCCGGGAACAAAACCCAATCCAATTCAAAAGCTCCGACTCCGATAGCATCCTCTGACTCTGATCCAAATCTGAGGTTTAAGTCAATGTGCCTTGAATTTCCCATGACAATGTCAACTCTGAAGTAGACCGAGACCTTTAGGGAGGCAATGTTGCATTTATCATGGATTGGGCTGGGTTCTTGTGACCTGCCTTCAGGCCCCATGGTTTCAGGCTTCTCTTCCAGGGGTTACTCATCAATAGTCATAAACACTGAATAATCCGCGCCCACGAGAACTAGGATTACTGGTAAGTAACTTATCCTTCTCTACTCGGACTGCCTTTGGTGAGCCCTTCCTCGGCACAGACTGATGCTGTTTGGTCTCAGCTTGCTTCTTGGTCGGTGCCAGGCAGCACCTCTGCCACAGGCCCCACCAGTAATGCCCAGCTTGCCACCAGCCTCTGCTCCAAAGGCACCAGTTTTGAACTCTGCCCAATTACGATGTTGGATTTAGAAATTACTTCAGCCAGATCTCGATTGATGTCACGCTACTAAATAAAGGGCGTCCAATACATCTACCTTTCCCTTGCCTCAATGCCAGTACTATTGGAGGTTGAGAGCCATTTTTGGTTCTCAGTCTGATGTACATCACTGGCTTGAACAGGTTCCACACAAGGAAGCTGACAAAGAGGAGGCAGAAAATGTACTCCCTCCCCCATTATATTGATGCTCTATGTTGGCCTCTCCCTTGACCTACAGAATGCTAGTGATTTAGAAACTTCACCTAAAATTGAATTGGATTTGCCATTGGGCCCAATACTGAGGAGCTGGTGCACCCTTTGTGTTAGTTGTTAACAATGTCATGGAGGACATGGGTTTACAAATGCCCACGTTGCAAACCAAGGCAAATGTACTGACGGAAATTATGCAGCCTGTGCCATCAACTATGCTCTTCCAGCTACCTGGCCCAAACCGTATTAGCACCACCTGTGAGCTGCCAAATCGCTCAGTGCCACAGGCTTGCTCCCGGAAACTTATCCTTACTGACACAATATTGGACTCCAGAGAGTCTTGTTATTCAGGCTTCGACGAGCAAGGTGACCCACATTTTTCCACACTGCTTCTGACAGAGTATCAAAGATGCCCGACACACCAGGCAAAACATTTTCTTCTTCTGCCAGTTTGGCAGAACACACCGAAACTAAGCACAACGCAACATCACCAGTACATCTCTGTAGGAAAGTGCCCTTTATTGTATAGTCACCCCCCACACACAAACACACCTTTTGCTTCAAATGCTGATGGTTCTGACTCTGATAGTGCACTGGAGTCTGCTGCCCAGACCCCAGTGCCTGTGCTCTCACCCAGTTCTGTTATGTTGTTATGTTGACTTGGTAATCCCAAATTGGCAAAGACTTTACCCTCTTATAAGTCCCTAGTATAAGGTACCAGGGATACCCAGGGTATAGGTGGTAAAGGGGTCCCCAGGGCTGCAGCGTGGTTTTGTGCCACCCTTGGTGACCCAAGTAAACTAATGACAGCAGGCCTGCCATTGCAGACTGCAGGAGCAGTGTAAACTGTTCAAACTCTACTGTGCCCTCACCATGTGTGGCACCGTCAATGCACTATGTTTAATATATGTCAGGCATACCCAAGGAAGGCCTCCTCAGCCCAAGAGGCAGGGTGCATTATATTCAAGGTGTGACATAAAAGTGCAATCCTATATGTCCCTATAGTGGTGTTCCCCATTGAAAACTACTATAAAGTGTTAGCAGTCCATCGTATAACATGGACTGCGAACCAGGCACTCTCGAGATTGGCAGCTCCATTATGGTACCACTACAATATGTCATGTTTGTTATCAAACAACGTGCCTTCTTACCTCACACGATTATCGTGCCCTGACAGATGTGGCATGCACCCAGGTTGCACTTTCCTACAATCTCAATGAACCCCCTGAACATTTAAAGACAAAAGCTCAAAGCTGTATTTCTTATCTTAAGTTACTTTACTGTCAGGGCCTCCAATCAAAAGAAATCTCCAGTGATGTCGAGGATAACGGGCGTGAGTTATGGTGGGGGGCGGGGGTGTCTGTGTGTCTGTCTGTGTGTGTGCACCCGCACCCGAGGGTCGGTTTGTCCATCTCTGAGTCTCTCGCATAAGGCAGGACCAGGCTGCCGCCTTGAGCCCCACCAACAACTAGAGGCCAGAATCCACATCCAAGTTAAAAAAAAAAGACCCTATAGCCCCGTGTCAGGAGCGCACGCAACATGCCGCTTTGCACAGGGATGCACTTTACTCTCTTGCACGCACTCTTCAAATCACGGACACTTGAGTCTGGAGCTGTGACGCATGCACATTCTGCCCCTTCGCACAACCCACTGGCATACTTTCACTAATGTAGCTCTTTGTGACTTTCTTTTAAGGTTGTTCAGCTTTCTGCTGCATGCGGCTTTTTGCGAATGTGAGATTGCACGTCACATTTTAAATGCAATTATTCCGTTTGAATCGTTTTAGGATTTTGGTATATAGATGGATCCTTTTTGTACCTCGCAATTTTGCTTTAAAAAATAGTATTTGAAATGGAGCGTGATATTCGCTCTCCATCTGCCTTAAACAAAAAAAGCCTGCTCCGTGCGCCGCGTTTTTAATAGCCCGGATCATTGTTTGCAGCGCGAGCGGCGGGCCCTTTGAATGTGCGTGCAATCTGTCGCGTCCTCCTGGTGTATGCAGACAAGATGTCCTGCCGCCCGCCTGCAGTGCGGGCTGCAGGTTAATTAATGGGTCTGGGAGGCCTCTGCTGCCCTGACAGGCCATGTGTGAAGCCTTGGACAGTGGGACCGGGGCTCTGATTAGAGCGAACAGCTGCTCATCAGTGCATGGCCACCAGACCCCAGACATGCGCGGAATAAGAAGTGGATGCCTCTCCCTCAGAAGCCTCTTGAAAGGAAATTGGCTCTTTGGATTATCCTGCGCCTGAAAACAACGTGCTTTTGTTGCTCCTGCAAAATAATTTCTAGATATTTGCTTAAAACGATGCTCGGTTCATCGGTTGGAACTGAGGCAGAGGGGCTGATGCATAAATCACTCTGACATACCGTCTCCCTCTCTCTCGGGACTGGTTGCGAATGATTACACTGCAAATGGGGACGGAAAACACTTTCCCCCAAAATACTATCACTTATCATCTTTAGTAAAGGACCAAAACAGTTGTCTCTTCATGACGCAATAACCCTAACCAATGTGCCACCAATCATCCCAGCCCAGTTTTGTTTTTTTCCTGGCTATTGGTCTACGGTTTGGCCTGTGCTCCTCCTCTTTGCGTGGACTTAGGTTTTGATGCCTCCCCTTTCTGGAAAGGGCGTACTCATTTCACCTTTGAAATTCTTATGAGCTTAAAACATGGCTCCCTCTTCCTCACATACTGTGGAAGACCGGCTTCAAGCGATGCACACGGTGCAGCGGGTTGTTTTTGGTAGCTGATTTTCACAATTTCAGTGAGTCCTTTCTGTGAAGGTTATGAAGGAAGAGACTTATGGCAGGGTCTAATGTAGTTGCTCTACCAGAAGAGACCATCAATTCGTAGATTGGGTGTGGTGGTCTTTTCAGCATTGGCTATCAGTGCCACAGTTATCTCAACCGCCCATTCAAAAGGTAATTGTTGTAACTTAATGCATCCTCCCTTTGCCACAACCATAGATTAGATACAACATATGTGTACCCGATGCACATGGCATCAAAACGCTTAGATTTATGGACGCCTGTCACACTCTTTATTGATGCTAGTGCCCGACGATCTCTGTCTCTTACTCCTTTCCAGTAAGAAGTGACTAAACCTCCATGACTTCCTTCATGTTGATAATATATAGTTTAATTATATACAATTTGTGACTGATGTATTAGCATTGAGTATAATTATCCCTTTTTACATCGATTTTCATGTGATGTTGATATTTGACTACATTATGCTTATTGGACTTACATCCACACCATTTATGCTTTATCAAAATTGCATTATCCCATTGTTTGTAATACCTTTACTTCTATTAGTATTGTATTTACTGCTTTAATGTATTCTTTTATCTCAATATATATATATTTTTTTAATGCATCCTCCCTAATCTTCCAAGCCCCCGCTGCTCACCCAGTGTGTGAGGTCACGTAGAATGTTGAGTGTTTGTGTTGGAAGGAGAGCCAGTTGAAGCTATGGGCTGAGCAGCAAGGAGGCTGCTCCTGGCGGAGCTTGCTTAACAGCTTACTTACAATCTTACCAGTAACTTGGAACTGACTATAACTGAGTCTTAACCCGTTGCGTGCGTTTTTCGGCCAACGGCCGTTGCGAGCACTGCCTCCGTAGTGCAGCGCACGTCCGTAGGCCGGCGCGGCCCTGCCCACTCCGCTAAACGGCCGCGTTAACGAGTTAATACCCTACACTATGGCTACTGGACTTCCTTCCATTACAACACTGGCGGCGATCAGGAAAAGAAACTGTGTGTGAGGAACAGGAGTAAGATCTGGAAAGTAACTAGAGGAACTAAGAAGATTTCCAAAGAACAGAGATGTAAGCCTCTGATGAAGAATGGCGCCTGGCAGCCCCACCGGTGTCTAATTACACCAGATAGCCACACGTCCAGGGCAATTCAAGTGGCCAGCGTAAAGCGTGCAGCAGAGGAGATTGCTGTAATTTAGTTTACAGGTAGCAGTACATGAGAATGAACTTGAAATTAACCGGCAGGCGCTGTTAACAATTATTTTTTTGGATTTTTATTTATTTATTGACATTTGTAACAACAATGCACATTCAGCTGGTTGTATCAGGGCCGAAGTATCATAAAGCATCTTTGATCCAAATGTGCGTCCAATCTAACAAAAAGAAAGGGAAACAATTTCAAAAACAGACAGGAGGCTTAGTACATATCACACATCACCGAGTTGAAGACAGTAGGCAGTGGGCCAGTCCTCATGGTGGGCTCACCATATCAATATACTTAGCAGCTACTCATTTTGAACCTGCTGTGAGCGGCCTATAAATGTCAAGTTTCAATAACCATGTAATAGAGTTGACCTAATCTGGGTGCGCATCTGCAAGTGGTTCCAGTGACTGGGCAGTGCGAGATGTAACTCGGATAGGAGAAGCTGGAATATCTTCCTGGCATGTTTTTAGCCAATCTAGGAAGGGGCCCCATATATCTTTTGGCCTGGAGGCTATAGGCATTAGCTCTCAGAGTCGAGAGTTGAGTGTGGCTGAAAGTGACATCTTGAATCCAAGCCTTTACTGCGGGTGCTTTTTTGTCCCCCCAATGTATGGATACTCTGCGTTTAGCCTCAGGAGTAACAAAGCATGTAATTTGCGGTGCTCGGTCTTAGTTTCTTTTACATAACCCAAAAGCTCATTGTCTGGCTAAGGTTCGCTGGGCACCCCTAATATTTCATGAATTTTACTAAAAATGGAAGTCCAGAAGGAGGCAATGAGTGGGCAGTACCAGGACAAATGTAAAATGGTGGCAGGGGCATGGCCACATCTCCAGCATGTCTCATCTGGCCTCAACCCCATGCTGTATAGCTGGGTGGAGGTTCTGTAGAACCTGTGCAAGTATATAAAATGAATTAATCTCAGTTTATAATTGGGTGAGAGTAGCTGGAGTTGGCCGCAGTAGAAGATCCTCTCTTCGTCCGTTAACTGACCATCAAGCTCTTCATTCCAGCTCTGCTGGGCTTTAGGTGTAGCCAGAGGTGCTGTGGCTTCCATCGAGCAATACATTCTTCTTATTAGTCTGCGGGAAACTGTCAACTGCTCTAGTACTGGTAAGTGTTTGGGGCGTTTTGGAAAGCTGGTATGTAATTGCGTGCAAGTGGCTCTAATCTTAAAGTAGAGGAAAAGCTCTGAAGATTTCTTCGAGCCCACGACCATAGAGTCCAGGGGAACACAAATTGTCTTCGGGGTACAGATCGCGAATGTTTCTAATCTAGCCCTATTGATTTTGCCAAGGCCACGTTTCCATCAGCCATGGCTGGAAGTTGTGGGTTACGAGATGGCGGGGGGGGGGGATATGGTATCTTCAAGCCAGCTCTGATGCATAGACTGTCCCAGGCCCACCTTAGGGTTTTGACTGTATCTATCCCGTCCCTCTGCCTTTTGTATTTTTGATAAATAGCCACCTGAAGGGGAATAGGAGCTGCTATGTCCATCTCGACAGCCACATGGGGCTGGAACGGGACAGGATGTAACCAGAAATGCAAAAACTGAGCTTGTGTGCAGTACGCATATAATGGCATGTCCGGGGCCCCTAACCCACCCTGCGTGAGGGGGAGAGTGAGTATTTCCCAGGTAACGCGTGCTTGTGTCTCTGCCCAGATCAAGGAAATTATGAGAGACAGGAGAGTGTTAAAAAAAGACTTGGGTGAGTGGAAGTTAAATATTGATGAATAAATATAAAAATTTGGGCAAACAACCATCTTCGCGATGGCTATTCTGCCGGCAAGAGAGATTGTCAGTCTAGCCCACACCTTAATTTTCCCTTGAAGCCAAGAGATAGCACAACCAAAATATCGATTTCATATCTCTTTCTCATCCTGGCTTAACCAAATGCCTAGATATTTACCGAGCCATCCGCCCATTTCAACTGGTATACCGAGTCGAAAGTTTTAGTAGCCGTAGTGGGGGAAACAGGGTAAATTTGGAACAATTTATATATATATGCCTGAGAGGCCACCAAATTGTGTGAGTTCCCGGAGTAGTGGATCTAGGTTGACATCTGGGTCAGTTATATACAGCGTCATGTCATCTGCATATAACGAGATCAGTAGCCCCCTGGTGCTGAACCACAACCCTCTTGCAGCATGATGTTGGCGAATCCCAGCCGTGATCGGTTCTATCGCTATGGCACACAAGAGCGTGGAGAGAGGGCAACTCTGACGTGTACCGCAGGATTTATAAAAGGGTTCTGAGATCACGCAGTTCATGCGCAGTCTTGCCGAAGTGTTGTGTATTGCAGTCTGATTTGTGCAATGAAGTTTGGACTAAATCCGATCCTCCCCAATATGGCGAACAGATAAGGCCACTCCAATGCGTCAAATGCTTTCGTAGCGTCCAAGAACCCCAAAAGCGCCTTGGCTTCAGGGTTCAAATAGTGCAGCACTGCGAAGAAGATGCGGAGGTTATGGGCCAGGAATAAACCCGGCTTGATCGAGTCTCCCAGTAACTTGGCATACATTTTGGCATCTATGTTAATTAAGGAAAGTGGCCTATAAGAGTCCATCTCCTGGCCGGGTTTCCGGGGTTTCAATACAGTCAGGATAATCGCTTCTCGGATGGAAGGGAGAAGTACGCCTGTATCTTGAGCTTCCTCAAATACCGCCAATAGGCCAGGCGCCAATAGGTCTGCATAGGCCTTATAGAACTCAGTGGTTAACCCGTCTGACCCTGGGGCTTTATCTGCCGGCAGACTGCCAATTACCTGCAGTATATCATTGGAAGTGAAGGGCTCATCCAGATATTACCTATGTGCCCTTTTCAGCCATAGTAACTCTATAGACTCAAGAAAGGGTTGGAGCTCCTCTGGCACTGTCTGGTTCTTGGCTGTGTACAACTTGGTGTAGAACTTTAGTGAATTCACCTAGAACCTCCAGAGGGCCTCTTATTATAGTAGAGTCTTCTCCTATAATTTCGGATATGTATGTAACCGTGCGTGGCGTTCTCAGCATATTTGCTTGGGTTTTTCCAGGTCTGTCGGCTTCCCCATATCGCCTTGCTTCTGTGTTTTTTCCCATAAATTTTACCTTGCGCTGTGCCTCTTCCTCAAATTCAGTGACTAGCTGCCTAAAAGTTGGTAATAGTTTAGGGTCTGCAGCGATACAATAGTTAGTCTTGTGCTCCTTGATATGAGCCTCGAGAGAGAGGCCAGCGTGCCTCTGATGACTTTGATCACCCTGGCGTGGCGTGGTATACATTTCCCCCGTATAACCACCTTGAATGCCTCCCAGAGCGTTGCGTGTGTGGACACAGAACGAGCATTCGTTTCAAAGTATTCTTCAATGTCCTTTTATATCTCCTCTTTAAAAGCGGAATCAAGAAGGGCATTCGGGGCAAGTCTCCAATTAAACATCTGTAGTGGGGTGTCAGGAATCGTCACTTGTAACATGCAAGGGGCCTGAACGGACAGAGTTCTGGGGAAGTTCTGGAGAAGTGTGTGCTCTCAGAGGTCCTGCCGCAATGTCTTGCGAGACTATCCAAAAGTCCGACCGGGACCATATCCCATGATACGCTGATACACGCGTACCTTACATTACCTCTGCGCGTCTCCTCCTCTAGATGTCTGTCAACCCTCCGTCTTGCATTAACGCGTTTAGGGCTTCACATGAGCTAGGAATCATACTGCGGGAGGTGCCTTTCCTGTCTAGTGTGTCATTGAGCACAGCGTTAAAATCACCTCCCCATGCTGTTTTAACACATTTGTGGCAAGTCATGAAGCGAACTGACAGATCTGGCAGTGCTTAATTATGCCTAAAGGTTTTTCTGTGAACTTTCCGAACTTAATTGGAGTATATACACCGTTGCGGTTGCGTTTACCTTCAAAGTTACTCACCGCAACGGCTCGAGCGACAAGATTGCACGGTGGGCGCGTGTCAGAGTATGCAGAGTGTATACGCTGGTGAGTGCAAGCTCCGACATTGGCTTGTGCTGGGAGCTCATGAGCCTGCAAGTTGCTTGGCTCGAGATTCCGGGATTGATATTTGTGTCGCGCGTGTCTATCTTGTGCACGTCACACATCAGGGTGCTCTGGATTGGTGTCGCGCATCGCCTGTTCACGTCACCCTACGGCGTATGGTGAAGTTTAAACTGCAACTTCTGATTGATGTGATGCACGTCGTCTTTGCTTCCCAGGATGCAACTATGGACGGGTGAGTCTGCACTGTGTAGGAAGGATTTATGTGGCTGTGCTGCTGTTGTGAGGTATTAGTTGCCAAGGAAGGTGCATGCTTGTCATGGGCAGCTCGTGGAATAGGGTCCTGGTCTCATGAAAAGTATTGGTGGGTGCGTTCAGTCCGGCGCATTTTGATGTGTGTTGCTAAGGTGTGTCTGCGCATTGGTGCCTGTCCACGTCGCAGGAAGACTAGAATCACCCTCTAGTGGTTGCGACGTACGGGAAGGACTGGTTGGTGATACCTTCTTAAAGTGGACCGCAAGCAAAGGAGCAAGCCGGCTATCGACAATTGGACCGGATACAATCTGCGGTACTTTTAAGCAAAATAGCTGTGCACTATTGTGCTGATTTCATTCAGGTGAGAAATCGCTCACAGGGGAGGACTTTGATGGTTTTGGTCACATTTATCCTTTGCCATCATAAGTTTGGTGATGATGCTATGCTATGTTTTTTTCTAGTTCTGGTATCATTCTGCTGCCATGTTTTGTTTCATGCCATGTCATTTCTGCCTAGATGTGTTTGTTTTATGCAAGTCTGATCTTCTGCATGTGGATGTTTTTGTATCCCCAGTATGGTGTTGTATGAGTGTTATGCCACTCTTATTTTGCTGTCTGAGTGCGTTAGTTATAGCTATAGCATGTAGATTTATTGATGCTATCACTAATTTCCTGTATATGTGTATTTGCCACGCTTGTGTGGAGGTCTAGAGTTTTTACCCCTGTTTTGTAAGGTGTGGGGCATTTGTTATGCAGAATTCTGTTGAGCTGTGGGGTCATGTACCCTGGAGGGTTTTACCTGAGACTTTGGTCCCGTCAGGTATGCAAAAAGTAGTGTGTTGTCAGATTGTGTACCCCAGAGTGGTTTACCCGAGACTTTGGTCCAGTCAGGTGTGCAAGAAGTGATGTGCGTAACGGAGACATGTAACTTTGAGTGTTTTACCTGAGACTTTGGTGCCCTCAGGTGTGCAAGACATTTTTTGCGTTTTGGGGTAGTGTACCCTGGAGTGTTTTACCTGAGACTTTAGTCCCGTCAAGTGTGCAAGAAATGGTGTGCGTTGCGGGGTTGTGTGTGTTTTATCTGAGACTTTGGTCCTGTCACATGTGCAAGAAGTTGTGTGTGTTGTGGGGTCATGTATCCTGGAGTGTTTTACCTGGGACTGTGGTCCTCTCAGGTGTGCAAAAAGGTGTGTGTACAGTAGGGGGTGAGTGAGGGTATTAGGCAAGGAATGCGTGGTGAAGGGGCGGTCGTGGTAGAGGCCGCTTGGTAGAGGCATATGTCGTTCAGGCATGCATTGTACCATCATATACCCTACCAGCCCTTTCATTGGCTCCAGGGTCCATGCCAGCCGCCTTGCCACCCTCGGTGCCAGCACCCCTGTCTGGTTACCCAGAGTTACCATCACAATTGCTACATGCCATGATAGGCAAGCTGAGGTCCGCTTTGATGCACTTTTTGGACCACTTCAGGCTTAGTTTGTGTTTATCCTAGTAGGTTCCCCCTCGCCACCATCCATCTCCTCATAGTAAGCCTCCAGCACCCACTTGCTACAGCTGGTTTTGGATCACCTGAGGACAACAGCATACCTGTTGTTTCACTTAGACTTTTCCATCTGATGCTCCATGTCTCACTTAGAGCAATTTCAGTACCTCCTGTCCATAAAGGCAATATTGGGTACAACATTCTGGAGAGCTTGCCCTCCTTCTTAGAGGGTCCAGGACATTCGGAAATGGTTCTAATGTTTTAGAGGGGCGTTTGAGTTCCAGTCCTGATGGATCTTCGCTTACTACGTCTGCTGGCTTCCTGCATTCTACTGATCACACACACATGCTGGCACATGAGGCTCTCCAGCAGTGCCTTCATCAGCAGCCATTAAAGCATGGGGGAGATCTGTCGAACACTGTCAGGATATCCCAAGATGCTAAAGATTTGAGTTGGTGGTCGGTAGAGGAACACCAAACGTCTGATGTCCTTCTGCCCCCTTCCTTCAATGGCCACAGTGGTGACGGACTCATCCACCCTTGGGTGGGTTGCACACCTGGAGAATCTGAAGATCAGATGCCTTTGGGCTCCAGAGGAGCAGGTACTTCACATAAGTCTGCTCAAGCTGTGGGCAATTCACCTGATCCCGAAGGCATTCCTGCCCACCCTTTCCGGCCGGTCCTTCCAGATCTTGCCAGACAATATGACTATGATGTGGTATGTCAACAAGCAGGGAGATGTGGGGTCTCATTTTCCCTTTTGGGGAACTCTGACATTCTGGGCCTGGGCATGTATGCATGCGATCTGGCTGGTTGCCAACCATTTGGTAGCCTCTCTGAATATCAGAGCCAACAGCATAAGTTGGAGTCACCTTGTCGACCACAAGTGGCATCTTTACCTACAGGTGTTCCAGAGCATCTATGCCCAGTGGGGTGTCCCTCAGACAGACCTCTTCGCCACTAACACTCTCTGACCACAGTTTTGTGCCCTTCAGGATCTGTTGCAAGGAGCTTTGGGAAGACGCTTTTCGGTTGAGGTGAAATGTTCCATTTCATGACACCTTTCCACCCATACCCTTGATTCCTCAAGTTTTGAGGAAGCCCTAGATTGGACAAGGAGGGTATAGTATGCAGATCTCCTGAGACTCTGCCTGTGCCCTCCGCTCCAACTACCTCTCAGGGCAGACCTCCTCTCCCAGTCTGATAAGCTGGTTCTGCACCACAACGTTCTGAACCCCCATTTTTTATGCCTGCATATTTAGCAGTGGCATCTGTGCTCCTTCCATCTGCTGCCAGAGATGTTCAAGGACATGTCAGCTTGCCACCTCTCCACAAAGTCCGGGTGAGCTTTATCACATGGCGCACAGACTCCAAAGGTGCATTTATCAGGCCTCCGATTACTTGCCTTCCTGACCAGCGTTTGTTGTTTACATTTTCAATTTTTATGTGATTTTTGATGGGACTCGCATACATGCTTGCTCTTACACATTTTGTGATGACTTACTGGGATCTCAATTTTAGTGCTTGATTTATATATTAGTGGGACTCCCGTTGTCCCTCCGAGGCAGAGTTTACAAGTACTCCGCCAAGATGACGGACTTGTGCCACCTTATTTAGATGTGTGTTGGCTTTACTGCCGTCCGTGGCGACAGAGTGTTATCCGTTGCGTAAACTGTTCACTGCTGCCAACACGGTGGACTTCTCTGCTGGCTATCATTACTCTATCGCTGTCAGGGTGGCTTGATTGCCAGAGCCTATTACAACCACCTCTTGGAAAAGGCAAATGTGGGTCAGAATAGTTCGTAGAGTGAATGCCGTAGCAAACAACCTACGCACACAGTAGTCGATTTTACAGATATTTAAACAAAACGTTACACCTTGTATAATGCTATTTCTACATTAAATTACAAATAAATTATCCCAATAATGTGTAATGCACATGTTTATGATTTTGTAGTATAGGAAAATGAGCTGCTGTCAGCTCAGAAAT
The DNA here is from genome assembly GCF_964204655.1 of Triturus cristatus. Classification (NCBI taxonomy): domain Eukaryota; kingdom Metazoa; phylum Chordata; class Amphibia; order Caudata; family Salamandridae; genus Triturus; species Triturus cristatus. The sequence continues at coordinate 334,167,053 of NC_140582.1, forward strand.
AGTAGTTCTACATAAATCAGCAGGAGCTACAAACACTTTTTCTATAACTGAAGTCTTGTCTTCCCCATTCTGTAGAGAAGAGTCTGAGTTCTTTCAAACAACACATTAGACAATTTATATTTTAACAAATAGGGCAAGACAAAGTCTCACTCGATGCAACAATTGGCTGTTCAGATGTAAACTGGGTGATTACGAACATCTTTCCTAAGAGGTTTCCTCTGGTTGCAATATCTGTTAAAACCCTTAGCAGATGGTTTCTTTTTCCTCATGAATTACATATAGTGCAATGGATTTTCCACTCATTTTCTTAGGAAGTAGGCGTTTGATAAAGGGCAGTTATTGTTAACCTCAGTCTTTTCTTGTCTGGAAGTAGGCGAGAATTCTTACACACTTCTTTGCCGATCTCCATCTCGCCTGCACCGCATATAGCAGGAGATAACTTGCTTTTTCTATCCAAGCTCTGGCTATAGTGTTTATGGACAGAGACTAGATGAAAAGCCTTTTGTCCTACTCTATCTGCTTCACCTTTCAACTCTAATTCGACCCTTCTCTATATTAGCACATGTTGAGAAGGGGTCGGGAAATGCAGACTGAATCCTGACTTGTAATGAAATGATGAAACATGGGGTAGCAGCTAAGAAGCATCACTTAGTACATTTCCCCTTTCCCTTCCACCGGTTGTCCCATAGTGGCACTCCTGGGATCCCAAGGACGAACCCTGACATCAATCTCACCAGGTCCTCTTAGTAAAATAAAACCGTCATTGGCAAGACTAATAAGTTTAGCTATTTTTAAAGAAACTGTGGCATTCACGTTTTCAGGCCCTTCCTTTTCCTGATGCTAGGCTGCATGCCTAAGGGCCATTACTATAAGTCCTTGTAGTTCAACACAAGTGCTGTCTGTTGCAATCCACAGTGCCTTAAGCCTTACTAAAAACCTCATAGATAACTTGCCCTTTTTTCATTAAAATGCAGGTGCAAGTTATACGCACTGCAGAGTTCAATATGTGGGTAATGTATGGTAGGGAGGCTAGGCATGTAGGTTAGGTATGCTGTGTTGTGTAGGCATGGTAGGTAGGTAAGATTGTAGACATGGAATAGTAGTTACGGGTGGTATGGTTGGTAGGTACGTATGTTAGGTTTGGTATCGCAGGTGGTTCCATTTTGTTGGATTGGGTATGATAGGTTAGGTATGAAAGGTAGGTCAGCCATAGTTAGTATGTTAGGTTAGGTGAAGTATGATAAAAAGGTTTGATAAATAGGTATGATAGATTTAGTTATATTAGATTAGCTATGATAGTTTGATTAGTTATGGTTGATTGGTGTAATGGCTATGAACATTAAGGTGGTTTTCTTATTGTATGTTGGGTAGGATTGGTTAAGTATGGAAGATAGATGTGTTAGGCAGTTAGGTTGGGTATGGCAGGTTGGAAATAGCAGGCCTGTAACATAAATTACATACAGTAGGTATAGTACGTACGTAGGATTGGTTCGGTATGGTAGATATGTTATATAGCTATTTAGGTTCAGTATGGGAGAACATTATAACGATTTTGTCTGCGATTTAAAAGTTTGCTCTGTTAAAGTATTTTCTAGACATTTTGCTTTCAAAACGTGGCATTACTAATAAGAAGCACAAACATACTCTTTTTAATCAAGCACACTTTCTTTAGATGAGTAGTTTATTATATTTGATGCTGTAGATTATTTACCCTTGTTGCTCACTGTTCACATTATGAAATATAAACAAAATCCAGACACATACGTGAAGGTGAAAAATACAATGTATTAATAGAATTGTATGTAGGTGCTTTTCTATAATAAATGTAGTAGGGATTAATATAAGCCTATTTGCTGAACATATTGCATTTGCAGAGTTAAGCTGTAGCCCCAATGAAAAGTGTTATGAAATTGAGATTGAGAAATTGAGATGTTTGTCTAGAAAGTGATAAACTGAGAAGACACACACTGCAAAGTATTGCATAGTACATACTTTTGTAAAGGGCCAGTATTTCCATTGCTCGGTATGAAAGACTCTATGTCTGCACATCTGTACCCAGTGAACAACAAGCATTTGCAATGCAATAGGTCTCGCATTTATAAGAGTTTGAGCTATTGGCATTGTAAAATTACAATACCTTTTATTTATGTTTTGGTTTTAAAACAAATAAAAGGCATTGTCATTTACAATGTCAGTAGCATAAACTTGCATAAAAGCAGTGTGTGGCGTGCAGCAGTGTGTGGCGTGCAGCAGTGTGTGGCGTGCAGCAGTGTTTCGTGTAGCAGTGTGAGGCATGCAGCACTGTGTGGCGTGCAGCGGCGTGCAGCGGCGTGCAGCAGTGTGCGGCGTGCAGCGGCGTGCAGCAGTGTGCTGCGTGCAGCAGTGTTGTGCTGCGTGCAGCAGTGAGTAATGCAGCAGTGTGCAGCAGTGTGTGGCGTGCAGCAGTGTGTGGCGTGCAGCAGTGTGTGGCGTGCAGCAGTGTGTGGCGTGCAGCAGTGTGTGGCGTGCAGCAGTGTGCGGCGTGCAGCAGTGGGTGGCGTGCAGCAGTGTGTGGCATGCAGCGGCATGCAGCAGTGTGTGGCGTGCAACAGTGTGTGGCGTGCAGCAGTGTGCGGCATGCAGCAGTGTGTGGCGTGCAGCAGTGTGTGGCATGCAGCAGTGTGTGGCGTGCAGCGGCATGCAGCAGTGTGCGGCGTGCAGCAGTGTGCGGCGTGCAGCAGTGTGTGGCGTGCAGCAGTGTGAGGCGTGCAGCAGTGTGAGGCATGCAGCAGTGTGCTGCGTGCAGCAGTGTTGTGCAGCATGCAGCAGTGAGTAATGCAGCAGTGTGTGGCGTGCAGCGGCATGCAGCAGTGTGAGGCCTGCAGCAGTGTGCGGCGTGCAGCAGTGTGCGGTGTGCAGCAGTGTGCGGCGTGCGGCAGTGTGCGGCGTGCAGCAGTGTGCGGCGTGCAGCAGTGTGTGCGGTGCAGCAGTGTTTCGTGTAGCATTGTGTGGCGTGCAGCAGTGTGTGGCGTGCAGCAGTGTGTGGCGTGCAGCAGTGTGTGGCGTGCAGCAGTGTGCTGCGTGCAGTAGTGTTGTGCATCATGCAGCAGTGAGTAATGCAGCAGTGTGCAGCAGTGTGTGGCATGCAGCAGTGTGTGCCGTGCAGCAGTGTTTCGTGTAGCATTGTGTGGCGTGCAGCAGTGTGTGGCGTGCAGCAGTGTGTGGCGTGCAGCAGTGTGTGGCGTGCAGCAGTGTTTTGTGTAGAAGTGTGTGGCTGCTGCGTGCAGCAGTGTGTGGCGTGCAGCAGTGTGTGGCATGCAGCGGCATGCAGCAGTGTGAGGCGTGCAGCAGTGTGAGGCGTGCAGCAGTGTGAGGCGTGCAGCAGTGTGAGGCGTGCAGCAGTGTTTCGTGTAGCAGTGTGCGGCGTGCAGCAGTGTGCGGCGTGCAGTAGTGTGTAATGCAGCAGTGTGTAATGCAGCAGCGTGCAGCAGTGTGAGGCGTGCAGCAGTGTGTGGCGTGGTTTGTAAACAACAAGAAAAGCGGACATCAAAGGAAGGGTGGGAGGGAACGAGCATATGGGGTGTGAGTTATAACAAAAGTTAATTGTTGTATGAGGATGCAGGAAGTGAGGCCGAGTGCGCGCTGGCGAAAGCAGTCTGCTGCTTTCAAGTCCGATGCCAGATGCCAGCTTTGCGCTTGAATGCCTCACATGCACTGGCCATAAACCGCATTCCTGAGGTCTTGTGCCCCTTACTAAATCTCTCTGAATGCGTGAGGCGGCGCATGCGCAGGAAGTAGCTGGTGGCAAATGGAATGCACGTGGTTGTGCGCGCAACCGCCACCCGATCCGCCTGGGAAGCCTTTGGGAGCATCTTCTGAAGCTCCTACCTAAGTCTCGCTGAGCGATTGCTTACGCGATAGCCAGGCGCGTGGTTGTGCGCGTTACTGCCACCCGATCCGCCTGGGAAGCCTTTGGGAGCATTTTCTGAAGCCCCTACATAAGTCTCGCTGAGCGATCGCTTACGCGATAGCCAGGCGAGACCTAAAAAACGTTGCAGATCAACCATGTTGTTAGGGCACCAAACGAAAAGAAATTAACATGCTAGGGCAATTAGTGAATAGCACAATGCATTTATTTTTATGACAGGCTAAGGGTTCCAAACAGCAAGCAGTAAAGCCATTATTCAGCAGTTGTTGTCAGCAAAGTACATATAATAAAGAGCTCAAAATAAGTCTCATTTTCAAGCTGCACTTCATATTGTGTCTGCGCTGAGTAAAATGGCTGCTTGATCCCATCACAACAATGTAATAGGAACACAAATGGGAAAAGGTTACATCCTCAAAATGCCAATGCCTTCCCAGCCAGCCCATCCAAGCAATGGCAAACCAGGGAAAGCATATGGAAGTCAAAGGCAGAAGCCCACTCTCTCTATAATTTACATTTCTTTTTGATGACAATAGATCTCACAACATAGCACGACCTAAAAAGGAGGTGCACATTAAAAGTTTGCAGGAAGCATGAGAAACTGTTCTGTTTTTTTGCAATATTAAAGAGCTTAGTTATACTTTTTATTGAAGTATGTAGGATTTTCTCTGAACTAACTGACATGAACATTTGACAAGACATCAGATTGCTCTATTGTGATGTGATGGAATATGAGACTTCTCGCCTCTGCTCAAGGGCACCAGACCCAACCACAAGCCACTGGCATGGAGTACAATTATATTGTGTATCTGAAAGAAACACGTTAGTTAGATTCCTTACCTTAGAATATCCCCTGGCGGCAGACTGGATCCGGAAAATGTTTTCGTCAGCAGTACCCCTGCCCGTTTGTAGCCGTCGTCTGCAGCTCCGCGTCCGTCGTCAGCGTCGTGATCGCCGGGATGACGTCGTCGGAGTACTTAGATGCCGCCCTCGCTCGCTGACGTCAGTTCTTCTTTTTTCCACGCCAGCAAACGCAGATCCGGGAAGAGCGTACCCTTAGTCATTTTTTGACTAACTTTTTGGACATTTTGTCTATCTTTTTCGAGTCGACTTCGACTCCTAGTGCCGGTAGGGATGCCCGGGTTCAAGCCGTGTGACGTCTGTCACCGACTGATGTCGGTTACCGACCCCCATCATCGGTGTCTCTACTGTCTTGGGGCCGACCACGATGACAAGCCGTGCCCCGACTGCTGGGCCTTGACGTCAAAAGCTAGGCGGGAGCGGTCCCGCAAGCTCCTCGAGATCCGGCAGTCGACTTCGCGCCACTCGAGGGACCGGTCTCGGAGCCGCAGTCATCACCACTCATCGGGATCCAAATCCTTGCACTCAGTTAAGTCGAGCCATGGCAAAAAGAAGTCGAAGAAGCGACATCGCTCTTCTGACTCCCCTCGCCGGTCGCGCGACTCGGCCGAGGGTTCGGGTGGCACCACCTGCGCGGCTCCGCCGGAGCCGCAGGAGTCGCATCCGGCCCCACACCCTCCGGTCCCTGGGCTTCATGCGACTCCGGGCGAGATTCTTCGTGGCCATGAGGACTCTCTACCCGCCGTCGAGGCCTGCCGGCGCGCCTCCGGACCCCGCAGGTCCGACTGGTGGTCTTAGCGAGCCGGCGGCTTCGGCCCCGGCAACTTCGGTCCCGGCGCCGCAGGCACCCGTAGGATCCAGGTCGACGCCAGTTAACCTCACGACTCCTCCGCTGGCACCGACCCTCATAGTGTCGCTCCTGGCGCCGTTCTCAGACGACGCCGTCCCTGGTTTCAGTCCGGGTCCGGCGTCGGAGCGGTGCCGCTCGGCGCCGTCTCCGGCGTCGATGGGTGGGGAATTTACCTATGACCCGGCTCCGTCATTTCTGCCTGTTTATCAGGACACGGATGAAGGGGAGGACTGGGAGGGGTCTGAGGACCCTCTGGCACAGCAGTGCCAGTTAAGTAAGGACTGGGCAGATGAGCTGGGGGAGGCCAGTGGTTTAGACACTTCGCCTGACACTGGTTTCATCTCTCCTCCTTCCATGGCTACGGAGGAGGGTGCTACTTATGCTGTGGTGCTGCGCAAGGCGGCCAAGGCCTTGGGCCTGGAGCTCCCTGCAGCAGCCGGAAGGACTAACCTCACTGAGGTGCTTCAACCACCAGTAAGCTCTTCGAAACCTCTGCTGCAGTTTAATGAGACCCTCACTGATGTTCTGATGGGCTTGGTCCAAGCCCTCCAAAGTCTCTCCTGTGGATCGGACCGTGGCCCGGCGCCACCACTCAGCTCCAGGCGACCCCTACTTTCTGTCCGTACACCCCACCCCTGAGAGTCTGGTTATCCAGGCCTCCACGTCCCAAACCGCCTTCCCGTCCGCACCTCCGGATCGGGAATCCAAAGGGATAGACAGTTTGGTAAGAGACTGTTTTTCTTACTCAGTCTTGGGTTGTGGTCCATTAATACCGCATGCCTTTTGAACCGTTACACCCACTCTCTGTGGGATACGGTGGCGGACGTGCTGCCCCAGTGTCCAGAGGAGGCCAGGACACGGCTCACCCAGGCTCTTGCTGAGGGGCGTGATGCAGCACGGTATCCATTAGATGTGGACTTGACACCACTGACTCGCTGGGTAGAGCGATTGCAATGACTGTGGTGATTCATCGTAATGCCTGGCTGAGGTCCACAAACTTTTCAGGGGATATCCAGAGCACTCTCATGGACAAGCCCTTTGATGGCCGTCACCTTTTTGGCGACAAAGCAGATAGCGTGCTGGAACGCTTTAAGGACTCCAGGGCTATGGCCAAGTCCTTGGATCTGTCGGCCCAGCGCCAGCAAACTTCTGATTTTCGCCCCTTTCGTGGCCAAGGAAGGGGCACCCCCACATGTTCGTCCAGCCACAGGCCGCAGAGCCAGCCTCAACGCGGTCGCGGACGTGGATTCCGCCGTGGCGGAGCAGGGGGACAGAGAGCCGGTCAGTCCACAACCGCTCCCACAGCATCTGCCTCAAAGTCTTCCTTGACTGAGCTTTCAGGCCCATTCCACGCCGGTGGGAGGCAGAGTTCGCCATCACCTGCTCCACTGGAGTACTATCACTTCGGACAGGTGGGTGCAAATCGTCCGAAGGTGCTACACCCTCCCCTTGGAGGTGACCCCTCCAGCCATGCCACCGCAGTACCACCGCATGTCGGGGGATCACTTGCAACTTCTGCAGGAGGAAGTTACGGCCCTCTTGGCCAAGGGGGCCATCGAGCACGTTCCAGGCCCAAAAGTAGGACGGGGTTGTTACTCCCACTACTTTCTGGTTCCCAAGAAGGGCAAAGGGGACCTACGCCCTATCTTGGACCTCAGGAGCGTCAACGCCTTCCTCCGGAAGGAGAAGTTCAAGATGCTGACATTAGCTCAGGTTCTGGCTGCCCTAGACCCTGGAGACTGGATGGTAGCGTTAGACTTGCAGGATGCTTATTTCCACATCCCCGTCCTGCCGGCCCACCGGCGTTACCTGCGGTTCACGGTAGGCCATGAGCACTTTCAGTTTACCGTTCTTCCCTTCGGCCTCACCAGTGCCCCTCGGGTGTTCACGAAAGTGATGGCTGTGGTCGCAGCTCATCTGCGCAGATTAGGGGTTCCAGTCTTCCCCTATCTCGACGACTGGTTGTTTAAGGCGGACTCGCCCCGAACAGTCGTCTCCCACCTCCAGACTACGGCCGACCTCCTGCATTCGCTGGGGTTCTCCATCAACATGCCGAAGTCACATCTGAGTCCCTCCCAGAAAGTCCTCTTCATCGGAGCGGTCTATCCTCCCGAACAGCGGGTTCTGGATATTCAGGCTGTGATTCCGATCTTTCAGCCTTTATCCCGAGTTACGGTCAGGATGGCCCTACGGCTGCTGGGTCTGATGGCCTCCTGCTGGTACATCACGCCAGGTGGCGGATGCGGGCTCTGCAGTGGCACCTGAAGTTCCAGTGGACTCAACATCAGGGCAACCTGTCCGACCACGTCCTGATCTCGGAGGGCACTGCAAGACAGTTGCAGTGGTGGCTCACGGACCTCGATTGGGTCAGTGGCAGATCCCTCTCCCTACCCCAACCAGAGCACGTAGTGGTGACGGATGCGTCCCTCCTGGGATGGGGGGGCCACATGGGAGAGGCGGAGACCAGAGGCCTCTGGTCTCCGGCGGAGTCCCGGCTCCATATCAACCTATTGGAGCTACGGGCGATCCAGCTTGCACTGAAGGCATTCCTTCCCTCTGTCCGGGGAAGTGTAGTGCAGGTGTTCACGGACAACACCACCGCCATGTGTTATTGCAACAAACAGGGCAGGGTGGGGTCGTAGAGCCTTTGTCAGGAGGCTCTGCGCCTCTGGATATGGCTGGAACATCTGGCCATCACCCTGGTGGTTCAACACCTGGCGGGCTCTCTGAACACCAGGGCGGACAAACTCAGCCGTCGGTGCATGATGGATCACAAGTGGCGTCTAAACTCTGACGTGGCGCAAGGTCTCTTTCTGCAGTGGGGAGAGCCTTGGTTAGATCTATTAGCCACCGAAGAGAACGCGCAATGTTATCAGTTCTGCGCGTTGGAATTTCCAAGGCGGCACTTGCTCGGAGACGCTTTTCGTAGCGAGTGGAGTTCCGCCTATACCTCTTCTGCCCAGAGTGCTGAAGAAGATCAGGCGCGACTGGGCCCAAGTCATCCTTGTGGCTCCGGATTGGGCACGAAGATACAGGTATCCCGAGCTACTCAGTCTGTGAATCGATCCCCCAATTTGACTGACTCTTCAGGAGGACCTTCTGTCGCAGCAGCAGGGGACGGTTCTCCACCTGAACCTGTCCAGCCTCCACCTCCATGCGTGGAGATTGAGCGGCGGCAGTTGATGCCATTTGACGTGCCTCCTGAAGTCTGTGATGTCATTCTGGCAGCCAGGCGTCCCTCCACTAAAACGGTATACGCCTGCAGGTGGAACATGTTTGTGGCATGGTGCGCAGCAAAGGCTGTGGATCCCCTTTCCGCCCCTCTTTCTGAGGTTCTCCTCTTTCTCCTTTCCCTGGCCCAGCAGGGCTCTGCTCTGGGCACCATCAAGGGATATCTTTCAGCTGTTTCAGCCTTCTTGAGGCTTCCTGATCAGCCTTCTATTTTCAAGTCCCCTGTTGTCAATAGATTCTTGAAAGGCATCACACACGTTTCCTCCAGTTCCTTTTGTGATGCCTCAGTGGGACTTGAATCTGGTTCTTACTTTCCTGATGTGCGCTCCCTTTGAGCCACTTCATAATTGCCCTCTCCGTCTTCTGACTCTTAAAACCGCTTTCCTTGTTGCCATCACCTCTGCCAGAAGAGTGAGTGAGCTCCAGGCTCTTTCCTCTAAACCTCCTTTCTGTCCATCCGGCCAAGGTTGTTCTGAGGACTCGTCCTTCTTTTCTTCTTAAGGTGGTTACTGCCTATCACATCGGGCAGTCCATTACCTTGCCCACCTTCTTTCCACCTCCGCATCCCTCGAAAGAGGAACAGAGGCTCCACCGTCTGGATCCAAAACGTGCGCTCTTCTTTTATCTGGACCGCACAACAGTTCCGGGTGGACGACCAACTCTTTGTTGGCTACGTGGGCGCTAAGAACGGACGGGTGGTGCACAAGCGAACCATCTCTCGGTGGGTCGTTTTGTGCATTAAGGTCTGTTATTCCTTGGCTAAGAAGGATCCTCCTGTGGGGCTGAGGGCCCATTCCACTCGGGCCACAGCGGCTACTACTGCCTTGGGACAGGGAGTCCCTCTGCAGGACATTTGTCAGGCAGCTACGTGAGCCTTGCTGCACATGTTTGCCAAGCATTACTGCCTGGACAGCCAAGTCCGGAGAGACGGCTTCTTTGGCCGTTCCGTTCTCCAGGACTTCCTGGTATGATCTTGGTTCGCAGACCCACCACCGGGGTTGGTATTGCTGGGGTATCTATTCTAAGGTAAGGAATCTAACTAACGTGTTTCTTTTAGATGCACAAGTTACTTACCTTCGGTAACAATATATCTGTAAGAAACATTAGTTAGTTAGATTCCTTACCGCCCCACCCATCCTCCCCGTTCTGCGAACCGATATCTAGGGTTATGGTCATCCCTTTCAGGGCCCTAGTTTCATGGCACCAGTGTCGGTTTCTTGCATGGCTCTGCGTTCCTGGCTTGGAAAGCTATGTACAGAACTGACGTCACCGCGCGAGGGCGGCATCTAAGTACTCCGACGACATCATCCCGGCGATCACGACGACGGACGTGGAGCCGCAGACGAAGCCTACCGACGTGCAGGGGTACTACTGACGAAAAATCTTTCCGGATCTAGCCTGACGCCTGGGGATATTCTAAGGTAAGGAATCTAACTAACTAATGTTTCTTACAGCTATATCATTACTGAAGGTAAGTAACTTGTGCGTTTGGATGCCTTTGGATGTGCTTTGCAACAGTGTGGAAGTACTGTTCCGCCAAATTAACAAGATCAGAGCTGTCAAAAGGCCCATCAGCCATTCTAATAGGAAAATGAAAACTGACAGAATACAAAGTCCAACTGACACTCGTTGCCTTATTCAATGAGAATGCCAGAGCTCTAAACAAGGCTAACACTCTGTGGCTAACACTAGGGCCACTGGGACATCTAGATGGAGAGATTCGTAGGGGATATCCCGGTCCCCAGTCTGCCCCAGGAAGACATGGAACAATTGGACAAAAAAATTGGAGTTGACAGACATTGTTGAGTCTTTGGCCAAATGAAGAGCAGGAAAACCGTGGGGCCCTTGGGTTTCCCACTGAATTCTTTTACATATCTACATACAAAATTGTGCAAATCTCTGCTTCCATTGTATTAAGAGGCTGTATCAGGGGAGCCTTTCAAGTGGTATCAGGACGGCTAATTTCGTTCTGATACTTAAAACTTGTAAACCACCTTAAGACTGGGTGTCGTATAGGCCCTTTTCTTTGCTCAATATTGAATCTTATTATCGGCAAAGGTTTTGGCTAACCACCCATACCGTGTAATCGAAAATCTGATTGACTGAGGCAGAACAGTTAGGCTTTATGTTACATAGGGCTGCTGTCCTAACTTGTGACATCTATACGGAGCCTTGGATAGACGAAGAGAGCACTGGAACGAGCAATCTTGTTATCACTGGATGCTGAAAATGAATTCGATTGACCCGAATCGCCATATTTGCTGGGGGTCCTTAGTATACAAATCCAGTGGTGCGGGTCCGGGTCAATGAAATGCTATTGAGGGAGTGTCATTTAAACAGGAGGACGAGGCAGGGATGTCCGCTTTCCCTGCTACTATTTACATTAGCAATTGAACCACTTGTAGAGTGGTTAAGGGGAGACACACTTATTCTGGGTCTTCCTTGGACTTCGAATTGGATGGATGCCATTTCTTTGTATGCAGATGAGATGTTATACATAGCAAATCCGCCGCCCTCAATCCCTAGGGTTCTTGAACTACTCTCTTTTTGCAAGACACATAGGCGTACATATAAACTGGTATAAATCAGCCGTGCCTCCATCTAGAAATTGGAAAATGGTGAAGGATTGCCCAATAAAGTGGTTGAAAGGGGGCTTCAAATATTTGGGCATATACATTATCAAAGATCCTAAGGAATTTGTGCAACATAATCTGGACAAGATACCTTCAGAATTTAAAAAAGGTGTGGCCCGATGGAGGAAGCTTCCTATGTCCTGGCTGAGTAAAGTGACACTATATAAAATGATTACCCTCTCAAAATACCTGTCTATGATATAGTTATTGATGTAGTATAATTCCTATTATGGTATGGTGAACTCCCTAGGATTGTTTTAAATACAATGATGTGTAGCTCATATGATGGGGGATTACATTGCTAGACTATTATTTGGCAGTTCAGTTATTGGTAGGCAATGACTGGATGTTTGCTATGCCAAATGAACTCTCCTTCGGGGCAAACTGGTAGGCCATGGCCCATAGGGATTCCAGAGAAAGCAGTTATGGGAGAGGTTACCCCAGGCATGAGTAAGCCTGAACGAATATGGTTATTAAAATATGGAGAATCGCCACCCACAAGACAAGTTGTCGAGGAAAACTTGAATTTGAAGATCCCTTATGAACTTGGCCGACCTATCGGACTTGGTGAAATTAGAGGGATTCCAGAAATGGAACCTGCTGGGTATCTCCAAAATTGGTGATATACTGGGCACACATGGTGTGTTGCCATGTAGTGAACTCTGAACGCAGTTTGACTTCCAATATTATAAATCACTACAGGTCTGCCATGTTTGGGCTAAATATGTCTCTCAGATGCAGCTTATAGAGGAAGAATCACCTCTATTTTAGTGAGCCCACTACATAAACATGCAATCTCCATGATCTATAAAACTTTATCATCCAATTTCCATCAACCTTTGACTTGCCTCCTGGATAGATGTGAACAGGATATGGGAATTATAGATAATGCTGATTGGGATGACACCTTTAAATACCCAAGGGAGATTGTAATTTGTGCTGGTTTCTGGTTGTTTCAGCTTAAAATCTGCATCAAGCATACTACATCAGAACCAGATTGTGATTATAATGAAAAATGTCTGTGGAGTCGCAATCAATAGAGAATGTTAGTACACACATTATGAGAATGTCCAAAATAACATTTTCTTGTTAGGATTTCACCTTCACCACCAGATGTTGAGTGACCAAATTGGAATGGTACCTGAGTACGCAGCTGATGGGTCTGGGAATCTGGGGGAACCAAACATTGCCCTGATGCACATTTCTGCTCTGTAATATTGCTTTGATGGTGACCAGGTGAGATATCATAAGCTTATGGGGGAGCTATGAGACACCCACTGGGATCAGAATATGGATTGATGTATGCAAGCAAAGAACTTTATATGTAAGGCACCAGGATGCCCCCAGAAATTCATAAAGATTTTGGACCCATGGAAGGATTGCTGTGATTCATTGTGACAATGCTGAGAGGAAGATAAGGTGGTAAGGACGTGAATAGTAGTCGCAAGGGGTGGCTGGACTGGGGAGGACCCAGTGATAGGCCATAAGTTCCTGCTTGGGTGGTAATGGTCATAAAAATGCCCCAAATCAAGAATGAGGACTATGTCTAAGGTAACCCCTAGCATATATGATGTCATCTTAATCCTATTATCTGTGATGCCATTGCTGATTGCCATTTTTTCTTTTTACTTTTTCATATCTTTGAAAAATTATTTAAAATTGTTTACAAATAGAAAAAACTTGTCGACCCTTTGAAATGCGTTGGTTGGTAATTAACTACATTGTTGTTCACTTATGATGCTGCCATGCAGTAATATCTAGAATGCTGGTGAGCCTAACACAGTTATTAGGCATATTCCAGGTTTTCTAGAAGGTTAGTAATCAATAAAAGTTCCACAAAATATACAGCTTTAAGCGCTCATAAGTACTTTAGGAAAAACATTTCATTGTTCATATCTTCACATGCTTGAGTCCTTTCCAGTTGACAGGCTGGAAATCCCACCAACTTTAAATAGCTGTAAAAAGTGCCAAAATGGGCATAGGCCTCAGGAACAGTGTTTGTTTAATTGCATATCCACCTCATTTAAAACAAGCTGAACTTCGGCCAGTGAGGTGGAAGTGCCAAGCTCTCCTATTCCACCTAGAGGCCAGCATAGCTCAGATTTCTATTGCACCTCATGTGTTAGGGTGTCTCTGAGAAGAGCTCTGTTCTAACCTTTCATAGACCTTATCCTCCTACTTTCTTGGTCTGCAATGGGATACAACCCCCAGCCCTATGTTCAGCTTTCAGTGTACTTTAATATGTTTTTGGGGTGCTGTTCTGGGAAATCAGTTTGTGGGCCAGGGAGACTTTTTCCTCTGTCACCAACTGTTATCATGACTGACAAAGAGAAAAAAATCTCTTTTCAAATACTGCTCTATTGTGGACAGACAAGAAGCTATACTGATGGCCCACATGAACAAGGTCTGTATTTCCTTTATCGAGTGCACCAGGTTTCATGTTGTGACATTTGTAAAACCTTTCCTTCAAAGCCTCTGAAGGATCAGGAGATGAGGTGGGCACTGGAAATCAGCAAATGCCCTCCAAAGGGGCATGCCCCCTTCTCTGCGGGTGAATCCATGATAGGTGCTCCACCAAGCACTTCCACAAAGGCAGCTCAAATATGGAAACATGGCTTTCCAGAGTTGGACTTGCATCCTAAAGCATATGCAGCCACCTGCCAGAAAAAACAGTTTCGCCCAAAAAATATTCCAGACAAGAGGAGCACCAGCCTACGTAAAAACCTACATGATGAACCAGCTACCTTGATGTCCTGACTAAACTCCAGTCCTCGCCAGTGACTTCTTTGCCATCATCCTCAACAGTGAAGAAAAAACCACCGTTCTCAACGACATTTCCATTGTTACCTATGAGATATACCTTCTCAACAACAGTGAAGAGATAGTCGTCGACCACCGGACCCTCGCAGACGATGACAACACCTTCCACTCTGAGTCCATGACTCTATAAATGACCACTCCAAGGATATCTATTCTTCTGCGGTCAACTGTGTCGACAGTGAAGCCATCAACGACGTCTTCAACAGTGACCCTTCTTTCAATATCGATGGAGAACCAACTGATAATACCTACCACCTCATCAACTACACTGTCAAAATGTTCTTTTTGACACCAGTCACTTTTTCACCTATACAGGTGACTGCAAGTCTTGCCACCAAGATTCTGGATTCTGAATTGGAAGTGGATTTCAGCAACCAGTACACCTCTCAGACGACTTATAGCCGTACACAACTGAATGTGCATGAAGCACCTGAGTTTGATAGAGATCCCTTGGATGAAGAGGATGATACCGTGTGCATGTGTTATCAGTCACCGACCTTTGTAGCTGACAACCCTCCTCAATCCTTTGGTTTTGTTGTTGCTAAAAAAGACTTAGAGGACATGTGGTGGCTTCTTGCATTTTTGTCAACCTTGCAAGAGATGATTAATATCTTTCAAACATTGCTTCCTATGCAGCCTGTCGGACAACATGTGGCCACTATGCCTCCACCGCCACTTACGCTACCTATGCCTTCTCTGCTGCCTTCACCTCCAACTGATCTACCTCCATGACTTTCATACTATCACTGATCACTCAAACCTCTATGGATATGTGAGACGTGGGGCTCATTGGATTCAGTGTATTCTGATTTGGAGTAAGAGGGCTTACTACCATTAAAGGACGATGGAGGTATTGAGTATATCATAGCAAAAGAGTGTGACAGATTGTCTGTCTGACTAGGCTCCCCTCCAGATGACATAGCCCGTTTTCATGCACTGATGAAGAAAGTGGCTAAGAAAGTCAATCTCCCATCGCAGTGGAGCAGTAATGCGTCCTACACGACTTAAAGGAGAAGCTATGCACAGCCATTAGGTCCATACCTATACTGGACTTTGTTTGGTCAGAACTTGTAAAAACAAGATAAAAGCCACCCTTCATAATTTTGTTCGTTTTTAATTTTGACCAGGATATTCAGGTGATGAAAAGCGTTGGTTAGTACCAGTCATCAGACTTGTAGGGAACCACTATCCCATCCATACAGGCACTCACAAACCCACTCACTCACTCATATAAACACCCACACATCCACTTAAAAACCCATACAACTACTCACGCATCCAGTTACACGCCCACACAACCACTCACACACTCATACAACCACTCACATCCCCACACAACCACTCACACCCCCACAATCACTCACACACCCACTTACACATCTATACAACTACTCACACACCCAGTGACTCTCCCATACAACCATTCACACACCCACTTAAAAACCCATACAACCATACACTCTCACTCACACATCCACACAACCACTCACACAACCATGCGCTCACTCACACACTCACCCAGCTACTCAGAAACCCACACGCTCACCCATACAACCTCACACTCACCCATACAGCCACTCATGCACCCACTCACACACCCACTCACACACCCATGCTGCCACTTAGACACCCACTCACACACTGATACAGACAGTCACACAGCCACTCAGATAACATATGTTAAAAATAGTATCACTCATTCGTAGTACACCTAGTATACTAATTTAACTTTTGTAGTAGGTTAGTATATATATTTAAGACTCATAAACTCTTATGAGTCATGAGTGATGTCATCAGTGATGTAACTGACCATGTCATGGATGATGTAATATGGGAGGTCATAAGCAGTGCATTGCGGGCGCGTTAAGTTAGTTAGTTCAGGTAACTATAACTTCTGAATTTCACTGGTTTTGTACGAGTGAAATCTGAGCCCAACTATAATGTCTCTGTAACCATTGGTTTTTGCAGTGAATTTCTTAGGTTTTATTTAGTTATATTACCTAACTATAACGTCCCTGTAGCCACTGGTTTTTGCAGTGATTTTTTTAAAGTTTTTTAAAATTCTATCTCATTAAAATAACATCTCTGTAGCCACTGGTTTTTACAGTGATTTCGACGCTTTTTTAAATATACACACACAACGCGTTTCAGCCGTAAAGGCTTTTGGCAAAGGCCTTTACGGCTGAAACGCGTTGTTTGTGAGCAATAAACTCCCCACGGATTTGAATTGTGGGCCGCCTCATTCCTGCGCGGTTTGAATCCTTCAAGATTATTTGTGGCTTTCGCTACCACGGCAGGCACCGGCACTTTGAAGGCAGGCGAGCGGCGTGTGGCGAAAACTTTTTGGGATATTTTTTTTAAACTACACTGCCTGGCACTGTGTCCAATCCCCTACCTCCTTAGACTTCGAAACTCACAAAAAAACCAAGGGTTACAGGAACGTTATAGATGGGTTCTGATTTCACATGGTCAGGGTACGAATACCATGACCCTCTAGCTCTGGTGCTGGGGGCCCTTTATGGCCCTGGGGAACGCCGCAAGCCAGGGCTGCCTCCTGCTATGTCCCAGGGTGCCAACCCTCTGGACATAGCTTTTGCTTGGCAGGAGCTTTACCAGCTTCCGCCAAGCAAAAGCAAACACTCTGGTTCCAACAGGCGGGAGCTGTCAAAGTGCTCCTGCTTGCTGGAAAGCGGAGGTTTCCTCTCTTTCCCTGCCCAGAGATATGCGGGTAGGGGAAGAGATTAAATGCTGGCTCCCACAGGAGGCGGGGAGCCGGCTGGGACCGCGGGTGCCTTGAGACTCCCCCCGCAGCCCCCATCCTGCACTGTGGCTGTCCTGGCTGGGACCAGGGCACCCAGGGACACATGGCCGGGCTCCGAGGGATTGGGCCCCTGGGGCGGAAATCATTCTGGGGAGAGCTGATTGAATTAAGGCCGTGCCCCAGGGGATGGGGTCCCTGGTACCGAATCGGCCCAGGGAGGTGGGCTGCTTGGCCCTCCTCCCCATTAAATTACGGCCGGGCCCCAGGGGATGGGGTCTCCGGGGCCGCAATCAGCCCAGGGAGGGGGCCATGCATCTCCCCTACCCCATTAACCAAAACAACAAAACTGACCCCCACTGGCTATGGATTAATCTATTTATACATCATAGTACATTAATCCTGTATGTAAATCAGTATATTTCTTATTTCTTAAAATTTTAATCTCATTACCATTGTATTTTCTACACCATCACCTCATTTCATTTATTTGTTGGGTGAAAAAACAACATGAAGTTATACAGCAACATGTATAAAGATGGAAGGCTGGTAGGAATCCAATTTTTTTAATTGACTGTTTTGTGTGTGTTTGATGTGCTTTGGGCACACGGTTTTTAATTTCCTTGTAGCGCCATTTGGCGCGGGGAGGTGCCTGGCTCCCTGTTGTTTCTACTTGTTTTATGAGTTCGTTTCACCTTATGTTTTTTTGAGTCTTTATTTTAATTAGTTTACTTTTACCAGTAGCGTCACTTAGGAAGGGAAGCCTCCCTGATTGGCGTGGGCCTGCTAGACTCTGGTTTGGCTCTGGTTGCCTTGCCCACTTTCTCCCCCGAACAGGGATTCTTTCCAATTTTCGCCCTCACGAGGCGGGTACTTGAGGATGGCTGAGGTGCGATCTCAGAGAGGGCGCGCCTAAGGCAAGCCCGTCTGCGTGCATCCACACCCGGCGGGACCAGGGTGCAGGACCCCGGCCCGTTCGGGCCATTCCCCATAAGGTACTCGAGCGATGAGCTCTGCCATCTTGCCCCCCAATAACTGAGGAGTGCCAGCACACTATGCATATTTCCAAAGGTGGCTCCGGTTGTGGTAAGGGCATGTTTAGCTTTAAAGGACAGCCCACGGGGTTTCGGACTGAAGGAGTAATCGGGCTGGCAGCCAAACTGTTACACTGTTTGGCAATTAGCTGCCACTTGCTGCCTAAAAACAAAATGGAGATCTTTGATCTCCTCTCTGAACATACACCTAATGTACTATTTTAACCGAAACGTGACCCTCTTACATATTAAATGCTATACCTAACAGGTATGGGATTGTAAGACGTAACCGTGCCTCACAGAGAGGTGGCTGAATCGCTATTATCTTCAAACAATCTCTTCAGTGTTCACATATGGATATAGCCAACTGTGAAGCGCTTTTCTTTTTACTTTTACTCGATCCTGCAATTTTACTCTTGCTGATCTTTTAGGATATCTTGCTCTTGGACCAGCTATGAAGTTTAGTACCGCACTGGCGGATCTGTTACCGTCCTTTTCACTACACTATAAACACCTTTTACTGTTAAGTAATTTTAATTTGCACTTTGACAAAGCGTGTAGTATGGCTGACTCTCTGATTGAGGATCTGGATACACTACAACTGATACAGCAAGTTCACACCCCCACGCATCGGTTAGGCCACACTCTGGATGCAATTTTTTCTAACTCTTCTTCCATCATTGTGAAAGACCCTATTACAGTCATTTGGTCAGATCATACCGCCATACTCTTCCTGGTATTTCTATCAAAGCCTGCTTCTGTGTTGAAAGGATTTCTACCCTTTGAATCTCGTAGAGGGGCCAAACTCTCACCTGAGGTTTTTACGAGCGCACTCCTGCTAACCGATCCAGTGTAAGGGGAGGATGCAGATGTGGTCAATTCTGGTATGGAGAGCTGGATAACTGCGACCCTGGATAGAGGTCCAGATCCGGGCGACACGTGCAATACCAACTGCAGAAAGGTTTAACGAGGAGTTGGCACGCCTAAAAAATCTTGCAAAAACTTGGAGAGGATATGGCGGAAGGAGTTTGACGCTAAATGTAGGACTGAGTACAAAGTTGCGATAAAGCACTACCATAAACAGATACGCATCGCACGCAGGGCCTTTTGTGCTCAGAAAACTGAGGCCTGTAAAAATTCTACAAACAACCTTCTCCATGGTAAAATGCATGTCCTCCTTAGAGTGGGTTGCAACCTGCAACACCCCTTCAGTCAAGAGCTGCAATGGGATTGCATTTTTTTTTTTTTTTGCGAAAGAGGTGTCTAAAATCTATGATTCCTTTCTCAGGAAGTCAGAGATTTTCATTTCTGTGAAGCTAGATTTGAGGCTGCTCCCCCAGGGGATGGTCGCCTCAATTTTAAAGTTCCTCCCAGGGATGAACTGGGGGTACTCCTGGGGAAAGTTAAGTCAGGCTCCCCTCTGCTCTGGACCCCCCTTCCCCCCAAAAAATCTTCCTCCAGGGAATGGATGCCACCTTACCTCTCTTGAGCAATCTGATCTCCATGTCTTTCACACAGGCCATGTACCTCTGAAATGGAAACAGGCGATTGTTGTGCCTCATCTAAAAAAAAATCTTATTTAGATCCTTCACAGATGGATAATCTGAGACCAATTTCGCTGCTGCCCTTTTTCGCAAAAATGACGAAAAACTTGTTAACAGTCAACTAATTAAGTTTTTAAGAAAACTGTGGTGGATTTGCTATTGACGATCTGCACATCATTGTGTCTCCAAAATAACTACAGCAGTAAATTCAGTCTTGGGTGCAATCTTAGTGTCAAACACTCATCCACCTAGAGTGTAACAATCTGGATAGACAGAGAAAATTAAAAATAATTGACCCTGCACCAGAACAAACTATTTAGAACAAGACACAGAGGCACACCATATGTATCACTATAATCCAATGTGTATCCAGACACTCAAATGTAACCATTTCATCATTTCAATGAAGAAGATTCCAGATTGGTCGCTGTAGATCATTCAGAAGGTACTTTTATTTCTCTTTCTGGACATATAGCAGCCGACGCGCGTTTCGCCCTAAACAGCGCTTCCTCAAGGCTGCAAGTTATACATAAAAACATATATGTTGTCGCATATGTATATACAGAAAGGTATTATTTTCTTTTTTATAAAACACAATATCTACTAGTGAAACAATTTCTTGTTGGATGATCTTGTCATTAATTAGAATATTCATATAGGGATATCTTTTATGATTTGTGTCTTGGATTTCACATATGGGTGATTGGTGGTTTTGGTTTACCAATATTATTTTATTATCATCACAATTTTTTTTTCTTTTTTTCTGATTTTCACTAGTAGATATTGTGTTTTATAAAAAAGAAAATAATACCTTTCTGTATATACATATGCGACAACATATATGTTTTTATGTATAACTTGCAGCCTTGAGGAAGCCCTGTTTAGGGCGAAACGCGCGTCGGCTGCTATATGTCCAGAAAGAGAAATAAAAGTACCTTCTGAATGATCTACAGCGACCAATCTGGAATCTTCTTCATTGAAATGATGAAATGATTACATTTGAGTGTCTGGATACATATTGGATTATAGTGATACATATGGTGTGCCTCTGTGTCTTGTTCTAACTAATTAAGTTAATAGAGGCCAATAATCTGCTACACCCTTCGCAGTCAGGTTTTTGGGTTCACCATTCCGAGTCTGCTATATAGCTGGCTTCTGAATCACTCAATTGCTGTGCCGATGGAGGTCAGGTGGCAGCACTAATAATGCTGTATCTGAGCGCAGCCTTTGACAGTGTCACATGGCCTCTCATTAGATCAGATTGGGGACTGCGGTGTCGGGGCTGTGCTCTGAGGTGGTTGGCCTCCTTTCTCCAGGACTGCGCTTTCCAAGTTCCTCAAAAACGTTTGTCTTCCGATCTGCTGCCTCTGACACAGGAGGTGCTTCAGGGCTCCTAGTTGAGCCCTAACCTCTTCAAACTTTATATGCGCCCCCGGGCTGAGATCATTGAGCGACACGTGACCATTGTGTCCTATGCCGATGATACTCAACTGATTGTTACCTAATCCCAGGAGGTGCGGTTACCCAGTTTAAGCTGTGTATCGCAGAGGTGGCTGCAGATGCCTCAGACTAAATGCCAACAAAACTGAGGTCCTCATTGTTGGTAAGTCTCCCTCCATCTGGACATTGGCCTGGTGGCCTGATGTAATGGGCCCTGCCCCAGCCCTTAAGGAAAAGGTTAAGATCCTGGGAGTTTGGTTCGATCTGAATCTATCTTTGGAACACCAGATAGCTTGTGGTGCAGGGATTTTTTTAATATTCTTAAAATACTAAGAAAAATCATGGACCTCCTCCGTGTTAGTGCTAGGAAAACCATTGTGCAGGCACTGGTGACAGCGCAGTTAGATTATTGCAATGTCCTTTACCTGGGGGCAACTCAAGGGAGACTTCAGAAGCTGCAGAAGGTCCAAAATGCGGCTGCACGCCTAGTGTTGAATTTACCTAGACGTGCACTCGCATGTCCAGCCCTTGCTACCTTGCACTGGCTGCCACTCAGCAAGAGAATTATGTTTAAAGCTATGGGCTGCTGCCATAGAATGTTTAATGGCAGGGGCCCACGATACTTGGTATCACTGGTGAAAGGCCCCAGTCTCAGGTCTTCAGGGAACAACATGGCAATGGTACCTCATGTGAGGAAAGCCAGGTTGGGTGGCTGGTCCTTTGGTTTCTAGCAGCGAAGCTCTGGAACTCTCTGCCTCTTCAGCTGAGGAAGGAATCTTCAGAAATAGTCTTCCGTAAGAGGTTAAAAACCTGGCTCTACTAATCAACTCTAGAACAGGTTCCTGTGGTTAGGCTGGGGGGCAAAATGTTAGCTGTTCTCGTATTCTGCTAGTAGGTTGGACTGTTGGTATGGTAGGCTTTTGGGGCTCTTTGTCTCCAGCGCGCTGACACGCCTTTGAACATAACCATGCGCTTTATAAATGTGGTTATTACAGCAACACATATAAAGGAGATATAATTCCCTGTTTACGAGACAAATATATACAACATACACTAATGTACATCAACATACACACAAGTAATTAAACAACTTTTAGAGAGTCCTTTCGCTAATTCAATAAACATAAGTAACCATAGAATTGATCATTAGAGTAGCTTGTTAGAGTTCATCAGTTGCCCATAGTGCATTTGAGGAGTGCAACAAGTCCTTTTGATTGGCCCCTCCTATGATGTTTCCACATCAGAATTTAAAAAAGGGGAGGAAATCACTTCCTTCTTTCGACGATGTTCACGCAGGGCCATTCAAAAGTTTTCCTTATGTCAAGTTTTGCCTATGCGTTTCGACTTCATGGGACACGGGGCGTACTTATTTTTGAAGTCATCATCAGGGACACAACTGATTTCTCTGGGGAGGGACTCGTTCCTGAATGTAGGATAATTATTGGAGGAGGAGCCGGCGCACCGTATGTAGCATAATAGCTTCTTTTCTCAAGTCTCTTTTCTTCGAAATTTCCACAACTAATGTGTCCTCACAGCTCCAATTTACTTGGAGTCATTCCGGCATCAGCGTTCTTAAAGTGAAGTGGTTTTTATAAAATGTATTCTTCTGAATGGCACATTTGTCATTAACGTGACCTCGCAATGCTTTGTTTCATTGTTCAAATTTTACAAGGCACTGGCAATTCTCCAAATAAAATGAATAGAGAATCAAGATTTCGTTAAAGACACGTAGGCTAACATTATGCATCAATCTTTTCATTGCCACTCCTACAGCACCTTCAAAGAACTTACAAACAATAAAGTCACAATCTAGAACCCGAACACAATAGTTCATAAATATTCCCCTTGTAGAACACTCTTCCTCTATTAAATGCGGTAAAACTCCTCTACTGTATACCTCTGAATCTCCTCTACTCCGTAAAACTGAAACTTCCAATCTTCTCTTGTCCATTGTGCATCTAAGAACAATAAACAAGCAATCCACTTTAATGCATTCTCATAACTATGTGTGTATTCCCTGTGAATTCTAAAATTTGTTAAGTTCACATAAAAGTTTGTACATATATAATCTTCTTCCCCCCTGCACTTTCCCTTTTTTTTTTTTTTTTCTTTTCTACACGGGAAGAGGTGGGTGGATAATGTTAGCTTCCTCGTCTTTAATGAAATCTTGATTTCTCCATTCCTTTCATTTAAAGAATTCCCATGTCATTTCAAGACCGGACGCTACAATTATGCATGTTGAAAGCCCTTCAACACCAGATGTGCCTTATGCTTTACCGGTCTAAAGTATTGCTTGCAAAAGTTCTTGCATTTGACCAATCAGCTGCCTTCAGAATTTCTTCCACTCTTCCATCAGACAAATATGCTTTACTTGCCATAGCACCTCTTAATGAATGGTCTACCACCATCACCACCACCATCCTACCACCAGCATACCACAACCACCCTAACACCATCCCCACCACCACCCTGCTGCGCACCTCCACCCTACCACCACCACAACCACCTTTGCCACCCATCTTCCCCACCTCCACCCTAACCACTATCACCACCAATCCCCAACCCACACTAACCACCACTACCCCACCCTACTCTAACCAACACCACCAGCACCATTCCCGAACCACCAGCATCCCTCAACTACTACCAGCACCCTAACAACCACCCTAACTGGCCTACCACCACCCAACCACCACCACCGACTCATCACCCTAACCACCACCACCACCCTACTCATCACCCTAAACACCACAACCACTCTAGCCCCCACTACTCTACATTAACCATCTCCTTCATCACACTCGCCGTAATCACTCCCACCCTTACCACCACAACCCCGCCTCCGCACCACCACATTACCATCATCACCACCACCCTCACCACCACTAGTATTCTTACCATCACCCTCAACACCTGCACCATAACTAGTACTCTAACCACCATCATCACCACCCTTACCAACCTAGCACCACTCTACCAACCATCCAAAACACCACCCTAACCCGCCTACAACACCACCTCTCCACCCTACCTCTACCACCACCACCGTTACCGTCATCACCACCACCCTAACCACCTCCCTCAAGACCTTCACCACCAATCCTCAACCCTCACTCACATTCACCATATTAACCACAACCCACCCTCACCACGACCATCTTTCAACCAGCATGACCACCTTAACAAGACTAACACCACCACCACCCCCACCACCCTCCCCATCTACCACCACCCTACCCACCAGCACTCATCCTCTCCAAAATCCATCCTCTCTACCACCCTACCATCACCACCACCCTCGATACCACCAACACCACCCTCAACACCGGCCCCCAACCCTCACATTCAACACACTAACCACCACCCTCACCAACCTAACCACTACCACTGCCGCCTTCCTCACCACCACCACTAGTCACCCTAACAACTATCACCACCCTCACCCCAACACCATAACCCCCACCATAACCACCACCACTATCCTAACTAGCTTACCACTACCATACCCACCACCCTAAACACAATCCCCTTCTTGCATTTATATCTCCCCTGGAGCATGGCCTCATTACTTGTTTCCTTCCACTTCTTACTTTTCAGGCACTTCTTGTTTCTTTTTGGTAAAGCCCTGCATGAAAGTGCATGCGTTTTCCATCTGTCTCCCTTTTGTACTTCTCTTTGACCCTCTGCCGCGTTCACTGTTGCTCTTGCCTGTGTGCTTCTTGCCATCCCCCTCCATGATGTGCTATTCTTGTGTGCTTCTTCCTCCGCATTGCTTTCTTGCCCATGTAGTTCTCCCCAATTCCATGTTATGCTCTCTTTGGCCATTTACTTCCACCCCCCCCATGCTCCGCGTTGCTCTCTCTTTGTACTCCTCCCTCCATGTTTCTTCCGACCCCACCCTCCGTGATACTTCACGTCCACCACATTGCTTGCACCAGCGCTCACCTTGTTGCTTCCCCACCCACTTTTTATAAAAATAAAAACTCTTTTGCACTGCTTTTTTATTTACCAATCCTACTCGGATCAATAAATAAAAGTAAATAAAGTACCCGTGCATTTTTTAGACTCTTGGTGCACAAGCCTTCAAAGTGACAAGCCACAGTGGTCATGTTATACCTCTTTTTCTTTAGTCATGATGCACAGCATTGCTAAAAACCACTGACAAAAGCCGATGGGGCCCAAAGATGAGACCTGTTAACTTTGCTAATGCTTATTTTATTCTTGTGTGCCTTTTGTGCAATGTCAGTCACTCTACTCTTTTGCAATTGATTCACTTGATTGTGTTAAACTCATGGGATTTGCGAAGAATTTAAGCTTGCACACTGCCCTGTTTGTTTACTGTCTTTGATCCCCCCTGCCATTTTTGTTTAGTAATTGTACACATATAGCTCCTGAGAATGGCAGTCAATGTGTAAGTCATTTATACATTGTCTTTACCTGAAAGCATATTTATCTGAAAGAAACACGTTAGTTAAATTCCTCACCTTAGAATATCCCCAGGCGTCAGGCTGGATCCGGAAAGATTTTGGTCAGCAATACCCTTGCTTGTCGCTAGGCATCGTCTGCGGCTCCGCGTCCGTCGTCGGCGTCGTGATCGCCGGGATGACGTCGTCGGAGTACTTAGACGCCGCCCTCGCGCGCTGACATCAGTTCTTCTTTTTTCCGTGCCAGACAGCACCGATCCGGGAAGAGCATACCCTTTTAGTCATTTTTTGACTAAACTTTTTGAACTCTTTTGGTTCTATTCTCGTCGACTTGACTCTGGTGCCGGTAGGGATGCCTGGCTTTAAAGATTGTGACTCCTGTCACCGACTGATGTCGGTTACGGACCATCATCGCCGGTGCCTCTATTGCCTGGGGGCCGACCACGATGCCGAGTCGTGCGCCGACTGCCGGGCCTTGACTTCGGAGCCGCAGGAGTCCCGTCCGTCCCCATACCCACCGGTCCCTGGGACGTACGCGACTCCGGCGGAGATCAGTGCCTTCCTCATGGCCATGAGGAGCCTGCCTCCGCCGTCGACGCCTACTGGCGCGCCTTCAGGCCCCGCGGGCTCGACCGGGAGGCCTAGCGAGCCGGCGGCTTCGGCCCCGGTGCCGTCATCGACTCCGGTCCCGACGCCGCAGGCCCCTGCGGGATCCAGTCCTGGATCCCAGTCGGCACCGGTCGACCTTACGACCCCTCCGCCGGCGCCGACTCCGGTTCCACCCCCGACGCCGTCTTCGGACGATGCCGTTCCGCAGTTTAGTCCCGGTCCGGGCCCGGCGTCGGAGCGGCGCTGTCTGGTGCCGCACCCGATGCCGATGGGTGGCAATTTCATCTTCCGCCCGGCTCCGATCATTCCTCCTGTCTACCAGGAATCGGATGACGGTGACGACTGGGAGGGGTCTGAGGACCCTCTGGCCTGGCAGGGCCTGTTATCTCAGGACTGGGCAGACGAGCTGGGGGATGCCAGTGGTCTTGACACCTCCCCTGACACTGGCTTCATCTCTCCTCCGACCGTGGCTTCGGAGGAAGGTGCTGCATTTTCTGTGGTGCTGCGCAAGGCAGCTGAAGCCCTTGGGCTGGAGCTACCTGCTGTGGCCGTGAGGACTAACCTCCTCACTGAAATGCTCTAACCGTCAGCAAGCTCCTCGGAGCCTCTGCTACAGTTTAATGAAGCACTGGTTGACGTTCTGAATGGCACCTGGTCCAAGCCCTCCACAGTACCTCCTGTGGACCGGAACGTGGCCCGGCGCCACTGCCCTGCACCGGGCGACCCCAGTTTTCTGTCCATGCACCCCACGCCCGAGAGTCTGGTTATCCAGGCCTCTACTTCCCAGACCTCCTTCCCGTCCGCTCCCCCGGATCGGGAATCCAAGACACTAGAACAGTTTGGTAAGAAGCTGTTCTCCTTCCTTAGTTTGGGATTGCGGTCTATTAACACCGCTTGTCTCTTGGACCGTTACTCCCACTCCCTATGGGATACGGTTGAGGACGTGCTGCCCCAGTGTCCGGAGGAGGCCCGGCTCTCCCAGGCTCTTGCCGAGGGGCGGGATGCAGCGCGGCATGCAATTCGATGTGGACTGGACACTATGGACTCGCTAGGTAGGGCAATGTCGACCACGGTGGCGCTTCACGAGTTTTTCTTAGGATGTTCAGAGCACCCTCATGGACATGCCCTTCGGTGGCAGTCGCCTTTTTGGCGACAAAGCGGATAGTGCGCTGGAGTGCTTTAAGGACTCCAGGGCTACGGCCAAGTCCTTGGGCCTCTCGGCCCCGCGCCCGCAAACTTCCGCTTTTCGCCCCTTTCGTGGCCAAAGAAGGGGCGCCCCCTCTTGTCCGCCTAGCCCAGGCCACAGAGCCAACCTCCACGCGGTCGAGGCGGTACAGGGGGACAACGTGCCGGTCCGTCCACATCTACCCCAGCAGCATCCGCCTCAAAGCCCTCCTAGTCCGTGCTTTCAGGCCCATTCCACGCCAGTGGGAGGCAGAGTTCGCCATCACCTACTCCACTGGCGTTCCATCACGTCGGACAGGTGGGTGCTGCAAATCGTCCGAAGGGGCTACTCCCTCCCCTTAGAGGCGACCCCTCCAGCCATGCCACCACATGTCGGGGATCGCTTGAATCTTCTACAGGAGGAAGTTACGTCCCTCTTGGCCAAGGGGGCCATCGAGCGCGTTCCTGGTCCAGAAGTAGGTTGTGGTTGTTATTCCCACTACTTTCTGGTTCCCAAGAAGGGCAAAGGGGGCCTACGCCCTATCTTGGACCTCAGGAGCGTCAACGCCTTCCTCCGGAAGGAGAAGTTCAAGATGCTCACCTTAGCTCAGGTTCTTGCTGCCCTAGTCCCTGGAGACTGGATGGTAGCGTTGGACTTGCAGGTCGCTTATTTCCCCATCCCCGTCTTGCCGGCCCACCGTTGTTACCTGCGGTTCACGGTGGGCCAGGAGCATTTTCAGTTTACCGTGCTCCCCTTCGGCCTCACCAGTGCCCCTCGGGTGTTCACGAAAGTGATGGCGGTGGTCACAGCTCAACTGCGCAGATTGGGGGTTCCAGTCTTCCCCTATCTCGACGACTGGTTGTTGAAGGCGGGCTCGCCCCAGGCAGTCGTCTCTCACCTCCAGACTACGGCCGACCTCCTGCATTCGCTGGGGTTCTCCATCAATGTGCCGAAGTTGCATCTGAGTCCCTCCCAGAAGCTCCTCTTCATCGGAGCAGTTCTGGACTCAGCGCAGTTCCGGGCCTATCCTCCAGATCAGCGGGTCCGGGATATTCAGGCTCTGATTCCCATCTTTCGGCCTCTATCCAGGGTTTCGGTCAGGTTGGTGCTGCGGCTTCTGGGTCTGATGGCCTCCTACATCCTGTTGGTACATCATGCCAGATGGCGAATGCGGGCTCTGCAGTGGGATCTGAAGTTTCAGTGGGCCCAGCATCGGGGCAACCTGTCCGACCATGTCTTGATCTCGGAGGGCACTGCAAGACAGTTGCAGTGGTGGCTCACGGACCGCGATTGGGTCAGTGGCAGATCCCTCTCCTTACCCCAACCGGAGCATGTAGCCGTGGCGGATGCGTCCATCCTGGGATGGGGGGGCCACATGGGAGAGGCGGAGATCAGAGGCCTCTGGTCTCCGGTGGAGTCTCGGCTCCATATCAACCTTTTGGAGTTGAGAGCGATCCGACTTGCACTGAAGGCATTCCTTCCCTCTGTCCGGGGAAGTGTAGTGCAGGTGTTCACGGACAACACCACGCCATGTGGTATTGCAACAAACAGGGCGGGGTGGGGTCATGGACCCTTTGTCAGGCTCTGCCCCTCTGGACATGGCTAGAACATCAGGGCGTCACCCTGGTGGTTCAACATCTGGCGGGTTCTCTGAACTCCAGAGCAGACAAACTCAACCGCCGGTGCATGATGGATCACGAATGGCATCTAAACTCGGACGTGGCGCAAGGCCTCTTTCGGCAGTGGGGAGAGCCTTGGTTAGATCTATTCGCCACCGAAGAGAACGCGAAATGTCAGCAGTTCTGCGCGTTGGAGTTTCCAAGGCGGCACTTGCTCGGGGACGCCTTTCGTCGCAGGTGTAGTTGCGGTCTGTTGTACGCCTTTCCGCCTATACCACTTCTGCCCAGAGTGCGGAAGATGATCAGGCGCGACTGGGCCCAAGTCATCTTGGTGGCTCCGGACAGGGCAAGAAGGTACTGGTATCCCGAGCTACTCAGTCTGTCGATCGACCCTCCGATCCGACTGCCTCTTCAGGAGGACCTTCTGTCGCAGCAGCAGGGGACGGTCCTCCACCCGAACCTGTCCAGCCTCCACCTCCATGCGTGGAGATTGAACGGTGACAGTTGATGCCATTTGACTTGCCTCCTGAAGTCTGTGATGTTATTCTGGCAGCCAGGCGTCCCTCCACAAAATCGGTATACGCCTGCAGGTGGAACAAATTTGTGGCATGGTGCACAGCAAAGGCTGTGGATCCCCTTTCCGCCCCTCTTTCTGAGGTTCTCCTCTTTCTTCTTTCCATGGCCCAGCAGGGCTCTGCTCTGGGCACTCTTAAAGGTTATCTTTCAGCTATCTCTGCTTTCTTAAGGCTTCCTGAACAGCCTTCTCTTTTCAAATCCCCAGTTGTTTCTCGCTTCTTTAAGGGCATTACTCACATGTTTCCCCCTGTCCCTTTCGTAATGCCTCAATGGGATTTGAACCTGGTATTGACGTATCTGATGTGCGCTCCCTTTGAGACACTTCATAATTGTCCCCTTCGTCTGTTGACGCTTAAGACTGCTTTCCTGGTGGCCATCACCTCTGCTGGAAGAGTGAGTGAGCTCCAGGCTCTCTCTTCTACGCCTCCTTTCCTTTCTGTCCATCCGGACAAAGTTGTTCTCAGGACTCGTCCTTCCTTTCTTCCTAAGGTGGTGACTGCCTTTCACATCGGGCAGTCTGTTACGCTGCCCACCTTCTTTCTGCCTCCGCATCCCTCGAAAGAGGAAGAGAGGCTCCACCGCCTGGACCCAAAACGGGCGCTGTCCTTCTATCTGGACCGCACCAAGCAGTTCCGGGTGGACGACAACTCTTTGTCGGCTACGTAGGCGCTAAGAAGGGATGGGCAGTGCACAAACGAACCATCTCTCGGTGGGTCGTTTTGTGTATCAAGGCCTGCTACTCCTTAGCTAAAAAGGAACCTCCTGTAGGGCTGAGGGCCCATTCTACTCTGGCCACAGCGGCGACCACTGCCCTGGGCCGGTGAGTCCCCTTGCAGGACATTTGTCAGGCTGCAACGTGGGCCTCGCTGCACACGTTTGCCAAACATTATTGCCTGGACAGCCAAGTCCGGAGAGACAGCTTCTTTGGCCGTTCTGTCCTCCAGGACTTTCTGGTGTGATCTTGGTTCGCAGACCCACCACCGGGGTTGGTATTGCTGGGGTATCTATTCTAAGGTGAGGAATCTAACTAATGTGTTTCTTTCAGATGAACAAGTTACTTACCTTCGGTAACGATATATCTGTAAGATACATTAGTTAGTTAGATTCCTCACCGACCCACCCATTCTCCCCGTTCTGCGAACCAATATCTAGGGTTGAGATCATCCCTTTCAGGGCCCTAGAGTTTTTTGGCACCAGTGTCGGTCTCTTGCATGGCTCTGCATTCCTGGCACGGAAAGCTATGTACAAGAACTGAGGTCAGCGCGCGAGGGCGGCGTCTAAGTACTCCGACGTCATCCCAGCTATCACGATGCCGACGATGGACGCGGAGCCGCAAACGACGCCTAGCGACGCACAAGGGTATTGCTGCCGAAAAACTTTCCGGATCCAGCCTGAAGCCTGGGGATATTCTAAGGTGAGGAATCTAACTAACTAATGTTTCTTACAGATATATCGTTACCGAAGGTAAGTAACTTGTTCTTTAATTATATATTCAAGTTGTATGTTTTTACAATTGTATAGTTATGTTTTTCAGCCAAATTAAACTTAATATGATGATGATGAGTGTGTCATTTTTTTAGGTCGATCCTGGGCAGTGCATGCGCTGCTCTGCGGCATGCAGTATTGGAGTATAGAATTGAAACCCCGCCCACTCTCCACCCATATTTGTCATTGGCTTGTGTCATTGTCCTTCGTAATTGCTGACTTATGATTTGTTAATAGGCCTGTTAGTCCCTCCTTAGTACCGCCTTGTCTTCATTTGTAACCTCCCATACTTCGGTTGTTACACGGTACGTCTTTTATAGTCTGTAAGCACTGTTTTCTTTAATGAGTTTCCCCTACTGCAGGCACGACATGCTTTCCTGCAACATTCAGTGTGCCATGCACGCTTTAACTTTCCGAGCCCGGGACCATGGCGGCCACTTCTTTGAATAAGACTCGCATTTACGAGAGTTTGAGGTATTGGCATTGTAAATGATAATGCCCTTTATTTATGTGTTAATTAGCAAAACAGATAAAAATAAGGCTTTGTCATTTACAGTGCCAATAGCTTAAGCTCTCGCAAATGCGATACCTATTGCATTTTTAAATGCTTGTTTTTCTATGATATGTGCTTTACAAAATTCCTACTTGTTTTTGGGCTGTCTCAGGGGGTGTGCCCAGACTTTCTTTAATAGGGGGGAGAGTGTGTGGTGGCATGTGTACTTACACAATGTTTATTCCTTGAAGCTGCTGAACTAAGACCATGACATTGGTGTAAAATACTTTCTGGCGCAGCCCCCTGTCGGCAGATGGCAATAAAATAAAGACGCAAACAAACAGTGCTTTTAATATTCTCCGATATTGGATCCCTTTACCAGGCCGTGGAAG
Source organism: Triturus cristatus (assembly GCF_964204655.1). Taxonomy (NCBI): domain Eukaryota; kingdom Metazoa; phylum Chordata; class Amphibia; order Caudata; family Salamandridae; genus Triturus; species Triturus cristatus. The sequence continues at coordinate 334,198,891 of NC_140582.1, forward strand.
AGACAAAACAATACCCACTTTCTCAGTTAAGAGTCAGTCGGGATTTCTTAATTTGATCATTTAGCTGCCCTCCCCTGATATCATCCGAAAGGAGAACATTTTAAGGTCACCATTACAAACCAACAAGGCTCTGCCTGGCAAACGATCAGCATGAATCAGAGGTGTATCTTAAAGTGAATTATGTGGTTGAGATGGGGCACACCGGAACAGCAGCATGAGACACAATTTGACATGATGAAGGCATCTCTACAGAGTGCTTCAGCTGTCTGTTGTCCATGCACATATTTTCTTTAGTATCCTTTTGATTGGTTGAGTTGTATTCTTCCACTGCTGACGTCAAGGAACTATTCTTTCATATATTTTAGTGCCCGTGGAAACAAATGACTCTTCTTCCTAATGCGCCACTCGCTTTATGCTCTTAGGTTGCTCCTCCTCCCACCGCTAGTTGTTTACATTTATTAAAATTATTTTTGTGATAGCCCAGCAGCTACATACTGCTACCAAGCTGCTCACTCCTTTCTTTTGCATGACCGCCCAGCGTATATTCTTTTCTTAATGTACTATTCTATAGTGACAGTTTGCCATCTTGGAATGGAATATTAAGAATAAAGTGTATGAAAAGATCCAAAGATGGCCACCCAAAGGTGTACATTCATGATCGTATATGGCGCCCATCTTGGAGTAACATTTATTTAAAGATTACCATCAGAGCATGCATATATATATATATGGCTGGACATCTTGGAATGGTTTCTGACACAAACAACACCAAAACAAACAAAGGCAATAGCGCATCACATTTAAAAAGCAAGAACTATTTGTTTCTCCAGTGCTTGATGGGTATGTTCTCATCATAGAGCATATGGATTACCTTTTCTAGTTGTCATCATCTAACATTGCTGTTAAGTTAATGCTAGCCTTCTCAGGTGAATATTATGTACTGTTTTCATTGCTCCCCAGGACTCTCCAATACAGATCATAACACATTAGCCAGGGTTTTTGAGACATCCAGCATTGCCCTGGTATGGCATATTGCCTGTTATCTTGTGACTTACGACATTACCAACCATTGATAAACAACAGACATACAAACCTCCAACAGAGCACAGTAGACTGTGATAGGCTACTAAATGATACCCATCAGAACTTACTAGACCACATTTTTAAAGAACACTCAACAAGAACAAGGTAAATAATGTACGCTGGAAGTTCCAGTATTTTTTAGAACATAAGGCCAGATATACAACCCGTTTTGCAGTCGCAAACGGGAGCTTGGCCCGTTTGTGACCGCAAAAAAGGTTCCAGGCATGTACAAATGCTATTTTGCGAGTCACTGACTTGCAAAATAGCATTAGCGACTCTCGCTATTAGGAATAGCGAGTCGCCATGCCATGAACTGATGCTTTGCGACCACATTTGCGGCTGCAAAAGACTCGCAGTTTACCACCTACTTCAAGTAAGTAGTAAACCACTTGCAAACGGGAAGGGGTCCCCAGGGGACCCCTTTCCCTTTGTGAATGGGTGTATGAATATTTTTGAAGAGCAGGCAGTGGTCCCAGGGACCACTACCTGCTTTAAAAAATTAAACTGAAAAGTTTCATTTTTCTTTTTTTAAATGCGTGCTGCATTTTTTTTTTAAACTGCTTTATTTAAAAGCAGTCCCAGACATGGTAGTCTGCTGACCCCAGCAGGCCACCCTCCCTGGGAGTGCTAGCCATTACCAATGGGGTCGCCAATTGCGACAGCCTCATTAATATTCATGAGGCATGCAATTTGTTACCTCATTGGGAATTGCAAACAGTGTCTGAGACAATGTTGTACATTAAGTTTAGCGAGTCGCAAAGAGCGAGTCGCAATTTTGCACAATTTGCGACTCTCTAAACTTAATGGTCGTACATCTGGCCCCATAGTGCATAACCTTTGCACCCTGCCAGGGCTATGCCATTGTTCCATAATATTATTTAAAATCTGCTGCCTATATAACCATGTTGTTGCTCTCATTTTCATTATATTGCAGAATATTGTCGCAACAGGTGACCACTTCTCTGTGAGTTTGAAAACCAAGCTTACTTTGCATGTCGTAGCGTGCATGCCAGTTGTCCTAATGAAAGCCATATTGTCCCACAGGGGATCGGAGTAAGGATGGCTGAAATATGTTGACCTAATGTGCAGAGATAGAAGAACTGTAATTTATCATAGGTATCCATCACTGTTTGTAAAACTTGCCCAGGGCCTCCGCCATTAAAATACCTCTAGAGGTAGGAGACCCTGAGTCTATTTTAAACCACTTCCACTTGCACTACACACACAAAAAAACGGCTCCGCTGTAATCAGGCGTTGAAGCACACCCTGAAAGCATTCGGCAGCCAGGATGGGAACCCAACGATGAGTAGGTTAGTGAATGAGAATTCTTTTTTTTTTTTTTTTTTAAACCTAGGGTTTTCCCGTCACCTGGTCTTGAGCTAGAGACCCTTAAAAAATATTGAGTTAGGTAGGTAGCAAACGTGTTCCTTTTTGTTTTGTTGATTTAGTTTAGGGAAGACGGAGGAGTTCCCTTCTGTCTCTCTTATGTTTATCATATCATGATACCCAACAGCACTCATATGAGACTCCACACCCAAATCTCCCCCTGCAGTCAATGTGCTTGTCTGCTGAGCTTGACGATCCACAGGCAACTGACAAATCGCTCTGCTCTTAACCCTTATACACCCAGTTCAACGAATAGGGCAAACACTTAACTTAGAACAGATCCAGAAAACAATACCCATACGCTGTACATCTCATCTCAAACTAAACCAGATTCAGGTCTGTTATGGTAACTTTTAAATCTGTCACAGGCCAACAAAATCTGCCAAGAGGCAATAGCAGAGGCAGAAAGTGTGCTATACAAATACCCATAACACAAATTATGGCTTTTTAGAGATTTTTGAGAAACTTTGATAAAACTCTTACAATTTTCTCAAAGGTTTCTTCGGCAGGTGAACCGCCAGTACCCCTGGTGTTTCAAACAAACAGCATTAAGTAGAATATATTATAAATAAGACCCCACACGACCAGTATGCAAATTCCCCTAAAAAAACGAATACATAGCAGACAAGCTGCAAGCAAGCAGTTATAGTCATCTATAGTGTCTGCATAATGAAGAAAGGAGGTTTTACAGAGGTGATGGTCAGGGACTGTTGGTGAGATGTTGTTTTTTTTTTCTCTTTCTCTCCAGTCATGAAATGTATGGTCCTTGGTGCTGTAGATTAAAGTAACAAAAGAGTATGCATGAAAGCCTCTAGTCTTGCCATGCAGTTGCCAAATCCTTTTTTTTTACATAAATAACCCCAAAGATCTTCTGTTGTAACCCTAAACATGCAAAAAGAACAATTGATAGACAGAATGCAGAACAATGTCATACATTCACCCCAGTACAGAGATCTGGGCCTAAATCCATCGTTTTTTTGCTCACCATGCCATTCCAGTTTGGACCCAGCAATATGCAAACAAGTCTTGATCTTGCGCCCAATGGGAACAGTTCAGCCCAAACTGCCAGGCCAGGTCCTCCCTGGACTGGAAACCAGCATGCTAGGACCGGTTTCAGGCTTTCAGCCCTCATCAGCCAGGATAGCTTGACTCCAGTGGCATGGAGAGCACGGGACCCACGTCTGGGCATACCCATCCTACTGGGGGTGACAAATGCAAAAAGAACAATTGATGGACAGAATGCAGAACAATGTCATACATTCACCCCAGTACAGAGATCTGGGCCTAAATCCATTGATGGATTAATCACCATGCCATTCCAGTTTGGACCCAGCAATATGCAAATCAGTCATGACCCTGCGCCCAATGGGAACAGTCCAGCCCGAACTGCCAGGCCAGGTCCTCCCTGGACTGGAAACAAGCATCCTAGGGCTGGTTTCGGGCTTTCAGCCCTCATCATCCAGGATATCTGGACTCCTGTGGCATGGAGTGCACGGGACTCGCGTCTATTTGCATATACCTGGGTCCAAACTGGGATGGTGTGATAAGCAAAAGAATGATGGATTAAACCCAGATCCTTGTGACTGGGGGTGAATGTTTGCATTGTCCAGCATTCTGTCCATCAATTGTTTATTTTGCATATGTCACCCTAAGTGGGAAGGGTATGCCCAGACGTGGGTGCCGTGCTCACTACACCACTGAATTCAAGCTAGCCTGGCTGATGAAGGATGATGCCCTGAAACCAGTCCCAGGATGCTTGTTTCTGGTCCAGGGAGGACCTGGCTTGGCAGTTTGGGCTGGACTGTTCCCACAAGGAACGGGGTCAAGACTGATTTGCATATGGCTGGGTCCAAACTGGGGTGGTGTGGTGAGCAAAATAATGATGGATTAAACCCAGATCCTTGTGAGTGGGGGTGAATGTTTGCATTGTCCAGCATTCTGTCCATCAATTGTTTCTTTTGTATATGTTGCCCTAAGTGGGAAGGGTATGCCCAGACTTGGGTCCCGTGCTCACTACATCACTGGATTCAAGCTAGCCTGGCTGATGAAGGGTGATGCCCTCAATCCGGTCCAAGGATGCTTGTTTCTGGTCCAGAGAGGACTTGGCTTGGCAGTTTGGGCTGGATTGTCCCCACAAGTAACAGGGTCAAGACTGATTTGCATATGGCTGGCTCCAAACTGGGTTGGTGTGGTGAGCAAAAGAATGCCGGATGAATGTTTGCATTGTCCAGCATTCCGTCCATCAATTGTTTTCTTTTGCATATGTAACCCTAAACATGTTCCCAGTTAGTCCACATGCTAATTGATCTTTTAGACCACCCAACATGTATTTTGTTGACACATAATTCTAATTCATGTTTCGGGCAGAACCACAGCACACCTGGCTGATTTACTAAGAGTCAATGCGCTGTATTTATTGTTGATCCATAATGCTAATGAGCTATTCTCCAATGATACAGATTTAACTCTGTGCCATTTTTTGAGTGACTAAAAAGTACTATATATGATAAATTATATATTTTGGGGATCTTGGATTCGCAGGTCTCCACGAGACACTCTCGTTCAGCGCGTTGCCTTGTTGTGAAAAAGCTAATCCATAACCCCCAGCGTCCAGGCCTTCCTATATAATTACATTCTGTGAAGTTTGACACGCACTGTTTGTACCTTTTGTATTTTCTCGTGTTTTACTCCAGTGTCGTTGTAAAGGTGCGCCCTTTCGGGCACATTACATAAGGAGAACGGTTGTGTTGGTTAATGCTTTGCTCTGGTCAGGCGGGCAGTAGTGCGTTCTATACCTGCCCATTTCTTATGTCTTCCTATCCCGTCTCGATCACCTAGGTCCTGCCCATTGTAAACTCTTCGTGCTGCACTTGATTAACTGTTCTTTTTTTCAACAAATTTCACCTGTATCATTGCGTATGAGCCTTTTATCGAGTCTTTTCTAGAGAATCCGATATAGAACACGTGTGCCATGCGAAGAAAAATAGGGTAATTAAGGTTTCATACATGGCATAGGTCTGTGCGCCATTCGATTGGCCGCCCTCCCAAACCAGGCGCGGTTTTTATTGCTACTTCAACAGCTGCTCTTTTGTTTCTCTTGAAAGGGCGCAGCTGAGGGCAGCTCGCCAGAATGTGAACATCTGACCGTAAACTTATCCGGCGTGTACGCAGGCACCTGCCTCTGACTGAAAACGAGGCTCGTGTCGCAGATCTAACCGCGAGACGTGGGAGCTGGTCCGACGGCGCTGCGTGGTTCCGTGGTCTGTTGTTTACACCTTTAAAGATAACAGTAGTCCTCTGTACATTCACAACTAACTGGTCTTGGAAAGTAGGGCACGGGGCAGCGCGTGTGTCTGCCTGACTTTTATCGTTTTGTAGTTCCGAGTGTGAGTGTGACCTTGACAGCATAAAACTGTTTATTTGTAAATCACATACTCCGAGCAGGGTGTTATTGAGAATGAGTGGGTTGTGCCGACCGGTTGTTTGTATAAATAATACTTCACATCAACAAGGCATATAAGTATTGGCGTAGTTGCCATATCTGTTTTTTTTTTGTTTACATTGTGGTGAGGAGGGTAACGTTCGTTACTCCCCACCCCGTTAGCTCTCTTCAAAAGAAAATAACTGTTTCCAAATTCGATTTTTTTTCCTACCAAAAGTCAATGTATTCTATTCTTATTATCTTTCTAGTCGTGTGGTTTTCGTCAATACAGTGCGTTGCTGCCACCGTTGAGGCTGTGTAGTGCGCTCCAGGACTTGTCCGAATTAGGAGCAGCTGAAGCCGGGCTGAATGGTTGCCTTGTTCTGCAAAGAGCAGGCAGGGTTGGTTGGCAGGTTGCCTTGTCCAACCTGGTGCAAGCCAGAGCTTGAATGCATGGTTGCATTGTCCAGGTTGGGATCAGTGTGAGCATACTGAGGTGTATTCCTCGATTGCTTTGGTTCAGAAGCCGGTGCTTGTGTGCATGGTAGGAAGAGTTAATGGTTATATCCCGGCTTTCTTCGAAAATGCTGTGTCAGGTCCTGAGAGCTGCTGCACAACTCGAATCCCATGTCTGGGATAACAGTTGCAGTTTCCTTAGAAAAATACTTTTTAAGATTTGCTCATAACTCTCGTGTTTGACAAATCTGCATGAGATTTGACTGTCTCTTGATGCATCTAGATTAGATTCTTCATTAAGAGGAAGACCTAGTTATTTTGGGTGGAGTAATTGGTTTTGTACATCACAACAGTTAATTTGTATTTCACTGATGGATCCATTTCCGAGAGCTAAAACGTGGAAAAGATTCGAGGACGATAGTCTACCTTTTTTCTAGTTTTACAGAATGAACAAAACTCTGATCTGAGTACCATACGAGTTATTCATAGAGACAGTCTTAAGGAGGGCTCTTTGGGGAATGCAATAAATCAGTTTTCTTTTCCATAGGTGGTAGGGACACCCATGACACAGGCCCTGATTTCTCATAAACCCAACAACAACATCCTGGCCAAAGTTCTGGCGAGCCGCTTACGAAAAGCTATCCTGGGCTTCTAAAGCCATCAGATTCATGCTCTCACTATGGTGGCTTCCATTGAGTTGTACCAACTTGGCAGTTTCTTTCTGCATTGTAACAATGTGAGGACAGAGCACAACACCAATGGTAATCACTGACCAGCAAAAAGTCAGTAGTGTTTTTAATTATCAAAGTGCAACATAGACAAAAACAATCCAAATGACAAGAGCTTTGATAAGCTAGGTAGTATCTTGCAGTGTTGACACGTAGTTGTAGTATGATAACAGCCGACACATGTTTAGTCGTAGACCAATTTTTTCAAGGCTTCAAACTTATTTCAGAAAATCCTGAAGTCCAACAGGATTAAAATCTCAAACGGCGTTCACCAAAAAAGTATCCGGTTAACTGTGTGTCCGTATTCACAGAAACCTCCACGGAATGCCGGTAAGTCATAAGTCACATAAGACCGCCCTTATTTATTACGAGGTAGCACGACAGTCACAATCGAGTCTGTATGTTGTCTAAGGACTCCCCCGTCCTTTGGTGGATCTGAACGTGGGTAAAGTAAAAAGGTCCCCGTTTCAATAGACCGTAAATGAACCCGCATCTAGGGCTCACGTATTCAGTCTCCAACTCATCCCGACAACAGTAAAAAGTGAAGTCCATCTCCCGTGGTAAAGCAGCAAGTAACTTTTTTCTTTCTGCATTGTATCAGGCTAATGACTAGTTGATATCAGTAGTACCATTATGATTATTCACATTCCGTATTGTCTGAAAATAAAAGCAAAAAGATTCAAATCTGATTAGAATAGAGAGAGCTGTCTTTCCCATTAGACATTCTAAAATGCGTGGACCCAAACTACCTGTTGTCCCAAGTATCCTGATTGGCCGCTACTGAAGGTTTTTAATGCTGCTGCCATTATGAGGTATTGGGATGTGCTAATATCCGTGACTTTCACAGTGCAGAAAAATGTTGATGGGATAAAAGGAGCAAAGGGGGCATTACCTTATCCCGGGTATGGTGGATGGGGCAGAGGATTATAGAGAAGTTGATGTTTCCCTCAGAAATACTCAAAGATCCTGGTTTTGACAGCGTTATGGCAGATCAGCATTAAGGACACTCAGATGCCACGTCCTCCATGTTGGAATACACTTTATATACAGATAACTTCAGATCCTTCTACATATAAAAATAATGTGTAAAGGCCTGCAGTGGTCTGGAGACCAGCCTCCAACCGTAAGGAAGAGTCAGGGTCCACGAACAAGAAGAATGTTTTGGTCTGCAGACCCAGAAGTGGATTTGCAGCAGTCTAGTAAGATTCCTAGTCCCAAAGACTGTCCAGAAGAATACAGCCGGCATCTTTGATCTATGGATTCCTTAATTAAAAAAAATAAAACCATAAAAGAGGGAGCCCACTGTGTTCTGGAAGCATAGGGGCTGGTGCACCTCGTTGCACAAGTCTGAAAGCAATACATTCTGCAAGTACAAGGATATAGAGCAAATACTGAGACTGGAGCTCATTGTGCACCATTGGAGACTGATATTCTTGGCATTGGGGGCTGGGTGCAATGTGTGATTAAAGGCCAAGCCCTACACAAAGAGATACTGCCCTTGTTTTGACTAGGGGACAGTAAGTCATTACAGAAAAAATATAATTGGAAAAAATGTGTTCCAAGAGGTTATGGTATACGTTCCACCAAACCTCCATGCCTCTACTGTCACCAATCATGAAATTATTAGATTTAAAACTTTTTATTGATCAAGACAAAAATTTAGCAAAACAGTGCAGTGCCATCTGTGGGGGGCCCAACAAGGTGTGCAAGACAATAAGGCAAAAAAGAAACCAAAGCAAACCCCAACTACCCCCATCTCCTCCCACCCCCCCCTCCACTTGTGCCCCCCCCCCCCAAACTACTCCAGGGAACAACAGAAAGAAAGATCAGTGACGCCGCGTGGTGCCTCAAGTAGATGGGGGTTGGACCGGATGTTGTATCAGTGCAGGGAGGCGCAGTAAACGCAAATATCTGGGGCAGGTGAGTTCCTGAAAATCTGAGCTCAGCAATGTTGTGAAAGGTTGCCACAGTTCCGCAAAGGAGGCGCCGTCCCCCTGGAGCAAAAGGGAGATGCTTTCCATGCCTAACACATACCACATTACTATGCAACCACCCTTGGGGTGTGGTGGTCCTATCTGTGCTCATGTTCTCATGTTCTTGCCTATGAAACAGCTGTTGCCAACGATGTTTCTAAACTCCAGATTCCGTCCAGGGGACAATATCAAAATCTTCCCAAACTTGAAAAACAAGCCCTAACTACCCTCTCTAAGAATATTGACATCACTATCAAGCCTGCCGATAAGGGTGGAGCCATCGTCATTCTTAATACAGGGGATTACAGGGCAGAGTGCTTGCGACAATTAAAAGATGAACGATCTTACAAACCTCTCGCTGTGGATCCTACGCCTAGACTCAAGAAGGAGATCATTGAGTTAGTCGACGAGGCCAAACTCGAGGGCTGGATTTCATCACATGAGGCTCAGTTCTTGGTAACTGTACACCCGGTAACACCTTATTTTTACGTGTTACCGAAAATACATAAGGAACAACGTCCTCCCCCTAGAAGACCTATCATTTCGGGGCTAGGTTCACTTCTTGAACCTCTTTCAACATTTGTAGATGTTTTCCTTAGACCCCTAGTCAAATTGATGCCTACTTACCTGCAGGACACGAAAGCTGTCCTCCAAATGCTTCCTGACATCAGGTTTGATACTGAGACAGATTTTCTCGTCAGTTTTGACGTAGAATCTCTATACACATGTATCCCACAGACTGAGACACTTACAGCAATCAGAGGCCTCTTGGATGATCAGACAGAGGAGCCCAGTTCACCTGTTCCATTCATTATGCACTGTGCCAGGCTGGCGATGAACGAGAACTTTTTTAAATACGAAGATCAGTTCCATCTCCAAATCTCCGGCACATCAATGGGGATCGTATTTGCTCCCAGCTTGGCCAATCTATATGTACATTTATTTGAACAGAAGAGTGTACTTAATGTGGACAATCCCTACCGTAATCACATCATAGAGTGGAAGCGCTATATCGACGATATGTTCGTCATCAGGAGAGGTGTTTTGGTCACTCTAAATGCATTCCATAGCTGGCTCAATTCCCAGAACGCCTTTCTTAAATTTACTATGGAAACTAGCAAACTCAGTTTACCCTTTTATAGACCTTCGGATTTTCCCGTGTGATAACGGCCTGGGTAGTGAACTTTATACTAAGCCTATGGCTAGAAACTCCATCTTACGATATGACCGCTTCCATCCCAAATCAACCAGAGAGGGTTTACCCTTCGGGCAATTTCTGAGGTTGAGACGTAATTGCTCTACGACCGACAATTTCAGGAAACATGCCGATTCTCTGTCTAAGAATCTTCGGGATAGGCGATACCCTTCCAGATTGGTTCGTCAATGCTATAAACGGGCCTCGAATAATAATTGTGAGGCGTTACTTGAACCCAGTGTACCCGAACCAGCTCTTAATAAACTCATGTGTGTCAATACCTTCAGTACACAATCCAGTCAAATCCAAAAAATCATACGGAAACATTGGCGGTTCTAAATGTGGGTCTTGTTCAACTTCCACCTCCATTGTTCTCATTCAAGAGAAGTGCCAATCTGCGTGACACACTGGTGCACACACGCCCCAGGAACACAGTGGCAGCCCTGACTAATACGCTGTGGCATTTGCCTCCGGTACAAGGACATTATGCCTGTGGTAGTTGCGCAGTATGTCCACAAACCTCACATAGCATTGAGATTGATCTGGGCATTGGCAAACCCTGGCGACAAACCAAGCACACAAACTGCAACAGCGAGAAGGTGATCTATCTCATTACATGCCCCTGTAATAAGAGATATGTAGGCATGACGACCAGGAAAGTCAAGCTCAGAATAATGGAACACAAGAGCACCATTAGGTGCAAAAAACAATCGACTCGCTTGACCAACCATTTTGTTGAACTTAATCACAAACCTGATGAAATCAATTGGACAATTCTTGAACAACCCTTCATTCCACCACATGTTACTGACATATCAACTTTTCTTTTCAAAATAGAACAGCGGTGGGTTTACAAGATTCACAGCGATACAGTGGGGTTGAACGACGCCATCCCTTGGACTTCCCTACGTTGAAACTTGCTATGGGAATTTTGTTTAGGACCCTCCGTAGCTCAGAGGGTAACGGTCATACCTTGCACCATTAAGCATTGGTGGCTTTTCAGCTTGATTTGGTGTCCCGGGTGAGTTTCTTCTCAAGTCTGCTCCCCCTCCTGCTACGCACAGATAGGGTCCGCTTGTCTAGTCTGCCACACAGACCTTTTACACTCACACCCCCAATATTGGTGAGTGCTGGCCCAGTCATTCGTTTCCTTTCATCGTTGGGCCCCCCGCTTTACATTAGGGTTTGTTCTTAAGTCCAAAGCCCTCAACACCTACCCTTGCTTTGGTATTGCATTTGTTTCCCCTTTTTCTGTACTTCGCTAGTGATTAACACTTTCCTGGCTTATTCTAGTATCTCTTTATCAGTATGTCCTAATGGAAATCGGTTACGACTTTGCACCCGATTTTTATTGGCGCTTTCTGAACATTGCGCGATTTACTGTTATCCTTAGGTACATTTACTGATATTCAAAACCGGCGCTGGGCTTAGACTTCATATCCCATGATACGTTAGAACCGGATGGAGCGCATTGCTAGCCGTAGCCCGTGATACTCTGATCACGTGACGAAGGCCTTTCCTGCTGTCACGCTTCTCACGTCAATTTCCGGGTTTTTGCCTGTCTCATTAGGACGCGCTTTACCTGGCCTCGGTCCCGCTCGGTACAATCAGGAAGACCGCCCGGGGTAGCGACGGCCAGGTAAGTGTGTTAATCGGTATGAGCACCCTTGTATATTTAACTAGCAGCTTTTTCTTTTGCACGTTAAGTACCGTAGAGCACATACAACTTTGTGGCCACCTGATTCTAGTTCTTGCTCGTCCTGGCCATTGTTCAGCCGGTTACAGATACCGGGCCCAGTTTCAAGTCAGCCTCGTATCCGAGACCCGACTGGTACTTACCATCTTTTTGAGCACCCGGATGCTCGTGTATATTATTCTAAGCTTATATCCTCGTCTTGTCCCTGGATGTACTTTCATCTTAAAACTTTGTGCACACCGGTTAAGGTGGCAGCCCGGACCCGGTCGCTGTACCATCTGGCATAGTGATGCGAATACAGTGGTGGCACCATATTGTCACGGTCTGATGTTTCGGACTACTCTAACTTAGGGTTTTCCGTGGGTGAGACTCTAGTTATAGTTCTCAGGTCATTTAGCGTATTCAGATGCGGTTCCATGAGCAACTTGGGTTTAACCATTAGCCCTTGATTTGCGGTTTTGAGTTCTTCTACCCATACCGTGGACCATGCTCAGGGCTGTGCTAATATTACAGACTGTGTTTCTGGCTAAGTCAGTGTTGTTTAGTGATTTGAAGACGCACAAGGCCATGAGCCAAGCCCTCTCTGTTTGTTAAAAGATCGCAGTACTATCTACTAGATCTTTCTTTTATATTAGTTTGTCTTCGTTTTTTTTTTAACAGAGCGCTGCCTCACGCCCTGAGTTGCTACCAGGAGTGGAGGCGACTATCCCCGATTTATTACGGGTAAGAAGGTCTTTTAGAGACCTGACTATATCAACTGTTCACCGTTTTCTCAGTTGTCTTTCTGACTGAGGGCTGTGCTTCAAGACCATGTGTTTCATTGATATGTTTTCCTGTTTCTTGCCCTCTTCCCCCCTTTTTGCCTTGAACAGGTGTCTTATCTGAACCCCTGCAGTTCAGCTTACTACTTTAGGAGTAGGTATATCTGTTGGTGGTATCGTTCCATTTAAGTCTGGGATGGGATTTATCTCACCCTGCTTCTATTTCAATTCTTGTTGCAGTAGTATAATCTGGTCCTGAAGAAAGCCATGATCAAATAGTTGGATCATCTTTGGCTGAAACATGTTGACCATGTTTTTATCCTTTGACATCTAAAGATACTCAATAAACATAATTTTCTTTAGATAGTTAATTTTAATACACTGTTCATTTACACTGCACTTCACATGTTGTTTCACCACATGTTAGGTAGCTTCAGTCTCTGTTGAGATTGGTCCATCCAGGGTGCTAGTATTAAGAAAACATCCGCGAGCTCCTCCTTTTTCATCAACACAGGAGTTGTAGCTCCTTAACCACACCAGGTGTGCCTACTTGCATTGTGCCTCTGTTGGCTCTGGGCCAACTCTGCAACCTCCGGGTGCAGCGGGCTGGCCATCAGCCAGACCTTCTATTTGGTGGGAAAAGACGCTCCGCCCACAGGTCACTTGCTGTAGCTACCAGACTCTGATTGTGGGCCAGGTCCTATGTTTATTAGCCCAACTCAATTAACACAACAATGCCCATGGCTGTCACTAGAGTGCTGTGGGTGCAACCTGCGCTGGGGCCTTTCACTCATCGTCTCATCTTCCAAAACCCACTAGACAGACCTTAACTGCCCAGCTGGCTTTCCTGCAGATTTCGGAGTTGCATGATCACCTAGCTACATCAGAATGGGATTGCAGATGTTCTACACTGACCAGGATGATGGAAAGTTGACCTCTACACTGTCCTTCGCTCTCGGTGATAGCTTGGTCAAGCTGTAAAGTGGTAAATCTTAGGAGGCATGTGAAGGTTAAGAGCAGGTAAAATATAACACAGTTATCACAACAATGAAAATAGAATGCCCTGCCAGGATTATTTATTTACACTTTAATGACACCTTAAAAGTATCTGTATATATACAAATTAAAATTACACCTCCTTCTATATTTTCTACAATCACTAGCTGGTCTCAGTCTTTTGAAAACTTTTGAGGAGCCCACAATAGAAGAAGTGCATATTTTACAGAAATTCAACAAGACATTAATACTTTTATATGAAGTGTCCATGTTCAAAAGTAATTCACGCTGTAATCATGCGTTGTCAACTCCTTTAAGGTTAACATTTTCACAATGCATTGAAAGTTGGCTATTTCACGAACACAAGGTCCCAACCCCACCTAGGGAACTGCTCCACACCCAGGGAGGACAGATGTTGGTGCTGAAGAGGTTGAGGTGTGGCTCTGACCTTCCGATGAATTTGGAGTTGTGGGTCCATTGGCACAAAAGTGTGGCTCGGGGGAATTTTTAACGTTATAGACCACAGAAGGTGGTGATGGGCCTGTATGCCACATTGCTTGGAAAAGGGCAATGTGTGGTCCTCGGTGGTCCACAAAAGTTAAAAAAGGATATGTGAGAACAGACAGGGAGTGTGCTTTTACGGCATAATCACCACTAAACTCACCCTCACTTACAGGCTGATCTTGGCTAAGCGTCCTATGAAATCTAGTGAAAGGTGGAGAGGGCTTCTTATTTCTTTAGGTCAACATCGCTCAATGCTTTGGATTGTCTAGGGCTGTCAGACAGGCGAGGCCAGGAGCAGACCAGCAGAGCTTCACCAGGCTCAATCCTAACCTGTAGATGTGTGCAGGACTTGGCTCCAAAGTTAGAAAGTAGTGTTAAATGGTCCATAGAGGTCTGCCTCTATGTAGCTATTTAAAATTATGTAGTGCAGCTCTAGCCTATATTCAGTTCTTGGTAATTGAGCAGGAGTCCACTGCCAGCCAATACAGATGCTTATTTATAGGATACAAATCTAACCAGTCAGGATGCAACAAGATTTCCTTCCTGGGAGAGGATAATGTATAGAGCAGGCTGTTCCTGCTCACAGGATGCTTTGCATGGTTTAGCGCCTTCGTGACCCCACGCAAAGAGATAGTTCCTGGTGCTGTGCAACCCTGTAAACTTTGTATATCAAAGCCAGGCAGGCCCTGGCTAAGATATGGAGAATGGTCTTTACTTGTCATTTCTTTGAGTTGCATCTGTCCTCCATGTTGTATACTGCCATTGCGTAGACAGATGTAACTCTACTGACAGTTGCCCTGGAGATGATCACCTTCACTCCCCCCCCTTATACATGTTCTGATGTTCATAACAGGTGGGCAACTGTCGTCCCACAGTGATTGCATCAAATGGGTCCCAGTTACCACAGGTTGCTCGGCTAAATTTACACCAAGAATCTGTAGCCACCACCACTGGGTGCAGCTAATGCAACCTAGAAGTATATATTTTCTGCCACCAGCCAGGGGTAAGATAAAAAGGGTCACGGGGTGTTACCCCCTGATGTTACCCCTCATGCGAGGGACAGTGTGGGGTCTCTCCAGTTTAGGGTCATTATGAGCGTTCTTGAAGAGCACAAGACTTGTGGATTTGGGTCTTCATTGGATCAAGACACCATTCGAACTGAGCCAGACAAATAAAGGGAAACATCGAGGGCAAAGGTCAAAAGTGCATCCGGGTGGCATTCGGCCACTTGGGTGGGACCCCTATGATGAAGCATGTCTCCAACTAGTTTGGTGACTGAGGGGTCATTTAAAAGGAAACTTTTTTCCTTTTTTCCCTTAAGTACCTTCTCGTCTCGTTTGATATCTTTTTATCTACGGGGTTACTCCTTTGCTTTGTTTCAGACTGATATGCCAGGGGGACTGGGAATATCCCACAAACCTTCACTCTCTATTTGTTGAAAAGTAGTACGGCGGCGCACAGCTGTGAGAGTTGATTTTGCTTTGTATAGCTTCGCTTGAATTACACAGACATGGGAGAAAATCCGGGTCTATCTTTCTCTACAGAGGAGATTGATGCTATCCAGGGGGACTTCGCCTTGTTTGCAGATGCAAACATAGCACAAACAATATTGCAAACCACTGACTGGGAAATACTATCGGAAATGAAAAAGAATAGAGTCAGAACAATACTACACTGCACTATACTGACAGAATATCTCAGAAACAACATGGCACCCAAAGGGCTATTGGTTACAAATGCACCACAGATCTTCATAGAGGACCCAGTATTTAGAAAGGATTGGGCACAGATCGCGTGGCGTTGTACACGCGACTAGATGGTACTAATCATAAAAACAGCTGTGAGATTATCTGAAACCATACTAGTAGAGATACAACTCACAGAAAACCACATAAAAACCACCTTTACAGGCTACAAAAAATATTAGATGAGTTAAACCAGGAGATTAATGAGTACAAGGAGAACCTTACTCAACAAAAAGTACATAAATTCCAAAAAGACTTAAAACGCTTTTCATATGTAAAAACCTATCCGTATTCCGCTCCAGATTTTACACCTCCAGTAAGAGCAGAAAAAGACTCAGATCTCTCCAGCAACAACTCTGAAACCAGTAGCAACTCCAGCGCAGGAAGTGGAGGATTGAGATACAGAGGGAGGAATAGATCCCACAACACATGGATCACTCCCAATGCCCCGATGATGGGAGGGTTTCAGGGCCCATACAATCCTCACCAACAATACCCAATGTATGGATGACAACTGCCATTCCCACAACCGCCATTCCCTCAAAACATGTTTAGGCCGCCTTTTTTATGCAGGGGCAGAAGGGGAAGGGGCAGAAGGAAAGGACAGAACCAGGTACATTGGGAAGAGTAGAACCACGTAGGGAACTACACCAGGAGCAAGACACAAATGCCACAAGCGGGAACGAGCAACAGCAGGGTTTAGTTACTAATTTAGCACCCAGACCCCTAACTCAAGCAGAAGAGAGAGTCCTTAACAAAGGACTGGGATTTGTCCCGACAGCTAGACTGGACAAGGTGACAAAACACCAACTGCCTACGCCATAAATCTACATTCATACCTCCTCCACATACAATCCCTATGGAAGTCCTAATTTTTGAGCAAGCTGTCTTCAATGACATCAAACACCTGACTATAAAGCAACCCTTTTACAATATGAGCAGAGAGGAGAATCTGGCTCTGGAGAACTTGAGGAACTGTGACAGTATTGTCATAAAACAAGCGGACAAGGGGGGGGGGGGGGAGTGGTAGTTCAGGACAAAACCGCCTACCACACAGAATGCCTTCGACAATTGGATGACAGGAAAAACTATGTCCCCTTGACATCCGATCCAACCCAAGCTTTGAAGAGAGAAATAAAATCCCTGGTGGACTATGCGGAAACTATGGGTCACATTTCAAAACAAGAAGCTGACTTTCTAACCAACAGTGAGGGAAAAGAGGGAAAAATCCCCTACTTTTATACTCGGCCCAAAATGCATAAGAACAGATTACCCCCGCCCGGCAGACCAGTGGTGTCAGGAATAGGGTCCCTACTTGAACCCTTGTCACCTTTCTGTGGTTTTGTACTTGAAGAACTTGGTCCAGAATACTAATACCTATTTGGAGGACACCAAGAGCCTACTGAACATCGTACAAAACATAATGTGGACGAGGCTACCATTTTGGTAAGCTTTGATATCGAAAGTCTCTACACCAGCATTCCACAAGATGAAACCTTGGAAGTACTCCGAGCGGCCCTTGATGAGACAGACTGGACTTACAGCACACCAAAACACTTCATCCTTGACTGTGCAACATTGGCCCTCAAGAAGAACTATTTTGAATATGAGGGGACCCTTTACTTACCAACGGGCGGTACTTCGATGGGCAGTACCTTTGCCCCAAGTGTGGCAGGACTATATGTCTTTGATTTTGAGAAGAAATACATCCTAGGCAACGCCAATCCTTTTTCCTCTAATATAATATTTTAGAAACTGTACATCGATGATGTCCTTGCCATTTTGCAAGGATCGAAAAGCACTCTCATGGATTTTATCAGCTGGATCAACACCTGTGACAGAAATCTGAGAGCTACCCATACGTTGGACAAGCATGGTATTCCGGGATGTCACCATCACAAAAGAGAACAGAAGATTAGAGACAAGAACATACCATAAACCAACTGCCAAAAGCAACTTTCTCAGATTTGAGAGCTTCCACCCCAGGGCACTAAAAGAAAATTTGCCCTATGGCCACTAGCTTCGATTAAGACACAATTGCAGCAAAACCATGGATTATCGCATTCAAGCAACGGACCTTACCAAAAAATTATCCGAGAGAGGCTATCCGGGGTGAATACTCCACAAATGCCAAAAACGTGCCCGGAATCAACCCAGGGATGCCCTTCTTGAAGACAAAGTTTCCAACACAGACGACATACCATTGACATGCCTCACCACGTACAGTACTGTCTCCAACCAAACATTGGAACATTAACAAACATGGGAAGATCCTACAAACCGGCAACCTGCAGAAAGCGAGGAGTTTGAAGGACTCATTAGTGAACACCCGCCCGCGAGCGGAACCAGACAATACACGCATTGTAGTGTGTGTCACTTGACTAATGCGACAAACACTGACCCTAGAACCTGGAAAGACCTGGATACAAAGGGAACACACTAATTGCAATAGCACCAACGTAGTCTACCAGATAACGTGTCCATGTGACCTACAATACGTAGGTATGACAGGAAGAAGGATCAAACAACGCATATGCAAACATCGCAGCACCATTAGATGTAAAAAAGCAACAACAAGACTCACAGAATACTTCCTGCAGGTGAATCACACCCGAACGACATGGAATGGACAATAATAGAGCAGGTACAAATCCGCGAAAACACCCAGCAGCGTATTTTTGAAAAAGAACAGCCCTGGGTTTATAGACTGTCAACCCACAAGAATGGGTTAAACGATAATATCCCCTGGAATTCAATCCAGCAAAAATAAATTCCTGGATCCAGCGACCACTTCGCTTGAAATGAACCCAACACTTTGGTCCTGAATAGCAACCACTATGATCACATTACGGACCCTGGGGTCAGTATTCTCAGTGAGAAGGAGAAATGGGGCGAGTCGATAAAAGTCAGCCCAAGCTTACGTTCGATCCCAGAAAGTCCAAGGGACGTGAAAGTGCGGTGGGGGAGGATGATTCTGCACAGACCCTGCCGGCTGAGGAAATGGGGGGCGATATCTGCTCACTGCTGGTCACGATGGAAAAAAATCTACAAGGCAGCCTTTCGGGACTGGGCAACAAGATCGACGCTCTCTCATATCGGATGGACAGTCAGAGAGACTGGGCAAGCATGCGGAGAGGCTGGATATGGCGGAACGCAGAGTTACCGAGGTGGAGGAGGCGCAAACGTCAGTGGACACCGACCAACAAAAAATGATAAAGGTCCTACAAGTCCTGCAAGACAAGGCAGAAGATTTGGAAGCGCGTTCGCGCCAAAACAATCTGCGAATCACGGGAGTCCCTGAATCGACGCTGATAGGCAATATGGAGAAGTTCGGCGAATCCTTGCTGACCACTCTGCTGGGAAATGAAGCGTTTTCCAATATCCTCGTGGTGGAGAAAGTGCACCGTACGCTGGGCCCTTGCCCCCCTCCAGGTGCACCTCCTAGACCTATAATAGCGAGACTGCTAAATTACAGGGACAGAGACTCTGTGCTGGCAGCTGCTAGAAGCAAGCAAACTCTACAGTTTGAAGGGTCTAACATCTCTTTGTACCCGGACTTCCCGTCTCGTGTTCAGGAAGCACGCAGGCAATTTGCTCTGTTAAAACGCCAGATGAGAGACCAAAATATCGACTACGTCATGCTATACCCTGCCAGGCTACGCGTCAACAGGAACGGCCACTCCAGACTCTTCACTGACCCTAAGACTCTGCAGAAAGCTTTGAAAGAGTGGGCCAGGGAGAAGCGACCAAGCCCGAAGAGAGGCGTAGGAGGGTGCTGTTGGCGGTTGCCTGGAGGAATAGGACTGAGGCTGACAATGAGGACATTTTAGCGGTCAAATTCCATGGTACGGTGTGATATTTTGATTGGGGCTTGGGGCGGAGGCTTGATCACTAAGGGGCTACGAAGATGGACAGCTGTCTGTGGGCTGGCGAGGCCTTAGGTCACTAATATCCCGCGAGGCATGCTGTTGGTAACATGCACTGAGACGGCAGCATTATGAGGGGGTTTTCGATGTACGGGGTGGTCCTTGCCACTGAATCGAGATATTTTTGACAGCGACTGGGGGCAAGAGCCAGGTCATGTTACAATACATGTTGCTTCATGGCTCGCAACATCTGCCCACGTGTGTATCTCACTGGTTTTTTTTTTTTCACTCTGGGCGATTAGGGAACGGGTATGAAGCTTCGACTATTCACATTTGTATGTGTGACATTGTTTATTGTTGAGGTAATGATGGGTGGGGATTGTCGTCCATGCGTTGTTTGGTTTGGCCTGACGTGGGTGGGGGGAGGGAAGGTTACGAGACTTGCACTGCTTCTATTGAAAAGTTTTGCATTTGGCATGGATGTACACTACACACATATTGGTTGGATGGTATGCGTAGACTTACAACAATACGTAGATCTTTCCCATGATAGAAGCGGATAGACCACATAGGGACAATGAACCCGATACCATTACAGCACTCACATGGAACGTACGTGGCCTTAACAACCACAGAAAAGTCCTCAAGGTTTTGAACTACTTAAACAGACATGAAATTGACATAGCGCTATTGCAGGAAACCCATCTACCGCTGGACAACCCTATACTGCGAGCTTGGGTACTAAGGGGCAATATTCATGCAGCGAGTTTTACTACATACGCAAGAGGGGTTATGACGTGGGTGAACCCTAAGACAACGCTGAAATTGGAGCCTTTAGAGACAGACACGGAAGGCCATTACACAGTCACCCGGTGTATGGGGAAGGGACTGGAATTGTTGTTCATTAATGTATATGGACCTAACTATGATAACCCGGACTTTTACAGGCAGCAGACTGAAACCGTAAGTCTCACTAGGGTTTCACGACTTTTGTGGGGTGGTGACTTTAACCTTATCAGAGATCCTGACTTGGACAGATCTAGAGGCCCGGAGAGGCGCATTTCAGCGTTGGTGAGAGCCCTTGATGGCACCCTAGTGCGCTTTGATATGTGTGACATCTGGCGTGACATCGCCATCCGATGCAAGGGGGTACACACACTACTCTGCATATCACGACCTACACATTTGAATTGACTATTGGTTCATCACTAGGCACTTGCTCTCCAATATTAGGACCTGTAAGATTCTTCCCCGCACCTACTCTGACCATTCCCCTCTGTTGTTGGCATTGGACACGCCAAAGGTGCGCGTGCCCCCCTTCACTTGGAGATTTCCGCCATATTCCCTATTGGATAGAGTCTTCAGGGAGGAAGTAGCCGAAGCCATTGAAATATTTTTTGATAAAAAATGTGGGGTCGGTGGAGTCCTTTCAAACTGTTTGGGAGGCGTTCAAGGTTTACATAAGGGGCGTAGCAATCTCTAAGCATTCGGGTACCCTTAGGTCGATCCGCAAACGGCTTGCTGATTTGGAACGAAAATGTATTTCTTTGGAAATGTCTCTGCTAAATGGGGAAGATGAGGCAGTCATACAAGAGTTAAAACATTCATTAGAGGAGTATCATGTAGAGGCGAACGCGGAGGTCAAACATATGGGCAAATATGCCACTGCCCAGGTATACGGAGAGGGGGAGCGCCCGGTTCGGTGCTGGCGCAGTTACTCAAACAGCGTAGGGACAGAACAACAGTGCCTGAGCTGGTTACCTCGGGCGGGTTATCACTAACGGCGGAAAGTGCTGTGGCGGAGCAGTTTCAGCAAATATTATTCCGAATTATATGCAACGCGTGGCCGCAACTCTGCAGAGCGTATGCTTGATTACCTTGCCCATATTAAACTACCGTGGCTCCAAATACCCATCGAGAATTTGTTATGCGGCCCATCGAGTGGGAGGAAATACTGCTAGCTATATCCTTTATGAAAGTTGGGAGTGCTCCGGGGGGATGGACGGGCTGTCCGTTGCCTTTTACAAAGCATTCCTGGAGATACTACTTCCTCATTTGAAAACGCTCTACGAAGATATGTGTAAAGGGGACGATGCCACCTTCTATGAGAGAAGCGATTATAGTGGTGATCCTCAAGCAGGGTAAACCCCCAGTTGACTGCGCATCCTATCGGTCCCTGTCTCTAATGAATGTGGATACGAAGCTATTTGCAAAGATCCTTGCGAATCGATTGATTCCATTGGTTCCCACTCTGGTAGCACCGGAGCAAGCTGGCTTTGTTCCGGGGAGGAACTTGACGTACAATTTACGGTACGGTGTTTGCAGCCTTGCAGCATACCAGACCGGAAGTTCCTGCTCTGGCGGTTTTTTTAGATATGGAAAAGGCGTTTGACTCTGTTGAGTGGCCTTTTTTACGTCAGGTGCTTCACAGGATGGGAGTTGGGCCGGTTTTTATCCAGTTACTAGAGGTGTTATATAATTCTCCCACAGCTCAAATCAAAATAGGCAACTTAGTCACAAATCCCATACAGATAACCAGAGGCACGAGGCAGGGCTGCCCCCTATCCTATATGCTCTAGTTGCCGAACCCTTGGCCTGTGCGCTTAGAGAGTACCATAGCCACAGAGGCATATGGTTCCCAGGCTACGATTTAATTGTCTCCACCTACGCTGATGATACGGTGTTGTATGTTCGACACACTGAAGCCAACCTTTCACCAATACTGAGAGAGGTGGTGCTCTATGGCACTTTGTTGGGTCTGGCCGTTAACTGGAACAAGTCCACAATGTTTCCCCTAACGCCGGCCACGGTGGACTTTGAACCAGAATACCCACTACAGTGGACTACAGAGGCAGTGAGATATTAAGGGGTCCGGTTGCACACGGACTCTGAGGTGGTGTTTAAGGAAAACTACGGAGTGGCCATCAGCAAGTTAGAAGAAGACATAGCAAGATGGTCCCAGCTACCACTTTCACTGATGGGCAGTGTGTCCATTATGAAGATGGTGATTCTACTGCGATTTCTATTTCTTTTTACAAATATACCCATGGTGCTGCCGCGGGTGTTCTTTCAGCGCCTTAAGTACCTTATGATTCACCTGGCATGTGCCGGTAAACAGGCAAGAGCTAGTTGGCAGATCCTAACGCTCCCGTATGATATGGGAGGACTTGGAGCTCCTGATTTGGACTTTACAGGGCTGCACAGTGTGCACATGCATTCCACTGAATTCATGGGCCGCATGATATACCACATATCCGTATAGAAACTGTTGTGGCTGCCCCTATACCCCTCCCGGCATTGATTTTCACACCCCCAGATAGGAGAACGGGGATAATGGATTCACTCAACGAAGTCACACACGCCTGGCACCATCTCTTGCAACTGCAGGCTGGAGCTATCCTATACACTCCAGTTGCCCGGCTAGACAGGTGCAGATGGTTAAAGCCATGCAGAGACCGAGGGGTGGTGATGGCACGGAGATCACTTGGGGCACAAAATATAGGGGATCTCTTCGCTGACTGAGTGGCGAAGAGTTGGACGGACCTGAGAGGGGACGAGCAAACTCCGACACTGCTTACACAATTCCAGTTTCATCGAGTTAGGCATGCACTTAGCGACCTAATAGGGGAAGACATTACGGAGCCCCCTGAGCTCCTTGCCTTGACCAATCTTATTTCAGCGCAGGCGCCTGCTAAGATGGTATCTATAATTTATAAAATCTCGATGTCTCATAGAAGACACAGTTACACCAAAGCGAGAAAAGCAAGGCAGCGAGACTTAGAGAGAGACATGACGGACGACATATGGACGTATTGCTGCATGAGCACAAAACGTATATCTCTCAATGGTAGGCATAGGCTAGTACATTTTAAATTTCTAAATAGGGTTTATTATACACTGGAGCGCCTGCATAGGTACGGCCTGCGAGATGAGTCTACGTGTGATAGGTGTGACAGGTATGACGCCCAGGACGCAGATTTCTTTCACCTGGCTTGGACATGTCCAGGTATAGCACATTTCTGGGGACTGATATTTGAGGAACTGGGCAGAGTGATGGACATGTCGCTGGTGCTGGAACCGAAGCTCGCACTGCTCGGATACTCCAAGGCAGTACCCAAAGGGAAACGGAGATTGATAGATATGGCGTTATTAACTTGGCGGTGTGTGGCGTTGCGCTGGATGCGAGGCCCTCCACCAACAGTCACGCAATGGTCGAAAGAGATTTTATTTTGTAGTACTCAAAAACTGAAAATTACAGTGACATACTACCACCACGCAATAGGCAGAAAAACGTTTGGGCATTGTATAAAACTTATTGGGAGGGTAGATGTTCAGGTGAGGATGGCCAGGAGGGTGCAACGGGGGAGGTTGCATAATCAGTGTCATAGCAGTACGTCTAGAATCGTAATAACTATGCATACGAAGCATGTTGGGATGGTGGGTTCTGAGGGGATGTCCCTGGAAAGACTAAATGAGCAATTTAAAACTATAAAGACGCTAAAGTCATGGGTTATGTATTATACTGTATATATATATGTGTAATAGGTTAAAACACTTGTAAGCGAAATGCAACTGTGATGACAATATTGGTGTACTGGTCTCTGGTTAAAGTTGTACAAACTTAATAAACACATTTAAAAAAAAGAAATACATCGGACAAAAAATACAAAATGAATCATTGTACTGCAAAATTAACACAAAATCTATTTTTCCTATACAACAGATTGTTTTTGTCACCTGTTACTCTACATCAATCTACGTTTGCAATAAGTGCTAATTGTTACCTTACAATTCTGGGAATGCAGATTTCATTCATGTGACATAGTTTTCAATAGTTCATGAGTTCTGGCTTCAAGCTTGGAGGGTAAATAATGATATTATGCAGAAAAACATTATTTGTACATTACAAAATATTTTTTCGGAGAGTTTGTTATCAGAGTGTAGATTTATTTGTAGCTTTTGCTATACAATGTATCACATTCAATTAGAATGGTACGTCAAACATTTCATATGCTTCAATCAAAAGGCTCGCCCATATAAACAAGCAACAAGTACATTTTCCAGAACTCCATCGCCAACTTGCCAATAGTCACTAGAACCTGAAATTGCTGGTATTCCAAACCATATAATAGGATTGCAGGAATTTCAGCAGATTAAGCATCTAACAGAGTTTGTCTATCTCCAAAAGATGGACAAATTTGAAGCAATCTGAATCCAGTTGACAAAAGCTCTGTGCAGAGAGGTGAACAGTCTGACAACTATGAAGGAAGCAGCATCCCCAAATAAGGATACATTGTAATCCCTTCTGCACTTGTATTAATAAAAAAATATGTTCTTCTTTGAAAAAAAAGAAGGCTGGAAGGTTGCCATTCTGTAAGTAAACGGTGCGGCTTGCGATTGACCCAGAGTAGGGTGCACCTTAGGGTGTGCATACAGCTCGGGCCTGCATATGAGGTCCTGATGAAAACCTTGTAATACCATGCACAGGTTGAAACATGTAGACTATCACTTTCTTTAAAACACAGACACCGCAGGCCAATTTAACCTAAATTTGGTGTCTCACTTTTGTGTTTTAACCATTGTTTTATTACTCCATATTAAACTCTTTTAGGGAGTTAAATAAAGACAACTTTTAATCTCACTCACTTGCACCACAACAGCCGACAATCCTATCCTGATCCACTGTAATCAGGTGTAGAAGCACACCCGTGTGGCATTCGGCCACTTGGATGGGACCCCTATGATGAAGCATGTCACCAACTAGGTTGGTGAGTGAGGGGTCTTTTAAAAAGGAATCTTTTTTCCTTTTTTTACCCTTAAGTACTTACTCGTCTCGTTTGATATCTTATTATCTACGGGGTTACTCCTTTGCTTTGTTTCAGACAAAAGTGCAGAATGTCACTACTGGCACAGCCAGCTGGGGTCGCTATACGCCTTATAGATGGGTTATGAGGGTCGCAGATAAAGATACACTGTGAAGCAGACGTTTTCATACTGTTGTAACTATTTTTTTTTCAACATATTGCTTCAGTTTGCAATTAACCCCACAGGTGCTAAGAGTGAGCTGGGCTAGGCGTTCATTGCTGTGAGTGAGCACTTCGTGTATATTAAAAACTGGATTTGCTCCTGCCACTCTGTGCTTACGGCCGCGAATATTCCAACTCGATCATTGTCCCAGTACCAGAAGAACCACTGAGCAGGGCCGGCTTTAGAGCGGTGCGACCGGTGCCACCGCACCAGGTGCTGGCTTCCTGGGGGTGCCGTGTTTGAAAGTTTATTATGCTTTTGAAGCACCTGCTGCAGCGTTTCTTTCCGCCTGCAATTACCAGGCATCACATAAATGTCAAGAAAACACGTGTGATTAATTATCTTCCTGGAGAGAGATCAGCTTTTTGTATAGTTGAGGTTTTGACTTAGGTCAAGTTAGTGCAGAGGGTTAATATGCCTGCTGCAAAGAACTTGTATCAAGTAGATTACAGAGTACGTTTGATGTAAACAGGTCAGCAGATTACTGCTTTCAAAAGAGACATCCTTTTGTTACTTGCAATTTATAACTTAAAGTCCTAATATACAACAGTGAGTTATTAACTTCCATCCTAGAACTGCATACACACTGCAAAGTATATATTATTAGAACATTGATTAATGTTACAAGAAGGGTTAATTTGGCTAGAAATCGATTCTTATTATTAAAGAAAACTCCCAACTATGCTGTTTCTTTTTCGACTCTGCGTTTGTATTTCTCCACACCAAGCACTCTTAAACTATACTGCCTACCAGTATGGGTGACATGTGACTTCTACACTTTCAGTCCTTTGGCTTAAGTAACATTTCCTATACACTGATTTACACTCGTATGATTGATTGTCTCTGTGTAATGTGTGTGTGATGCAAAGTGCTCGGACACCCTACACTGGTATGAGTGGCGCTATATAACTAATTCAATGCATCTGAGAGAGTGTGGTTATGGTGACTTGGTCACTGTTAAAGGGTGCTAGTGAGAGAATCCGTGGTGGAGGTGGTCATTGGGGGTGGGCGCCAACAAACATTGTCGCACAGGGCGCCACCAGCACTAAAGCCGGCCCTGCCCCTGACCTTTGAACCAGAATGGCTCTCTTCACTTTACAACCTTTTTAATTAAGGCACACGTGCTCCCATAGTGAATTCTCAAATTTTGATTCCACTGTGCACGTGAGCGAAAGCCTTTGGAAACAATATCACATGACAGTAGTTTCTCTACCAGGAAGTGAGAGTGACCCCCTGTGTGTTCCTTCAGTTGCTTTTCTCTTTCTAAGCGCTGAAACGCAGAGTACTTACCACACACTTAGCTTTGCACACTCAGTTTCATCTAAAGGTAGAAATCCTTGCATGTGGAAAACAAGAGCCTTCCACCCCCTACTTCGGCTTTTTCACAAATGCATCTCACTGCAGATTACCTCAGTACTTCATATTGTACAAAAGAAATAGCAATGTTTAGAGGGCCCACAAGCCTTCCTCAAACAAGGCATAATCTTCCTCTTTCACTACTACTCACGACTGATAGACAAGAAAATCTCATGCTTTGAAGATACCATCTTTCTTTCGACCTGGGTGTCTCAGCCTCCACCTTGAAAGTACAGGCAGTCCTTCATTACTTTGAGTATGTCAAGTATATGGTCTAAAATACGTCTTTGTCTCAGTGAGAGTATGGATTTTTTTTAAATCTCCTATCTATACGCAGGTATTTGTATTGAGGAGACTGGGGAAAGAAATAATGTAAATTCATTCTCAGTGTTGTCACACCGCCCCCATATCAATCTCACCTACCCATAGGACTATAAAAACATCATTCATGTTTTACTGATCGATACTTTTCTCGATGTGATTAAAATGTACTTGTCAAAAATTGTGTAATGCTGTTGAAGATGTGCTTGTAATCTTTTGATAATTAAATGGGATAAAAACCTTGTTATTCGATGTACAAGGTGTCAGGTTTTGCAGTTAGGGTAAAAAAGCTCTTCGCGTTGGTAGAATTAATTGTCTTTGTCAACACTCTCCGAAATAAAATAAAAAAACTGAATTTGGGTTATGAGACGAGACTGAAAAAATTATGCATTCTCTCATACATCAACACTCCGTGTTAAGTAGCTTTGAGCATAGTGCTGTGTTTTTGCTTTTTAGTTAACTAAAGCTATCCGCAGAGACCTTCTTGTCCGTCTATTTAATGTTGTCTGCTGTCCTGTGCTGTTTTCTTTTTGATAAGTCTGTCTATTATCTCTCCTGCTGTTTCCTGCATTTGTTGCAGGCCCAGCAAAGGGAAATGGCCCCTGGTAGAGTTACCACAAAGCATTATCCCCTGCCCCATGCCTGCGGCACATGTGTGTGAAGGATAAACCGAGGGGAAGTGAGTGGGAAGGGATTGCCACCTACTGCTAGCTAGACCATACTGGGTAAAGCAGGCTGTCCTCCCTCTCGTGTACCGCAGGTGATAGGCATAAAATAGTTACGTTTCTCAGATATTATATTGTGCAAAATATTTTCTAGATGCTTGTTATATAACTTACTATTTTTTTTCAGATATTGATGATGTCAGGAAGTATAAACCGGGTTACCTCGAAGCCACGGTTAACTGGCTAAAATTATACAAAGTCCCAAATGGAAATCCGGAAAACAAGTTTGGTTTTAATGGAGAGTTTAAAGATAAGGTAAAAAGAAAAAGAAAATTGCAGAAGCAATGTGTTTGATTCGCCTTGCTTGAATTGATGCATGAAGTTTTATGAGGAAATGAAAGTCTAACCCCACTGATACCATGTGGTCATCCACCATTTATAGTACTTAAAATTGTTAACTGCTAGATGTACCAAAGGCTCAGCTTTAAAAATGGATGTATTTATTCATTCTTCTCACCACTGCAGAACTGCTCTAACCGTGGATTTCAGAGTCTGCCAGAGAAGTAAATTAACAAAGGCTTTAAAAAAAATATAGCCTCGTAGGTTTCCTCCTATAGCATGTGCAAATTTTGAGATTTTTCGGGATTCACAAAAATAAACAGGTGTCTCCATTGAAAATGAAATGTACGCAAATTGTAGATGTGCATGTGTACTCTTACCGCCTCATACCAATGTCTTAAGTAGGATGAAAAAGGTTTGTATGGGGTCGGGGTGTATGTACTGTAACTGTGGTCTGAACATTATCACTAAGAACCCTTTATAGTGGACATGGCCTATGTTACCAAGGGCCTGCTCTAACACAAATTGATCAGATGCCTAAGAATGGTTTTGCCATGTCTACTCTCCGCTCAGGGCTCTTCTTTTCAAGGCTTTGTCCTCATGTTGAGGATATAGCATCACATGGGTAATCTTTAGAAGCTGTACATTGCTGCTGGATGTGCAACACGTTCTCCACAAGAGTGTTCCGCAAAGTTCTTTCTGTGTTGTAGGTTGCTACACCTAGTCTATGTACCAAGGCCCAAAACGTCTGAAGTCACTGCAGTATAGTTAGCAGAGTTTTACAAATCCCTAGATAGATCAAATAAAAAAAGGGGACTAGAAATGTATTCTTGACAAATTTATGATTCGAGTCTTAATTTATAGATGATAAATGAAATCTGCGAGCAAAAATATGTTTAGCAGTGTATACAGCATCTTATCCTGAGTCAATACATTTGACAAGGGACCTCTAAATGTAATGTAAACTATTAACATGTGTTGTTAGGTGTGGAAGGGAAAGTAGACTGGTTTAAATGCAAGCTTCGAGAACCAGCCTTGAAGTAGAAGCCAGAGCAGTGGTCTTAAAGTAAGCACTACTTTTTCTCTTGAAGCAGGAGAGAGGGTGTGCTTGAGACCGGCATCTCTTCAACTAATCAGACGAAGGAAAGGCACCGACTGACACAGAGACCTCAGGTTGTTAACTCTCGGCCTGTGTGTGTTGGATGCAGAGACCACTTGAGAAGGGTCATCTGAGAGATCTCCTGCATGAAAATGTTGAGGAGGTTATTGAGAGTTCCGTGTTTTTCAAGAACGTCAACTGGTATAATATTAAATAAAGGATTAACTTCATGAACCACTCTTTATAGGGCGTGGGCGTTCTCCAGCCAAAGCGTACTGTAACACATTTTTGCATTTAAAACGATTGATACCCACCACATTCAGCAAGACTGAACAAGCATTTCCATGGCCTCTTGAGAGTAGGAATATGAGGGGAGGATCAAAGATACTTTAAAATATTGTATTCATGTGTTTGTGTTTGAAAACACGTCGCCCAGCAGAATGACCAAAACTGCAAAAATTCTAAAGCTCACTTTGGTTGGTCACGTTACAGAGGAGCAGACGGCGTTGACTGAGATACATCTCCTTAATATATGGAATATCATTTGCAGGAGTGTTTATAGCTTTATGACTGATGTTCAACATTAGCACAACTGTCAGCCTTTTGACTTCAAGAGTATTGACCGAAATGCTATATGATGATTGCTTATTATTGCCGCGAGAGAATGTACTCATGCCCAGATCTGGTGAACACGCTTCTGGAGTTCTTAGTGAGCCATAAAAGCTTGCTCACATACCTACCAGGGCTCCAGTTTATAGGGGATCTTCTTTTTTTTTAAATAACACATTTTATTGAGTCCATTGTATATCAACACAAACAATAAAAACATCAAGCCCAAGCCATGAGGGCCACAGTGGAAGTACTGAGGAATACAGAAAATCTACACAGTCATTCACTGCAACAAAGGTGACAGTCAGCACTTCCCCTGTAGCATGAATACATATTACGTCATAGAATAACCATAGTATAGAGGATATTCTTAGCACTTTTTGTTTTGATATGGTGCAGCTCCAGAAAGAAATATCTTCCTTTTTTAATAAT
Source organism: Triturus cristatus (assembly GCF_964204655.1). Classification (NCBI taxonomy): domain Eukaryota; kingdom Metazoa; phylum Chordata; class Amphibia; order Caudata; family Salamandridae; genus Triturus; species Triturus cristatus. The sequence continues at coordinate 334,229,549 of NC_140582.1, forward strand.
ACCTCCTTCATGGAAGTTTGTATCTGATTATTGTAGGCGTTTTGCCCTTGTTTGCTGTTGCTCATGTTGCTCCTTTAAAAAAAAAAAGGTAGCATGATGGACATTCATAGTTTGCATAACTTTCACTGGCACTAAATAGAGATTTTTTTTTATTTACCCATTGCTTCAGTCAATACCACAATCTTCTGAGGGGCCATTTTCATTACTGCCCTGCCCATTCTCCCTGCAGAGTTTGATCATGACCGGTTCTTAAGAGAAACAGTGGGAACATTTTGTAATTATCTTTGGTCTTGCAGGCAGGGAAGGCATTTGCTTCTCTCACTATATACATTAAGATAATAACGGACAACATTATAATAATGTCTTACTTAAATAGGGATGAGCCAGATCTGCCACCCCTCTGCAGCTTGCAATGTGGAATTTGAAGTAGTCTATTCTTGTAAGGAACAGGCTTTATGCAGTCCCCCCCGCCCCCAGTTGTTGCCCCCATTCGGGCTGCTTGCTGCTGTTTTGTTCGACTCAGAGAGTGCACTGAGGCCTGCTAACCAGGCCTCAGTGCCAATGTTCTTACCCATTACAAAGTACAGGTCGAATTGGCTATCCCCAGTTGGCAAGTCCCTACTATATGGTACCCAGGGTACCAAGGACTTGTAAGGGAGAGTGTCCACCCTGGGCTGCAGCAGTGATTGTGCAACTTATGTGTGGCAAAGTACAAAATGGTTCCCAGCCTGCCACTGCAGACTGGAAGGGCAATGGGCATGCTGCCAATTCGAATTTGCCATTACCATTAATGGCAAAACCGCCCTTTCCCTTTACAGTAAATGTAATTCTCCCCTAAGGAAGGCCTAGAGAGCCCAAAGGCAGGGAGCTGTATATTATTAAGTGGGATATGTATGTTTATATTTCTCCTTGCAGTAAAACCCATTAAATTGTCGTTTTGCTGTGGGAAAGTTAGTATCCCCATTGGCTAATACAGGGCTACAGGCTGTCAACCCAGCTTGGCTAACTTCTGATTAGGACTACCTAACTGGGTACTGTAATGTATCAAATTAATCGTGGCATTAAACGGACCTGATGCCCAGGTCGAATTTAATGTAACAATTAAAGTAAAGCAACTTTCAGAAAATTGCCACCCAGTGACCCAGCTGGTCCAGTAGCCTCACCTGGGCACTGGCCCATGGACCACTTTCTGCCCACCTAGGGAGTCGTGTGAGTGACTCCCAAGCTTGACAGTAATAACAGCCCTCTGCAGGGGGAGGTCTCACCTCCACCTTGCAGGAAGCCACTCAGGGTGCTAGCCCAAAAGGGGAGCTTCAAAGGCGAAGCCGCCTTTAGTGGGCAAATAGCAATAACACTCCAGAGGGGCTGCCCTTTGTTTAGGTAGACAGGTTGGAGGCCGGGCGGGAGAGGGAAGTCCAGTGCACAAACCGATTTTCCCATGGCCGTATAGCCCCCAGGTAGCCACACTTCTAGGGTGGGCTACTAAGCTCTTCACAGTTGTGGAAAGGTTCAGACATCTTGAGAGTGGCCAGAATAGTGCACTCTGGGATTTCCAGATGCCACACATTGCCGTAAGATCATCACCAAGAGGGAGGGAAACTGGTAGCCCATTGGCTAGTGACCACTTTGTCCCCTTCTGGGTTCTTTCCCGAGCTTAATATAGTACCCCTGGCACCTGAACCTGAGATCATGCCGAAATAGGAACAAGGACCGAAGAAAGACTACCCTGCTGCCCCTGGACTTCACACAGAGGCTGCATTGTCTGCTGGACTGCACCGGATGCACTTTTGGGCTTGTGAAGTTAGGACTGTGCCTGTGGCTCCTGACTTGGGCGGTGGGGGTGGTGGTTGGGAGTCACGCCTTAGCCCCAGACCAAAGCAGTGACTCTAAGAGTCAGTTGGCTGGCTCCCTGGAACAGCACCCTTTATATTATAGCTGAAGAAGCCCAAAGTGGCGAGTTGGTAGCCATTTCGAAGGAATAGCCACTAACTGCCACTGGGCACCCCCAAGAGACCGATCCTCGAAAGCCAAAAGTTTCACCCGAGTCTGCTGTACCAGGGAGTGTTGTCAGAGTCAAGATTGGACTTCCAACAGCCTCCACTAAAGGATTTCACTCCAACCGTCGTGTACGGAGACCGGTAACCCAGCTGCAGCTGTCGCCCCCACATGACCTGTGGAACCACCACAAAGGCTGTTGACCGCAGCGTAACCAGAGCATCTTTGAGCATCTTTTCCTCCTGGATCCGCAGTATCAGGACCACTCTATTAAAGCCTATGGCGGTTGCGCCATAAAGTTTGGAACTGGACTGGAAAATGCTCTGGTGGCCATGTAACTTTCCAAATCTACTCCATTGCCACCCCCTCCCCCCACCCCCTACCACCCAGACCATCATCCAGTCAAATTTGATCGCCCAAGCCGGGCTGGACTAGCCAAACGAATGTTTACAAACTTTTGAAAAGTTTCCAAACTTTTTGTTGACCAATGCTTATTTATGGTTGAATTAATAAGTGATCAACCTTTAAAAATCTGCATCTCTGGAACCCTCCAGTGGATTTTGCTCATCAAGGACTCTACCAATTCATAAAAATATTTATTTTTATAAATTTGTGTTGTATTTCTTTCATGTTGTGTAGCTTTCTTATTTAGTTATTTGGTACTGTTAAATTCTTTACACGAAGTTCATTTGTTCAAGCCTTGCTGCTCAAAGCCATAGCTACCCTACCCAAGGTTGAGCTTAAGGTTGTTCAAACACGCTTGACTGGACCCATGACAGGTTTTGCGAGTTATTCCACAGTAAGGCCCCAAGCCATATCATATAATACACCCAAACCCTCACAATTCTGAATTAGTATTACTAGTATTGATAGGACACGTTCGTTGTGAATGTTCAATAAGACCGTCTCGGCAGGCAATGGCACTGGTCACACAAGTAGAAGTTGAATCCAAGGATCCTGTACTCGATTTTCAGGAAATGGGGAATAGGTAGATCATGTTTACAAAATAAAAACTAATGTCCTGTATTTGTCCCGTGGATGAGCAGAGGCTTGCATTCACTGTGTGATGTGTTTCTGATAGTTTTATCTGATAGAGACTACTAGTCGCAGATTCCTTAATGTAGAATTATCCCCAGGCGTGAGACTGGACCCGGAAAGCTTTCTTGCCCAGCATCTCTGCGCGCTGGGGGGCTGTACCTCGCGACTCCGCCCCGATGTCCTCCGCGGGCGTATCGTCAGTGAGGTCACATAAGCCCCACCCCGGCGCGCTGACATCAGTTTTCTTCTTTTCCGCGTGCAATGCGGATCTGGATCGTGTTCCTGGCCTGTTTTCAGGTCTTCTTTTTACACAGCATTTTCTTGAGAACAGTGTGCGAATGCCTTCGGGCTTCAAAACGTGCTCGTCTTGCGTGCACCAGATGTCGGCGACGGACCCTCACCCCATCTGTATGTGGTGTTTGGGGGAGCACCACGACTCCACGGACTGCGAGGCTTGTCAGCAGATGAAGCCGAAGTCCCGATGCGAGCGCCAGATGAAACTCCTCTCGGCCTGCATGTCCAGGTCGGCGGCGGCGCCGCGTCCGTCCCCCGCGGAAGGCTTCGAGAACCGCCGCTTCCGTCTCCGACATCGTCCCTCTCCAAGGCCGCAAGGGCGTCGCTCACCTGTTGGTATGTGTAGCAGTTTGTCCCTGAGGCCCGGTCCCCGGCCTATGGGGGGTGTGGGTTCTCCGTGGGTTGTGGGGCCCCGCGCGCCGCCACCCTACCCGCCGTTCCCCGTTGCAGGGGTGACCAGAGCCCAGATGGAGGCCTATGTGGCGGCCTTGCAGGCCTCGTTGGCTCTTCCTTCTTCTCCTCTTCTTCCTGGGACGTCTGCGGATCCCTTGCCATGTGCGGGGACTTCTGCGGTGTCGCCGGCGGCTCCGGCGCCGACAGGTTCGGCTCCAGGCTCTGGAGATGTGGTGCTGTCGGGGTGCGGCCCTCTGGGGTTCTCTCCTTCAGATCACGGCGCCTCTGCCTTGCCGCAAACCCCCGCGGGGGTCCCTGTGGTGTCGGGGGAGGTTGCCGGGGCTCTAGGCTCGTCCTCGAGTCCCTCTCAGTCCTCTAGGCAGGCGGCGGCCTTGTCCGAGGCCGAGCTGACGCAGCTCAGGCACCGGCGGCTGCTGGCCCTGGCGGCGCCACAGGGGCTGGCTAGGGGCGTGTCCCTGGGCCCCCCTCGTCTCTCCACCCAGGCGGCTGCCTTTTCGGAGGTCGAGTCGACGCCTTTTCGGCACAGTTTTTTGGCCGCCCCGGCTCCGACCCCACCCCATTCTCCCGTCGTGTGTCCCGACGCGTCGTGGCAGAGGTCGTTTCGGCGTCCCCTTCGGCGCTGGTCAACGCTGAACTGACGCCAGTGGCGGACTCTATGGCGCCGTGCCGACGTCGGGTCCTTGATTCGTCTTCAGACGCCCCCTCTTCTCCAGAGGTTCGGCAACTGTTTGTTTCCTCTTCTCCGGAGATGGGATGCCACGTCGTGGCTTTTTCCCCGGCATCTACCAAGGACGGCTCTTCGCCGTCACCGCGCCCGCAGTCTTCACCGGAGGTGCCTCAGGTTCCCCACTTGTCGGTGAACCCTCCCCCATTCCCAGCTTGGCCTTTCCTTCCTCCGGTTGGGCTGGGAGACGGCCACCTTAGCTTACAGCCGTCGCCCATGGAGGAATTGCTTTCCCCACCGCGTTGCCCTATGGAGTCGAGTGCTGCCTTCGCCCGGGCTGTTTCCACGGCTGCAGGAATCTTGCGCATGGGCGATCCGGCTGCCCTTTTCCCCGCGGATCATTTGCTGGAGGTTCTCCATCAGGGCTCTGGTGGACGGGAGCTGCTTCTTCCCTTCGAGGCTTCGCTCCATAATTCTCTATTGGGGGCCTGGGGGCGTTCTACCATGGGGGACCCGGTGCCCCAGCCACTTTTGCACTGCCACCGTCCTGCTCCGCATGATCCTGTCTGTCTTTCCTTCCACCCTTCTACCAGGGGCCCTCTTTTGCAGACCGCCTTTCCCTCCTTGCCATCGGTGTTGTCTCCCCCATCACGGGATGCCTGGTTAGATTCCTGGGGGCGCAACATCTTTGCCGCCTCCAGTGCTGCCTTGCGGGCGCTTAACACGCTTTGTGTATTGGCCAGAGCCACTTCTTGCTTATGGGATTCGGCGGAGTCCCTTCTGTCTTCCGCTTCCCAGGAGGGTGCCTGCATTGATCTGCGGCATCATGTCTTGGATGGCAGGGAGCTGGCGGCGTTTATTCTTCGCTCGGCTCTGGACGTTTCGGAGGTGTTTGGTTGCACCATGGCTTCTTCAGTGGCCCTTCGTCACCATGCTTGGCTGAGGGATAGTGTTTTCCCTGAGAACGTTAGAGAACGGCTGCTTGACCTTCCCTTTGATGGCACTCTTTTGTTCCACTCCCCTGCGGATTCAGCCATTCAGAGGTTTCTTGCGGGGCTTCGTCCTTCTCCTCCTCCTCCCCCTCCGTGACCTGGCAATCGGTCTGTGTTGTTTCTTTGGGCCTAGTAACGAATAACCCCGGTTGTGTGTTCTGTGTGGTTGGTGTGCCTTTAGGGTCCTTTCGTTGGCCCTTTGGTGCTGTTGGCTGCTGGTCCGGCCCTTTTTTGCAGGGTTTTTTTTCTGCAGGTCTTTCTGTTTTTCCTCTGCGGCGGAATTTTTTTCCTAAGAGGTGTTCCCATGGTTCTTGGGACGTCACCTACCCTATGTGGGGTACTTGTAGCTATTACATAGCTCTGTCATGTGCTGGGGAGGTGTGGTCATCCTTTTCGGGCTCCTTGCTCTCCGTGGCGTCACGGTGTGTTGCAGGTGCGATCTTCTTGCAGATTGTCTTGGAGCAGCTTGCGCTAGGTCCGTCCTTCTCGCTACGTCGCTAGGCCGGTCTGGCCTGCTGTCTGCGTCATCGTGTTGTTGTGGTTCCGCACTTCTGCCCTGTGTTTCGGCTTGGTCCTCTGTCTGCTGCTCCAGAGGGTTTGGCTTTCCTTGGCGTCTGTGTTCTGTGTTTTCTCTCACTCTCTCTCACTCTCTCTCTCTCTCTCTCTCTCTCTCTCTCTCTCTCTCTCTCTCTCTCTCTCTCTCTCTCTCTCTCTCTCTCTCTCTCTCTCTCTCTCTCTTCCTCTCTCTCTCTTCCTCTCTCTCTCTTCCTCTCTCTCTTCCTCTCTCTTTCTCTCTCTCTCTCTCTCTCTCTCTCTCTCTCTCTCTCTCTTCCTCTCTCTTCCTCTCTCTTCCTCTCTCTTCCTCTCTCTTCCTCTCTCTTCCTCTCTTCTCCCTGGGTCAGTGTGGGTGTTTCTGGCCCGGCCCCTCCCTTGGGGTGTGTCCTGGGCTTCCCTGGCCTCTGCCTTGTCCTGGGTGCGCTGTTCCGTGGTGTTGCCTGCTGCTGGAGGTGCATGCCCGTGCAGGCCTGCTTGTTCTACTCCACTGTTGTGATCTTTGATGTGTTCCCTTGCACCCCTACCTCTGGTTCCGCTGGGGCTTTGCACAACGGTGCCTTTCTTTTTCCACCTGTGCTGTTGGCGGTGGAGCCATTCCGGCCTTGCCCGCTGCTTGCGGCCAAGGTGTATTCAGCTCTTTTTTTATCTCTGTGCTTATGTTTCTTGCGGTGGACCCTGCTTCTGGTTCTACCTCTTCTCACTGGGTTCGAGGTGTCCCTTGAAGCTTTTAGGACACTGTCTGCCCCTGCGGGGTGTTGGGCGCTCTCCCTAGGTTGGGCTTAGGTTATCCTGGCCTTTTTCCTTCTTGTCCTTGTGACATGTCCCCTGCTGGGGCCCTGGGTCTCTCCTGGTGGGAAGGCTCTCTCGCAGGCCCTCCTCCCTTCTGGGTATGGCTAGGATATCTATTCTACGTTAAGGAATCTGCGGCTAGTAGTCTCTATCAGATGTACAAGTTACTTACCTTTGGTAACGATGTATCTGGTAGAGACGATTCTAGCCGCAGATTCCTTCACGACCCGCCCTTCCTCCCCGTTCTGCAAGGACACTCATCTTGGTTTTCTGCGCTCGCCTCCCTCTGGGTGGCTTGTCTTCTGTGGGGGTCCTTTTCATCTTGATGCTGTCGGGCTTCCCTCCAGCTGGTTTCTCTCCAGTGTAGGGGCTTGCGTTTGCTCCTTTTCCCTTTGTTGTTACACTTTCTGGTCCCCTTGCGGTCTTCTACGTTGGGGGTTCTTTTGCCTGTCCTTGGCCTCCTGCTCCTTTCAGGGGCTATGGACCTCCTTGACTGTGTAGTCTGGGGGTGGATTGCTGTTGCTCCTCTGTTCCGGGCTTGTGACCCTTTGCTGTGTGGTCTGTGGTTGCAGACTCTCTTACGGCGCTTTCCCATGCTTGTGCCTCCAGCCTGGCTATCACCTTGGCTTGCACAGTTGTCCCTCAGAGGTGCTCTGCTCTTTCCCTCCTTTGGGTTTACTGTTGTAGCCTCCTGGCGCCTCGGTGCCAATTGATGCTGTTCCTCACCTTTTGACTCTCTCTTTTTGTTTCTCTGGTTTTTTCGCACACTGTTCCCATGCTCCCCTCAGTTCTTTTGTGATGGCTCCACGTTGTGGCAGGGAAGAGTTCTCCGAAGCAAACTGACGTCAGTGCGCCGGGGTGGGGCTTATGTGACCTCGCTGACGTCATGCCCGCGGAGGACGTCGGGGCGAACATCATAAGGAAACATCAGCACTGAGTTATACATTCAGAGATGAGGAATTTTGCATAACTAAAACACAAGTCAAAGAATATTTATGTAGCCATACTTAAATTAAGTGTACATAGTGAAATGGTGCTACAGAAATAGGTGACTGATAAGTGCTCATTTGTTTTCGAACACAAGAATGATAAAAACAAAAAGAAAAACCCAAGTTTTGGTGTCAGTATCAGTTTTAAAAGAGAGCATTCTAAAATGAAGTAATTGCTCTCTCCGATTTCCTCCAGTGGAAGTGCATTCTAAAGCTCCAATCTGACAAAGACTTCTAGTTGTAGATTCCTTACCTTAGAATCTCCCCCAGGCGTTAGTCTGGATCCGTAGGTTTGTCATTAGCAGTACCCCTTCGTGTCTGTATGCGGCGTGAGTCGGCTCCGCGTCCGTCGTTGATGTTGTGCACGCCGGAATGATGTACCGGGACCTACATAGACGCTGCAGGGGTACGCTGTCAGTTTTCTTTTTTATCCACGCCAGCCTAAGCGCAGATCCAGAGAGGGCTACCACTTAGCTGTTTTTTGCCCTACCTTTTTTTGACTTGTCGAGATTTTTTCTGATTCTTGGACTCCAGGTCTCATCAAAATGTCCCAACATAGGACTGGATTCAAGCCCTGCGGATCCTGTCATCAAATTATGTCCATTACGGATCCGCACCCTGTGTGTCTCTGATGCTTGGAGCGCGACCATGATTCAAAGTCATGTTCCGAGTAGCTGGCCATGAATCTGAAGGCTTTGCGGGAGCGGTCCCGAAAGCTGTTGGAGGCCTGGCGCTCGACTCCACGTCGTTCCCGTTCTCGATCAAGAGTACGGTCTGGTGTACTGTCGCAGAGCCCGCACCTCTCGTCCCATTCAAAATCATTGGTACACTCAGGTAAGCACAAGAAGAAGTTTAAAAGCATAGGTGTTCTTCGACTTCACACCGTCCCATCTGCTTACACGGCGTGGGACACAGAGCATTATCGCCTAGTCCCCGGAATCTCTTTCTGAGACAACTCTGAACCTCTCCTGTTTTCCCGGAGCCAGAGCGTCTCCTGCCCATCTACAAATGTTTTATGAGGCCTTGCACCTCATCTTTGGGCAGCCCAGCTCCACTGGTTCGCCATCAGGCCCCGTGGAGTCTATGGGGGTCCCCAAGCCTTCAATGCCAGCGGCTTCGGCCTCTGCTCTGGAGGGCCCCTGTAGATCCATTATCGAATCCAGACCGATGTTGGTTGTTCCAACTCGACCTTTTCCGATGTCAGTCCCAGCGGCGACGCTCCCGACGCCGACCATGTCCCCGGTCAATGTCAACCCCCATCCTCATCCCCGGCTTGGAGCCGGACCAGCGACTATGAACGTCGGTTCCGAAGCCGGAAGGGACTTTTGTCCTTGTGTTCCTCCCTGGTGTTGATTTTGAGCCAGGAGGTGGTGAAGAGGACTGGGAGGGGAAGTTTGACCCTTTAACAGACCCGCTTGCTCATTGACTGGCAGATGGACCTGGGTGAGGCGAGTGGGTTGGACACTTCCCCTTACAGTGGCTTGCTTTCTCCCCCTACCCTGGCTACAGAGGAGGGGGCTGACAATGCAGTGGTGATGAGACAGGCAGCTGAGGTCCTTGGCCTTGAGCTTCCTTCAGTGGCAGTCAGGACTAAACTCCTGACAGAGGTGCTTCAGTCTGCGGCTTCTATCTCCAAACCGCTTTTGCCCTTTAATGAAGCCCTCACTGATGTCCTTCTGGGAGCTTGGTCCAAGCCCAGCACAGGAGCTCAAGTGGACAGGAAAATCTCCCGCCGCCATCGCCCCACTCCAGGTGACCCAGCGTTCCTTGTACATCATCCTTCCTCTGAGAGCGTTGTCCAAGCCTCATCTTCCAAATGTGCATTCCCTTCTGCACCCCCAATAGGGATTCCAAGCAGCTGGACCATCTTGGGAAGATTGTTTTCTTCCTCCAGTTTGACATTGCTGTTGGTGAATACCGCTTGCCTCTTGGGCCGATACTCCCATACCATCTGGAATACAGTTGCACAGGTGCTGCCTCCGGGCTCGGAGGAGGCCCGGGCCGTTCTCTCCCAGGCAGTTGCTAACGGGAGAGACACTGTAAAATTTACCATTCGTTGTGGACTGAACACCACCGACTCACCGGGCAGAACGGTTGCCTCGTTGGTAGAATTACGACGCTACGCCTGGTTGAGGACTTCTGGCTTTTCAATCTATTCTGATGGACATACCCTTTGATGGCACTCGTCTTTTTGGTGAGAAGGCAGACCAGGCGCTTGAGCGCTTCAAGGAATCTCCAGTAACGGCCAGATCCTTGAGCCTCACAGCTACCATCTGTCTCCCTCAGTCTGACTTTTGTCCCTTTCGTGGCTACAGAAGGGGCGGCCAGCCACGTCCTGTCCAGGCCGTCCACCGAATCATGCAAGCTGTCCAGCCTCTGCGTGGCCACAGACGTGGGACACAGCGTCCTCGTGGGTCAGTGAGCCAGCGGGCAGGCCAGTACACCCTTCCCCCCATTTGCCACTGCCTCCAAACCATCCTAGTCTGACGTATCAGGCCCATCATCAGCCAGTGGGAGGCAGGATTCGCCATCACCTCCTCCGCTGGCAGTCCATCACGTCGGACAGGTGGGTTCTGCAGATAGTCCAAAGGGACTACTCCCTCCCCTTCGAGACTACCCCCCCCCCCCCCATGACACCCGCCTACGATCATATTTCGGAGCATTTGGCGCTTCTCCGCAAGGAAGCTACATCTCTCTTGGCCAAGGGAGCCATAGAGAGGGTCCCTGTGCCAGAAGAAGGACGTGGTAGTCATTCCCGTTACTTTCTGGTGCCCAAAAAGGGCAAAGGCCGGCTTCCTGTCCTAGACTTTTGGACCCTCAGCTTCTTCCTTCGGAAGGAGAGGTTCAAAATGTTCACTCTGGCCTTGGTCTTTTCTGCCCTCGACCCGGGAGACTACTGGATGGTAGCATTGGACTTGCAGGGCGCTTATTTCCATATCCCCGTTCTGCCTGCCTTCAGACATTACTTACGGTGGTCCACAAGCACTTTAAATTCACCGTACTCCCCTTTGGCCTCACCAGTGCCCTTCGAGTGTTCACAAAAGTGATGGCGGTGGTCGCAGCTCATCTGCACAGATCAGGGGTACCAGTTTTCCCCTATCTCGACGACTGATTATTGAAGGAGGGCTCGCCCAAGGCTGTTGTCTCTCACCTACAAACTGTAGTGGACCTCTTGCACTCACTGGGGTTCAGTATCAACGTGCCAAAGTCACACCTGACTCCCTCTCAAACGCTCCCTTTCATCAGAGCGATTCTTGACACAGTGCAGGTTTGGGCCTATCCTCCAGAGCAGCGAGTCTGGGATATTGGCTATGATACCGATGTTTCAGCCTCTGTCATGGATTTCAGTGAGAATGACTCTGAGGCTGCTGGGCCTCATGGCCTCCTGTATCCTGCTGGTGAATCATGCCAGATGGCATATGCAGGCTCTGCAGTGGGACCTGAAGTTCTAGTGGGCGCAACACCAGGGGAATCTGTCCAACTACGGCCAGATCTTGGAGGGAAGTGTGCACCAACTGCAGTGGTGGCTAACAAACTAAGATTGGGTCAGAGGCAGATCCCTCTCCCTTCCCCAGCCAGATCTGATAGTGGTGATGGATGCGTCACTACTGGGATGGGGCGGCCACCTGGGAGAGGCAGAGATCAGAGGCGTCTTGTCTCCAATGGAGTCCAGTCTCCATAGCAACCTTTTGGAGTTCTGGGCGATGAGACTGACACTGAAGGCTTTCCTTCCCATTCTCAAAGGGAAAGTGGCGCAGGTGTTCACGGACAACACCACCGCCTTGAGGTACTGCAACAAACAGGGCGGGGTGTGGTCAAGGACCCTTTGTCAGGAGGCTCTCTACCTCTGGACATGGCTGGAACATCAGGGCATATCCATGGTGGTTCACCACCTGGAGGGTTCTCCGAACACCAGAGTGGACAAACTCAGCAGTCGGTGCGAGGTCAATCACTAATGGCGTTTCCATCCGTAGATGGCTCAAGGTCTATTTCAGCAGTAGGGAGAGCCTTGGTTAGATCTGTTTGCCTCCAAAGAGAATGCGCAATGTCAGCAGTATTACGCGTGGGAGTTTCTAAGGCGGCACTCGCTTGGCGTCACTTTTCGTCACCTGTGGAGTTTCGGCTTCCTCTACACCTATACCAATTCTGACCAGAGTGCTCAGGAAGATCAAGCACGACTGGGCTGAATTCATTCTTGTAGCTCTGGATTAGGCATCAAGAGTCTGGTATTCTGACCTTCGGAGCATGGCCATCAATCCTCCGATCAGACTGCCCCTTCGAGAGAATCTTCTGTCGCAGCAGCAGGGGACGGTTCTTCACCTGAACCTGTCCAGTCTCCACCTCCTTGCTTGGAGATTGAATGGCGGCAGTTGACAGCTTTCGACATTCCACCCGAAGTCTTTGATGTCATCTTGGCAGCCAGGCATCTCTCCACTAAAACAGTAAAACCTGTAGATGGAACTAATTTGCGGTATTGTGCACAGCAAAGCTTGTTGATCCCCTTTCTGACCCTCTTTCAAAGGTTCTGTTGTACATACTTTCTTTGGCCCAGCAGGGCTATGCTTTGGGCACCCTTAACCCCTTCGATGCGTATGACGGAGCAGTTCCGTCATGCGCGTCGGTCGTGCTGTGCGCATGACGGAACCGCTCCGTCATGGCCCCGCCCGCGCACGGAACCTTCAGCACAGCGCGGTAATCCGCGCCGCGCTGAAGGGGTTAAGGGTTGTCTTTCAGCTATGTCTGTCTTTCTGAGACTTCCATATCAGCCCTGTTTGTTCAAATCTCCCATTGTCCATAGTTTTCTTAAGGGCCTTACTAACTTGTTTCCTCCGTCTCCTTTCATAATGTGCCAATGGGTTTTAAATTTGATTTTGACTTTTCTTATGTGTGCTCCCTTCACGCCTCTTCATAATTGCCCTCTCAGGCTTCTAATCTTTAAGGCTGCTTTCCTCATTGCCATCACCTCTGCTCACAGAGTTTGTGAGCTACAGGTTCTGTCTTCCAAGCCTCCCTATCTGTCTGTCCATCCAGATAAAGTGGTGGTTCAAACAAATGCTTTGTTCCTTCCTAAAGTGGTCACGCCCTTTCATGTGGGACAGTCCATTACTCTGCCCACCTTTTACCCACCTTCGCATCCCTCCAAGGAAGAGGAGAGACTCCACCGCCTGGACCCCAAACCAGAACAAGCATTGGCATAGCCAATAGGTCTCGCTTTTGGGACCTTATAAGTATTAGTTATGCAGCACAATATCCTTGGTACAACAACATCAACTGTTACATGGCTAAACACTTATAAGGTCCCAAAGGCGAGACCTATTGGCTATGCCAATGCTTGTTCTTTTTACTACTGAAAAGTGTTTTAGGGAGAACACACTATTTAGAAAATATCAACACATGACATATCACTGTTTTAAGTCTGTAAAAGTATTGCCAATCCACAGGCAGGGAGCATTCACATTTCATTTTGTCGATCGAAGTACTCAGTATTGTAACGGTTACAATTAAATATCTGGACTATTGGGTTATAGTTTGTCTTTATAAGTAAGGCATGCACATTTAACAATCTTCTTTCAAGATCAGTGTCATGTGAACAGTAGGCAAAAGAAAAGTAGAGTGCATTTTTCAAGGCGATGTTTCTCTATTTTTTCAATGGAAAGTTAAAGTAATGTTGCTGTACAGAAAAAAGCAGTAAAATGAAAAATATGGCAGGAGAGGTGCAGTAATAGGAGTGTAAGTAAGACTCATATGAGAGAGAGAGAGAGTCAGCAAGAGAGAGAGGGCCATGGGGCTCAATACAGCTGGATGTAGAGATGAGAAGTTTTGAATTGTCCATTCACCATGATCAGCTGGCAGTTGAAGGTCAGAGAGAAGAAAATAAATCATATGCTCATGTCTTAGAGCATGCATGAAGTCTAAATTATAAAGCATATCTGGCTAAGAAACACGATGAGGGTGACATACCCTGTAGGCTCTTGGCATAGCTGATTCTATCCAAGAAAAAAGGAAGTCCCTGTTACCATTATTCATAACAGCAAGAGAGTGGAAGTCCACACGCCATTAGATCAGTTGTGATGTTTATGGCTACTATGCTACACAATACAGAAAGGACACCAATGTTACATAGGCTGATATATAGGGTTTCTTGGATGGGGTGGGGATAGTTCACCTGACAAGTTGGCCTTCTGTCATAACCTGACAGCACAGGAAATCAGGAGGGCGATCTGGAAGCTGGCCAGAGGAAAGGGGCCTATTGCAGATAGATTATCTGTAGTTTTATGACACATTTGTGAACGTACTGGCACCAGAAATAATGGAGATGTATTTTGCAGAACAGGATAGCAGCCTGCTACCACATCCTACTAAAGAAGTGCTAATAGTTTTGCTTCCAAAATTTGATTGGGATACCCAGAAAAAGAAGTAATATAGACCACTTTCCATGCTCAACATGGATTATAAGATAGTCAGCATGCCTTGGCCAATCATTTGCTCCCTCGCTTACCTACTGTAGTACACGTGGGTCAGACTAGGTTCTCACTTGGTCGAAATAAGGCTTCCAACATCAAAAGGCTTTTTTATGTGATGGAGCAAACCCCTTCCACTGTGACCTGGTCAGCTGTACAGTCGACTGACTTAAAGAAAGCTTTTGACATGGTCAATTAGCTGTATATGAATGTAGTGTTGAATGAAGAGTTGAAACACAACGTACTGGGAACAGTACTGTCAAATGGCGAACTCTTTTACAGGTTGAAAGAACAGCCAGGGTCGATACCAGTTAATTTCTGATAACAACCATAAGGAGAAAGGGATGTGCCGTGAATGCCTCATACCCCCTTTAATTTTTGCACTAATGAGGGATAGCTTTGCAAATCTGAGGTGTAGGATGGATGGGTACTTCGGTGTCACCATATCAGACATACCGCACTGAATATTGTTGTACATTGAGTGTGATCTGCTTTCTACACAAGATGTAGAGGGAGAGCTTACAAGTCCTGAGAGACAGCATATAGCTATCTGGTGATAAATCAAGCCTCTGCATTAATTGTGGCAAGTCTTGTGTGTACACCATTTGGTAGGCTCAGGCTGCTTGTGTATGCTTCAGAGTGTGTGATCAGCTCTACTGAGAACAGCATACGTGCCAGTATTTAAGGAAGCAAATATGTGACAGAGTGTAACACTGGTAGGGTCCTGATAAAACTGAAGGAGATAATTACTTTTGGTGAGGGGGGACACTCCCATTGTCTGTGATATAGAGGATTGCTTAAATTAAAATGGTAATACCTCCTTCATTCCTTTATATTAATTCCAATGACATTACCAGGTAAATCATGGGTACCCACAAACATTTTCTCTGGGGCCAAAAAGTACAGTGTAGGGTGTATTGGAGTGCCGCAACTCCAGAGAGACAGGTTAGAATATGAAACTATGGGGACATAAAAGAAACACACACTTTTTCAAAACATTATGAGAAAATACTTTGTTTCAAATCTTTTTGCACAATTTTCAGCAACCTATCTCAAACTATGTGTATCCTATACATTTTTCACATTTTGTAGCCTATGTTATCCTGTGTGTAAAAAAATTAAAAAATAACATGAATTTCATATTCATAGCACTTACAGACACAAGATGAGATCCAATACCATTATAAATGTACATCACTTTTCCCCAGTGCACCAACCAGGATTTAAGTCAGTAACCTTCCAGTTACACACAGATATCTGAAGTGTGTAGTGATAAACGGAGCTTTCCCACTGAAACTATGCATTTCCTCATATTAAAGGGTTGCCACGTTTAAGCCTACTTATGTGTAACATTGCCATGTTTGCATGGTGCCTACTTGTGACATTTTCATATTTTAAGCGTGACACTTCATCCTAAAATGTATTGACCTAAAGCAGAGAAACCGCCATAACTGCAAAACGTATTACCCTCAGTAGTATATTCAAATACATTCAAGCATTAGAATTGCTCCATGCATTACCAGCAACATACCCAGCAGTAAAATGATGCCAGAGAGGTTGACCTAAAGCTAACTGATTGCTCAAATGTTCTCAAGTTTACCATTTCCATGTGTAAGTAGCTCACCCATGGCAAGATATCTCTTTGCACTCGCTTGCCTGTACTCTTGAATTTATAATGAAATAAAAATTATTGCAGGTGCCAAAATGCTAATAAAAACTCACTCACTAACCCAACCCTGTTTTAGCTCTGTTCACTGTCCCATACTGTTTTCAATGCCTAACCACAATCCACTCAACACAACTTTCACCTTTGAGCAAGCTTTCCTTGTGGACAGTGCAAGTTTAAGTGGCTGTAGAAACAAAGACCACAACCAGAAGAGTATAACAATTGTACGCCTGCAACATTGTTTTCTTTCTTTTCTGATTCTGGGCTGTGTTTCCATAGTCACTTCAGCTTGTTCTACAAGCAGGAGCGCCCTGCATAGAATTACCAAACGATGCATCTTGGCAACTGGAAGAAAAAAAAAAGAGTTTGAGAAGCTTTATTTCTATGCTGTGGTTTACAGATTCCCGGGGACCGTCAGTGGACCGCAATAAAAGGTCTTGTCAGGCCGCCGGTGACCTGCCCACCGTAAGTTGAATACAACTGAGGTAAATGGTTCAGACAGAGACTTAGTATGCTTGTGTCGTTGAAATGGGGCACAAGCAACTTTTGGCGCTTGGTAAAATCTACCTCGCCTTGAATCATGGTGGGCTGTTGTGCCCGACATAGAGCATTATTACTTAGCAGCATAGCTGCAGTGGATTGCTAAATGATTAATGGACCCCACAATTTGGAAGCAACTTATGTACTGGTTAAAGCAGGGGAGAGAAAACTGATCAACTTACCTCTGGGCCGCAAGAGCCATAATAATAAATTAATCAACTGATGGCAGCTGAACTATATTGCTTAAAGAGTTGCTAAGGACAATGACTGAAACAATTTTATGCATCTAACCTCCTGCTAAGAATACTCCTGGGTTAACTGTAATGTAAAGCCAAAACCTACATACATGGGATCAGGTAGGACTGCATACATTGAGTGACCTGTATACCCATAGGACGCTAGTTCCATTCTCGCACTTTACAACCTAAAATATTTCAAATGGGCATTTCTTGACACACAGGAAATTATTGAAACTGGTATAAGACCTGGTTGTGGGGCATAGAGATGATGGAACACTCTGCGAACAAAATTATGCACACCATATTGCTAATGGGTGATGGACGGATGGCTGTTATTATACAAACATATGCAGGAGGAAACCAAAGGTGACCTGGAGGGTCTCAGAGGGATCTGGTCCAGAGACGTGGTGAGAGACTTAGATAACAAGAGTGGAACATAATATTGAATTGTGCTCCCAAAATTTCCTGAAATGCAAGTTTTAAATTTCCCACAGAACGTACCTTATCCCTATGAAGATTGGGGCGATTAATCTGCAGAGCAGCCAATGGTTGCCGTCCGTATGGGATGGGGGGGAGTAGGTTTATCTCATGTTGTGAGACTGTCCCCACACCTACTGAATTATTGGAAGGACATTACGGGGTTGACTGAAAATGTTAAGGGGAGGTCAAACATGCCTACTTTATAACAGTGCATGCTGGACATCACCACTACACTGAAAAGGAAGGTTTGTTTTAAATGTATACGTTTGACATTAATAGGAGCAAAGGACATAATGCAAAGCATTGGAAGGCCACGAGTTTCCTTCAAGTGGAAGCATGGAGGAGAGAAGTGGTGCATTGTGCTAAAATCCAAATGAAGGTGTTGAATGGAGAGAATAAGTAAGTAACGGAAGTAGGAAACCAGTTCAGGGCTGGAAAACATAACTCATTTATTGGCAGACAATGATAACAGCCTCACTTCTCCTCTGGAATCCTGTGTACCTTAACGGCAGGGTCGGATTGGCAGGGCAGGGAAACGGACGGAAATAACAAAGGGAAGGGAGAGTAACAAAATGGATAGAGAAAGGGACGTAATGAGGAGAAACACAAAAGGAGAAGTGATACAGGAGGGTGAAGAGTGACAAAAGGGAGTGACAAGAAGGGAAATAGGCAATAAAGAGAGATAAAAAAGAAAAGGTAGAGGGAGCAGGGAAAAAATGCTAAAGGTGCAGAGAGATGGAGGCGTGCAAAGGAACTAATTAGGGAGAAGTGATGAATGAGAGGACAAGACGGGTGGACACTGGGAAAAGCTAGCAAAAGTGCAGTGACTGAAAGCCCCCCTCGTGAGATTGGGCCCTTTGCAATTACATGGGCGAAAAATAAGTGATCAAACATACAAGATCAACGCATGAGGCAAAATGACAGGCGGCTAAATAAAGAAAACAAGAAGCGCGAGCAACAAGCCCAGGAGTTCACGCTTACATGCACGCAGGCTTTAGGCCACTCTGGTAGCACTTTGAAAATCCTCTTACTAAAGGTCTTGCCTGAGCTAGCGCATGCGCTAGCGCTCAGGCGAGACCTAAAAAGGACCATCTCTCAATTGGTTATCCTCTTTATTAAATTGTGCTACGCTTTGTCAAAAAAGGAACCACCTGTGGGGTTACTTGCTCACTCCATTAGCGCAACAGCAGTAACCGCTGCGTTAGCACGCGGAGTCCCAGTCCTGGATATCCGTCAGGCAGCAACGTGGGCATCACTGCACACATTTACCAGACACTACTGCTTGGACAGCCAAGTCTGGAGGGACGGGTACTTTGCCAGTTTGGTCCTCCAGGATTTCCTCGTGTGGTCTTGGTTCTTAGAACCTCCACTGGGGTTGGTATTGCTAGGGTATCTATTCTAAGGTAAGTAATCTACAACTAGAAGTCTCTATCAGATGAAAAAGTTACTTACCTTTGGAAATGATGTATCTGGTAGAGACATATTCTAGCTGTAGATTCCTTCCTGCCCCACCCATCCTCCCTGCTCTGGGAACTGATTTCTAGGGATAGGGACTCCCCTAAAGGGCCCTAGTTTTGACGCACTAGTGGTCAGTGTCTTTCATGGCCCTGGCATGAAAATTCGTGTTAAGAACTGATGTCAGTGTGCCCCTGGCAGCGTCTATGTAGGTCTCGCTACGTCATTCCGGCACACCAGACGCCAAACAACGGACGCGGTGCTGACCGACGCCACCTACCGATGCGCAGGGGTACTGCTAATGAAAAATCTCTAGATCCAGACTGACGGCTCGGGTAAATTCTAAGGTAAGGAATCTACAACTAGAAGATGTCTCTGCCAGATACATAATTACAGAGGGTAAATAACTTGTTCATTAAGTTGCAATTCTGTCCCAGACACCAAGTGTAGCAAGGTCTTGATCAGGACAAAAGTTAAGACATTTAAATGTTGCACCCTACATCTGCTTAGTTAAAGCATGTAGCTCCACAAGTATCAGTAACCATTCTATAAACTGGGGTTCAAATTGTAAAAGCAGTGCACTGGTAACTACCAGAAGAGTCTGTGGGAAAGCGGTGTGGTGATCTATCTGCTTGGTGCTCGGAGCAAGATCCCATCCTGGTCGGGTTGAGGGAACAGCAATGTCCTGCCTTGTCTTCCAGGGATGTATGGTAGGCTGTACCGAAATTTTGTAATTCTTAAAGTGATATACTCCTGTGTAATAGCCCACCCCACTGCCCCACCTGTAATAGACCCATAGGAGAGCTTTGAGGCAACCTGCACAGCTTCGCTGGTTGCCTTGGGCTTGATGGGTTTCTCCTCCCATGCAGCACTTTTAGGCAACCAGCAGCAGAGAGCAGTTGACCCACTAGCGTAACTTTAGACAGGCCGGGTCCCATACACGTAGCCTTCAACTTGTCATTCTGGAAGTGTCACAAATCAATGCTAGTTAGAAGAGTGTATGAACTGTTGGAGTGGACCTTTGGCTTATATTCTGCATTCAACGTTTAAGCAGTCGAACGGCATCCCACTTGCCTATAAGGTAGTTGGTAAAGTTCAGCGAGTTGTGAGCCAGCTAATTAGTCTGGAATACATCTTCGCCTTCTCCCTATTTTAGGTCAAAGCCTTCCATACAGCACAGCTGTCTGGTTTTCTAAACACATCTTGGGGACATTCAGAAAGCTTCCCTGGGTATGCATTCCGGCTGTTGCTTACCATTGGCATTTTGGTTTGTATCCCATTTACTGGCTTTATTTGTTTTAGGCTGTCCAGGTTCAGTTTTTCACCCTCAAGGAGCAAAACCTTTTCACACTACCTCTCCTTGTATTCTTCAGTGAGTGTTTTTTTTCTGAAAACAAGCCTATAAATCGTGATCTCAACTTGTCACATTTGCTGTGCATTCAAAGACAGAGGTAAAATGTCAGGCTCTGTCTTTGGAGGGAGCTTGGTGTTTACTTTTCTTTCTCTGACTTCAAAGTGACAGTCTTACTGCATAATGGGTGTCCAGGAAAGATTTTATTTCTAGCACACAACATTTATATGAACTGTGCAGGTATTTCAGAATATATCAGAATTAGCAAATCAGAAATAAAGGATTTTTTTTGTTAATTCTGAATTGTGTTGAAAACAAATACTTTAATATAATTGTTTTTTAAATCAATTTACTAGGTGAGTCCATGTCTACACATTATCGTTTGTGCGCCTTTATAGTTTTAGTAGTAACACTGTATGTCTGTGCAAATGTAATGCTCATTTCAATTGAAAGTGCGTTGTCTGTAATGGCTGTGTGTGACCAAACCATAGTCCACTCTACGTTGCTCCACTCAACTTAACTCTAAAACAATCTACTGTATGCCACTGCACTCTAGACCATTAAACTCTACACACTGCAGCATTGTAGTCTGCGTCACTGCTCTTTACGTCACTTTGCACCCCTGCACTCTGTGGCACTCTACTGTGCAACACTGCACTCTCCGCCACTGAACTCTATGCCACTTTACTCTGCACTACTGCACTCTGCAGAGCTCCACTCTACGGCATTCCTCTGTACGCCACTCTACTCTACGCCACTATACTCTACTCTGCACCACTCTTCACTACTGCATTCCACCCCACTCTTCTTTGCACCACTCTACGCAACTGCACTGTATGCCATAGTACCCTGCACCAATGCCACTTTATTCTACGCCACTGCACTCTACGCCAATTTACTCTGTACCACTCCACTTTGCACCAATGCGGTCTACGCCACTGCACTCTACTATGCTTCACTCTAATCAACACCAATGTATTTTACAGTGCTGCATTGTTCGTCGCTGAATTCTATGCAGCTGCAATCTACACCACTATACTCTGCAGCACTTTATGCCAACGCATTCTACAGCAGTCCACTCTACTTCACGTAAATTTACTCTACACCACTCTAATCCACTCTAGTCTACACTACTCTACTCTACGCCACTGCACTCTACGGAACTCTAATCTGCAAAACTGCACTCTACGCTACTGAACACTACTCGCTTTACTCTGCACTACTGCATTCTATGCTAATGCATTCTACGCCACAGTACTCTTCATCACTGCACTCTGCGATCCTGCTCTCTGAATTACTCCACTGCACTCTATGCCACTGCACTCTACGGCACTATACTCCACGTTGCATTGCTCTACGCCACTCTACTCTGCACCACTGTACTCTACGCCACTCTACAATGAACCATTCCACTATCCATACTTCACTCTACGCTACTGCATTTGTACACCACAGCACTCTATTATGTAACACCCTAAACCACGCCACTGCATTGCACGCTATTGAATTATATGTCGCTGCATTCTACCTCACTGCATTCTATGCCGCTATACTTTGCAACACTCTACGCCAGTGCACTCTACACCAGTCCAACCTACTATATGCCACTCCACTGTACGCAACTCCAATCTATGGCACTCCAGTACACAACAGTCTATGCCACTCTACTCTACGACATTCCACCCACTATCTTCTAAGCCACTAACTTTTAGCCATGCTGAACAGCTGCCACCCTGATGTACAACATGGCTAAAACACATTGGCAAAGCCAATAATTCTTTGCTAGGCGAGACTTTGCCAATGATTGTTAGTGTCAGGAGTTTACTTGGCCTGTATCTCATGTATGTCCGACTTAAGGAAGGTATCACAAAAATAACTCCATGCTGTTGCTGGACAGATTTCACAGGATCCTACCCAGTGAAGCTTTGTGGATTCCCACACAGACAGTAGAACAGCAAGCAGTGAGGATAGGACACATTGATTAGCTACTAGAGGGTTCCCTTCGAGCCATTATAACTTGGGCCACAGCACAACAGAATCCCAGATGGGAGGATCATCCCTGCTAAAGGGGCAAAGTACTATTCTCCCTCTCTTTCCCTCTCTCACCACACACACACACACACACGTCTCCAAAAATGAAATGTGTGCCGTTGCATTTTACATGCCACCTCCAAATTATGCACTTTGCACACACACTCACTATTTCTCGATCTTGCTCTATCACACTATACATTGGACCGGAGGAGGGGTGAGGTTAAGTGAACCTAAAGTCTGGAATACAACCAGGACCTACATAACCATAAAGTGAGGCAAGTCAGCAGCTTTAGTGTGCCAGAACTAGTTGGTGCCAACAAAAGGTTGAACTTCCCTTTTTATTAGTGTATGGGCAGCGCTCCAGAGGCAAAATGCTGGTTTGTCTGAAGTACTGAAAAATGTTCCTCCATTCCTCGGAGCAGCAATATGGTATCCTAAAATGCAATCAATTTACTGCCATCCAGCAAACCTTCAGTGATTGAGAGGGGAATACCTCAGCAACAAAATATATGAACCATTTGGAGTGTCTTCTTGCCCGGAAATCCTAGTGTTTTACTGAGTAACACTATGGTTGGTGTCTGGGTGGTCAATGAAATTAAGGGCCTCCCAAGTTCATTAAATATATTGTGGAAGGTTTGGTAAAAATGGCAGAATAGGGTAGTTGGTGCAGACTGCTGTGGTCATGCGTGCCTAGACTGGCTAGATTGTTTTGCTCAAAGACCCGCTTATTCACATACACTAACAGATGTCAGAGTATTTTTATTTTCACACGCTCATATAATTTTCATAATTAGATATATATTCTGTCTATATTTTTTAGGTTCCAGTTAAAGTAGCTGCACACTTTGTAGTTTGAAGCCTTCAAGAGCTTGCTCGTTTTGAACACACGGCTGTTATATATGAAGCCAATCATATGATTTTAACTGGCGTTTTGTTGAAACCGCTTAAAAGACACTGTCCTACATGCCCAGACTAAGTCTGTTGGGCAATGGTTATTTCCCCAGGAAACTGGAAGGGTAGTGGCTGGTTTTGGTGCTGGGGGCCTGTGTGGCCACTGCTGCAACCAACAGCAGACTTGCACTCTTTCCAGACCCCAGGAGTGCATGTGGGTTTGTTATGTTATGTTAATGTTAGGAGGTCTTGTAGAGCGCGCAGCTGCCCCAGCAAAGGGGCGTCCCGGCGCTAAAATCAGTAATAGCAGCTAACAGCAAGGAACCCATCATGCCGAGAGAAAGAAAAAAAGACCAATGGGCTATTAAGAGCCACAGAAATAGACAGAAGTGCGTGGACTACAAAAAAACCTAAAGAGAAGGGAAAAGATGTGTCTTCGGTGCTTTCCGAAATGCCAGATAGTTATCCATACTCCGGATGTGTACAGGAAGGGCATTCCAAATTTTAGCTGCTAGTGTGCGAAAAGAGCGCCCACCGGCGCGCGCCCTCCTGACCCGGCAGACAACTACCAGGTGTTGATCTACTGAGCGAAGATGATGAGTGGGAGTGTAGGCGGAAAGCACGCCAGCTAAAATGCCAGGGGCAGGGGAATTCAGGATCCTAAACACAAAACAGAGGGACTTGAACTCCACCCGTCTCGCCACCGGTAGCCAGTGTAGCTGACGAATGGCACTGGAGGTGGGGCAGCGTCTAGGTATGCCAAGAAGAGTTCTGGCGGCTACATTTTGGACTCTCTGCAGTCTCAAAATCTCCGTCTTGTTGGCCCCCAGGTAAAGCGAGCTGGCATAGTCCAGTCTCGACAACACAGATGCCTGGACGATCATCTGTCAGATGAAAGGGTAAAAAAAACAACAATAGAGGTTTGAGCCTGCGCAGAATACCAAAACATGTTGCTGCAACCTTCTTCGTTTGGGTTCGGAAACTAATCGCCGAATCAAACCAGACACCAAGGTTTTTCACCACCTGTTTGGGGGCAGGTGCATGGCCCAAGGTGTTGGGCCACCACTGTTCGCTCCATATGTCAAGATCTTTCCCTACCAGCAAGACCTCAGACTTGCTGGCATTGAGCTGGAGACAGTTGGCAGTCATCCACCCTGCAACGTCTGCAAGACCGCTCCGAAACATAACAGCATCATTCAGACAGTCATCGGAGAGGGCGACTACGCATTGTGCATCATCAGCATATGATACAATAGTCAGACCTCTCCTCTTGGCTACCACAGCTAGAGGCTGAACATACAGGTTAAAGAGCGTCGGACTTAACGCAGAGCCCTGCGGCACTCCCTGTTTGATAGAATGGACCCTGGAGGTGAAAGGGGGGGCCCGACACCTGAAAGGACCTATCCGAAAGAAAGGAGGTAAACCAATACAGGGTGAGATCCACGATGCCAGCCTCCTTCAACCTCCGTTTCAAGATCTGGTGAGAGACCGTATCAAATGAGGCACTAAGATCCAATAGGATCAGTGCCAAAGTACGTCCCTCATCCAGTGCTGCTTTCAGAGGTTCAGTCACAGCTAGGAGGGCAGACTCCGTGCTGAGGCCTGGGCGGAAACCGCACTGGGAGGAATCCAGTATATTATTCTCCTCGAAATAGCCTGACAAGATGGAATTAATATAGGCTTCGGAGATCTTAGAGGCCCAAGGCAGCAGGGAGATAGGGCGAAAGTTCTCCGGTTTAGCTGGGTCGAGGGTGGGCTTCTTTAATAGAGGCATTACCCTAGCCTGCTTCCATGACCTGGGAACCGTGGCCATAGAGAAGGACATGTTAATAACCTGGTCCAGAGGTGTAAGAAGCACAGGTAGCAGTCTCATAAGATGGTCAGGCTTCATGGGGTCAGCCGGGGAGCCAGATTTAACCTTCCTGCAGAGTACATGTAGTGCATCCTCAGTAATTGGTGGGAAGGTGGCCAGTGTATGGGCGGAGGAGGATGGACCCCCAAAGCCAGAGCTCATAGCCACCTGTGGGTCTCATAGATGTTATTCACCTTATTTATAAAGAAGGTGGCAAGGTCCTCACATTGTTCGTCTGACTTAAATGCGGATTCCACAGATGCCCCAGCATTTTTGAAATATTTAAGAATGAATAAATCCTCTTGGAGGGATTATGGCTGTTTCTGATCTCATCAGCAAAATGTGCTGCCCGTGCTTTCTGAACAGCCCTATGATATTTCTTAATGGCTTATGTTAGAAGTTTTTTTATAAAGTGCTTGCTTGCCCAGAAGGACGTCATGGCACTAGCTGAGTAGGGGAAACAGTGAGAGGCGAAGTGGTTAAGTAGCGCGTTTTCTGAATGCCAGAAGATTATGATGGGATTTAATATTGTAAAGGAGGGACATTCCATGCTTTAGAAGCTCCAAGCACGAAGCTTCTACCTCCCCAGTTGACCTATCTAAATCTGGGAACTGTCAGCAGTTTTGGCAGATGCAGAATGTAGAGATCTGCTTGGAGCATACCAAAGTGAAGCTCTAACTCAAAAAGTCAGGGCCTATCCTGTGCAGTGCCTGAATACTGTACACAGGGCTTTAAATGTGACCCTCTGCCTCACAGGGAGCCAATGAAGTTTGGAGATACATTTCGAGACAGATTGATGTTTGGGGATTTTCTGGACGTGGGACTAACCCAATATGTATTCCAATAGACTTGGAAACGCTGGGTACTATACAGTGATCAAGACACCATACATGCACGGAATCTACATCATAGGGTTAATGTGCTTATGGCAACAGGATGGGGTGTACCCATTGAAATCATGAGCTGTTTATGTGCTTTGCGGATCTGGGAGAAGGGAGACCTGCTTACAGAGTTGGAGGTGGATATGGTGATAAAGGGCTTATACCATTGACATTTGGGGGTCAGGGGATAGTACCGGAGTAGACCAGCGGAACATACGGTCTCCCTAGAAGCGATGGGTACCTCAGGGTACAGAAGAAAGGACGGTGGATGAGAGCGACATACCCAAGAGTTAGAGGGGTGGGGGGAGGAATTTCCTTCATCATACTGTCTCTGCGGGGGAGTAAATCAGGTAGATTGTCTTCTGATTTAGCACTTCTTCCACACCTTTCGGAGCAAGGGGAATCTTTTACATTTCTGGAACATGTACCTCTTACTAGTCGCTTATATGCATGTCCCTATATCAGACTAGTATAGGCTGTGACAGATAGTTTATATTGCCATTCCAGCTCCACCTTTCTTTGGCTGCTTTCCCAGCCAGACCACTAGTTCTTTTGTGCGGTTGTGCGAATAAGGCTGCCCAATGGGCTGCACATCAGAATCTCTTCATTGAGCTCTGCGCTGATGTAAATTTCTGCTGGCTCTACTGCAACGGGTAGCTCATGAGCTACTAGTAGCTCGCCAGTTACCTGTCAGTATCTCTCCTGTGTGCAGCCCAGACTAAATTAGAAGCATTTGCTTGATTGAATTAATATATGTATACCAAAATTGAAAAGTGTGTATTCAAGACAAAAAATGTGTGCATTTTCAGAACTCACAAGATGATCTTTAGGTCAGCTGATTACTATTATTAACTAGCGGCTTTGCAGCTATGGCTGTTAGTTAATACCCATGTAGAGTGATTCCACGTTTAGCAAAGCATTTTTTTACATGCCTGAGAGGGGTTTCATTGAATATAAGTAGCTTTTACTACAGAAAGGGTTGGAAACCCTGCTCTAATCTACTTGGAAAACTTGTCATTAAACACAATTTTCTCGTGGACCTCAGTGAGGTTTGGGAGAAGTTAACAGGCAACAGAAGTGTTAATTCTTGCTCCATAGAGGCAGCAAGAATCTTGTTCAGATCTGAGCTTTATGACCCTTCAGTGGTTGGTTAAGCATGCCCAAACACACATTGTGAATTTGTAATAATTTTATCCATTTAATGTTGTAAAACTTTTTGGGCGTGCCTAGATACTGTCTTAAGTAGATTCGGTCTTGCTTGATACATACATTTTCCATGGCTTACCTGTGCAGCGCAGGCAACATCCATTTTATTGAAGTACCGGACTGCGCGAAAAACGAACACTTTTTTACCATTCTATACTTTAATATTCTTTGACAAAGGAAGAAAAACCTGTAACATAAGCTATCAGACATGTGGAATCAGCATGTTTAGAGCATTAACAAAACGCATACATTTCTCCTTTATTCTGCACTTACGATTTTTTTCTGCCATAGATGTTTGCTCACAACATTATCAGCGCTACGCACGAATACTGGAAAAAGCTGATCCTGAAACAAGTTGATGGGGGTTCAATTAACTGGTGAGTAATTTTGGAAGAATTTTGCTACCATGAACGAATTCTAAATTTAATTATTTATTTATTTATGTATTTGTTATGTTTACCGTGGAGCAATGCTGGTCTGGTCCTATAGTGACTTAACTAAATTATGGCTAGGCAGTGAGTGCACCTGTTTCCACAGGGAAGGCTGTTTTCGCAATGTTTTCTCCCTTAACCAATTTGTAACAGTTCTAAGAGTATCTTCGTTCATAATTAAAGCCAGGAGCATGCCAAATTTGCTGTAGATTGGTGGAACGTTCCAAAGCTTACATAAATGGGGCCCCAAACCCAGCAGCGGCTCCTCCGCTAAGGCGGAGGAGCGTCGCCCCACAGGAAAAATAAAATGATAATAACACCATGTTATTATCATAACATTTTTCCGTCCTGGCTTTAGGTGTGGGGGGAGGCTGGGCTGCCTAGAGCAGGGGGAGGAGTGGTGAGCCCTTTCTAAGTGTGCATGACTTTTTGGCCGACTGTCTTGGACTGGTCAAACAGTCATGTGCACTTTGTATGTTCTTCACCGGCTGTATTGCACAGCCTGGGAGGAGAACCATGGACAGGCTCCCAATCCCTGTCGGAGCGCCGAACCAAGACCAATCACAACGCTACTGGCATGCTGGTGACTACAGCGTTGTGATTTGTTAGGGGAGTCTGGAAGCCTCTGGGCTTCCTGTTTCCTGGTATCCTGCATCGGACAGAGGAGAGGAGTAGGCTTCCAGGTAAGCGGATTTTACCTTTTTTTTTTTTTTTACTCCCGCTCACCACCACTACTGCCCTATAGCAGCCGCTACTTCCCAAACCTTGTCACTTCTGAATTTAACATAGGTTTTGCCCTAGCAAAACTTTATCGTGTTTCTGTCCAAAACTTTACCGTCACTGAGCTGCTTTAAATGGTACAACCACTCCACTTGTTTGGAATCCCATACCGAAATCGTTGTCACCAGACGGACATCAAATCCCAAACAGCAACCAAAAGCGTACATAAAGTATTTAATTACAAAGTTATTACTATAGGACGAGCGCTGCAGGAGTGTCACCAACCACACTGTGCATTACTGACAATGCGATTTCTTTATAAGTAAAGTTTGTACGTTTTTTGGCGGCTACTCTGCTAAGGCGGAGGAGCATTGCCCGGATGCTTTGCAGAAGTGTAAAGAAAAAAATGATAATAACAAAGTTATTATCATTTTATTTTTTCCTGTTGCGGGCGCAGCAGCTTTGTGGGGCTGCTCTGCTGACAGAGCTGGGGAGGGGAGGAGGGGCGTTCACTCCCTTAGCATGTTCTCCACCCAGACTGCATTACAGCCTGGTTGGAGAACATGCCCCTGTCCCTGTCTTAGCACCGAACCAGGGTACTCAGACAAATCACAATGCTGCATTGCAGCGTTGTGATTGGCTCAGGGGAGCCTCAGCCTGTGTGCTTCCTGTTCCGTGCTCCGGCCGGAGGAGAGACGCGTAGAGGAGGACACGGCGAGAAGGTAAGTTTAATTTTATTTTTTATTTACCCCTCTCACATTTAACATGAAGAAAAGGACATGCACTGTATGTCATATGTGAACTTTGTCACCTAGTAATCAGCATTGGCCTTTCAAGAAAAAGCTCAATTGATACATCCAGCATGAGAAACCAACTGAAATCCACACATGAGTGAATGCTCCTGAGAAGTCCTCAGACACCAAAAGGAAGAGCACCTAACCATTCAGCAAATTGAATCGCAACAGAATCTTCCTGCAAGGGCACTTTTGGAAAACAAAACCATTATTTAGAGTTGTCGTGATGAACTACTACAAAGGCTCTTTTCAGAATATCGTATTCTGGAAAACAATTGAGCTAGTTCTTTCATTACTTCTCTTCTCATTTCTATAAATATAGTGTCTATCGTTCAAAAATTCGGAATTATTGAAAGGTTGCCTAAAAATGATGCTGGTGTCTAATAGGTGAATTGATGAATACAGGCCCCAGCTAGGCCCGCAGGACACAAGGGTTCGCTCTCCTGTAATGGAATCTATAAGGAAGTTGGCACGGAAACTGCAAAGTACAAAGACAAGGTTTATTAACCCTTAAGGGTGGTCCTACAATCCATACAATACCCTTCAGTATTGCATAGAGTAGCACAAAGAACTTGCGCACACGGTCCCCTTTTATACACAACAGAGGGGCTCATAAGTGGGAGGATACAACATGAGGCAAGGAATGTTACCTTTTATGGACATTTTCGATACAAGATCAATATGTGGGCGGAGCTGACATACTCCTTGAGCCCGCGAAAACATGGTCAAGCAAGGACTAACTGATAACAGATGTGGTCAAGCCTGGGCATGCGCCAGGCGGACAAAGGAACTATTTATAGACTGTTACTAGGCAGATTACAAGAGCAACTAACACGAAGATAGGACTCTTCTCGTGTTGAGCACGTGGAGACATAACAATACAAAATGGAGTCCAAACTTCAGTCAACATAACGAAAGAGACATGTGTAAGGCAGGAGAATTCATGTCTTTAGTAAATGCTTAATCACATCGTGGTTTCAATTTACAACAGAATGATCAGGGTTACAAGGTGGAAATCACAGTTTTCAGTTGGATGCCACACTATGTTGCTACCCTTGCTGTGTGCGGCTGAAAACCATGCCCTGCAGCAACCCTGCACTCTCCAAAGGGTATGTGCATCAGGGATTGGCTGCACCGGCTTTGAGCGTAGAGCCCACAGTAATTCCCTGCTGCTCCATGGTAGTTGGAAGTTGGGCTGAGGGCTTGGTGCAGGCCAGACTTTCCATACAACTCCTGACATAGGATAATAGTCACACAGAAGTTTGGGCACAGGGTCTTTCCTAAGTCCTGGTGCTGTGACCCATCATGCCATGCACTATTCAAGTTGAGACCACGTGGCTAACCCCTAATATATGGAATCATGAGCAGTGTATTTCGGGGGAAGTGAATGTAGTAATATTTTTGGGGGGTTGCTTCTTAACTATAATGTAACTGTGCTCTTCTATGTGACTGTCTGAAGTTTTTATAAACCTACATCTGAAAGAAACACGTTAGTTAGATTCCTTACCTTAGAATATCCCCAGGCGATTTTTCGTCAGCAGTACCCTTGCGCGTCGGTAGGCGTCGTCCGCGACTCCGCGTCCGTTGTCGGTGTCGTGATCGCCGGGATGACATCGTCGGAGTACTTAGACGCCGCCCTCGCGCGCGGACGTCAGTTCTTTTTTTTTCCGCGCCAGTAAGCGCCGATCTGGGGAGAGCGTACCCTTAGTCATTTTTTGACTATCTTTTTGGACATTTTTGTCTCCCTTTTCTAGTCGACTTCGACTCCTGGTGCCGGTAGGGATGCCCGGGTTCAAGCCGTGTGATGTCTGTCACCGAATGATGTCGGTTACCGACCCCCACCATCGGTGTCTCTACTGCCTTGGGGCCGACCACGATGACAAGTCGTACCCCGACTGCCGGGCCTTGACCTCGAAGGCTAGGCGGGAGCGGTCCTGCAAGCTCCTGGAGATCCGGCAGTCGGCTCCTCGCCGGTCGAGGAGGAGGTCGAGGGACCGGTCGCGGAGCCGAAGTCATCACCGCTCGTCGGGATCGAAGTCCTCGCATTCAGGTAAGTCGAGGCACAGTAAAAAGAAGTCGAAGAAGCGACATTGCTCTTCTGACTCCCCTCGCCGGTCGCGCGGCTTGGCCGAGGGTTCGGGTGGCACCACCCGCGCGGCTCCGCCGGAGCCGCAGGAGTCACGTCCGGCCCCATACCCTCCTGTCCCTGGGCCTCATGCGACTCCGGGTGAGATTCGGGACTTCCTCGTGGCCATGATGAGTCTCGCGCCGCCGTCAAGGCCTGTTGGTACGCCTCTGGGCCCCGCAGGTCCGACAGGGGGGCCTAGCGAGCCGGCGGCTTAAGCCCTGGCGCCGTCGTCGACTTCGGTCCCGACGCCGTAGGTCCCTGTGGCATCCAGGCCTGGATCCCGGTCGACCTTACAACCCCTCTGCCGGCGCCGACCCCCATGGTGCCGCTCCCGACGCCGTCCCTAGTTTCAGTCCGGGTCCGGCGTCAGAACGGCGCCGCTTGGCGCCGTCTCCGGCGCCGATGGATGAGCATTTCATCTATAACCCGGCTCCGTCCTTTCTGCCTGTTTACCAGTAGATGGATGAAGGGGAGGACTGGGAGGGGTCTGAGTTAAGTCAGGACTGGGCAGACGAGCTGGGGGATGCCAGTGGTCTATAGACACTTCGCCTGACACTGGTTTCATCTCTCCTCCTTCCATGGCTACGAAGGAGGGTGCAACTTATTCTGTGGTGCTGCGCAGGGCTGCCGAGGCCCTACACCTGGAGCTCCCTGCTGCGGCCCTGAGGACTAACCTCCTCACTGAGGTGCTTCAACCGCCGGTATGCTCTTCGGAGCCTCTACTGCAGTTTAATGAGGCTCTCACAGACGTTCTGATGGGCACTTGGTCCAAGCCCTCCACAGTCTATCCTGTGGATTGGAACGTGGCCCGGCACCACCGCTCTGCTCCGGACGACCCCAGCTTTCTTTCGGTAAACCCCACTCCTGAGAGTCTGGTTATCCAGGCCTCTACGTCCTAAACCGCCTTCCCGTCCGCACCTCTGGATCGGGAATCCAAAAGATTGGAGCAGTTTGGTAAGAAACTGTTTTGCTCCCTCAGTCTGGGGTTGTGGTCCATTAATACCACGTGCCTTTTGGAACGTTACACCCACTCTTTGTGGGATACGGTGGCGGACATGCTGCCCCAGTGTCCGGAGGAGGCCAGGACACGGCTCGCCCAGGCTCTTGCTGATGGGCGGGACGCAGCACGGTACTCCATTCGATGTGGACTTGACACCACGGACTCGCTGGGTAGAGCGATTGCGACAACTGTGGCGATTCGTCATCACGCCTGGCTGAGGTCCACAAACTTTTCAGGGGATGTTCAGAGCACCCTCATGGACATGCCCTTTGATGGCCGTCGCCTTTTTGGCGACAAGGCGGATAGTGCACTGGAGCGCTTTAAGGACATCAGGGCTACGGCCAAGTCCTTGGGCCTCTCGGCCTCGTCCCCGCAAACTTCCGCTTTTCGCCCCTTTCGTGGTCAAGGAAGGGGCGCCCCTGCACGTTCGTCCAGCCACAGGCCGCAGAACCAGCCTCAACGCGGTCGCGAACGTGGATTCCGCCGTGGCGAAGCAGGGGGACAGAGAGCCGGTCAGTCCACATCTGCTTCCGCAGCATCTGCCTCAAAGCCTTCCTAGTCTGAGCTTTCAGGCCCACTCCACGCCGGTGGGAGGCAGAGTTCGCCATCACCTGCTCCACTGGCGTACCATCACTTCGGACCGGTGGGTGCTGCAAATCATCCGAAGGGGCTACTCCCTCCCCTTCAAGGCGACCCCTCCAGCCACGCCACCGCAGTACCACCGCATGTTGGGGGATCACTTGTGACTTATGCAGGAGGAAGTTACGGCCCTCTTGGCCAAGGGGGCCATTGAGCACGTTCCTGGCCCAGAAGTAGGATGGGATTGTTACTCCCACTACTTTCTGGTTCCCAAGAAGGACAAAGGGGGCCTACGCCCTATCTTGGACCTCAGGAGCATCAAAGCCTTCCTCTGGAAGGAGAAGTTCAAGATGCTGACTTTAGCTCAGGTTCTGGCTGCCCTAAACCCTGGAGACTGGATGGTAGCGTTGGACTTGCAGGACGCTTATTTCCATATCCCCGTCCTGCCGGCCCACCGGCGTTACCTGCGGTTCACGGTAGGCCACGAGCACTTTCAGTTTACCGTGCTCCCCTTCGGCTTCACCAGTGCCCCTCGGGTGTTCACGAAAGTGATGGCTGTGGTCGCAGCTCATCTGCGCAGATTAGGGGTTCCAGTCTTCCCCTAGCTCGACGACTGGTTGTTGAAGGCGGGCTTGCCCCGAACAGTCGTCTCGAGACTACGGCCGACCTCCTGCATTCACTGGGGTTCTCCATCAACGCGCCAAAGTCACATCTGAGTCCCTCCCAGAAGCTCTTCTTCATCGAAGCGGTTCTGGACTCGGCGCAGTTTCGGGTCTATCCTCCCGAATAGCGGGTTCGAGATATTCAGGCTCCGATTCCTATCTTTCAGCCTTTATCCCGCGTTTTGGTCAGGATGGCCCTACGGCTGCTGGGTCCGATGGCCTCCTGCATCCTGCTGGTACATCACGCCAGGTGGTGGATGCGGGCTCTGCAGTGGGACCTGAAGTTCCAGTGGGCTCAACATCGGGGCAACCTGTCCGACCACGTCCTGATCTCGGAGGGCCCTGCAAGACAGTTGCAGTGGTGGCTCACGGACCTCGATTGGGTCTGCAGCAGATCCCTCTCCCTACCCCAACCGGAGCACGTAGTGGTGACGGATGCGTCCCTCCAGGGATGGGGAGGTCACATGGGAGAGGCGGAGATCAGAGGTCTCTGGTCTCTGGCAGAGTCCCGGCTCCATATCAACCTATTGGAGCTGCGGGCGATCCGGCTTGCAGTGAAGGCATTCCTTCCCTCTGTCCGGGAAAGTGTAGTGCAGGTGTTCACGGACAACACCACCGCCATGTGGTATTGCAACAAACAGGGCGGGGTGGGGTCTTGGACCCTTTGTCAAAGGGTTCTGCGCCTCTGGACATGGCTGAAACATTAGGGCATCACCCTGGTGGTTCAACACCTGGCGGGCTCTCTGAACGCCAGGGTGGACGAACTCAGCCTCCGATGCATGATGGATCACGAATGGCGTCTGATCTCGGACGTGGCGCAAGGCCTCTTTCGGCAATGGGGAGAGCCTTGGTTAGATCTATTCGCCACCGAAGAGAACGCGCAATGTCATTAGTTCTGCACGTTGGAATTTCCAAGGCGGCACTCGCTCGGAGACGCTTTTCGCCGCGAGTGGAGTTGCGGTCTGTTATACGCCTTTCCGCCTATACCACTTCTGCCCAGAGTGCTGAAGAAGATCAGGCGCGACCGGGCCCAAGTCATCCTTGTGGCTCCGGATTGGGCACGAAGATACTGGTATCCCGAGCTACTCAGTCTGTCAATCGATCCTCCGACTTGATTCGACTGCCTCTTCAGGAGGACCTTCTGTCACAGCAGCAGGGGACGGTCCTCCACCCCGAACCTGTCCAGCCTCCACCTCCATGCATGGAGATTGAGCGGCGGCAGTTGATGCCATTTGACTTGCCTCCTAAAGTCTGTGATGTCATTCTGGCAGCCAGGCGTCCCGCCACTAAAACGGTATACGCCTGCAGGTGGAACAAATTCATGGCATGGTGCACAGCAAAGGCTGTGGATCCCCTTTCCGCCCCTCTTTCTGAGGTTTTCCTCTTTCTTCTTTCCTTGGCCCAGCAGGGCTCTGCTCTGGGCACCATCAAGGGATA
This sequence comes from Triturus cristatus, assembly GCF_964204655.1. NCBI lineage: Eukaryota > Metazoa > Chordata > Amphibia > Caudata > Salamandridae > Triturus > Triturus cristatus. The sequence continues at coordinate 334,264,086 of NC_140582.1, forward strand.
TCTCTCAGCCGTTACTGCCTTCTTACGGCTTCCTGATCAGCCTTCTCTTTTTAAGTCCCGTGTTGTCAATAGATTCTTGAAAAGCATTACTCGCATGCTTCCTCCTGTCCCCTTTGTGATGCCTCAGTGGGACTTGAATCTGGTGTTAACTTATCTGATGTGCGCTCCCTTTGGGCCACTTCATAACTGTCCTCTTCGTCTTCTGACTCTCAAGACTGCTTTCCTGGTTGCCATCACCTCTGCTAGAAGAGTGAGTGAGCTCCAGGCTCTTTCTTCTAAACCTCCTTTCCTTTCTGTCCATCCGGACAAGGTTGTTCTGAGGACTCGTCCTTCTTTTCTTCCTAAGGTGGTTACTGCCTTTCACATCGGGCAGTCCATTACCTTGCCCACCTTCTTTCCGCCTCCGCATCCCTCGAAAGAGGAAGAGAGGTTCCACCGTTTGGACCCAAAACGTGTGCTCTCCTTTTATCTGGACCGCACAAAACAGTTCCGGGTGGACGACCAACTCTTTGTTGGCTACGTGGGCGCTAAGAAGGGACGGGCGATGCACAAGCGAACCATCTCTCGGTGCGTCGTTTTGTGCATTAAGGTCTGTAATTCCTTGGCTAAGAAGGATCCTCCTGTGGGGCTGAGGGCCCATTCCATTGCGGCTACTACTGCCTTGGGACGGGGAGTCCCTCTGCAGGACATTTGTCAGGCAGCAACGTGGGCCTCGCTATACACGTTTGCCAAGCATTACTGCCTGGACAGCCAAGTCCGGAGAGACTGCTTCTTTGGCCGTTCCGTTCTCGAGGACTTCCTGGTGTGATCTTGGTTCGCAGACCCACCACCGGGGTTGGTATTGCTGGGGTATCTATTCTAAGGTAAGGAATCTAACTAACGTGTTTCTTTCAGATGAGCAAGTTACTTACCTTCGGTATTGATATATCTGTAAGAAACATTAGTTAGTTAGATTCCTTACTGCCCCACCCATCCTCCCCGTTCTGCCAACTGATATCTAGGGTTAAGGTCATCCCTTTCAGTGCCCTAGTTTCATGGCACCAGTGTCGGTTTCTTGCATGGCTCTGCGTTCCTGGCGCAGAAAGCTATGTACAGAACTGATGTCAGCGCGCGAGGGCGGCGTCTAAGTACTCCGTCATCCCGGCGATCACGACGACGGACGCGGAGTCGCAGATGACGCCTACTGACGCGCAAGGGTACTGCTGACGAAAAATCTTTCCGGATACAGCCTGACGCCTGGGGATATTTTAAGATAAGGAATCTAACTAACTAATGTTTCTTACAGATATATTGTTACCGAAGGTAAGTAACTTGTTCGTTAATATCTCATGAGCAAAATAAACTATGACTTACCTATACAGTTGCTTAAATAAACTCCTCAAGGAGTATGTGCTGCCTATAAAACAAAGATGGTCCCCATACTGTCAGGCCATGTTGATTACTGTATGAGAGAGTGCAGGACCTATAGGTGAAATGGCTCTTTTTCTTTTGGAATCTTCTGGATTTGACTTCTCGTCATTCCCAGTTTTCCAGAACTAAATGCAACCATGTGTTGACCTGGAAAGAGGGTCTTTACAATTGATAATCTGTAAGCCTAGAGGATGCACACAGCTTTCCTTCCTTACATACTCTGACATATCTGTGAGGGGGAAATATCCTTCAAGTGGGTTGGGGCCAGATGGTCATGGTCACAATGAATTTCCCTAGACACCTGGAGATGTAGAAAACGCATAGCTTATTTAAAGTCTCCAGGTCAAAGTATGAGCTAGTGAGTGAAAGGAAACTGTAATCTGATTTCTTGAGGTCCCTCAGCAGTACCCAGTGAAGTTACTCATGTTCCAGGCAGGGTTCTTTTACTAACATTGTTAGGTTGGAGTATCATTCGTTGACCGGCTTCATACCTTGATACAGGATCGACTTTTGTTGTGCGGCCCAAATTGAAGTGCCGCTTGGGACTTATACATGACCCGGACGAGAAAGATATGTATATTAGCTCCAATGCTAAACATGATAAAACAAATATAGAAGAACTCAAGACAAGAAATGATTCACCAAAAGGCAACAAAACTTGTTAGATGGATTACATTATTCGCCCTGAGAAAGTTCACTTTAAGTGGACAAAAGGCGTTGGCTGATTGGTTACACCATTGGCTGTTCGATGACACCATTAAAGAAAAGAAAGATTATCTATGGATTACGTCTAACTATGTGGATTGGTCTCTTTTGAATATTGTTCTTTCGGTGCACCACGTATATATGCATATTTCTATCATCCGTTGACTGATGACGACTGACGGGGAGGATAACTTCCTAGTCTTACTAACGACTGACAGGGAGGATATCTTTTGGACAAAACTGCTGTGGTTGAGTAAAGCCTCAAATTCAAAGAAGTTCTGCTCTTACAGTATAAATAACTCAAACATTTCAGAAGTTGAATGCGTAATTTACTTTTTTTTTTAAACCTGAACATTCAGGAGATCACACAAATTGAAGTAAATAAAAAGCATGATAAGAAATGAATAAATGTAGAAACAGCTGGACATTGAACAGCTATGACAGCTAAACAATGTGGTCAAGGGAAGCTGCATCACGAAGACTGTAAAACCCACTCTCGTATGGAATGTAAGGTTATGAAAATGATCGTGGAGAAGCGCTGTGTTGGAGCACCAGGATCTAATGGGGTGCCCTAAGCAATTTATAAGACCAACCTGGAGTTCTGGGCGGCCCAACTGACTGGTGTTTATAATTCCATCCCCCACAACGAATTGATACTAAACTATTGGAGGGGCTTAGTTCTAAAGTCAATATATAGAGGTGGAGACAGGTCAGCAACAGAGAATTTCAGGTTAATTTAGATAACGAAGCCGAACATTTTGCTCCCTTACTGCTACAAGGATTGACAACCTGGGCCAAGGAGATAATACCGTTAAATCAAACATGCTTTTCCCAAGGTGTAGGTACCTCCACAAAAATGTTACTGTCTTCACTTGCCATTGATCATCAAGTGAGGAAAAAAGAGCTGTAATTATTCTTTGTATATTTCAAAGCTGCATTCAACTGTGTGCAGCGCGAGAAACTGTAGGGAAAACTAGACAACCGGAAAATACCACTGTAGTTATTAAGGCAGATCCAAATGTTGTATACCAACACCTGAGTACGGATCCAAATAGGAGCAGGCACACGAATATCAAGCAAAATCAACACATACGCTGGTATGAAGCAGGGTTGCATGTTGACCACCAAATTATTTAACAGATCGGACACTGCAGCTGAACAGCGTCAACTCTCACTCTCCAAAACTAGGTTCTTGTAAGCAATTAAACCTGCTCTACACCGTTGATCTGGTATTAATCAGCCAAACAAAGGTGGCTCGCTGGAGACTGATAGACTCCTTAAAACTTATATGTAAAAAAAAAAAAGCAGCATGGAAGTAAACCTTGCAAAGACCAAGAGGATAGTAGTGGGTAAGAAACGAAAAAAAAATGAAAAAGAGGTTTCTGGGTGGCACCAAAATTGATACAGCGGGTGACTATAAGTACTTGGAGGTACTGATTGACTCCAGAGGCTCATACATAGCCCAACTGTGTCAACAAACAATAAAAGGCATAACGCTAATGAAAGCCTCCCAAACACGTTATGAATCACTGAAGGACCATCCCTACTTCCCATCTTGAAAGTAGTAGCTGCTAAACTGCTCCCCGCGCTGACGTAGGGCAGTGAAGCATTACGTGGGAGCGACACAAAGTCCTTGGACTCCGTAGTAGCTAAAATCTACAGATATATATTTGCTCTTCCAAAAAAAAGCGTGCCCAGCGCAGATATGAATGCAACTTGGTATTGTAAACCAAACAATAGTAAGGTAGTGCACATTTGTGAAGGTCTGCCACAGACAAAAAACCTACACAGAGAGTTCCATAAATCAATACCTACGGCAAGAAATAAGCAAAAGAGCCGTCGACGCACAAACAAGAACTTACTTGGGACACTTCTTTTATAAACTAAAAATAAGTCCTTTCCGGGACCTTACATGCACAAATTCAATGTTGAAAAAAACACTAACCAAAATCATTGCTGTTAGGAGCATACTGAAGAGAGTTTTTGTAAAACCATTGTGTTTTGTCCGACTACTTGAATAGGCTAAACTGTATACCAGCAAAGCTGCTTAGCATTGATGCCACCAAATCCAACAAATGGCCATGGTAGGTCACTTTCTAGGAAGAAGTGCTCTCACACCTAAAGGCATGAATTAATGTGTGGCTGTAGTTCTCTGTGTATATTGGTATCCTAGGGGTACTCCCAGGCCTAAAATGCAATAGAAAGTTTAGGAGGAGGTTAACAGTAATTGGACTGGGTGGCACATTTTTTATGGCATGCACGTGAGCTTCAGCGCACACATATGCGCAATGTCACCATTTTCTTAGTTGATGTCAGGCAGTGGGCAGTATTCACCTGGGCTAGGTAGGAGAGAGTGAGCTTCCACTGGCTGGCTGACTCGAGCCAGACGGCTCAGTGGCAAAGACTCTCATTGCAGATGCTGGTTACTCAGCCCAACCTAATCTGCACTGCCAAACCCAGTAGCTCCATGGGCCAAGGTATCAGTGCAGCAGGTGCAGTGACACCAGTAGTATGAGTCACTCACTGTGTACCCCAGTGACTGCCAGCAGTGTTGCTGGACTCAGCTGCTGGCTGTCGTTGCAACCAGGTCTCCATGGCCCCAGTCAATGTCTAGCCGCTAGGGCTGAAGCATGCTTTCTCAATGCCAGGGACTATAGCAGCAAGATAAATGACATTGGCACAGATGGGAAATCTGCAAATCATGTGTAGATTGTACTGCTAATTTTCAAACTCTGTGAGTATAATTTCCAGAATTAGCAGTATTTTGGAAATGTGAGTTTCCTGTAGATTTGGACTGTGCCTGGCCACTAGATTTTTATACCAGGTGCGTGTTTGGTGGGGTCTTATACTTTTTTTTGCTGTTTCCGATGTATTTTATCCATAATTGCACTTTCACTATTTTCTTTTTCCTTCTCTTCCTTTTACATTTTCATGCTTCCAGCAAAAACACAGCCTCGCGGGACAGCCCCTTCTGGTGCAGTGAAGATGATGCCCGGGCCCTTGTCCAATGTGTAAGTGTTTATGTAATATTGTTAAAAAGGCAAATGAGGCTAGTATTTCTGTACCCAGGCCACAACCTCTCCAGTATGTTTACCACGTGGATTACTTTTTCCTTGGGGTTCGTCCCCTCTCCTTATTCTTTTTGGCCTTGCTCCTCCATTTCTCCCTCAATTTATCGATCTTCCGCGTTCATCTTTTCTTCTGAAAAGTATGGCCTACCTTCTCAGTAGCTCTTCTTTTCGGTACCTTTACTACTTTGGCTTGCTATCTAGCCTACGTATTTATCACTTTCCCCTCCCTCCCTCTCTCTGTCATCTTTATTCCACCTTTCTGTTGCTTCCTCAACCCCGATATCCACCCTCCTTTCTTAATCAAGCATTGTGTATCTCTTTCTACACGTTTCACTCTATCATTCGAGGTCGGTAAACAGATTGCCATTTAAATGGGTAATAGTAACACTTATTATTTACGGCACTTAGAAATTAAAGAACAGCTGTATCAACTATAGAAAGATGACATAATGAAGATAATAGCAAGATGAAACTTGAAGAATAGATTTAATTCCGATCTTACATAAACATGTTGATACATATCTGTTCCACAGTAGGAGCATATCAAAGAGTGCCAAATTTGAAATTTAAAAGTAAAACATATGAAAAAGTGTCACTTTCGATTTATAAAATTACATCTTTAACTCAAAGCGACGGGCCTTATTGTTATTACTGTTGAGTAGCACGTGTATTTGCATAATCTAAAATATGTCTTAGCAGTCATGATCAGCTTGGGCCAGAGTTCGGCCTGTGGAATAGCGCACTAGCTCGTGAGCGACACTGATAAAAACAAACTGGCATGATAAACGTATTTGTCAATCTTTTATGAACTGGCCAAAAAAAGCCAGTGGATTGGAGTGTCCCTGAAGTGACATGAGCGTAATCCCCCATCTTGTTGGAGCACTAACAGGAATTCTCCTCCGTCGAGGTAATACATTTCAACCAAAAGCAAATGAAGACATTTCAAACGTAGAAATATGCCTCCTATCCTTTGGTACCTTTTAGAGGGAACTGTTTTTTCCACAAATTTCTTTGAGTTTTAAATATTTCCATTAAAGATTTTTAACACAAACGAAGGTTTTATGTGCACATGATTTTCAAAGGAAAAATTGATGGACAGAATGTTGAAGAATGGCAAACATCCACTACCAGTATAGAGATATGGGCCTTAATCCATTGTGTTTTTTTGCTCCCTATGCAATTCCAGCTTAAACCCAGCCATATGCAAATCAGTCTTGACCCTGCGCCCAATGGGAACAGTCCAGCCTGAACTGCCAAGCCAGTTCCTCCCTGGACTGGAAACAAGCAACCTGGGACTGGTTTTGGGATTTCACCGCTCATCAGGCAGGCTAGCTTTGAGTCCAGTGGCATGGAGAGCACGGCACCCACGTCTGGGCATACCTATCCCACTTGGGGTGACGATGGATTAAACCCAGATCTTTATGACTGTGAGTGAATATTTGCATTGTCCTGCATTCCGGTTATTCTTTGATCCTTTTGCTCATGATTTTTAAAGGGCATCATTCATATGAAAATTAGATGATGTTCATAGCATAATCAAACTTTACATTTTCTATGATAGTTTGAGTTAATACAGCATAACCCTTGGCTGTTCTCGTGTCACTTTTTTTAGACAGTGATGAAGGTGGATACCTGCAAAGCTTGCCTTGCAGCTGTTGAAAACTAAAGGAACAAGCATGGTCAGTCCTTCTCTATAACCAGAGACGACACCAAAAATATGAATTATGGACCTACTGCATCTCTTCTCTCTGATCAGATGCCCCAAGGCTCCCTGTGACTTGAGGTGGCCCTCTTTGAGCCTCTGGTCTCACGTGGCTTAAGATGTCTTGACTGTGAGGTGTCATGGCTTGGTTGGTATGCCTTACCCCTTTGGCCCTTCTCGCACCTGCAGGGTGGTCGGGGTTCAGCTTTTTAGGAACTCCCACTGCGCTGGACCATCAGTTGACTGGTGGTCGGCGGTGCTTTTAGATGAGACAACAAGTGATGGTTCCTCCACTTAATTAAAGCTACTAGCTGCCTGTGCTTTTATCCCTCCTTGCCCATGGACAGGGTAAAAAGTGGTTCAATTAGGCAACCTCCTATACTGGGATGAGTTAGTGAATATTGTTCACCCATGACCCTTGAACAAGGTGAGGGGAGAACAGGGCAATAATACATCCAACCACTCTTGGACAAGGCAGAGGATTGTTTTTCAATCTTCCCTGACCACCCTTTGTCAAACCTGGGCGAACCATAACGACTCAAACACCTCTTTCACCCCTTGGGCAAGGCAGGGATCATTTTAAACCCCTTACCCAATTTCTTTTTTTAATGCTCCTGATATTATTAAACTGGGGACATTTTTTTTAATGCAAGCCCCCTGCGGTCCTACAGCTAAGGTGGAGGGACACACCTACCCCCACCCTCTATTCTTGTGCAAGACCTAATGGCAAAAATAGCAAAATTATTCAACCACCCTCCTTGGGTGGGAGGAGTGTTCTTTCCCACTCCCCTAGCCCATATTGTTCAGACCCACTCCCTTTTGCAAGTCAGTAGGCAATCATACAATCCTGTGCCTTTGTGCAAGGCAGGGGATTTGTTCCTCAGTGTTCTGCCTCCCCATACTTGCACAAGTCATTGATGGAAGAGGGGCTATATCCATGCCTCCCATTCTTCAGCAAGGAGAGCGGGAAGGGGTCTGCGAGGACATGAGGGACAAACAGATAGCACAAAGGGACACAGCTTGGAATACAGTGACAAAGTGCTAGAGATAGAGAAAGAATAACAGCTGGACAGGGGCATGGAGAGCGAGAGGGACAGTAAAAAAAAAAAGGCTAGAGTCGGAGACAGACCAATCTGTGAGGGTGGGGAATCCTAGTCGGGCACCAAGACTGAGGGAGAAGCAGATGGACGGGGCAGAATGACATGGGTGGAGACAGACGTACAAGGCCAGATGAGCAGAGACAGATGGTAAGGATTGGAGACCAAGGACAGGGATAGGAACAGAGGGACATGAATGGGGTACAGAGAGGAGGGCATGAACTGAAAATAGAGACCTAAACAGTTGAAGAAGGGCATCGAAAACGGCCATCAATATATACCCACAAACCCACCATCAGACACCTATGGATGTATGACGTTACAATGCAAACTACTACAATGCATACTTTTGCAATGCATTTTTACAACGCAAGTTCCATTACAACGCATGCTATAACAATGCAAGCCATTACATCGCATGCACCATTACAACGTAATTTACTATTCTAACACCGCCGGGTGCTTACCACAGGAAAGGTGATGGTCAGTGTTGTAATGGCATGCGTTGTAATAGGATGCGTTGTAATGGTACTTGCATTGTATTGGCTGCGTTGTAAAGGCATTGTGTTGTAATGGATGTTTCCCGACACCAACACACCCATTATTTTACACCCATATATCCACCATCATACAGCTAAGTACCCGCCTTGAAACCCTCACCATCATATATCCACTATCACATGGCCATAAATCCACCGATATATGTTCACAGCCACCATCACACATCCACCATCAGAACCCACCCACACACACCATCATACATTCCCACACCACTATGCCCTTTAAGCCCACATCATAGGCCCACAAAACCCCCATCATTAGCCAACACTCTTGCCATCATATGACAGTTCACTCACTATTAACCACACTCTCACATCCATTATCAGATATCCACACAACCAAATCATATGTCAACACATATATCATTATACAACTAGTCATCCACCACCACACACCCACCCACCATTTTGCACCCACACATCTACCATCAGATGATCGTTTACCCACCATTTTGGGCCAACTCGTTCACATTATGCAGCCACTCACCTACCACATCACTGTGGTGTTTTGTTCTGGTATTTCCTTTATGTTCATGGTACACTCACGTAGATGTTCCAGGTATGTCAGTTAAGCTGTGCTGTACTGTGGTGTTGGTGGTCGTTTCTCAGCATCATGAATAAAGTATGCTGAACTCTTCTCCTGTGCCAACCTGAGTGGCTTTGTACCTTTACAATCGCCCACAAACATCAGCCATTATATGTGCACACACCCACTTTACACACTTACAATCCTATTTCAAAACACCCATCATCATACAGCCTCATGATAAACGTCAAGTTAAGCTAATCTCCCAAATTACCTTGCTAACTCACCTTAACTCTGACTCCACCATACACTTTGTACTTTTGAACACAGAAAGTAACAGAGTGACTGTTAGACCTGTCATCTTTAGAGTGATCTTCTCCCAAAAGTTTTGCCTGCTTTCCTCCTGTTTTTACTGTATATTTGTGTTGGCAATAGGACTCTGAGCACTTTACCACAGCTGACCAGTGCTAAAGTGCATGTGCTTCTCCTCTAAACATTGTGACATTGGTATACACGATCAGTGTAATACCATATACCCTGGGCCTGTAATCTAAATGCTACTAGTGGGTCTGCAACACTTGTTGTGCCACCCAGTTGTGTAGCCTTTCAAACCAGTCTCAGGCCTGCCATTGCAAGGCCTGTGTGTGCAGATTCCTACCACTTCGCCTTGGCATTTAAAACTAGTTGCCAAGCCTTAAACTCCCTTTGTATTACACATAAGCCATCCCTAAGGTAGGCCATTGGCAGCCCTATGGGAAGGGTGCTGTGTAACTAAAAAGAGAATATGTATTTTTAAATTTTACTTGTCATGGTAGGGGCAGCTAAATTAGTTTCTCAAAACTGTGAAGCCTACTTGTCTAATAGGCTAGCATTGGGAATTCCTTAATACACTTTTAAGCCGTAATTCTAGATTAGAAAGGAGAAACTGCATCACGTTTCATATCTTTGGAATGGTAATGATAAATCCTCTTTACTGGTAAATTTGGGTTTAACATTACTATTTTAGAAATGCCTCTTTTAGAAAGTGGACAATTCTCTGCTCTTACTGCTCTGTCTGTGCCTTGCTGACTGTCTCCAGTACACGTCTGTGGTGGGTGACAGCTACATTTTGTGCATTCCCTCTAGACAGCCACAAACAAAGGAAGTGTGGGTGTGACAGAGAACTCATCTGCATTCATATGCATTCTGATAGCTATTCCTGGGTAGGAAGAGAGGGTGGGAGCTGATATTTGCACCTGAATAGTCAGTGTCCTGTTTCCCACACAAAGGGCTGATTACTCCCTTCTGATAATCTGGAGCCAGGGCTGGGAAGAAAGCGGAACCTGTGCACTTCAAGGGCATGCTTTGAAGTCACCCCCACTTCAAAGACACAACTGCGTATAAGTACTGTGCCTCTGATCCTGCCAAGACAGTACACAACTGGACCTGTGAAGAACTCTGCCAGCAGTAAAGACTACTGTGCTAGTAGGATTTCCACTCTGCTTGACTGCTGTTCTGGAAGAACTTGCTTTGCTGCGCTGCTGCCTGCTGATCTCTGCCCTGCTGAGGACAAGGACTGAACCCATCTCACTTGAACACAGACTTACTCCAACAGTTTTCTGGGTTGCCCCCTGTGCTAAAGTTGTCGGCTATCAAAGACTTCCTTCCACTCTGCATCAGCACCTGGGCTCTGCCATCTGTGAGTCCTGCCCTGCCAAGTGGTGCCAATCCAGTTGTGGGCCCTTGAACGCTGATATCTGCTGTCCAGAACCATCAAAAACGACGCAGTGATGACTGCACCGATTGGAACCGCCGCATTGCCCTTCGATGCCGACGCAGGAGCTAATCGACGTCGCTTCGACGGACTGCGGGGCTCAACAACGACGCACTGCCTGCATCAAAAAGGGGTTCATCGACGAAGCCTTCATTGCCTACGCAGATCAGAACCGCTGCATCAAGTCTTCGCCGTAGTTGCTTGCTCCATTCAATGTACTTTTTTAGCAGGCCCTGCGTGAGTCCTGTAGCTGGCCTGCCCTCTATCGCAGTCGGTCTGAACTTTGGATTCACCCCGGTCCAGTGGGACCTCAAGTAACCCCTAAGTGTTGTTTGCTTCCAAGCACTACTTTTTGATTTATTCTTTAAAAATTCATAACACCGGTTCTCCTAATTGAATTTTTGTCATTTTGGTCTTGCTTTACTCATAAAAGTATCATCTGTTTTTCTAACCCAGTGTGGAGTATTTTTGTGGTGATTTCATTGTGTTACTCTGAGTGTGTGTGTTGCACAAATACTTTACACATTGCCTCTTTAGATAAGCCTGACTGCTCTGTGCCTAGCTACCAGAGGGTGAGCACAGGTTATCTTTTAGTGTGCATCTAGCTTACCCTGCCTAGAATGGTGGTTCCGGCTTGTACAGGGTTCACACTCTTTCAACCAGCTCTAACAGTGACCAAGGTAAAATGTTATAAACTACATGTCTTGTAATTATACATTGACTGAATCCACATTTTAAAAAGCAACACTATAAATTGCCGCAATGCAGCACCTAAAGTACAATCACTAACTAGAATCTAAGAAGAATGTGAAAATGTATCATCACTCATGCCCGGTTGATGTACACTAAACAACATCCATCATATTTTCACACACAGAATTCCACATTTCAAAATATCCAGTCTGTGGAATTTCAAGTTTGCAAATGACATAAAAATTACACAAGGACAGAACCAAGTTCTAAACCATAACAGAATTTGAAACAACATATATATTTAACTCTATGGTGTATGTTATAACCAACAATAACACCTTATCACAAAAAGACAATGTCCAAGATGTCCTCAATGTTAGTCGCCCCATTAATAAAATATGAAATTATGTTCCTGCTCAAAATATCAATATTCCACAATTGCCATTTGAATCCATTGCTGCTCCAGTGACAATCACACAGTTATACTAACACTTTTACACTCGTATATATGCTCTCACATTCACATCTCATTTCCTCCTTTCTCAAATCATGCTGGGGTGAGTCTAAGGTTGGGTTTAGGTGTAGAATTAGGTCAAGCCGGTACCTTCAGTTTTTCTTTTCATGTCTTTTTATGTTTTATGGGGTAGCCACTGTCAATGTATTAATGAACCTTAAATTGCCTTTTAATTCTGTGTGTATGTGGAAAATGAAGTAGAAATTGAGTTCATGGATTTTTAATATAACACAAAAGCTTAAACAAGGTAAATTCACCAGTCAACGTACCAGTGTAACCAGTGTTCACGGAAGGGTTTTTACTGAAGAATCGTGATTGTGCGGCCTTAAGATCCCTGCAGACAAAGAACTAGCTATATCTTTCCACTGCACTTGCACTGGAGCTCGGCATTTCTGTAAGCTTCCTGGACTGTGATTTCTTTTTTTTTTTAAAAGAGATTTATTTCTTTATGCGTTTTCATTTAGCGCAAAGCAGACCATGTTGGCATCAGCTTTATTTTGCAACTTCTTTATAGTTCTGCCCAGAAGGTTTTGCTTCTGCTTGGCGTGTTTCTTTCTGGATTCCTGATTTTATTTACTGCTAGCACTTGTCTGTATGTGCTTTTCCACCACTGCCCTTGGACGGTGATGAAACACCATTTTTAGGTCTGGCCTGAGCCAGCGCATGCGATGCGCCGTGAGACATTTAGTAAACAGGGCTTTTAAAAGTGCGACCTCACGCTTTTTGCTGGCATTCTGCCTGCGTTCACGTGCACAGGCATGAGCAGAGGCACCATATGGCTTTCCTCTCGCTCGGCCAAGCGCGCGCGCCTTGCTTCAATGCCCCTCCCCCACCACAGAGCGCGTCTTGCAGCTTATTTTTTTATTTTTTAAACTTTGAGCGCGAGGCGTGCGCCCGGCCAATGCTGGTTTTACATTGCTTTATTTATATGCATTTGATTAACACTGTGAGATGTAAATACTGTGTTCCCATGTCTTCACGTGAGAGCCAGTGATGCACTTGGTCGAAAGCAATTAACTCTCTCTCCATTACATTGCTGAAGGCGTCAAATAATAAGGAACATCTGGATCAATATTTGTAACAGGAACTTGCGAACAGGTGGGTCCTGTACATTAGTGCCTGCTTTAAAATACAGGCTTACCCTGCCCCAAAAACAGGAACTCCTGCTTGCTGTTCGCCTCCTTCGAAACTTCAGGTTCTATGAAGGGAATGTCGCCTAATCCCTTGCACCACCCCAGCACCTTTTATGCAGCTAGCTCTCAAAATACAGATGCGGCATATTAGAATGGCATTAAAATGGCAGATTGTTTTCGGGGCCTGTAGCTGTTAATTTGAATTGAATTGAATGGAATTGAAATTAAATTTATAAAGCGCAGCATATACCCGAAGGCGTCTTGGCGCTATGCATGATCTGAGAGCATACAGAGACATGAAGAAGGCCGTAATCAAATTTAAAAGTTTAGGCGGTTTGTGGAAACAGCCAGGTTTGCATGCTACCTCCGCCTATTTACTCTTCTGTACTATCATTTTCTTTCATTGCTACTATGTTTAACCGGTATGCTAATTAATAATAATACAATTTATATGAAGTCAAGAACATATATCTGCATGTGCTTTCTTTGTGAATGGGTGTAAAGAACTACTCTACGCTCATGTGAATGATCGTGCAAGATGATGACACTGTAAATGTGATGCACTAGCACGTTAGCAAGCTGAAGTACAACAAGCCATAACAACCACACCAATGACTACCTCTTTGTTTTCTAAAGAGAACATCTGGCTTGACCCTGCTTGTGGTAGTGGTCAGGGTAAAGATAAAGGGAGCAATATTTCACAATACTCTATGAAGCACTGTGCCTATGAAAACAAATATTGTCAATGGCAGTCGGCTTGCTTCTAAGTAAAGATCAGCAAAATGAATTGGTATTGCTATTATTTGTTTTTCATTTACTGAGTTAGTCTTAAGAGCTAACAGGCTTCTCACATCTTGCTCAAAACTCCGCCTGTCCCTTTTTCCCATCCACCTCCTTCACTTCAGCTCATCTGTAGCTCTGTCACACATCCCTATTCATGTTTTATTATATTTTTTTGTAAATGCTCAAGCTTTTCCTAGTGAGTGTGCTGCTGCTGCACTGCTATTCAGCCGCTCGATTCTTGCTCTGTCCTTCGGCCCCTCAACAAATCGGTCGCTCCACCAGCCCCTCACATACTAAATCTATTTCTTACATGTCTTTGTGGAGCAACCGGTGGGTGCTCACTTCTGCTTGAGCCTGCTGTAAGCATTCTTCAAATGGCAAATGACACATACAGTTAATTTCAGATTGTCTGCAGTGCTTTACGGCACATACGCATGCACCGGCGGCCTTCTTGGGATGTCTTTCTTTGTGAAAATGCCACTTGAATATTTCCATAACAAACATTTGCAATGCAATAGGTCTCGCATGTTTTTTTAGAGTTAGAGCTATTGGCGTTGTAATGGAAATGTTTTTTTTAACTTTTGTGGTTTGGAGTGAAGTGGATGTATGTGATGGCAATTTTATGTTTTACAATAAATCTAAAAAGAAGCGCGCTGATGGTTGGATGTGGTGTATGGGGCATGTGAGCATATGTAAATATATTGTGAACACTGGTCCAAAGTGAGGTGACCTGGTGTGCAAAATAATGATGGACTAGGGTGCGGCCAGTGGTTGAGAATAATTCAAGCATTCCATTTATCACTTTTTTGTATGTCAGTTACAGATTTAAATTAGATCATAACATAGTGTAAACGGTTACTGTACCTGCTGCAGAGCACAGCAGGTAACTTTTAGGCAGAAGTTCTTGTCTTTGTTAGATAGCTCAGTAGGTTAATGTATACCTATGTTATATGAAAATTAGAGGTTCCCACTTTGATAAAGTAGGTCAAAGGTTTGTCCAACCACTGTGAATGGCTGCATGTAACTTGCAAGTTGTATGTTAAATCCTTGCTGGTGGCAATTCAAGATTTCCTTCCTCATCAGTTCATAAAAATAATTCCCTAAAATTTGTGTAGTAATTAAAAATAATTTTCAGTGCCAAAAAGCAATACAGTTTGCATTGTGCTATTTGAATGACCTTTATAAATGTAATGACAAACTAGTCCAAGATACCTTACACACAGAGAGAATGTACATATGCTACAGACATGTAGTGCATGTATGTAATTGAATACAAATAATTTCCACTGAATGCACTTGCTACTTCCTGTCCTGGTACATTTGTCTGGAAGGAGGATACACTCAATGGTTTTCAGGTACAGCATCAAAGTAAAGTTATTCATACTGACAACACATTAGCAATCCTTTAGTATAAAAATATAATGATGATATGTTTCTCTGTTTTTCCATGCCTAATTTTGTCTTCCAGCATAATATTTCTCTGTGATCTGGAGCACGCCTGATTAAAGCTATGCAGTCTCTTTTACTGAAGCATGGCTTATATTAAATTTTTGCAGAAACAGAACCGTAAATAACCGGAGCATTGCTACCCCTACATCTTACGAGGATGAAGGTTAGCCTGCACGGTGGCTTTAATATCTGACACAATCACTGCTGTTGTGTTGTCACAAGTTTATTTGTTAGCTAGGTTAGGATAACATAGGCAGTCCTGTTGTCAGCAGAGCAACCTCGGAGTGGATGGTGCGGGCAACCAAGGCACAGGGAGACAATCGTAACATAAATTAAAGTTCAGGGTCCCGACGGTGATCTCGGAGCGGTGGTGGGGGTGGGCAAACAAGGGGCAGGAAACACACCTAACGTAAATTCTGGGCTTTCAGTAACTTTCAGCCATGCTGAATAGCAGATGTGCTGTTGACATCATGGCTAAAAGACATTCACATTGACAAAGCCAAAAGCTTGGGCATTGCCGTGACCATTTGGCTTTGCCAATGCTTGTTTTATGTTGATAACATTACTTTGCCAATAGGTCTCGCTTTTGGGACCTTATAAGTATTTAGTTATGCAGCACAATATCCTTTGTGCAACAACATCAACTGTTGTATGGCTAAAGACTTATAAGGTCCCAAAAGCGAGACCTATTGGCTATGCCAATGCTTGTTGCACAGGTCACCGTGCACAACACCTGCTTGTGTTGAATAGTGAATAGACGTAAGGTCTTACGTTTCTCTAAAGAGGCGAGAGAACGCGCGTATTGTTTATAAAGACTACTTACAGCTCCAGGCGCGCGCCTTCCACGCTTATCTATCAAGTGCTGTAGCTGTTCGGCCACTTCGTGATTCCGGCCGCAGTTTCCTCACGTCACGAATCCTATTTGTTCTGAGAGGAAGCGAGTGCTGAGCGACCCTCTGCAGGTTGCGTGTCAGGGGCTTGAGTGGAAGTGAACTCCACCGCTAGTCCATTGTCTCGTTTTTACTACCGTTTCTCAAAATTAGGTCTGCTTAATATTACCTTTTCATTGACGAATGCCTATGATGAAAGTGCCGTGCCACTGCGGGCTGTCGCACTTCCCGCTTTTTCTACACCTAAAATGTAGATATTCAGGCTACATTTTAAAGTGCCTATTAACTAGCCTGTTCTTTTATAGCTGGAGAGAACACACTATAGGCCTCACCAGGGAAATATGAACACTGTGAAAAGCAAATATGATGGGATAAATGTGAGATGAGTCAGGGCGGACAGTCCAGAAAGCTAAAACCATGCCTATTTTGAACTATATCCCTAATACATGGAGGAAGATGTAGTCTGACCTGACGTCCACATGGCAGCCATTTATTTTTTCTTGTTCAGTTTAGTGTTTTCATTCATTAAAGTTATCCGAAACGACCAGAAAATCAGTACACAGCATGTCCTGTTTGAATCTAGGCTGACAGTTCGAAATAATATGTTGAAATACGTTTAGTTTGAAATAAATAGTTGAGCTATTTAGCTCGAAATTCCAAAATATCTATAGGGAAAGTGCTTACTAAAATAGTTCGAAATGGGAATCTTTGTATTAAAAAAATATTTTTTCTATCAGTATCCTTAAAATGATGTTCTCATACGTTTGAAATAATACGCTTTTTAATAGTCTTTTATTTAATGTTTTTGCAGTCTTGACTTGACCATAAACTCGTCGTTGGCGATTACCTTGTCTTGCCATTGCTTCATCTTGCTAGGTTTACTATTCTAACTAATGTTCTCGGCACAATTGTAAACATGCTGCAACGGTTAGTTGTGGTACTGTTCAAAGATCGATAGCCAAAACTTTTTTTAACTACATCTTTTTCAAAATATAAGTTTCAAACTAAATGCTTTTTAAGTTACATGCCAAATAGCATTAATCATAATGTAAAAAGATACATTAAATAGTAAGTGAGCAATGAATTGCTGCAACTCTTTCATAGTGGGAAGTTTTTAATGGCAAGGAGTTTGTGCAAGCTTGGGTCGGGAAAAGACGAAAAAAACACAGAATATAAACATAATGTTCAATATCATCCTCAAATCTGAATGAAAAGTTCCTTCTCCTCCAGCTTCCATTCATGCTTCATATATGCCTGTTGCTGCTGTCCATATGACTATATTCATCACCGGGTCTTGTGTGCGAACCTCTTCCTTCCATCTCTTCTATTATCAACAGCAATGCCTCCACCAATCATGACACTAACTTCACTTTCCAAAACTTCCAGATAGATAAAGACATCATCTTCACAAATATCCCATTTCACAATATCGGTACAAATGGAAATCTTATCCCTATTCAATATCTTGCAATCTGATACTCCTACTGTGTTGGAGAACACCTGAACATCTCAACACAACACCTTTACAGGACCAAACCACCTTGCACCTCCTTTAGCAGCATCATTATGTTGTTTGTTAACATGAACCCACTCAGCTACCATAATCCTTACAAAACGACTATATCCTCTCATACAATCTTGCTATTTCCTCATTCTGTCCTGCTATCTTTCCACTTTGTTTCTAATTTCCTCCTCAGAACTTTCTCCTAACGGAGCCCTTCTCCCAAGTAACCAGCAAGGCACCAACAATAGTTGATGGCTTCCAACATCTCAAAAGGTGAAACCACACTTACTCATTCGGCGTTGACATATACACCAACAATGTAGCTTAATGAATATAATAATATAATTTGTATAGCGCATAGTTACTTCAGACGAAGTGTCCCAAAGCTGAAGATCTAGCTCCAAGTGGTCGTGAGAACACAGCAGAACTAATGAACAACATAATCAGGCCGACCTGAACAGCAAAGTTTTTACCTTTTGAAATAAAAAATAATTAAATTTTTGCCGGTCTTAGTTGGAAAGGGAGGGAGATTCATAACTTTGATGCTAAAAAGCTGAAAGAGCAGCCCCTAATGCGAGCTTTCTTGACAGTGGGTACACAGGCCAGCAAGGCCCCTGCAGATCTGAGGCTCAATGCAGAAGAGTCAGTATTGATGGGGGAAGGGGGGGGGGGCAGGGGGGGAGGGGTGCAAGTAGCAGGCACCCTTGTTCATAAAAGCCATGTAGCAATAGTCCAGGGCTTTAAAAGAGAGCCACTTCTTCAGAAGTAGACACTGCAACTTTGAGAGCGCAAGTCTCATAGAGGCTCATCTGGGAAGGTTCAGCAACAGACAGGCTGCAGCGTTCTGCACATGCTGAAGTCTCATCAGCCAGGATTGTGATACTCCTAGGTACAAGACATTACAGTGTTCAGCCTGGACGTGACCAGTGCCCGGGCTACTGTTTTCCTGGCAGATTCAGGCCCTAGGCAAATGATTTTTTTTTAGAGTTTTTAATCCCAAAACGTTTGCCTGTCAAAGCTGTTATCTGGCTATCAAATTTGAGCTTTGCATCAAACCAAATGCCTAGGTTCTTGAACCTTGGCTTTGGGGAAGGTAAGGTAAGGGTCCAAGCGAGTCTGGCCACGAAGTAGAAGACCAGATTGATGGTTGCTTTCCTAGGATTAGAACTTCAGTTTTCCCTGCATTTAGTTTAAGGCAATTGAGATCCATCCACTGAGCGAATGCCGACAAACAAGTCCTCAGTGGAAGCCGTGTTGAGTACATTTCATGATAGGGTGACATTCAGCTGAGTATCATCAACATCCGATATGATGTTAAAATTGTATCGCTCAATGATATCAGCCAGGGGGTGCATATACAGATTGAATAAGATAGGGCACAAAGAAGAGCCCTGAGGCACCCCTTGATGCAGCGAAAAAAAGGAAAGGTTTCAGTGTTGCTGCAAAAAGGAGGCGAACCATTGCACGGCCTTATGACCGACACCGCAGCTCCACAACCGTTCAAGTAAAAAGTTGTGGGATACAGTGTCGAAGGCTGCGCTGAGATCCATCATCAGCAGTGCTGCAGTCAAGATTTTGGCGGATGGACTCGGAGGCGAGCAACAGGGCAGACTCTGTACTGTAGAGAGGGCCAAAGCCCAACTGTGTCCTCTGAAGTAGCTCCTTCGCCTCAATGAAGATCGAAAGCTGCTTGGTGACATATGTTTCTGCAACTTTAGAAGGAAAAGGGTGCATTGAGATAGGCCTATCATTTTTAGGTTTAGTTGGGTCTAATAGAGTGTTTTTGAGGAGTGGGACCACCGTGGCATGCTTCCAACGCTGTAACCATTTCTTCCAGATCATATTACTGTTTATGGCTAAATGAATTCTTTCATCATCCCACTCAATCTCTCCACCTTACCATTCTGTCCATGGTGGAACAATGCCACCCTTTTGTGTCTGACCCCAGTTTTCTTCAAGAGGTCGTGCATGTTGGAACTGGTAAATGTGTAACCGTTATCTGACACTGTTTCTTCTGAAGCCCTCCTAGGAAATATGTCTTTCATGAATTCAAGGACAACCTCGTTGGTAACATTCCCAACCATAAGCACTTATAACCATTTTAAATAGTAGTTAATGAAGACATTAACATCAGACTTTTGTGGTCGAACAGAGAACAGGTGTGTGATACCTATAGCCAGCTTTCTGCATTGTATTGAAAGTCATTTTATTATACTAGGAGTTAATGACATAATATAAAATCATAGAAGAACCTATCGTGGTATATATTCCCGGCCAGCAATAACATTCTCTTACCTTCCTAATAGAGACGGACATAACACAACAACAGTCATGACAAAGCTGAACTGTCATCTTTTTCAAAATAAACAAGGTATAATGTTATCCTCTGTAACAAAATATCATTTTCACAAGTGAAATCTCCATTCATTTTTCAAAAATATTGTATTTCTCCTCTCGATGTTAGGCCACCCTTTTTCCAGAAATATCCTGACCTCCTTCAGCATCTCCAGTTTCATTACTCTACATCAGTTTGATCTCTTTGCTGTTATAAGTAGAATTACCACACCATTACTAGTATGAGTCACTTTGGATTAATTTTCAATGTCCTGCTCTCACTCTAAACGCTGACAATGGCAACTGTGACAATGTGCTAAGCACTTAATCTTTCTAAACATGTGCTTCACACTATACTGATAAACTTGCAACGTTACAGCTGAACATGCCAAACTGGCATGGAGATAACCTATGTACCAAGTGTTTGTGGACCGTTCAGGTCCCAAACCTTGTTCTCCCCGGAAGTGTCTGATATGGGTTAGAAGCCCATGTGCATGCTATTAACTCTCCTTGCATTGTGGAATAATTCTGCTCCACCTCCCCTAAAATTAGTGAACCATAAGATACAATCCACTCAGCTTGGCCCCATCTTTGCATCAAAACAGCTCCCAATCCAGATTTGCTTGTTTCCACAGCCACCGTGAATTGACTTATCAAACAATCACAAGAAAGGGGTCCCAACAGTTTTTTTAATAGAATAACTTCTTTCTCAGTTTTGCATTCTTTTTGAAAAGCATTTTAAACACTAATTAACATAGAGCGCCAATAATCCTAAAAGCGAATTAAACTTTTCCTTATTTGATGACAATAGTGTTTCCATAATTGCCTACATATGATTCTTTTTTCTGCTTGATGCTATCCATGGTGGTGCTATGACACAAATTGTCCACCTCGGATTGGCTAAAGCTGCATTTGTTAGGCTTCATGATTAATCAATTCTTCATCCGAACATGTATTGCCCCTTTCAGGTTAGTCAAGTTCTTTCTGATCTCTAATTGCCACTAAAGTATTGTCCCGAAATGCCATGTCTCCAGGCAAACCAGTCAAAATGTTGCTCAGGACTCGTTGGAAAACGGAAGTGGTATTGGCAAGAGGCAAAGGCATCCTCTTGAATTGAAATTGCCCTTCTGAAGTCAGTAAAGCTGTACATTACTTAGATTGATCACCAAACTCAATTTTGGGGTAGGATTCTTTTTGTTAACCATTTTATTGGCATTTTTAACAATGTACATGTGAACAGCAGCACAACAGTGTGTCGTCAAAGAGCACAGTATTTATCCAGTAAGTCACCGTATACAAGGCTAACAGATCCCTGTTCTTTATGCTTCCTTTAAGGTACAGATATACAAATACCTCCAGCTCTGAATGCCTTAGTATTCAACCCAACCACCCCATATTTTATCATGTTTTTTCAGGTATCTACAGCCTTTGTATTTGTTTTTTAGGTCTCGTCTTGCATAGGAGGACCTTTAGCCGTCGCTCTGGGCATTTTCAAGCACACACTCGTGCTTGTGGCGGCATCCACCTTGCGGGAGCACGTAGTGGCGCGCCACAAACACGAGTGAAGTGCTTGAAAATGAGCAGACTGCGCGCGCGCACGCACCACGGGGGCGCACCACGCTCTTTTAACACCAGTCTCCGCTTGACATAAATCAAAGCGTAACAACAGACTCCAGCAGCCAGCTGTACGGTTAGGTAACTGGGTGATTTATTCTTGTTTTTCACGTTCTGCATTCCCTGGTATTTTCTGCTGATTCCTGACTTTCTCTCTCTACCTCGCTCTCTCTACCTCCTGGTTTATATACTGTCTCTGTGTCTTTCTATCTCTACATTAACAGTATCTGTCACCGTGTTCATTGTCAGACTTCGTGTTTCTCCTCTGTCTGTTTGCCTCCGTTGAATTCACTGTCACTCTTTCCTATCACCCTAAGCGCCGCTGTATCTACCACCTACTCCTGTCAGTCTGTCTCTCTGCATTTCTCTGCTGTGGAAGTTTCAGTGCGTCTCTTCCCGTGTGCTTCTGTTCTCTGTCATCACCTGCCCTGAAAAGTCACTGCAATTGAACCCTGGTCCATAGAACTAAGCCTGCCCCTCCCAAGGTGGAAAAAGCACGCAGGAGAATCCGCACTCAGTCGCCTCTAACAAGCACTTTGAAATAAAATAACAAAAAATAAATCTCACACGCACTCCAGTCTGCTTTTGTCAGAAATCAATCATTCCAATGTGAATGTTTCTTACAGATGATACTTGGAGGAATCATTAAATAACTTCCATGCTAGAGCTCTGGCCCGCATCAGCCAGTCTGAGAGAATTTAAAAATGCCTTGAATTAGAATATTCAAAAGTTGTCAGCGCTTGAGGACAAAACCGCTTTGGCAAGGCAAAGTTCTCATGCCTGCCTTATAATATATAATTATAGCCAGCTTAAAACACAACATACCGTGCAACATGCGATTCCAAATTAACAAAAAAAAAATATATTTATGGTTTATCGTTACCCGTCAACATTGGATTTAATTCCACAATGGTTAAAAACCTCTGAATGCACCACATGCAGATTATGTAGGGAAGTGAAAGAATCTATTACATACATAGTCTGCATCTGCCCCATTATTGGTCATTTGCAATGCAATAGGTCTCGCATTTATGCAAATTTAAGCTATTGGTACTGTAAATGACAAAGCCTTTTATTTATGTGTAGAAAACGGAAAAAAAGGCATTGTTGTTTGCAAAGTCAATAGCTCAAACTTGCGTAAATGCGATACCTGTTGCTTTGCAAATACTTGTTTTTTTAAAAAGAATTCTGCATCAGTCTAGACTTGTCTTTCACTTTGAGACTGACGAGGGCCTCCAATACTCCCCATTTCCAGGCAATATACCTTTAGGTTACATTCAAGCCTCATCTATTGAATCGACTTGTATGTCTATCCAAATCCAGTTCGACCATGTGCTGCTGTGAAAGCCTCCAGAGAGGTAGGCTCTCTCACACCCATGTGTGACCAACTGTATCTACAATTTAGTTCATTACGCTTTTGAAGTCACGCCCTATCACCATAAGACCCATTGAGGCCTCGAATTATAGTCTGAATAAGCAGAAAGTGCTCGACAGGGGTGGCTGGGTACCGTCTATTGCTCCAGAGTTCATTTCCTCTCACTCCTCTATCATGCCATACCTTCATGATCTTGAATAGACACTTTTTCCTTAGTAGTATTTCCACTCCCATTGAGCATCTACAGAACACAGCATGTAATACCAAGTGCCAAAAGACCTATATTGCTAGGAAACTACACTTAGTACCCATCAGATGGTTTTCTTGAAGCAGGAGGATGTCAGGACTATAACCCTTGCACCCTGCCCCTCTTGTGACTTTATTTAACAACCCATTGGCATTCCATGGTACAAACATGATGCCTTCCGTACCTTTATCATTTAGTGCTGTTAGCTCTTACGTGCCTTCTATAACAGTGTAGCTCCATTTGAAGGGAATCCTCAACTGTCTTTATGGGATAATAATCCAGATTCTCTGTTTCTTACTGAGCCTTGGCTACATGAGGAATCCTCACCAGAGGTAATTGCAGTAGTTTGTCCCTACTGTTCAATATTTAGGAAAGATAGACAGGATAGGAAAGGTGGTGGATTGCTATCATTTAAAAAAAGATTACTAATGTAAAATTGAAGAATTTCCTGTTCCTGCTTGCAAAGCCTTGCTCTTTGCACTTTCTTTCACACATAAATTTACTCTATCGTGGGCTTTGATTTATCGACCCCCAGATTATGCTGCAAACTGGTGTAACTCTATTCCAAATTTAGTAGCCCCTCACATAATACAATCTGCTAATTTCACTGTTCTTGGTGACATTAATCTCCATCTGGAAAAGTACTACTCGTATGGCATTTTGGTGTCTTTAATTTGATTTTGCGTAATTCTGCACCCTCTCATGTGGCTGGCCATCTCCTGGATCCAATTTTTTCCAATGTTATGGCTAACTATTGGCTCTCCCCTTCCGTTACTTTAGTCAGATCATTTTACCGTGTCATTTAATGTCAGAATCCTGGCTCACCCTTTAATAATAGGACCCAAGTCAACAACTAAATCCAGGAATTGGTCCAAATTGAACATTCCAGCCCTGAATGAATAACTTCATAGCACCAGGATTGCTTTAAAACAAATGACTTGGATCAGGACCTGGTTCATAATTGGCTTATGGAGGCCGTGGAGGACATTTTACCTGCCACAGCTAAACGTTCCGACCGGTCTCATTTGCCGGCTCCCTGGTATAATGAAACACTGAGGCATAAGAAAAAACATTGTAAGGTTTTGGAAAGACTTAGGGGACATCTTATGCAGAGGAGGCTAAATTCAATTATAGAGTAGCATAAAAAATTAATCATGGCCTCTGCAAATTTGCTCAAGCAGTTTTTACTCTGAATAAATTCTAAATTCTCACAATTCTCCCAAGACACTTTTGAAGCTGGTTAAGTAACTTTAGGATTCTAGTAATTTGTCTCCTTCACCCTCGCTCTCTCAGATCTAATGCAAGGAATTAACTCTTTTTCACCCAAAAGTTGAAAAAATATCCGCTCTCAGCTGGCGAAAGATTGTACGAATGGAGTACATTCTTTTGACTCTTCTGCAGATACTGACACTCTGAATCTTCCTCAAGCAGGTGATACTGGCACTTTGAACAATCGTGGCTCCATATCTAAAATGAGGACATGGCCCCTTTTTCATACTGTGACCTTTAAGGCCATTTTGCAGACCATTATATCAGGGTCCCGCTGTATCCCCTACCACCTAGTAGATTACTGGATTCAAACCTTTTATTTGTGGTAATGGATTTTCTCAATTCCTCATTGCGGGTTGGGCTTGCCCCACAGAGGTGGAAGCATGCGATGGTTCTTCCACTTCTGAAAGAAAGCTAATTTGGACACGTCTAATTTGTCAAACTTTCGTCCCATTTCTTTGTTACCCATTTTCTTGAAATTTTGGAGAAATATGTTAATGCTCTGCTCACCTTGTTTGTGGAGGCTCAAAACTTTCTTCTTCCCTCGCAGTCAGGTTTCAGGGCTGGGCACAGTACTGAATTCGCCCTCCTGGGCGTAACTGAGCATCTGAGGCAGCGCCTTGATGAAGGTGGAACAGCCACACTTATTATATTAGATCTTAGCGTGGCCTTCGATACTGTGTCCCAGTCCATCCTGGTGGAAAGACTGAGGTCACAAGGCCTTGAAAGTTCAGCTCTGGCGTGGCTTACATCTTTATTAAAATATCGTTCATTTCAAGTTTTCTCATCTAGTGCCAGGTCAGAACCACAAGCTTTAACGTCAGGAGCCCCTGAAGGCTCAGTTTCGAGCCCCGTGTTTTTTAACATTACGTCCGCCCTTTGGCGGATGTTGTAGAGAGTTGTGGCCTGACACTTTTTCATATGCAGATGACACCTAGATCATCTTTACTTTGTCATCTGCACAGAATCTTGGACCATCTGATCTTAACCTGGGCTTGAGCGATATCTCCTTATGGATGAAAAAAAACGTGCTCAAGCTCAGTGGTGATAAAACGGAGGTCATGATTCTGGGCAAGAACTCTCATCTCTGGGGTCTGCAAAATTTGCCGGAATGTCTAGGGGCCTTGCCTAGTCTCTCCCCTAAGGATTTGTTTGGGATGATAATTTATCCATAAAGCCTCCAGTGGCTAAAGTGACGGCCACCTGTTTTGAAGTGCTCAAACGGTTGAAGAGAATCATCTGGGTGATTCCTTCATCTGCCCAAATAACTGTTTTTCAGGCCCTAATCTTATCTAGACTAGATTATGGCAATGCATTATATCTGGGAACCAATAAAGCAATGATTAATTGGTTGCAGATAGGTCAGATGCTGCTGCCAGGCTTCAGTATCGGCTTCCAAAATTTGCCTCGATTTCCCCTCTTTTCTACGAGCTGCATTGGTTTACGATTTTTAATTGAATTAAATGCAAAGCTTTATGCGACATTTCCAAGGCTAAAGATGGATTAGGACCACACTATATTCGAGATTTGGTGGTGCCTTATCATCCAACTCTATCATTGATATCTTTGAACCAAGCCTTGTTTGTTGTGCCTATGTTCTGTTTGTTTCACACTCAGTGCTTAATTTAAGCTGGTGGTTTCCAGTGCTCGGCACCAGCACTTAATTGTCATCACCACACTTATGACTCTCTGCCACATGGTGGTGCTGCTCATCTAATTTAGAGATGAGCAGAACGGTTGTTTATGAATACAATATATTTTTTTAAAAACACGAATATCTGCCTCCCCAGCCATTCCTTTAGCTTTGGGGACCTGGAATAATGTGAACTGTCACGCTTGCAGGTGAGAGAGATGGCTAGTAGTTGTTTTGGTACCATCATTGGCAGCGATGACTGGGCAGTGGGTGGTGCAAGCTGCAGTATCCTCCTGGTCAGGGCCCTAGCACTTATTATTTTACAAATTAAGCACTATTTGTATGAAAGGGCGCTCCTTTGCATATTTGGGCATGGAATTAATTATGGAATTCCCTCCCAGAGTTATTGAGAAACTGTACGTCACTACTTGCTTTCCGCAAAGGCCTGAAGACCTGGCTTTTTTAATCTGGTGTACCTAGATACCCCTTCTTTTTGCTTTTCGCCGGGAAGCCTTCTTGGGTCAGCTGTGCACATTATACATTTATTTTCATAATAACTTATTTAGCACTAAGCAAAACATAAACAGAGCCTACAACCATATCAAACTCCCTCTTGATCCACCCCATGCATCTAAACATGAAGTATCTGTCATAAGGTATAGGTTGGTCGAGCCAGGTCATTAACTGTCACTCAGTTGGCAGCCAGCATACTTCCTAGAGCTCAACTGCGAAGTTTCAACATATAATAAAGTAAATTTACAAAAGGGAAAAACAGTTGCTGGCACCAGATTACTTTTCATATTGTCTCCATAAGAATGCAATTTGTTCTATAACACTGCACCATGAATATGACCTTGATAGGTAATTCTGTCATGATGCAGTTTACTCCCACTATGCCACCCTCTCCCTTTCTTCTGGCAAGCATCTCTCAAGGGCAGTGTCTAAATCCAGCAGAATGCCATTGAACAAAGAAAGTTGGAGCAAAGCATTGCAACTCACCTTTTACGACAGCAATGACGTCAGATCAGGGTCATCTAGTCCAACGTTAAGGTCACATTCATCTTTATTATCCAGCTCTTTGTCAGGCATCGCCACCCTCCTTCTGGATTATGTATCAGTGTCCCTCAAACCTCTATGGCTCACCACAAGTTCTTTGTTGGGTCGCAGTATCATTGATATAAAATCTTCTGGAATGTCATCCTCTGCAGCTCTTTTGTCTCTGTTCTTTGGGTGTTGTTCCGGGTTTTGTTTTTGTTGTTCCTATGTCTGGGTCAGTCACTAAGGTCTCCTGGTTTCTTTCATTCCCTCTACCCAGTCCCAGGCCTGCTCTGCCATGTCAAAATGATGGCCTTTCCTTTGACTATAATTTTGAGCTTTGCTGAGTAAATGTGCATATATTTGAGGTACATTGTGTTGAGCTTTTTTTGTTTTAACCTGCTTGAATAATTGACACTGCTGCTGAACCTGCCTACTGTAGACCAGAAATATAATTATCTTCCCGGATTCAAAGAGAACAATCTTAAGTTCCATGGTGTCCTTTAAGAAAGACATCTCTGTCTTTGATGTCATCCTAAGGGCTGCCAAGCCAGTTATATGTGGATGCACCTGTGCCCCAGGAGGGGGCCTGGGTTTGTGTGCTCTATCAGCTCTCTCAGTCAGGAAGCAGTTAGAGAATCAACCATTTGGGAGTATCTTTCTGAGCCAATCTCTAGAAATTCCTGCAGATAGGCATCCTCCACTCCCCCTGGAAACCCATAAATCTCATATTATTTCTTCTGGGTCTGCCTTCAGCATCTTTGGCAAGGTTCGCTATCTCTCTTGAGGTCCTTTTCAATTGGATACAGTGGTTTTCAGTCGGCCCACAGAATCTTCTAGTTCAGAAAAATAATTGTCCGCCTTCTTTAATATTGGTGCAAAAGGACACCATCCATTCCAATTTCACTAATCTTGGTGTCAAGGGTATTCTGGGATGGTTGAATCGCCTGTAGTATGATGTTGGAGGAGGTCTGCTCTTGAGGCCTTTTCACTCACCGTTGTGCCTCTGGTTGCAGTTGTCTGCTTCATTGAGTTGGCATATTTTCCATTTTGCTCCGATTTTGGATGAGACTATGATTTTGCTTGGCCAAGGTTACTACTAAAATGTGACTCTCCCTTTGGTCATTTGGATGTGATGCCAGATGTTCTCTTATGTATCTTGAAGCTCACATGTTTACCAGCACATTGCCAAGTCAGAATTGGCCCTGCCTTATAGCGTGTTTCTGAGTTGATGTTCTTTAATTTCACACTCTTCTACTGTGCTCTTCACACCTGAGGTTTGTGATAAACCTTAACCAGATCTAACATGATGAACACAGTCACCCCTGAAGGTGAATATAACATTTGGGGAATGTCTAGGGACCTTGCCTAGTCCCTCCCCTAAGGTTAAAAATCTGGGATTTTCTTGGGATGATAATTTATCCATGAAGCCTCCAGTGGCTAAAGTGACGGCCACCTGTTTTGAAGTGCTCCAGTGGTTGAAGAGAATCATCTGGGTGAGTCCTTCATCTGCCCAAATGACTGTTTTTCAGGCCCTAATCTTATCTAGACTAGATTATGGCAATGTATTATATCTGGGAACCGATAAGGCAACGATTAATTGGTTGCAGATAGTTCAGACGCTGCTGCCAGGCTTCAGTATCGGCTTCCAAAATTTGCCTCGATTTCTCCTCTTTTCTACAAGCTGCATTGGTTTACGATTTTTAATTGTAAATTGTAAATTAAAAATTGCATCATTGAGGGTGCGCAAATCTATTTATAATCTGAGATCACCATTTTCTTAAGTGAAATAACAGGATATAGCCAATGTGATGATTCCATAGCCACAATTATGCCTTTTTCATCAAATAGCTTAACCTATTATTCTGTTTTCATTTTTATGAAAGGGGTACATATCTCACACAATGCATAATGATAACACCCTTTTTTACCAAAAATCCTAAATTGTAATACCACAAACCATCCCACCTTTTTCTCAAAGCATCCTTAAGGTTAAATCTAAATTGAAGTGTGTTCAGCAGCTCATCACCTATACCTTTGATATGATTTCCTTCTCCAATGTTTTGTTTAATTGTGTTAATGTGGACATCTGCCCTGAGGTGCAATCTAATCCCCAACTCTTCGTGATGCTGTAAACCTACAATAGCTTCTTTGTCAAACATGAAACTTTTGCACTGTTCTTTCTCCATAATCAGTTTCTGACCACAAATAACCTACTGTATCACTTTTGTGACCTGTGCATCCTCCTGACCTAGCATCTGTGGAAAAAACTCTTTCACCTCACATTTTTTGAAAAACTTTTTCTTGCCTAAAATTGTGTACCAGGAATTGCAGGAATCCACTTCCACCTCTATTTGAACCCATCCATTTTTTAATAAAACAATGAGACTGCACTTACTCTCCAGCATCGGATCTTTCATTGATTCACATGCTTGAATCATTTCCGTTTGTCAAGGTGGGAGTCCCACAGCAGCGTTACAGTAGCAATATGAAATAATCGTTTGCCTGAATCATTGTCACTTTAGTAGCCTACTGACCTTGTTGAAAAGATCTGAAATCCAGCGAACAATACCAGCGCTGTAAAACTGTAGTTACTCATGCCTACATTTTTCTTCCCTCTTCCCTCTTCCCTGTAACACTCGAGACACCATTCCTATCACGGTCCATGCCAGCAGCCTCCTCAGATTCAGTCATTGCGTAATTAACTTTGGTGTTCCCCCAACCCTTTGCACCCCCTTTCGAAATAGCCTCTCATTTTACATTAACTGAACCAACAACTGGACATAATCTTGAATTACCTAGGTAATTAGAATTAACAGATGTAAAACTCTTTTTGGTCTCGCCTGCGAGAGCGAATGCGCTGCATGCCCTCTCGCTTGCATGAGTTGTTGTATACAAGGGGCTTGCATCTCACCCATTGCTTAACGTTTGTTTGCTTCATTGTCACTCTTATTTTCTGCATTCTAATTGGCCAGCACGTGCTGGCTTCGCTTCCTCTTCTTTTGGTTGGAGCATGGATCAAGTACTGATTGCTTCGGCTTGATTGCTGTCCTTCCGCTGACTGTGATTGAGGTACTGCTTTTCTTTTTCCCTGTCGTCCTTGTTGTTCCTCTAGACATTTAAAGTTATGTTTTTTACTATGCCACAGAAACTTCAAAGAAGCCCTTTTCTTTGAAATGGGTGTTTATTGTGACAACAGATGCTATCTGTTTTTATTGTGACAACAATGTTATCCACTTCCAAATGCATTTTCATTGAGACATGGACATAGGCGCACTAGCTTTGTTTGTCATAGGATTTTTTACCAAATGTCATTTGTTTTCACTAATGTGGAGATTAACGGATTTGCCCAGAATCACAGGGGTGTTTTGCTGACACCTAACAAGCATTGGCAAAAACAATAGATCTCACCTTTAACATTCTGTTTTCTTGTTCTTAAACAATTCTCTTTCCTCGTCTTCGGTCCATCATTGCTCCATACATCAGTATTAATCATTTGCAGTATACAACCTCAGTTTTTCGTCCTTCACTCCTATACACATCGCTCAGATACTTGAAAACGTCTAGCAATGTTTGATAGTCGGTTGCGAAACGTTAGTTTCCATCCATAACCTTTCTTGCACTTTGTTAACCTTGGGTTTCATTAAGATCTGGGACCTAATGTACAAAGCTTGCTGTTGATTTGCATATTTAAAAAAAGTCCAAAACACGATTACAAAACCCCAAAAATAGGAATGTATAAAAGTTGCAGAAGGTGTTGAATGAATAAGGAAATTATAAACTGCAGCATTGAATAGCAATCACCAAATCGAGGATCTACAGTGCACAAAACATTCACAAACGTCAAATAATAACAAATTGTGCTGGCAATAATCCATGAAGTCCAAGTTGTTGGTATCCAAGGCAAACCATTACAGCACACCGAACTGCAACCACAAATTCACAATGATTTCTTCTGTGCCATTCCGCAATATGGCCCATGGGAGAGTATTGGGGGAGGAGAAGGAAAAGAAAGGGGTATGATTGTAGGTAAAAAAATAATGCGTGACTAGCAAAGCTAAAACCGGCGATGTTGTGAAATGAAAGTAGAGAAATTAATGCAGACTGTGCAGGAAGTGTGGTATCTGCTGCTGTCTGTGCTACATAATAATATTGACGCCTGTGCCTAGCCATTTCTGCCTAGCAATGTGGTATGGCACTATGACAAATCTAATAAAGTAAAAAAGTGAAGTGCTACAGTAGTGTTTCGTACAACCAACCAAACTAGCATTCCCCCTTGTACGCAATAATGTGCTCCGCCATTTTACCTGTGTTTTATTTATAAGTAGGAAAGCTTCTTGTACTGCAGTGCACAGCTAAGGATCAGTGCACCCTTCACTATGCAAAAACAGAGACTTCTAACAAGGTTTGCAGGATGCATACTACTTATTACTCCCTGTGAAGCAAGGTAAATCAGCATTGCATGAATCCGAGAATATACACAGTGCGGAATGTTATGCATCAAACTTTATTAACAGTGAAGGTACAGGATATACTAATGAAACATCACTCCATCTGGACTCTTAGTCACTGATGAGAGATCCCTCTGAGAATAGGACGTGTTATACACACAGTAAACTGCCACGCGTAAATGACCAAAAATTTACAATGAAAGGCCCCATCCTAAAGACATTTGACAGTGACTAAACATGTTAAAATATCTCTTGGTAGTGTCAGTACCGAACATGGACAGAGCAAATGTTTCCCACTTCTCATGCAAAAATTCACATACAGCATCACCCAGCCCTCCAGCGTGTTGGTGCACACATCTTGTGCTAGGTGAATTGCCATTGTCATTGCCTTCCACTGAGGTACACCAACTTATACCCCCTGCAGGACCCTAAGGGCTGTGATCACCTGTAGGAGCATAATCTCTCCGTGTAAACTGTAGACGTATGAATGTGTTCTTGTGTATCTAGTGCAGATCAGCGGAGTATTGCTGTCACATTTGATTGTCGCTCAATGTGCAGTCTCCACTGCTGCTCATTCTCCCTTTGAACCAGTGGCTGCTTTATCTCAACTACAATCCAAAGAATATCCCTCATTGTTGTCAATAGTGTGTTTGCCATTCTTTGTGATGGGGGTGGAATACGGACACCGTCTGCTTTTGGCATTGCCTTCCGGGTCCGTTGATGGTCTGTGACTTTATGCATTAAAAACTACTTTGAATTATTAATATACTCACTTGGACTGGATAACGTGTGGCAACACTATTTCATTCAGCTTTACCACAATTGTGGCAATGTGCCAATGTAGTTTCTCTTCTACAGCATCTCCCAATTAGCATTGGCGTCTTGATATACTAATCCATCAGTGAGAGACACATATATATATATATATATTTATATACATATACATACACCCCCCACCACCACCACCACACCCCCCCGCATTCTCACATCCCTCCCCCCCTCCCCCCCCCCCCCCCTTCCCCTCCACTGTAAGTCCAAATATGTTGCTTAGGGATTGAAGAAGCTAATTAAGATGCAAAATTATTTAGAATAACTCGAGCGCTATATAAGAACACACACACACACACACACACACACACACACACACACATGTGTGCAATGATTAACGAAAATATTTTAAGATGAATGACACGCATTTTCAATGTGCAAACTGCACTATGCAGACATTGTTATTAGTATAGGCTGCAGAAATGCTAAAATGCCAGTTTTGTTTTACTAGAAGTGAACTTTACAATGCTGAAATACGCACAATGGAATTTAGATCCCTGACCTTAATGTGACATGCTTAGAAATATTTGTCATAACTGCAGAATGTTCCGGTTTAACAAATGTATTACATTTGCTAAGAAACAATTTACTATGATACCTAAACTCGAGATTTTCCCCATATTTCTCCTAATGCTTGAATGGAATAGTTGTAGATGTAAAAAAAAAAAAATCTTGTTTGTGTTAATGAATTGCATTAGTAAACAGTATTTTTTGCAAGTTGATGTTTCTCTTCTTTCGCATAGTTCGTTTACACAATGAAACATTTAATATTAGAAGGTTAAACTGTGTTTGATGCCTATGGGAACGGAGGCTTATAAATTGAGAAGCTACATATGTAAGATGTATATAACAAACTTTATGATAAAACTTTGCGCGCTGCATGATATGTCATGGGAAAGGAAGAGCTGAACTCACACTCAGGCTGATGCCTGATTGGATCTGAAGAGGAGAGACTTGCTACACATTTGGCAACATTATTTTTTGCCTTTAATATTGGTGCGTGTTCCTAGTATCAGTGCTTAATTTGTGCCGGTGCTTTCCGGTGCTCAGCACCGGCACTTATGTTGCAGGGCCAGGTCTATTGAATTTTCCCTCTCTGGGCGTTGTGCCCACTAAATATTAAAATGAAATGTACCTGCTGTTCTTGGTCTTCGGTCCCGAGGGTTGAACCACCTGGGTCCAGGCACAATGAGCAGTGCACATCTGCCTTTCCCCAAAGCACGTCCTCATTTCCAAACTCCATTGGATATAGGTGATTGAGGGCGGGCTAATGGCTGAGCTGGCGTGGGGGAGGCAGGCAGAGAAAGTTCTGGACGTCGTTGAGAGAAATAAAAGTGCGTAGCGTACACCAGCCGCAGTCACTGTGAAACCACGGTGTGCAGAGATAAGGGTTTAAACGATGCAAACAGTGTGTTCCCTCCTGGGCGTTGGGAGTTCTGAAAGGTCATAGCGAGAAACGGGCATGTGTTGAGTTTAAGGTCAGTGTCATCTGAAGATTATTCTAGTATGGTTGAGAGATTCCAGTTTATTCACTGCCTGTCTCCTCTCTCTGTGCGTGCCCTCGCTGCTCACGTCCCCAATAGCAATATTTAATTTGTTTGCACATGCAAAATATTAGATGAAATGCAGAAGAAAATAAAACAGTGTCAAGCAAAATAATCATTGAAAAAGTTCCATACGTGCCTTTCCCTTCCATTTGATTTTCTTGCATTTCTTTTATCCTTTCTAGAAAATAACGTGCTCGTTTTGTGCCAAGAGGCCTCTTTAATGAGAAAACGAATGATTTGGTTTATATTCAAATCATTTTGTTGTGCATCAGAGGCATTGCTAAGAAGTCCTTATATGTCAAAAAATAAACAAATAAAACGAGGGGTGCAAAAACACGACTTCAAAACTGTTTGCTGATAAGCAGTGCATTCACATCTCAGTGCTATTTGATACCTAGGATCCTACACTACGTACATGCATGGAAATACAACCTTGTACCTAGAGGAGTTGTGTAACATATTCAGCACACAAAAAGCCCACTTTACCTCGAGCTACAAGGTGTGAGTGGGCTTCGCTTTGTGAACTTTAACATTCACCGGCTGTCCTGCAACAATTTGATCTGCAGGAGCCCCGCCAACTGATGATTGCTGAAAAGGCAATTGGTGTGATGATGGTAAATGGTGTCTAAGGGCAACACTCGCATTTATGTGCTATCTGTCCGCCAATACAAACAAACAATCACTTAAACAAACACTTCTGTGTACTCTGCATGCAGAGCAAGAGACAGCAGGAACCGAGGAAGACAAAGGGCAGCAGGAAACATGTGGACGAGGCAGGGCAGGGTAGCTGATTAGAGAGAGGATGCTATAGTCCAATGGAAACTTTTCTCAAATGGCTGGGAGCACAAATAAAAGTTGTCATGATGTAAAGTTCAGGTGTGACCAATTACACATTTTGACACACAAAAGACAATGAAACAAGGAAAAACCTGTTTAATATTCAATACTTTGGTGACTCCCTCTTTCGATAGCTCAGGATGAGAAGGGGAAGGGCAGGGAAGGTGCAATGCATGCCCCAGTATGAGAGTCAGGCCTTCACTGATTTCCAGTGTTTCCCCAGCAATGCCTGCTCTCTCAGCCTCTCACACTCTACTCCGTCTCTCCCCAGCAGAGCCTGACCTCACTCTCTCCATTCCCTTCCTGCCTGGACATTCTTTGCTCAGCAGTCATTGCTTTCCCTCTTTCTCCCAAACCACTTGCCTACAAACCTTTTGCTCGTATCCCTTTTCCTACTTTTGCCCCCGTACTCCTCAGCGACACCTGCTCTCTCACTCCCCCTGCCTGCTTTGTTCTCAGTATTGCTTTCTTTTATCCCCTCTCTCTCATTTGCCCCTCTCTTCTCAGCAGTACCTTCTTTCTATCCTGTCCATTCTCCTCGCTCTGAAGTTTTTCTCTGCTTTGTAAAAGGGTGTTTCACTTTCCCTGGTGAGACTGACCACAGTCACACCCAAATTGTGACGCAGTGTATTAACAAAATGAAAGTCAAATGACTGTGGTGCGATATTGGGTTGTTGATTGAGGGGGGAGACTGTGAGCCCTTTAGAAACAACAGTCACAATCCCTGTCAGGGTTAACCTTAACACTTACTAATTTAATTTTGCTTAACCCTCTGATAGTTTGGCACAAAAGCATGCAGGCTTAAATTACAGGCAATGTGTAAAGTATTTATGCAGCACACAAATATTAATATTTGAAAACAACACAAGAAATATTCCACACCAATTAAGAAAAAGAATAACATGTAATAAACTATTTGACACCAAAAGGACAAAAACTCACATTATTAGAACGGGAGATGAGCAATTTGAAAGATTTAAGGTAGGCCTAACACGCCACCCGTGGTCATCTGGTTGTGCAAGAACGGGGGAAATGCACAAGTTCGGGCTGACTGCTATGATACAGGGGCCAGGATATAACCCAGTATTCTCTTCTCCCCAAATCGGCACATAGAGTACTGGAATATTTCATGTATTCCCTTTCAGTGCATTACTATTAGAAAATGTATGCCAAAATTGTGCTTCAAATGCACTTTTTGATTTAATTTTATTTCCAAACCCTCTCTCTTTTCTCGAGGAAGTGGGGCTCCTATCAAAACCTTACTTGGGGAAGGCTCGCCGGCGGAAATTCAGATCAGGTATTCCATTTGGCTTTCAGCAGTGCCAGATGTGGGTGTGGAGGGAGCACATTGAGAAGTAGGTTGAGCCAGTGGATGGAGTAGGTGGAGCCAGGGAAAGGGGGTGTGGCCTCTTAAAAAAATCTGAGCACCTGCACTTAATATTTTACAAATTAAGCACTGCCTAGTATAGACACACTCCGTTCCACACAGCTATTTCCAGACACCCATTCCATTCCCTTTGTCCTTGACTGACAGTGGTGGCTACAGCTGCTGCTGTTTATCCTTTGCCTTATTATTGATGCTCGATTTTTACAGATTGATACTGCAATTGTGTGCCTATTAACTCAAATTAATGAGACTCGGCTGAGTTTCAGGAAATACCCTTAACTGGAAGTTCGGCTGTCGTAATTGAATTTTGAGTTTTTTGCTCTCTTTATCTCACTCTTTTCCTTTGAGTTCAAACTCTTCATGATTTCTACTAACTCTCCATTCTGGTCCTGTTCTTTAGAATAGGGTATTTGTCCTTTATGGAACACACACAATTAATTATTTGATGATTTGTTTTAACCATATTTTTTTTGCAACTTATGTAAACTTATTTGAATTCATTAAAAAATAATAAAAATAATTTTACTAATCTCTTTTTTTTTTTTTTTTTTTTGTTTTTTGAAAAAGTTTTTATTGAACAATAATTCGGTTACAAGTACGGGCCTACAACCACCCGGGCCGGCCGCTAGGTACAGAAGGAAATCTACACATATCAAGGCTACAATCAGTTCCCAGGGCACTGCCCCGCAGTGGCTCCAGATAGTTCTCGAGGAACAGGAAGCGTAAGTCCAACAATCACAAAAACAAAAGGAAAAACAATAAAAAACAAAAGGCGAGGTATGAGGGAAACCAGTGCGGGTCAGGCTCCCCCGGGAAACTCCAGTCAGGACAATTGAGCAATCCGCTAAAGAGAGGAGTACCGGGAGGCCGGGGACGGAGGGGGGGGGGGAGGGGGTCAAGGGAGATGAACGTCCATATGTAGTTGTTCCAAAAGGCGCCAGGAGCCATCAAGGGTCAGGGGGACATGGCGATATCAGTGTCTACCAGGGGGGGCGTACAGATGCCTCCGCGGTACGCGTTCCATTGCCCCCAAATTCTACCCCATGCCCCCGGCTTGCCACGGGCCACATACACTGTCTTCTCCCTAAACATACACCAGTCCATATTCTCCTTCCATACTGACACGGTGGGCGGCCGTTGAGCGCCCCAAAGTTGCGCTATGTCCCTCTTGGCAATCATGTTCCCTATGGCCGCCCACCGAGTCTGAGCCGCGCTGTAGTCATTGGGCTCCCACACATTCAGGACACAGCGACGCACCTCCGGCAGCAGCACAACCCCGGTGACCTGTCCCATAACCGTGTGGACCCGGCGCCAGTAGTCCGCCACCTCGCGGCACTCCCAAAGGATATGAAGAAAGGTGGCGCTGAGCCCACAGCCTCGCTTACAGAGCCCGTCGTCGGAAAATCCCATCGAGACCAAGCGAGGACCCGTCACATACACCCGGTGGAGAATCTTGAGCTGTACCAACCGGAGACGAGCCGGAATGGCAACCTCCCTGGGGGACGACAGTGCAGACTGCCAATCTTCGTCGTCCAATTCCACCCCATCCCCAGTCCAAGCCTCCCGAAGACGCACAAAAAGGTCCGCCCGGTGATTAATTAATTTTTTATAAATTAAAGAAATAGTACTATCAGGGACATGTCCGTCAAGTATGCGGTCCTCGAGGGGCGAGGAGACAGGGATCTTGGTCCCCTCCCCGAAGACCGAGAGCAGGGCGTGTCGAACCTGGGCGTAGCGGAAGAACTCCCTGTCGGTCAGCTCGTATTCGGCCTGGAGCACCGCGAAAGTCTTGACCGCGCCCTTGTGCCACAGGTCTCCCACTTTGCTGATACCAATCGTGTCCCACTGGTCAAACCCCTTCGTGGTCCACAAGCTGCCCAGGCGGTCGGAGGCAAACAAGGGAGTAGCACATGTTAATCGCTCACTCCAGCCCATGGCCGCAGTGGCAGCCCTCCAGGTCCGCACAGCAATCTTAGTAGGACCCGTAAGGGTCCGGCTAGCCAGGCGGGAATAAAGTGCCCTGTTATAGTTCCCGCCGGGAAGCAGGAACTTGTCCATCTCATACGCCGGATTCAAGCCGGGCGCATACGTGGCGTGGTTAATGGCAGATAGCTGCGAGGCCCAATAGTACCTGCGAATGTCAGGAAGCGCGATGCCCCCGTCATACCAGGGGAGAGTGAGCTTGGCAAGAGCAATACGCGCCCGCCCGTCCCACACCAGTCTCCTCTGCAGGCTCTCCACCTCCCGAAAGTAGGCCACTGGGATAACGTCGAAGGAGTTCTGGAGTGCATAGAGGAACCTGGGAAGGGACATCATTTTGAACAGCGCGGCCCGACCCAGCGGGGACAGGGGCAGCCTGCACCACCGGGCCGTGTCCTCCCGCAGTCGCCGAAGTGGACGCAGGAGATTCTGCTCATAGCGAGCCACCGGGTCCAGCGAAACGTATATCCCCAGGTACTTAAAGCCGCTCAGAGATATTTGAATCGGGAGCCGAGGCGGCAGGAGAGGAGGACCACCAGAGATGGGATAAACGCAGGATTTAGACCAATTGATCGTGAGACCCGAATTGTTCCCAAAGGAGGTCAGAACGTCAAAGAGGACGTTGAGCGACTGCCGCGGTGAGGTGAGATACAGGAGAATGTCGTCCGCATACAGCGAGACCCGATCTTCGAAGCCCGGGCCCCACCGGATCCCTCTAAGCGAGGGCTCCCAACGGAGCCAGGCAGCGAGTGGCTCCAGGGCGAGAGCAAAAAGCAACGGGGACAACGGGCACCCCTGCCTCGTGCCCCTGCCGAGGGCAAAGGGCCGAGAGACCCGCCCATTCACCACCACTTGAGCCATGGGTCCCGTGTAAAGGAGCCTCACCCAGCCAATAAATCCCTCTCCAAAGCCGAATTTAGCCAAGACGGCCCAGAGGAATGGCCACTCAATAGTGTCAAAGGCCATCGTGGCATCCAAAGAAACCAGCACGGCCGGTTCGGAGAGGAACTCCGCCCTGGCAAGGGCACCGTGAAGACGCCGCAAGTTAAGAGCGGTGTTGCGGTGCGGGATAAAGCCGCATTGGTCCGGATGAATAAGGTCGCACACGACACTCAACAATCGATTGGCCAGGACTTTCGCCAGGATTTTAGGCTCCGCATTGAGCAGTGAAATAGGCCGGTAAGAAGTACAGCGGTCTCGCGGCTTGCCCTCCTTGGGGATAACGACTATAGTGGCCAAGCGCTGGTCGGCCAGAAGGGAACCCGCCGCAAGAGAGTCGCGGAACATGCGGCTGAGGAAGGGCGCAAGCTTATCAGGACGCAATTTGTATAGTTCAATGGGCAGACCGTTAGGACCCATAGCCTTGCCCGAGCGAAGGGAGCGAATCGCGGTCGCTATTTCATCCGACGACAAGGGGGCGTCCAGCCGCTCCCGGTCCTCAGCGGACAGGCCGGGCAGAGCAATATCTCTCAGTAGGAGGCGAGAGTCATCCTCATCCCTGTCAGCCACCGGGGAGTACACCGCCCGGAGGTGGTCGGCGAAACATTCCACAATCTCATCCGGCTCAGTCACACACACTCCATCCGCAGCACGCAACTCGGGGACCACACGATTCACTCTCTCCTTTTTGTCCAGCCACGCAATCAACTTTCCCGCCTTGTCCCCCGCGTCATACAATCGGCCCTGCTGCTCCCTATACATAGTTTAGGCCGCGTCAGTGACCAGGGACCTATATTCGAACTGTTTCAGGCTAAGGGCATGTAGCCCGTCCGGAGTAACATTCGCCTCCAAGGCCGACTCCAGCCCCGAGATGTCAGTCTCCAGCTTCACCACCGCCTCGCTCCTAACCTTCTTGGCCACCACTATCTGGGAGAGGGCGTGTCCGCGTATCACAGTTTTAAAGGCTTCCCAAAGGGACAACGCAGACGACACCGACCCCTCGTTTTCACTGAAGTATTGGTCCATGGCCTTAACCAGGCTGTCACGAGTCACAGGGTCCCGCAGGTACCAGGGGTTAATGGGAGCTATCCGCCCTGCGGACCGCGACCCGGTGTCAAAGAGAAGCCACAGCGGAGAATGGTCGGAGATACCACGCGCCAGGTGTCTGACCTCTCGAATCCGACCAGTCTGCGCCGCGGGCATAAGGAAGTAGTCTAACCTGGAGAGACTCCCATGCGCCCCCGAGTGAAAGGTGAACTGACATTGGGTCGGATGCATTAGTCTCCAACTATCCACCAAGCCGAAGGTCTCCAACATCCCACCCAGCCATGACTGGGCAGCGGGGAGGGTCCTTGGTGGGTGACGATCCAGTTCACCCGAAACCACAGAATTAAAGTCCCCGCCCATGAGCAGGAGGCCGTCCGGAAGGTCAAGCAGCATTCGACCCAAGTCAGTAAAGGTGGAGTTCTGGAGGCCCGGGGGGACGTAGATTGAAACCAGGGTAAGGGGCTGCCCCTCCCACCTCCCAATCAAACACACATAGCGCCCTCTGTCATCCGAGACTATCCTCGTGATCTCCACCGGAAGGGAGGTTCGCAGGAGAATGCCCACCCCCCTGGAGCCAGTTGTGAAACCAGAATGGGCTACGAGGCGGTATCCCCCCCTGTTCATCGCATGGCAGACATTGCCGACCAAATGCGTCTCCTGGAGAAACACCACATCAGGAGTCAAACGACGCAAATATTGCAGTACAACACCCCGCTTAATACGGTCCCCCAACCCATTGACGTTCCATGACATAAGCCTCAACCCGTCTCCCCCCATCCCCTCCAATAGATCAAGAGGCCCCCAGCCCGCAGCACAGTTCCCAAATATGGACAAAAATCAATACCTCGCCCTGTAAACAAAAAACACACAACAAAACAACCCCTCTTCCCCCCCAACCCCACCCCAAATCCAACTCCCCCCACCCTGCACCCCTGCGGGCCAAAGACCCCCCCCAACTTGCAGTGTGCCTGTCGCCCCACTAACCCCATTCTACAAAAAGACCCCGGAGGAGGAAAGGGACCCGAACCCGCCCGCACCCCTCACGGGTCCTGGTAAGACACAGTATGCAAAAGAAGTAAGACCCAACTGTACAGTGCAAAACCGCAAAAGCAAGGACCAAATGTCAGTCTAAGGGGACCCGTCACCTGCGGTGCCCCCAGAGGGCCCGGGCCGGCCACCCCCGTCCGGCAGCGAGTCCAGCCAGTCACTTGCGGCCACAGGAGAGTCAAAAAAGGCTGTCCGCTCTCCATGCTCCACTCGGAGTTTCGCCGGGTAGATCATCGAATACTTCAGGCCTAGCTCGCGGAGACGGCGCTTCACCCCCTGGAATCCCATCCGCTGTTTCTGGACCAGTTGCGTGAAGTCCGGATAAAAATTGATGGTCGAGTTCTCGTAGCGGACCGGGCCACGGGTTCGTGAAGCCTGCAGAATAGCGTCGCGGTCCCTGTAGTGGAACAGTTTAGCCACGATAGGCCTCGGGGGGGCCCCCGGCCGCGGCCGGCCGCCCGGAACTCGATGGGCCCGCTCCACGGCGAAGAATTTGCTTAGGCCAGCCGGGGACAGCTGTTGCAGGATAAGTTCCTCGACCACGAGGTCCACCGGGCGGCTGTCGGAGGACTCCGGTACACCAATGATGCGGATGTTGTTGCGTCGGGCCCGTCCCTCGAAGTCCTCAAGCCTCCGGGCCATATGGTCGTTGACCACTCTAATGTCCCCAAGCGCGGCCCGCAGATCCGACACCTCCGCACCCAGGGTGGAGGTCCGTGTATCAAGGGCCTGGACCCTCTCGTTGGTTTTGGAGAGGTCGGCCCGAATCAGGGTGACATCGATCGCGACAGTGTCGATCTTACGGGCCAGGGCCTCATATTGCGTCGCGATGGTTTCCCTGATGCCCTCGATGGCGCCCATAATGTCCTGCAGGGAAAGTTCCGCAGAGACGGTCGGGCCTCCCCCTGCAGCATCCGGGGGGAGGCCAGCAGCGCCAGGGGACCCCCTGCCCTGGGTGTAGCGGTCCATGTTGTTGCTCTGGACCGCTCCCCCGCGCAGAGAAGCCTTGGTCTTGCGCCCCTCCGGACCCCCTTTGCCCGCCATGTGAGCGCGGTCTCTCAATGGGACCTCCGATCAAGAGGTGTGCGGGCGCCAGCAAAAGGACCACAAACTGTCGGTGTAGGGGTCGGAGGCGTTAGGCCCACCAGTAGCAGATGGAAGCAAGCCTCGGGCAGGGGCCCAGGAGGCACCTCGCCACCTCGAGCACGCACGCCAGCTGGTCTCCTGAAGGCCAAAACCGAAACCGAAAGTGCTGAATCGGCAACTGGCACCGCGCTGAGGCCGCTGTTGTTCAATTGCAGCCCGGCCCCACGGGTCACCTTCACCCCGGCCACCTCCGTCGGGTGGGTCCCAAAAGTTCCGACGACGACAACTCAGGATTCCCAGGTCCGATTAGAGTTTTAAAAAGAGATATATGATCAGCTGGTCTTCATCTCCCAGATTCCATAAACCAAATCAGGATAGTCTCAGGATATATTCCGAGGAGCAGAAAGGGTCCGGGGAGCCCTGTGCTCACGCGACCATCTTGGATGCGCGCTAGGCTCCTCCCCCCCAATTTTACTAATCTCTTAATGAGAAATAAACTTTACATTGACTGAACTTAGAACTGTCATTATGACTTAACTTAAATACTAAATACCTCCTGATTCAAAACATGGTAGCAAAGATCCGCCACCTGAAGTGAGTTGTACTCTGAAGCCAGCATGGTAAGAAAAGGTGAAACCTTATCATTAACATTTTGCCTCAAA
The DNA here is from genome assembly GCF_964204655.1 of Triturus cristatus. Lineage (NCBI taxonomy): Eukaryota > Metazoa > Chordata > Amphibia > Caudata > Salamandridae > Triturus > Triturus cristatus. The sequence goes on from NC_140582.1 coordinate 334,307,194, forward strand.
TGCGTGCAGGATAAATATGTCTTTCATATTTAGAATTCCAGAATCCGGCCCGTACCCTGGATGCATTTATTTGGGGGGATGGGGGAAGTGGCCCCAAGAAACAACAACAGCATAATAGCATCTTTGGACAAGTAAATGATCTTCTTTGCCAGACAATGTTTTGGGAGAATTTGCACATTATAGTGAGATGCTAACGAAAGAACACACTACCTTTTAGTATTTTTAGGTCGAGCTTCAATCGACCTGTTGTATCCTCTTCTATGGGCTCTGGCCCACCCACCAATTGCCATTTGTTGTTTCATGTGGCATTTATAAATGTTGGCTTGTAATTGGTGCATTTCTGTAAATGTCCCTCCTTTGTGTGCTTGGCTGTCTTTCTGGCAATCTCACTCAGAGAACATTTTGGTTGGCCATCACACTGTACAGCGTGCGATGGCCCCTCCTCCCTTCTTCTGTATGAGCATTGAAATGCCAGAGGCTTACAATCATAACGCGACAGACGTGCTCGGTTCTCTTTTAACTCCCCAAAGCTGCAATGTAACTTCCAGCTGTTTTGCACCCCAATTTACAAGCACTGCCTGTGGCAAGCAGACAAACATGACTTGTTTTTCTTTAGCGATGCTTCAGCCTATAGATGAACAAGAAGCATCACTTGGAAGCCAATCGCCGTACTTGGGAGGAATCCAGGATGGAGATGAGTGTTTATTTTGAGTTAAATGGACTTTATTTGCCGCCACTTGAATTCTTAAAGATGTACTTGGCCAGATTTTAGCCTTCGTTGTAATGCCGTGCTCTGCCACAGTGGTTGAAGGAATTTGCCTGAGGCGTTGTGAACGTTCTAAGTCTAACTCCGCTGCTTTAGCTGTCGTTCTGAACGTTGAGGCATGGTGAGTTTCAGAGGGTTAAGGGGCGCAAAGAGAACTGTGTTCTGACCAACGTTAGATATATTTAATCACCCAATTCACTTCAGCGTAGAGTTCAGACGGTGACGTGAGCAGACAAAAGCACCCAGTGCAGCACTTCTGCACGCGCTACGCTCCTTAACAAATGCTTTACAAAAAGGAAAAAAAAGAAACCCATACCGCACTTTCACTTTATTGACGCCCATGTCCCTTTCTTTACACCAGCTGTGTCTAAAGAAAGGGGCGAGGACGACGTCAAAGTGAAAGCATAGCATGGGGCTTCCTCTAGTCTCTAGCATCAGAGCAGGCATTAAGGCGCTTAAAAGCCCGAGTCAAGAGAAAGGCTAGTCTGAAGCTTAAAAAGCTTGTAAAGAAACAGCTTGCACTGCTGGGCATTAACTGTTTATTAGCAGCCTGAGCCAAGAGCAGAGCTAAGTAATAAAAGGGCACAGTAGGGATCAAAGAGACCAGCTTGAACTGACGGTGACAGTGTAAACATTTACTTCCTTCGCAGCGCTATGTCCACAGTATGGCCAAGAAATAACGCCCTTCCCTCCAACCTGTCCCTCTTTCTGCATCACTTCTCGTACGAGACACACCAGAGTCCTGCAGGCTACAAAGGACACACAGACACTACAATGACCTAATCGGAGCTTTAAGTGGGATGAAAAAACTGGGGGAGTCTCTCTAAGGGACACGGCCGATGTACTTAAGGGCGTGGCTTAAAAACACCTAAGCTAAAAAAAATCTGTGCTTAGCATAATGTGCTGCAGGACTGGTATTTTGCTGTTTCTGTCAATGCATCCAGATATGATACAAGTAACATCATACCTACAAGAAGTCAGGACTATTGGCTTTGTCAATGGTTGTAAGTTGCATAAGATAAATAAGCAGCAACCATGGCTTTGTTGTACATTATACTGAAATTGCTTCAGTTCTGAAATGAGACTGTGAAAGAACTTAAACGAGTCTCTCTGAAGTTGCATCAAAGGCTTTAAGCAGTGGTACTGCTGCAGAGTTGAGATTTTCTTTCCACCCTGAGACTGACGGTAAAAATGGAGATCCCGATAGGGGCCAGTCTCAGCATCTGCATTAAAGAACTGGCAGCACCGGCAGGACCCGGTCCACTTAAAGCTCTGGTGACAGCACGACGATGTTGGTGCTCCTGCGTTTCAAAAAGGGAAGGGAAATCCAGAGAAAAAATTACTCTCTTTAAAGGATTTCCCTTCCCCCTACAACGCTCACCTGGCAAGACTTCATGCCGTAACTTATCCCCTAGAGCAGAGGTCTTCAAACTTTTGTTGGCTGAGCCCCCCCATCTAAAACTTTTTTACACGTCGAGCCCCCCCACCATCACCACCACCTGGCAAAAAAGTTCTAGAAGCTGGTACTCTGCATCATTGATGGCCCTTCCCTCTTGCAGAGCCCAGGTCGTATAGGGCAAATAATATTAAATAAATTAAGAGTGTTTAGTAAACTGAAGTTTTTTTAGTGCTTGTGCTTATTCTAAAGTTCAAATGAAAAGTCTCCAAGAAAAAATTAGCACAAAAAATTACATTGGTGCTTTATTTTTCACATAAAAAACAAAATTTAGGATAGATTAGCAAAAACACTCGCGAAACACAGGTGCGGGGTGTGCCTGTTTTTCTACACAGAGACAGTCAATGTGTGGATGGATTCTTGCTTCTGCCATCCTTTGGTTGTGCTCCACTTCCAGTTTTGAGCAGTACCTGGAAACGGGAGTGCTCACAAGAATTTGTAATATACTTTTTGCAGTTTTATATAGTGTGACATGACCCAAAGGTATTGGAGTGCTTACAGGAGCATCTTTTACATTACACAAGCACACATTCATTTTTTGTAATCACAGGGAGATTAAGCTGTTTGCCCAGAATCACAGGATTTTGAGCAGACACCAAGAATTGAACCTGGTTCCCCAGCTCTACAGTCATCAGCTCTGGCTGTTGCGCCACATCCTTACCCCTAAACAAGATATCAGAAAAAGGGGTTCCACAAAACATGCTTTCTGACACGATTGAAAAATCCATGATTATGTGGAGTATGTCCAGGTGTTGCCATGTCAGTAGGAGGCCAACCACAGTTTTCCAAGAAGACCTAGGGGACATTTACATCATACACATGTGATATAAGTGATTCAAGAGGATATATACATCTTTATTCTCTAGCAGCATCAAGAGTCAATTTGTTGGCATAGTTGGCTTATAAAGAAGATTGCCTTCCAATGCTTCAGAAATAGCTGCACAATATTTTATTTTAATTTGGTCTACGAAAGAAGTGAGGATAGATGGTAGGCATACTTCACAATATTTATTATATCCGGCTTGTGGACTCAGCACTAGGGATTGGAACATGTCATGCAAGCACCAGCGACTTTAATCAAGGTCAAATTCATTTTTCGTAAGTCACTGGTAAATGAAGTGATTTTGCCCAGGATCACATGATGTTGAGCCGATACCAGGACTGGACTGCCCAGAACCAAAGTCAGCACCTATGTCATTAATGCCAAATCCGCTCCTCCTTGAAACATCCAACGTTCCCACTAGTAGTGGGATGAAGGATAAAGGAGTAAGGCTTTAAAAAATATTACAAAAAGCTCTTCACTTTTACCTGCCAGAGAATGGAATCTTCAGGAAGGATACAACCATTGTAAATTCCTTGCAGTGAAATGTACTTCCGACGTGGGAAGCAACATGGGGCCCAACTAGACCCGAACTTCGGGGCGGACTAAGACTCCCAGCCAGGGCTGGCCCTAACACTGATCGCACACCTGAGGGGGACAGGTGAGTGACGTGTCACATGAGCAGGGTGAGTAGTGTGCTTGTATGACTGCAGGGTGAGGTACAGGGTGAACAGCGCAAGAGCATTGTGAGTGCAGAGTGATCACTGAGAGTGCAGAGTGTGCGGTGTGCTGATGTGACCGCAACTATGTGGAGGGAGAACGGTGTGAGTTCATGGTGAGTGGCATAAGTGCAGTGTGGTCTCTGTGAGAGCAGGGTGAGTGGGTGGTATGAGTGCATGGTGATCAGTGTGAGTACATTGTGATCCCTGTGAGTGCAGGGTGAGTGTGAAAGAGAAGGGCGAGAATGAGGAGTGAGTTGTCTGAATGCAGGGTGCATTCCCAGACACAGTTGAAGTTACTCAGCATGTTATTTGAGGCTTGGCATAGGGTTTGAGATATAAGTTAAACTATTGCTTTTATGGCATTATTAAGGCTCCAGGGATCGAGGGTGGAGGAAATAAATATTGTGCTTATTCTGCAACAAACTTCCAGTCTTGCGATTAGGGTTGCCAGCTCTTTATATTGATGTCCCAGATGGTACAAAAATAAGCAGTCCCCTATGTCATGGGCATGGATTTTATCATCATGTTAGAACTGACAGTATCTGAATTGGTGGCGGCAGCCATGTCAAATGCCTTAAAAAACATACAGGACACCTCCTGTCTGACCGGTTTGGACTTGCTAAGTGTCCCAGTACGGACACACCCTCTGGGTGCAGGAAGGTCCCCAAAGTGTGGATCAGAGATGAGATAATCTGAGCAAAGGCATACTCTTGACAAGTTGCAGTTGCGAAGACCCCCTCAGGCCCCCCCTCGTCGTGTGTGTCAGCCGGGGCTGAGACAGCTTCCAGGGCACACACACAGACAGTTTTTGAGCTGCCAGCCACACCCGAGTACTTCACAGGTCTTTTAAAAGACCATTTACGTGTTAACGAGGCTTTGCTGTTTTTTTCACCTATTAACGCCCCTGCAGCTCCACTCTTCTATGGCTGAGACAGAGGACTGGCGCCTAGAGGCAACAATGGAAGATGAAGTGGTAGGGTGGAGTACACGCCCCCCCCCCCCCCCTGAGGGGATGCTGCGCCCCCCCAGGGGGGCGCGCCTCACAGTTTGAAGACCTATGCACTAGAGAGAAGTGAGCACTCGCACATGAATGTACCTGCTGTCACTGCAGTCAAAAACGGACCGCCTGTGTCAGGGCATTAAACAGAGCCCGATAGGGATCCTTTTTGCCATAGCCCCACCCCGCCCACTTAAAGTCCTGGCCCTAATCCTATGTAAACTCCGCTCTACCCTGCACACATGGGAGTACAGTCAAGCCTAGCCTTTTCTCCCCGGTGTTAAGTCCTCTGTGTGAAAGCACAACCTACAACGAGGCCTGCTGCAGTCAGCCAAGGGACAAGGGGTGACACGGGGTGTGCCAGCGGCTTTGCACAGCCCCTGTGTGTGTTTCTGCCTCTCCTGTCACACGTGAAAGCTGCATCACTCTCAATTTCTTTCACACCCTCGTAGTGCTTTTCTGCAGCTCTCTGCACGCCTGAAGGAGAGGCGCCATAATAACATATTAGTAATATCACTTTATGTTTACATTGTTCTGTGAGCCTCTGGCTCGGGGGCTGCACCCTCCACTCAGGCTAGCTATAGGCACCCATGGCTACCGGTTCAGGCGCAAAGCTCCTGTCCTGTCACGGCCCCAGTCAAACGATTGTTTGCTTCATTGTCACTCTTATCTCCTGCCTTCTAATTGGCCAGCACATGCTGGCTTCACTTCTTTTTCTTTTGGCTGGAGCATGGATCAAGTACTGATTGCTTCAGCATGATTCCTTTCAGCCTTAATCAAAAGGTGCATTTGATGACATGCATAACACATTTATTAAAAAAAAAAAATTACTCCACGCTTTTTATTCAATCTAGAAGTGCGCATGTGTTTTACTATAAGCGTGTTTTTCTACTTTTCTCAGCACATTTCTTTTTCTAGCATTATAAAACAAGCATTTTCAATGCAATAGGTCTCGCATTTACGAGAGTTTGAGCTATTGGCATTGTAAATGGCAATGCCTTTTATTTATGTGTTGGTTTTTAAAACATAAATGAAAAGCAATGTCATTTACAATACCATCAGCTTAAACTCTTCGCAAATGGAGACCTATTGCATTGTAAGTGCTTGTTTTACTTCTTATGCTACCCCAAAGAATATTTTGTTAAAATTAAAATACAATTGCGTTTTTTAAAGCCTGGAACATTGGATAAACCTTGACAGAGTTTTATAGGGATGATGGAGACAGGAACATTGGTGAAAACTATAGAGAATTTCAATACAATTTTCCAATGAGTTTGGGGGGGTCTCTCTCAGAACGATTTGGTAAAATATGTGGCAAATGGTGCTTTTGTAGGCACTCTATATTCTGCCAATGCTGAAAATTAAAACACTTGACACTAGAGACTAAGAAGAGGATATGAAACGGAAGTCGCCCCAGCTTGCCAGGATTATATTGACCCATTTCAGTAAATCTGCTATGCTTTTAATGGGGCAGAATCATCATTTCAGAGGAGGCCTGCTGTAGTTTGTGGGAAAGTTGTACTTTTCATTGACAGTACCACTTCTTCTTCTCAACAAGGTTTATATAGTTTTCCTGATATGTACCTTCATCTCTTATCAGGGATTCCATACTTTTACTGGACAGTTTCTACAATCTCAGCTGGACTGCCTTCGGTTTATTGGGCAATATGCATATTTCTGAGAGGGGTTGCACTATGTTATATTAACAACATAAACCTTTCTCTACCAGGCTGCAATAATTGTACCAGCCTTCTACCTTGAAATAGGCCAGGAAGTAGACAGAGCTGCCACTTGGTCCCACGTCATGAAGATCACTGGTAGCCCGTCATTGCTTTGTATCTAGAAATTTTGTTTTTGTGGCTTTCTAGTTTCACTTATTTCATTCTAAGCATGGACTGATATATTACAGTATTGTCAGTCTGGGTTGCTGAACCACTGGACTTGCTGAATTTTTCATCAGTGTGCTGAATCCTGTGGGCAGCTGGAGGTGCATATAGGTGAAAGGGAGTAACCCGTTATGGCCTACATGGCGTGAGGATAAATTCTATAGCTTTCATCCCAGTCTTTACTGTCCTCCACCTCTGCAGGATGTGCACTATATGAGCTGAGCACAAGAAGCCAAAGTTAAAGGGCCTTTACTAGTAACATACATCCAACACTGCCACCTTTGTCCGTGTTATCAAATGCTGAATTTCAGTGTATGTGTTAACATAAAGCGAAAGCTAGAGTGAGAGCCACACTGTGCAAGCAGAACCAGAAATGGGGTATGAGCATACCTGCAGCCATTTGTACAACTCATCACTTTAGTTTTTATTCCCAAAAATTACAGGTTAGTTAATATTTTAAAAGAGCAAAGGATTAGCATTGGCTCGTGGCACAGAGGGTTGTCAAAGGGGAATTGTGTTGGGTAGCTGGAGCCATACCCTTGTTAGAGGTGATGTCCATTTTCCTATAGTGCATAGCACTGCTTGTGAGATGTAATCTTCTTTTCCCTGTGTCAGCATCCCATTGTTAATGTGTGGCAGAGTTAGAGTCGGGCCATGATTGTCTCTACGTCTCCATGTCCTGCTCTCAATGTCCCAATCTGTGTCTCACACTGTAATCTTTTTGGACGTCTGTGTGCCCATGCTTTCATGTGCCTATGGCCCTGTGTTTTATTGTCCATGTGGCCTAGGGGCCCCATGGTTGTGTCCATCTTGTTATGTCCCCAGAGCTTTAAGTGAGATGAAAAACCTGGGGGAGGGGTGTGTGGGTATAATTAATGGCGTGGCTTAAACACACTTAAACAAAAAATCTGCGCTTAGCATAGCGTGCCACCCGACTGGTATTTTGCTGCTTCTGTCATTGCATCCAGATATATAACACAAGTAACATTACACCTACAACAAACCAGGAGTAGTGGCTTTGCCTATGGTTGTTAGTTGTATAAGATAAATATGCTGTATGCACCAACTATGGCTGAATGCCTTAGTTCTTGTGGGAGAGATTGTGGCGTAACAACTAGAGCTGCTGACTTTGGAGCTCGGGGAGCAGGTTCGGGCCTCAACGTGGCCTCAACATCCTGCAATTCAAACAAGCATTGGCATAGCCATTAGGTCTCGCCTTTGGGACCTTATAAGTGTTTAGCCATGCAACAGTTGCATAACTAAACACTTATAAGGTCCCAAAAGCTAGACCTATTGGCTATGCCAATGCTTGTTTTAACTGCTGCAATCTATTGAAGCCTCACGGAGAACATCAAAGCGGCCGCGAAAGTGATCGCGATCAAACTTCAAAGCGGCCGTGAAAGTGAAAGTAATCGCGGTAAAGCGCGACGCGCGCGCCCACGCCCATTCACTGTAGCTCTAGGCTGGCCTGGTAGCACTTTTTGGAGCCCTCACAAAATGTGTCGCCAGACCAGCACATGCGCTGGGTCAGGCGAGACCTAAAAATGAGTATGTCCTTCAAGTCGAGAAGGGGTATATAAAAATGCACACAAAAAAATGTTTCGAAATGGTGAGGGTAAGACTGTAAAAGAACTATAGTGAAGTTGCATCCAAAGCAGTGAAGGGTGGGAATGCTGCAGAGATTAGCTTTTTTTTTTTTTCTCACCTTGAGGGTGAGGGCAACAACAATGGAATGCCCGATAGGAACCCGTCTTGGGACCCAGTCCACGTAAAGCCCTGCATGTCCCTAATACCAGTGTTTGTTGATCCGCCTCCCAGTGTCGCCATGTGTCCTTGATATCGTGCCAATTCTGTGTGCGAGTGTTAATGTTCCATTTTTAGTATTCCCGTAATCAGTAGCGTTTTGTAGCCTTGTCTGTGTCAAGATTAAAGATTATTAAACACCTGTTTCATCCTGATGTTTTCATGCATCTGGAGATACCATACCACGTTAGTGCACTTTTGTCAAAGATGGAGTCCCAGTGTCCACTTCAGGGTCCTGTCTCAGTGTCCTACTGTCCGGTCAGGGCCTCAGTGTTCCCATGTCATTGTAGGTGCCCTTTTGGCAGTGTTTCTTTGTCAGTGTCAGTCAATGCTTCTGTGTCTGTACCGGTATATCTGAGAGAAACACGTTAGTTAGATTCCTTACCTTAGAATATCCCCAGGCGTCAGGCTGGATCCGGAAAGATTTTCCATCAGAAATACCCTTGCGCGTCGCTAGGCGTCGTCTGCAGCTCCGCGTCAGTCGTCGTGATCGCTGGGATGACGTCGTCGGAGTACTTAGACGCCGCCCTCGCGCGCTGACGTCAGTTCTTCTGTTTTTCTGTGCCAGTAAGCGCAGATCCGGGAAGAGCATACTCTTTTTGAACTTTTTTGGTTCCTATTTCGAGTCGACCTCGACTCCTGGTGCCGGTAGGGATGCCCGGGTTCAAGCCGTGCGACGCCTGTCACCGCCTGTTGTCGGTCACGGATCACCACCGCCGGTGTCTCTACTGCCTTGGGGTCGACCACGATGCCGAGTCGTGCCTCGACTGCCGGGCCTTGACCTCGAAGGCTAGGCGGGAGCGGTCCCGCAAGCTGTTCGAGATCCGCTCGTCGGGATCCAAGTCCTCGCATTCCAGTAAGTTGAGGCACAGCAAGAAGTCGAAGAGACTACATCACTCTTCTGACTCCCCTCGCCAGGTCGCGCGACTCGGCTGAGGGTTCAGGTGGCACCACCCGCGCGGCTCCGTCTGAGCCGCAAGAGTCACGTCTGGCCCCATACCCTCCGGTCCCTGGGCCCAATGCGACTCCTTTGGGCCCCGCAGGTCCGACTGGGGGGCCTAGCGAGCCGGCGGCTCCGGCCCCGGTGCCGTCGTCGCCGGCGGCTCCGGCGCCGTCGTCGACTTCGGTCCCGACGCCGCAGGCCCCTGGGGGATCCAGGTCTGGATCCCAGTCAACGCCAGTCGACCTTACGACCCCTCCACCGCCGCCGGCCCCTTCGGAGCCGCCCCCGGCGCCGTCTTCGGACGACGTCGTCCCCAGGTTTAGTCCCAGTCCGGGCCCGGCGTCGGAGCGGCGGCGCCCGGAGCCTTGTCCGGCGCCGATGGATGACAGATTCATCTACCGCCCGGCTCCGACCTTGCCACCTGTCTACCAGGAGTTGGATGACGGGGACGACTGGGAGGGGTCTGAGGACCCTCTGGCACAGCAGTGCCAGTTATCTCAGGACTGGGCAGAAGAGCTGGGGGATGCCAGTGGTCTTGACACCTCCCCTGACACTGGCTTCATCTCTCCTCCTTCCGTGGCTACGGAGGAGGGTGCTACCTATTCTGTGGTGCTGCGCAGGGCTGCAGAGGCTCTTCAGCTAGAGCTCCCTGTAATGGCCGTGAGGACTAACCTCCTCACTGAAGTGCTTCAACCGCCGGTAAGCTCCTCGGAGCCTCTGCTGCAGTTCAATGAAGCACTGACGGACGTTCTGATATCACCTGGTCCAAAACCTCCACAGTCCCTCCTGTGGACCGGAACGTAGCCCGGCGCCACCGCCCCTCACCGGGCGACCCCAGCTTTCTGTCGGTGCACCCCACGCCTGAGAGCTTGGTTATCCAGGCCTCTACCTCCCAGACCGCCTTCCCATCCGCTCCCCCGGATCGGGACTCTAAAAGGTTGGAACAGTTTGGAAAGAAACTGTTCTCCTCCCTTAGTTTGGGGTTGCGGTCTATCAACACCGCTTGCCTTTTGGACCGTTACACCCACTCTTTGTGGGATACGGTGGCGGACGTGCTGCCCCAGTGTCCGGAGGAGGCCCAGACACGGCTCGCCCAGGCTCTTGCCGAGGGGCAGGATGGGGCACGTTACTCGATACGATGTGGGCTTGACACAACGGACTCGCGAGGTAGGGCAATTGCGACCACGGTGGCAATTCGTCACCACGCCTGGCTGAAGTCCACGAATTTCTCCAGAGATGTCCAGAGCACCCTCATGGACATGCCCTTCGATGGCCGTTGCCTCTTTGGCGACAAAGCGGATAGTGCGCTGGAGCGCTTTAAGGACTCCAGGGCTACGGCCATGTCCTTGGGCCTCTCGGCCCCACGCCCGCAAACTTCCGCTTTTCGCCCCTTTCGTGGCCAAGGAAGGGGCGCCCCCTCACGTCCGTCTAGCCACAGGCCGCAGAATCAGCCTCAATGCGGTCGCGGACTTGGATTCCGCCGAGGCGGAGCGGGGGGACAGAGAGCCAGTCAGCCCACATCTACCCCAGCAGCATCTGCCTCAAAGCTTTCCTAGTCCGAGCTTTCAGGCCCATTCAACGCCAGTGCGAGGAAGAGTTCGCCATCACCTGCTTCACTGGCGTACCATCACATCGGACAGGTGGGTGCTGCAAATCGTCCGAAGGGGCTACTCCCTCCCTTTCGAGGTGACCCCTCCAGCCATGCCACCGCTGTACCACCGCATGTCGGGGGATCACTTGCAACTTCTGCAGGAGAAAGTTACGGCCCTCTTGGCCAAGGGGGCCATCGAGCGCGTTCCTGGCCCAGATATAGGTCGGGGTTGTTATTCCCACTACTTTCTGGTTCCCAAGAAGGGCAAAGGGTGCCTACGCCCTATCTTGGACCTCAGGAGCGTCAACGCCTTCCTCTGGAAGGAGAAATTCAAGATGCTCACCTTAGCTCAGGTTCTGGCTGCCCTAGACCCTGGAGACTGGATGGTAGCGTTGGACTTGCAGGACACTTATTTCCACATCCCCGTCCTGCCTGCCCACCGGCGTTACCTGCGGTTCACGGTAGGCCACGAGCACTTTCAGTTTACCGTGCTCCCCTTCGGCCTCCCCAGTGCCCCTCGGGTGTTCACGAAAGTGATGGCGGTGGTCGCAGCTCATCTGCGCAGATTAGGGGTTCCAGTCTTCCCCTATCTCGACGACTGGTTGTTGAAGGCGGGCTCTCCCCAGGCAGTCGTCTCCCACCTCCAGACTACGGCCGAACTCCTGCATTTGCTGGGGTTTTCCATCAACGTGCCGAAGTCGCATCTGAGTCCCTCCCAGAAGCTCCTTTTCATCGAAGCGGTTCTGGACTCGGCCCAGTTCCGGGTCGATCCTCTGGAATAGCGGGTTCGGGATATTCAGGCTCTGATTCCGATCTTTCAGCCTTTATCCCGGGTTTCGGTCAGGTTGGTGCTGCGGCTACTGGGTCTGATGGCCTCCTGCATCCTGCTGGTACATCACGCCAGGTGGCGGATGCGGGCTCTGCAGTGGGATCTGAAGTTTCAGTGGGCCCAGCATCAGGGCAACCTGTCCCACCATGTCTTGATCTCAGAGGGCACTGCAAGACAGTTGCAGTGGTGGCTCACGGACCGCGATTGGGTCAGTGGCAGAGCCCTCTCCCTACCCCAACCGGAGCACGTAGTGGTGACCGATGCGTCCCTCCTGGGATGGGGGGGCCACATGGGAGAGGCGGAGATCAGAGGCCTCTGGTCTCTGGCGGAGTCCCGGCTCCATATCAACCTATTGGAGCTGCGGGCGATCCGACTTTCACTGAAGGCATTGCTTCCCTCTGTTCGGGGAAGTGTAGTGCAGGTGTTTGACGGACAACACCACCGCCATGTGGTATTGCAACAAACAGGGCGGGGTGGGGTTGTGGACCCTTTATCAGGAAGCTCTGCGCCTCTGGACATGGCTGGAACATCAGGGCATCACCCTGGTGGTTCAACACCTGGCGGGCTCTCTGAATGCCAGGGCGGACGAACTCAGCCGCCGGTGCATGATGGATCACGAATGGCGTCTTAACTCGGACGTGGCGCAAGGACTCTTTCGGCAGTGGGGAGAGCCTTGGTTAGATCTATTCGCCACCGAAGAGAACGCACAATGTCATCAGTTCTGCATGTTGGAATTTCCAAGGCAGCACTCGCTCGGAGACGCTTTTCGTCACGAGTGGAGTTGCGGTCTGTTGTACGCCTTTCCGCCTGTACCACTTCTGCCCAGAGTGCTGAAGAAGATCAGGCGTGACAGGGCCCAAGTCATCCTTGTGGCTCCGGATTGATCACGAAGATACTGGTATCCCGAGCTACTGTCTATCAATCGATCCCCCGATTCGACTTCTTCAGGAGGACCTTCTGTCGCAGCAGCAGAGGGCGGTCCTCCACCCGAACCTGTCCAGCCTCCACCTCCATGCGTGGATATTGAGCGACGACAGTTGATGGCATTTGACTTGCCTCCTGAAGTCTGTGATGTCATTCTGGCAGCCAGGCGTCCCACGGTATACGCCTGCAGGTGGAACAAATTTGTGGCATGGTGCACAGCAAAGGCTGTGGATCCCCTTTCCGCCCCTCTTTCTGAGGTTCTCCTCTTTCTTCTTTCCCTGGCCCAGCAGGGCTCTGCTCTGGGCACCCTCAAGGGATATCTTTCAGCTATTTCTGCTTTCTTACGGCTTCCTGATCAGCCTTCTCTTTTCAAATCCCCTGTTGTTGCTCAATTCTTTAAAGGCATTACTCATGTTTATTCCTGTCCCTTTCGTAATGCCTCAGTGGGATTTGAACCTGGTGTTAACCTATCTGTTGTGCGCTCCCTTTGAGCCACTTCATAATTGCCCTCTTCGTCTTCTGACTATTAAGACTGCTTTCCTGGTTGCCATCACCTCTGCTAGACGGGTGAGTGAGCTCCAGGCTCTATCTTCTAAGCCTCCTTTCCTTTCTGTCCATTCGGACAAGGTTGTTCTCAGGACTCGTCCTTCCTTTCTCCCTCAGGTGGTAACTGCTTTTCACATCGGCCAGTCTGTTACACTGCCCACCTTCTTTCCACCTCCGCATCCCACAAAAGAGGAAGAGAGGCTCCACCGTCTGGACCCAAAACGAGCGCTGTCCTTCTATCTGGACCGCATGAAACAGTTCCGGGTGGACGCTCAACTCTTTGTTGGCTTCGTGGGCGCTAAGAAGGGGCGGGCAGTGCACAAGCGAACCATCTCTCGGTGGGTCGTTTTGTGCATTAAGGCCTGTTATTCCTTGGCTAAGAAGGATCCTCCTGTGGGGCTGAGAGCCCATTCCACCCAGGCCACGGCAGCTTCTACTGCCCTGGGACGGGGAGTCCCTCTGCAGGACATTTGTCAGGCAGCAACATGGGCCTCGCTGCACACGTTTGACAAGCATTACTGCCTGGACAGTCAAGTTCGGAGAGACTGCTTCTTTGGCCGCGCCTTTCTCCACGACTTCCTGGTGTGATCTTGGTTTGCAGACCCACCACTGGTGTTGGTATTGCAGGTGTATCTATTCTAAGGTAAGGAATCTAACTAACGTGTTTCTTTCAGATGAACAAGTTACTTACCTTCGGTAGCTATATATCTGTAAGAAACATTAGTTAGTTAGATTACTTACCGCCCCACCCGTCCTCCCTGCTCTGCGAACTGATATCTAGGGTTAAGAGCATCCCTTTCAGGGCCCTAGATCCATGGCACCAGTGTCGGTCTCTTGCATGGCTCTGCGTTCCTGGCGCGGAAAGCTATGTACAAGAACTGACGTCAGAGCGCGAGGGCGGCGTCTAAGTACTCCGACGTCATCCCGGCGATCACGACGCCGACGACGGACGCGGAGCCGCAGACGACGCCTAGCGACGCGCAAGGGCATTGCTGACGAGAAATCTTTCCGGATCCAGCCTGACGCCTGGGGATATTCTAAGGTAAGGAATCTAACTAGCTAATGTTTCTTACAGATCTATTGTTACCGAAGGTAAGTAACTTGTTCTCTAGTGTCAGTGTCCCAATTTCACTGCCCCATTCCTCTGTTGCAGATCTGCTCTCACTGTTTTGTATTTACTTACATATATTGCACTCATACATCCTAAGGCAACTTTAAAGCGCTATGTTGTAAAAGAATGACAGCTGGCAGAAGGTGGTCATTGAAGAGCGACCTGAAAATGACAAAACCAAATGTATGAGGGCAGTGTGAGAGACCCTGTCAGAAAGAAGTGTGAAGTTTTAAAATTATATTTTTGTTTATGGACTTATGGCACTTACTTAAAGAATGTGGCAAGTCACACACACATATATATATATATCTAGCTATCTATCTATCTCCAGGATGTGTCCATCAGTTTAGTCGCACTTGACCAGCAGCAGCAAGAGAAATCTCTTTCCATGGTACAGACGGATACCGTTTGCGGACATCAACAGCCTCCGTGTAGGTTTGCCTGACGCGTTTCGAAAGCTCCTCAGCTTTTTCTTCAGAGGCTTTCATGGAGAGGATGTGTGCATATGACGTTCCCATTTAAATACTGCACTCCCTTCAATGAGATGGTCATATGGAACTATGCATTATGGGAACTGTAGTTCGTAATCGATCATCCCCCAAATGGATGCACGCATTATACCCGTGTAATTAACAGGTCACATGGACCCCCATAGAGGCCCATCCTGAATCCTCTGCTGTTGGCCCACATAATCGATTTGGTAATTACCTTGTCGAGTGGCCCCCTATTATCGCGGGGTGGTGCAGACTCCGCTGCAGGACGGCCGCGTATTATATAAAGCTCCAGGGTGGTGGGTGTGTCATATGTTAAATGGCGAAGTGGGTTAGCGGTTGTGCAGACGGTTTCCATTAAAGCCTCTGAAGAGAAGCATATGGAGCTTCGAAACGCGTCGGGCAAATCCACTAGGAAGCGGCTCCTACAAGCGGATCCCCATCCCTACCTACACATAAATCAAGCTGCTGGTCGAGTGCTACTTACAGGTGGACAACTTTGGAGCAGAATATATATATATATATATATATATATAATATTTTATTGATGCAGTAATTACTCTTCACTAGAATTATTATTGTTCTTCCATTTTCAGATTCACCATCCTCACTAATTTTAATAACTCAAGCACTCACAAAGAAGTATGTGCCCAATGCAATAAACGTAAAGTGATCAAACTAACATTTTTCACACACATAATGCAGCACCATTGTCTTTTTGTTTTGCAAGCATGTTTGTATACGCTATTTCTATGGCGTGAACATAGCCAGAAGTCACCAGAGCATTGTACATGGTTAAAAACAAGCAGTGAATGAGTACTAGGAGAGGAAGCTGGGTTGTGCTTGGTTAATGCATTGTGATAGAGTCATCTTTAAAGAGGTGAGTCTTCAACTCTTTACTAAATAGGAGAAATGTTTGGTTGATCCTGATGGATAAGGTGATGGGTTTCCAGATCCTTGGTGCAAAGATGGAAAAGGCCTGCTGGCTTGCTTTTTCTTTCACACTTCTTATTTTGTTGTCGGATGGTGTCCTGGCTGTCGGTGTGCCAAGAACCTGCAGAGACTGTCTTTAGATAAGAGGGCTGGTACCAGGCCGTTATTGTTTTTTTTGGCAATGTGCTCCCTGAGGGTGAGGTTGGTGTCCAGGATTAATCCAAGAGACCTGGCATTCAGTGAAAGTTTGGGTTTGAAGCCATTAAGGTTCATGTCATTGAGTCCGGTTTGTGCTGTATCCGGTTTGTTTTTGACAAATAACAGGAATTGTCTTGGTTGGGTTAAGCTTCAGGTAGGTCGTGGACATCCAGGTCTGAATGATGTGCAGGCAGTGTTTGAGATGTTGGCTTCCTTTCAAGTAGTGTTGTGTATCCTCAGCATATTGGTGAATCTTGATGCTGTTACCTGTGAGTAAAGCACCAAGCAGCTCCATGTAGAGGTTTAAGATGACAGTTTGGGACGCTGGGGGACTCCACAAGTGATGGGGATCTTTTGTGACCCGGAGTTGCCCAAATGAAAACACTGGTGTTGGTTGGAAAGGTAGGAGGCGACCCAGTGAAGGAAATTGCCAAGGAGAATCCCATTCAAGATTCCATAGTACATATGATTGTGTGATGGCTGACTGTCGAAGGCGGCTGAGAGGTCCAGCAATATCAGGAGGCAGCCTCATTTTCATCTGTGGTTAAGACGGTATAGTTTATGATGTGTAAGGTAACTATCTCCATGATGCAGCATTGTCTGAAGCCAGACTGGTAGTCATGCAGGGGGTGGTTAGCATTGATGTGATTTTGGAGTCAATCACATATTTCTTTGTCTGTGATCTTCACAATGAATGGTAGATTAGTGAGCCGGTAGCTGACAAGTTCATTATGGTCTAGTGTAGGTTTCTTTAGGAGTGGGAGGATCTGGCCTGTCTTGAGAGCTTTTGAGAAGATGTCTTGAGTGAGGGGAGCATTGACAATGGTAGGTAGGGGTAAAAGAGAGACCCCAGAGAGAGCTTTGATGAAAGACCATAGTAAGACACCATCTTCCGAAGAATTGACTTTGAGGGATTTGAGTATGTCAGTGAGATCTGGGAGAGATAGGGATTTTAAGACTGACCAATGTGGGATTCTACAAGAAGGGGTGGGTGTAAGAAACCAAGCAAGCATGATGTCGTCGAAGTGCTGCTGAATCTTCTGTTTTTTTCACTGAACAAGAGGTTTATGGCATTGCACTTTCCTGTGGTGTGAGGAATAGGTGGATCCTGCAGGGCACTGATACAGTGCTTAATTGTCTAGTGCAGCGTTGTGCTTCTGTTAGTAGTTTCATTGATGGTGTTGGGATAGGACTTTGTTTTAGCTGATGTGGTGAGTCACACAACTCAACTTATAGGTGCGAAGGGACTATGCTGAAACATCTTCAAAAATTAGTCTGGAGCCTGAGGATATTCTAAAGGTGAGGAATCTGCTGTTTGAGTATCCACCAGAAAGAGTGCTACTCGTTCGTAATCAGAAATGCCTGACTGGGGCACAAGTTATAGTTCACTGTACATTTTCTGTGATTTTATTTTAATAATATTCTAAGTTTTGCTTACGCCCCTCTGGCCAGGCCCTGCGCCCAACCCATGCAGGCGATTTACCCCCATCCCTGCCTTTCTTCTGCACAATGGGATTTGGCTGCAGGGTCTGATCTATTTTTAATTTATTTATTTTTGTAACCGCGGATCCAGGGTGGACACGTACCTCATGGCGAGCCTCTCTAGGTACTGCACTATGAGCAGCTTGACAAAAAATACATTTTATTTCCAATTCTAACCACAGGGATGATCCCTTTGGGATTTCCCCCTCTCCACATTGGCATGGGGTGTAAGTATCTGCTCACCATGCCCCCTTATATCATCTTCGTCGCTTTTTTCAGGACTCGTGGACTAAATCTCCCAGTCCTGTAACTGCGGCTGAAAGATGAGTACTGTTCCCTCATCTTGTGGGGAACCAATCCCATCATGCCAGTGCCATGGATTTTTCTCCGGATCCGTGGTACCTGCCAATGGAAACAAGTAATTTTTTTTTTTTTTTTACCATGGCAGTACCACAGCATTAGATATCTATAACTTTTAACCCCTTCTTGCCCACCACAAGTACCTTTTTTAAATGCAATTTTTTTTTAAATAACAAAAAGCATGCTTTCTGAGACGATTGCTAACCTTTTGCTAACTTTGGTGTAATTCCGTTGAGACCATTTTCTGTGTTGTGTAGTAAATATTCCTGAGTTTCTGGCCTGCTTGCTGTTTAGTTAATTGAGACCCACTGCAACAAATTGGCATCGAAGTGGGATCTTGGCTCCCCATTAATGGAGGCCTTAATTCAACACCTTGCGGGGGGGCAGAAAAAACTTGAATCAGCGCTTGATTGCTAAATGGATTCATCTCAGCAAGACGTAGACTTTTTCCATCAGACATTCCAACTCTATTCTAACAAATACGTTTAGTGAGTGTATCCAAGACACTAACAATGGGAGAGAGGCAGTGAGTCCCAGGTAAAACTCCACAAGCCCTATTCTATGAAATGAAACACCAAGGTGATAAATGGCTCCAATCAGAAAGTCTTCTTTAGAAGGTTTGGACTCAAGCTAAAGATGAAAAAGGAAACCAAGAGGTAGGGGGCTATTCTTTAAAGAAGAATGTTGGTGTAGCAGGAGGGATGGCTCCATAAACGTTCTTCAACTGTTAGTTACCCAGAGTTTGAGGGAGAATATCCTGATCTTAGCCCATCCTCATCTTAGCCCATCCTCATATCACGGGAGGGCATTCTGGTAAAGAATAACAAAAAAGAGTATCTTATAGGCCTGGGATTGTACTACAAGATAGCCCAAAGCTATACCATTAAAGCTAATTGGTGCTATTCAAATTGCCTTAGGGATGATAGAAGTTTTCTCGAGAATCGTCTTCTCAAGGAAATGTTAACATTAAGCTGCTCTTTTATTTCACGAATAATTGTCCAAATATTTGAGCAATTGGCAATAAAACAACCCAAAAGCAGCAATGCTATTATAGCCAAATAGTAGGCTTTGGGAATTTCAACTCGGAGTCTGGGTGTTGCTACTCTTTCAGTTTACCAAGAATAAAATAGTTGCTAAATGGTAATGCTTAAGAAGTGCTTAAGAAGACTGGAAATGTCACCTACCAAACACAGCTACCAGAAATAAAATAAAAAATCCATGTTAAATTTGTAAAGAAACAGAAAGGTCATATGCCATGCTAGACAGTTCATCTAATTGAAGTTTTTACAGAAACAGATAGAATAGAAGTAAGATAGAATAGAAGTTAGCACTGACACTAAAAAAGGCTTTTAGACCTCTTTCCAGGATTAATTTCTGTAGATTCCAGTAAGACACACTTACATCACATTCATACAGAACTGGGGAAAAAAATAAAACAGACACCAGAATTTCTAAAGTAAGGAAAACAGCTATAATGGAAGATGTAAAAAAAAGTTATAGCTCGGTGAGGTTCCTAAACCTGATGATACCATTCGATTCCCTACAGATTTCATAAACATGAGCCACATTTCTAAATTTGATGCATACCCTCTGCTACTTATTGATGAGTTGATAGAACAGTTATATGAAGTCAAATACAACACTGCTTTAGACCTTACAAAAGGATATTGGAACATTCCATGAAGACCAAACAATAAAGGAAAACTGCTTCTACACTCCAGATGTTATAAATCAGTTCACAATATTATCTTTTGGTGTACATGGAGCTCCAGCCACCTTCCAAAAACTGTGTAGTTATATGGAAGTTAGAGCTTTCATACGAAGACCGTTTTCTCTTTTGCTAATATCTTGGGTGCCGTTTGATAAATCTTCATGAAACATTCAAACATAAACTTTCATTCACCTCTGCTCTTTCCTGGAAAGTTTTGGGGTGATTCATCAAACGAGGACAGAGAAAAAGTGAGGGGGGGCAAACCACTTTTTTCACCATCCAATTCCCATTGGCAAAATTGGACAACAATACGGTAAAAAGGCTGAACAGAATCACATCAAATTTGGAAGAGCTTTACTGAGAAAGCATGTTTTTTGCAATATGGTGTTTAAATCTGTTCAGCCGTTTAAGAGAAATTAAGTTAAAAAAGAAAGTTGCAATATCTAGTGCCGTGGGACTCTGACAGGAGTCCTGCAGGGACAAAAGAAAACAAGCATTGGCATAGCCAGTAGGTCTCGCCTTTGGGACCTTATAAGTGTTTAGTTATCCAGCACAATATCCTTGGTGCAACAACATCAACTGTTGCATGGCTAAACACTTATAATGTCTCAAAGGCGAGACCTCTTGGCTATGCCAATGCTTGTTTTTTTTAACCTCTGGCACAGTAGTGCCAAATTCCTGCCCATCCTGATGCCATGAATATGAAACGAGTGACCATATAAAATGAGAAAACAGGATGCCCTCAAAACATAGTGCAGTCACACCGGTGTGAACTGTAAAAATAACAAGAACTATCAACGTAAGCGGATTCTGTATACAACAGATACACACCTTAGTGCAGCCAGACTGGCTTACAACCCGGTCTGAAGATTGGTGTACAAGAAAACAATAAAGCACGAATAACGAAGTGCATGCCTGAACAGGAGCACGTGTGATATGCACCAAAACCAATCAGCAAAATGTACCGTTTTGGAAGTACTACTTTTGGTGAGAGAAAATATTTTTTGGGTTTTTTTTTTGTTTTTTTTTTTGTCCTCATGCGCCACCAAGGTTCTATATACGTGATCGATAGGTTAGCAAACAGAGTGCTAGCTCAGTCGGCGACTGGAGGGGACCAAACGGTGAGCGAGAGCCTCGTCCCGTAGCAGTGTAGCTTGACATACCCACGATCGACATAGCGTAACCTTACAGAGGATTTTGAAGATCCACCAAAATACTGAACAAAAGTGTCCAGTCATTACTCATACCCAGACAGAGTATAGATGGCTTAATCATTGGACCTGGGGAAAAAAAACAAAAAAAAAAAAACCCAGACTCTCAATGATCCCATCTCAGGAGGTGCCAAAAAGACCTTTTCTCAGGGTTCCCTATTCTGACCAAGTCAAGCTTGGAGACTTGCAGGGTGGAAGCAAACCATTCTATAACTGAGGGAGGTGAGCAGTCCTTCCACTTCTTGCATATCTCCCTTCTAGCAAGTAATATTGCATAAAAGACTAGCTTTTTCGCCATATTGGGAACCCCCTCTAGGATTCCAAAGATCACTAACTGAGAATCCAATACTATGTTGAAATCGACAGACGTTGACAGAATCTTACAAATAGCATCCCAGAACTGCAACAAAGATGGACACTCGTAAAACATGTGGATGTCCGAGGCAGCCAGGAGGCCACATCTAGCACACTTCACCATGTTCCCTTGAGTAAATTTGGACAAGCGAAGGGGAGAGTAGTATGCTCTATGGATAGTATAAAGGTGGTTCCTGCGCAACCATGCCGGCTTCACGACATCCCACAACATTCTACATGATTTCACCCATACCTCTTGCAGACTGGTATTGCTTATATCTGACCCCCAAAGCTCCTCAGGTAGCTGAAATTCCCCGTCTAACTCCTCCAAAATCAAATTGTACCATAAAGAGATCTCTTTCCTGGCCGGGGGTTTGTCGATCAACATATTTATAAAAGTACTGTAACCGCCTAATGGGGGCTTGCTTCTCTGAGAGGGCTGTGTTATATAAGATCTATACCAACTGGCCATTTGTAGATATTTTAGCCTAGATAGGCCAAAACCAATCTTCTCCCTCAAGCAGTCCCAAGAAAGCAATTCACCCTCAACAAATAGGTCTCCCCAACACTCCAACCCTGCCTCCCTAATGGGTAGTGCAAGCTGATCACACAACCAGGCCGGGGGATCGGGGAGACCCCATAAGGGAGTCCTACCGCTATAATACCCTATTTTGGTGGCTTTTAGAACCTGGGCCCAAGTCCTTGCCATCCCCAGTAGGATCTTCAGCTTAATCTTTTTGAAGTATTTCGGATCTCCAAATTTCAAGAGGAATCCAGACTGACTAACCCCCTCTCCATCTAGCAAGGTCGCATATAATATTCCTACACCAGACTCTAATGGCTTTTTTAACAGCATTCTGGCATGGGAAAGCTGGAACGCCCATGCATACAACTGGATGTCCGGAGCAGCAAAGCCCCCCTTTTCCCTACGCCTCCTTATCTTTTTCCAAGAGATCTTTGGAAGGTGTTTATTCCAAATAAATGTATTGATCTCGGCCTGGAATGTTTTAATAGGGATTGGATCAAAGTGCAGGGGAATAGTACTAAATAGAAAGGAAAGCTTTGGCAGAACCGTCATCTTGACCAGATTAGACCGCCCGAGTAACGACAGAGGGAGACAGGACCAGGACTGAAGTAACTTACGACAGTCCTTGACTATCTTTAAAAAATTGGTCTTGACAATCTGGTCCAAATCCTCAACAATGTCAAGGCCCAGGTATTTTAACTTCTTTCCTGGCTGAATACCGGCAATGCTCGGGTACTGATCCATACTCCAAGTCATCATCTCAGTTTTTGTGGTATTGATCTCATACCCTGATACTTCTCCGAAAGCAGAGGCTAGCTTGAATATTTCTGGGAGAGCCATATGGGCATCGGAGGTATAGATAATGATGTCATCCGCATAGAGGGCCACTTTTCTCTCCCAGCCCCTACACGCAAACTCCTTGATGTTAACATTATCCCTCAGAGTTTGTGCAAACGGTTCGACATACAGGTCAAATAGGAGCGGAGAGAGAGGGCAACCCTGCCTTGTGCCTCTCGAGATGTTAAAGGGATCGGACAAACCTCCGTTCACCAATACACGAGCGCTTGGGTTCTGATATAAAAGGGCAATTGTCCGTCGAAACACTGGTCCCACTCCAAACTTCGCCAGGGCCTCCGACAGATACAACCAATTCACTCTGTCGAAGGCCTTGGCAGCGTCCAGGGTAAGGACCGCCAAGGGCGACAGCTCCAGAACTGCAAGATCTATTGCCCCAATTAGGTCATATGTCAGTTCATGTAACTGGCGCCCCTTGACAAACCCTTTCTGATCGGGATGTAGTATTTTGGGTGCAACAAGAGCTAGTCTATTTGCCAAAATTGAAGCAAATAGTTTATAATCTGCATTCAAAATGGAAATAGGCCTATATGAGCTACATGCCGTTGGTGGTTTCCCTGGTTTTAAAATTACAGTGATAGACGCACTGTCCCAGGATTTAGGGGGGGACCCGCCAGCCAATAGGATGTTATTAAATAGTAGAACCAGGAAAGAGGCAAGTTCCCGCTCAAGCAGCTTATATAGTTCGGCCGGGAGGCCATCTGTACCAGACGCCTTCCCCTTTTTGGCTTCATGTAAGGCCTTGATGACTTCCTCCTCCGAGATTTCACCTACTAATGTTTCGCTCTGCTCAGCAGAAAGTGCTGGAAGGGCAATATTGCTAAGCCAGTCATTGATGGTATTTAAACTAATATTCTTGTCTTCACAGTAAATATTTTGAAAAAAGTCTCTAAAGGCAGATCTAATGTCATCATCGCGGGAGAGCGGGGACCCATTGACTCTAATCACCTCGATGTTATTTCGTACTTGGTCAGTTTTGGTTTTCCAGGCCAATAGTTTCCCCGCTCCTTCTCCATATTGAAAGTGTGCAAGCTTGCTGGCCTCCCACCTTTCTTGAACCCGCTGATTTAAAATCAAGGCTAAATGGCCCTTTGAAGAGAGTAAGCTCTCAGACAGAGAAGAACGGACCGCTGCTGTATTATTATTATCCTCTTCATCTAATTGGGTCTGAATCTTAACAATATTTGCTTCGGCTGACATAACGGCCTCCCTATATTCCTTCCTCCTGAAAGCTGCTTTATTTGTGATAAGCCCTCTCAGAAATGCTTTCAGAGTGTCCCATACTATTCCAATGTCTGCCGAGTCAATATTTGCCCTTAAAAAGAGGCTCACCTCAGACTTAAGATAGAGAACGTCTTCTGAGTGGGAGAGTAAGGAGCGATCGAAGGACCAACTCCTCGCCGGCGCCCTCAATAGCGATATAAGATCCAAAGCTATAGCCGAATGGTCTGACAGGTGGATCGGAAGGTATTTAATGTCTTTAACAAGATCTACTAAAGAATGACTAATTAGTATGAAATCAATTCTAGATTGATGGTTGTATTTGTAATTTTTGTAGGAGACACCCTGTTTTTCCCCTGCCCTTAACCTCCAAATATCTACATATCCAAACTGCTTCATAGCGTTTAACAAAACAGACCTTGATTTAGATGAAATTAGCGATCGACTATTGCAAGATTTATCCAGGGAGGGGTTCAGGACAATATTAGAATCACCCGCAAAAACCACAGGTTCTGGAAAAGTCAAGAGGTGAGATATAATTATCTCCAATGAAGACGGGTCGTCTTGATTGGGACCATAATACCCCACCAAAGTTATCTGGGTACCCAAGATGGAAAGTGCTGCGATTACCCACCTGCCTGCAGGATCGACTTTGAAATCCAATACCCTAGCTCTGAGATATTTTTTAAAAATGATCGATACTCCTCTACAAGTCAAGGATTGCGATGTAGAAATTGCAAAGTCGATCCACTTATTACTTTTGACTACTGCGTCCATTTCATCCTGAGTCAAGTGCGTCTCCTGTAATAAAATGACCTGTGCCTCTGAGTCTCTAAGATATTGCAGTATTTTCCTAGCCCTGGGTTTAGTACGCAGACCATTCACATTCCACGATAATATCTTTAAATTAGCCAAAGCCATGATGTTAAATAGCTAACCCTAAGAATACAAAGCCTCACGTAGGTGCCCATATTTATCTGAGCTAACTTTATGGCAGACAACCACATATCCAAAGCAAGAAATAATAGAACACTAAGATGGCGCAAGAGGAAATTTTTAATCGTTTTACCCCGTGACCCTCCCAACCCCCAACCCCACACCCCCTCCACCCCCCCCTGGAGAACCCGTGGTGTATCTAACCGGATCAAATCCAGCAGATGGCACCCCCAACACAAGCTCCCATGTTTCACACCCACCCCCGAACTGTGTTACAATCAAAAAAAAAAAAAAAAAAAAAGTTTGGAGTAACCGTTTATGTAAGCGGAAGGTGGTTAGGAAAGTAGTTGGGAGAATACGCAAAGAAATTTCTTCTCCACCCTCTTTTTTTTTTTCCTGTTATCTGTTGATTGTTATTTATTATTTTTCTTTTTTTAGTTATTGCTGTAAAAAATTTTTTTTTTCTTTTTTTCTTTCCTTTTTTTTTTTTTTTTTACTTTCCCCTCCTTCCTTCCTTCCTTCCTTCCTTCCTTCCTTATCATTCAACTCCCCTTCTCGAATAACGACATTCAAATGAGTGAACCTAGCCTTCAAAAATCAAATCCTTCCTCAATACTAACTTAACCCGTTGTCTTATTGCCTAGCTCTGAGAGGAGCTCGTCAGCTGCTTGCACTGTACTTATGTTAGACATTTTGTTGTTAAACATCACCCTCAAGACAGCAGGGAAAACCAACTGGGCGGCGGCTCCCAACTTTCTGAAAGCCTCAAGGCGCCTTCCAAACTCCCACTGTTTTTCTAACGTGGCCCTGGATAAATCTGATCTAATAAGGAAAGTAAATCCCTTTCCAGGCAGTGATTTTTGCTTCAGGGCCAAATTAAGAATCTGCTCTTTAAAGGCATAGGTATGGAAGTTGACGAGGATTTTGCGAGGCTTAGCTCTTTGCAGGTTACGCCTAAATGGGTCCCTATGGACCCTTTGAATGTCAACGGCCAGTTCTTCTGCTGTCTGATCTAGAGCCAGTGACTCCTTCAATAGCTGCACCACATAGGTTTTAACATCCGAGCCCTCAGAGCCCTCTGGTACATTGAGTATACGAATATTAGATCTTCTGGCATTGTTCTCTAAAACTTCCATCCTGTCTAATAGGGTCTGGTCGACCTTCCGCAACTTGACAATTTCCTCCTCAGCCTTATCGAGGTGCGTGGACAACGCAGTGACTGTGTCTTCTAACTCTCCAGTCCTGGAAGTTAAACCATCGATCTTTTTGTCTAGGGACTCACAATAGGTGCGAATATCCATCTGGTTAGCGGAGGATTCCCTTTTTGATATCTTGGGAGAGGGAAGAAAACATTGCTAGTAAGGAGGCAGTGGAAACTGAACCCTCAATCTCATGATGACAAGCGGAGGCTTGTTGTTGTGCAAAATGTGGAGGAACAGCCAACCCTGCTCCAATTATGTCAACAGACTCCAGTTCTGCACTGCCCCCCTGGCCTTCATATGCTAACGGTGCAGTCAAGCCTCCAGGCAAGGGATCGCCCCTAGATATAACTAACTCCCCCATAGGTGAGAGGTTCACAGAAGCAGGCAGTGCCACTGAGTTGCCTCCTATGGGGGGACAAGGGGCAGAACAGGGGACAGGAGAGGGAGGGAAGGTGGGGGCAGAAGTACAATCCAAAGCTGAGAGATGCGGATCCATGACATCCGGAATAATAGGAACGCTAGAAACAGGCATTCTCCCCTCCCCTGAGTCCGTAATTGACAGAGAGGCAGACATATCTTGAGCGTCTTGTAAACAAAGTACCTGGGGTATTGCTTTGAAGTAAGAACGCAGGGACGGTGTTATTTTATTACCCAACTCTGTGCTCAAATCCCTTTTAATTCTCACCTTACGTCTGGCTCCGTCTGCGCTAATGCCCTTTGCTTTCACTTCTGTAGACAAGTAAGAAGAAGCTTTCTTACCTTTAAGAAGGCCTCCCACCAGCCTGACCTGGGTTACCTCGGGTGGAGTATGGCAAGTGGACTCCTTCTCCGAACCTCTGCCTTTTCTACGACCCCCTCTGCCTTTGTTTTTGGGTTTGAGGGGCCTTAAATGCGGCTGCAAGACCTCCTCCTCAGACTTCTCCGAAGGCTCCTCCAAGCAGATTTCCGTTTGCCTTGTGCCCATAGGGCACTGATCTGCCTCTTGACCTTCCACTGCCCCCCGTAGATCAAGCCCAAATTTAACTGCTTGGGGGTTGACTAGCACATTGCATATAGTAAGCGCTCGACAGCGTGCTTTCCTCCCGCGTCGCAGCTCCAGGGCGGCAACAGACCAAAGCCAGAGACCGGCCGATACTCCGTGATGTAATCCTTCGTCCTGCAGGCTTGATTCAGGACCAATAGGGCGTACAACTTCCCAGCCACCTCCGCCTCCACCTCTGCTGCTGAAGCCGCCTGATTTGCCGCCCAACGCTCCCGTCATTGAGGACGGACAAACTAGCAAAACAGCCGCGTATGTCTGAGAAAAAAAAAAAAAAATCGCCGCTTTCCCTTTCCCTTCGGTTTTGTTCGTTTCGTTTCTTTCCTCAAAAAAAGCCAAAAACCTGGGCTAAAGGGATCTTTTTCGAGGTGCAGGGAGAGTCTCAGGTCGCTAAGTTACTCATTCCCTTGGATTGCAGGGGTCAGGTGCCGAACAACGGGAGCTTGGTCGCGGAGCTCCGCAGCGAGTCAGCCGACTGCCGCCATGTTCTCCCGAGAAAATATTTTTTGTAAAATCTGAATTAGTTAAACTCGAGCGAGAACTTGCAGGCTGAACAAATCATACTGACAGATGTTTTGTTAACATGTCTTGTCTGTAATCCTACCACCAAGTGTAACATACTTTGCAACAGCAGCATTCTTATGTTAAAAACTAAAGACTTCCGAAAAAGGTAAACATGACAGTAGCATTTAAAAACAAAACTTAAATCCTTCACTCTGCTCTACTTATCTTAATGAGCAAGAAGATTGTATTTATAACCAACTCACTTCAGCACATTCTGACAGCACGCACGCATTTTAATGCTTTCTACCAAAGACTTGAAGGACACGAGATAGCTAGATGGAACAAGGGGCATAAGAGAAAGAGAGCAACGCGGGCGGTTAGATGTTTGTAGGGTGACCAGATTTTAACAAGTTAAACACAAGCACGCGCGCCTCGTGCTTAAAGTTAAACAAGAAGCGCCAGCAAAAAGTGAGTGGCCGGGAGAGAAGCGCGTGCTTGGGAGAGCAGTCTGCTTATTTTCAAAGCACATACTCATGCTTGTGGTGCGCAGCTGCGCACTCCCGCAAGCCGTATGCCGCCACATTCACGAGTATGTGCTTTGAAAAAGAGCTGCACGACGGCTAAAGGTCTCTTATGCAACGCATGTGTGCTGCATAGGCGAGACCTAAAAAAGAGCATTTCGACACGCTGGTCCAGTGTGAACAAGAACGCTGTTTGGAGAAATGTTGCAGCCGCCAATTCAGGACTCTGTCCCCAAGTTCTGAAAAATAAATGAAAACCACATAGAAAGGGTAAAGATACCCTGACCCCCTAGCCCTTGTGGGTAGTTCCAGAGAGGCCCCCTAAAGTGCCAAGATTTAAAAATATATACTTATTGTTTATATACAGAGTGGCAGTAGTCCTTCTGTAGTTATAGTTAGGATTCTGAGAAATAAGAATTCCTCAGGTTTTTGATGGGTAATAACTTTGCTCCCGTTTGATGACCCTCCAAGAATGTTTGCAGACATATTCCTTTTTTCTACATTGGCAGATGATGCAAAGTTTTGTGGTAATTTGTTAAGAGGGGCAAAGAAAAAAGGAGGGGGGGGTCCCAAAACATGTTTTTCCACCAATGCATTGTTCTCTGCCGTAGCGTTAAAATGACTGAACGGAGTTTAATGAAATCTGGCATGTATCTACATTATGGTGTGTAAAGGATCCTTTTCGGTATTTTAAGTGAATTGGTTCAATAGATAAGTTATAACTTATAAGGCACTGAAACGTAGTGATCTATTGGGCCACAGTAATTTTGAGGTATACCACGTTACATGCCGATGGCAAGGTAGTATATGATAGGTTAATGGCTGCCTTTTCGAACGTAAAAGGCAGCCATGTTGTCTTCACCACACTTTCGCTGTGTTATGGGTTAGGGCCTTAGATAAAGGTAAGTAGTAGGTTTTAATTGTTTCCCTACCTATTACCACTTTATTAAATTGGCAATAAGTTGGGAATATTATTTATATTGTTCTATATATTTTTTAAAAAGGTAATGGAGTACTGCAATGCTAGCTAGGAAGTACCACGGTACTTAAAAAAAACCCATTAAATCTATAAAAAAATGTGTTATCTAATTTTTTTTTTTTATTTACGGAGTTCCCCTTTACTACCTAGAAAGTACTGTGCTACTTACAGTTGAATACAAAATTGTAAATAAATTAAAAATACACTGTACTGCGCTATATTTCACACATATAGTGTACTGCAGTTTTTTTTTTTTATTTAACGTTTTTCCCATAACTACTGCAGTACTTTCTAGGTACTAGTGCAGTACCCCATAAATGTCTTTAAAATACTTTTAGTAATAAAACTACTTTTCCTTACCTTTACATATTTACCTAAACTGCTTCATTCCTTCCTATGCACGTATACAGTAGTACACTAAATTTACACTTAAAACAAAGAACGCAGACTAAGGTGCTCATTGTGATGTGGGGCTGAAAGCCACCGTCTTGGATTTGGGACAAACCGGCTTGCGGTTTCGACCTCCGGATTACGATGCAACCGAACACAGTTCGGTCGGATTCCCATTATTTCCTATGGGAGCTTCTGTTACGACCGAGAACTGGCCGTAACACAGGCTCCTATGGGGAAATAGCGTATTAGTGGAAAACCCTGCACCCAGTTGCAGGTACCCCACACAGTGCACGGTTTTACAGGAGGGGTACCTTAGGTACCCCCTCGGCCAGCAACCATAGTCCTCGCGGGCCAGGGGGCCCAAGTCCCTTTCCGACAGCCTTTCCATGTCGGACAGACTGACACGAAAAGGCTGTTGGAAAGTGACATCGTAATCCCAACGGCAGAAATGCCATCCATAGGGGGCTCTGGTGCGGTTCCGACCGCTCGGAATACTCCTCGAATTGGTCGGAACAGAGTCAGAATGACCAGGAAGTTTATATTCCGACCGCGAACATCGTAATCGGGCGGTCACACTGTAAACCGTCCGATTAGTCAGAAGGGCTCCAACGCGGTTGCAAAAATGCCTACTGTCGGGCGGAGGCTTTCCTTCCAACATCGTAATGAGCCCCTTAGTGTATTCTAAACAAGATGACCACTTTGTAATTGTATAAGGGCTTACATTACCCAATCGCATACTGTTATCTAATTACAATGTACTGCGGTAAACCCTGAAGTTACAGTGGTATACTGCGGCACAATATATAACTACTTTTTGTGGCCTTATAACTTTAATACTAATGAACCAATTTAGATCCACTACCAAAAAGAACCCTTTACACCCTATAACTGATATTCCTACAAAATGTAATCTACTTCTGCCCAGCCATTTTTTCGCTAGGTCTCTTTAAACTTCACTCAATGGCTTAACTCGAAACTCCACTCCACTGTACGACACGCCACTTTCACCCTGACACCGTATCACACACCATGTCACTCCACTCTATGGCACTCCACTCTATGCTACTCCACGTTACGCCACTCTATACAACTCCACTTTATTGTATTCTAATCAACTCTATTCTATTCCACGGTACTTCACTCTACCGTATGTCACTCCACTGTACACCACACCGCTCTACACCCGCCACTCCACTCTATGCCACTCCACTCTACACGCCAGTCTACTCTACGGTACCCCAGTTCACTCTGTTCCACTCCACTATACCCAACTCTACTGTTCGCCACTCCACTCCCCTGTAGAGGTGTACTACAGGGGACTTCTAATAATAAAACACTAACATTTTATAACCAAAAAAACACTGAAATAAACTAATCCTTTATAACTAAGTAACATGCGAAAATATTACTTGTACTGCTATAAAGCACTGCTTATGACCACACAAATTATGTCATTGATAACGTTGTGAATCTAAAGCGGTACAAGTTATACTTTTGTCAGTCACTTATAACTGATGAATTTGTGGGTTTTTTTATGTTTTAAATTATTTGAAGACCTAACTATAACTGCACATTAACATTTGTGTTTTTTCAGTGAATATAGATATCAAGATACAAGCATGTGAAGTTAAGTTTAGCAGATCTATTCTTGAAACTTGACATTGTGGCTGCAATATTTTTGCAGCACAATATTTAAGTCATATGGGCATTATGTACGAAACGGTTTTCCCCATTGTGTGTCTATTGAGAAATGTGTTGCTGTATGTGGGCCTATTTTTTGGTAGTACACCATTTGAATACTTGGCATTGTTGGATTCAAATGCACTAATGCAGTCAAACTAATCAGTGCAGTACAAAACAGTTTCTGGTAATAATACTCCTTTGATACACTGTTACTTTTCGTTCACATAAGCTAAAACAATAAAGTATTTCCTCTCGCTAGTAAATGAAAGATAAATAATAATAATCATAGCCAC
Source organism: Triturus cristatus (assembly GCF_964204655.1). Lineage (NCBI taxonomy): Eukaryota > Metazoa > Chordata > Amphibia > Caudata > Salamandridae > Triturus > Triturus cristatus. The sequence goes on from NC_140582.1 coordinate 334,338,480, forward strand.
TGTTGTCTAATAGTTGAAGAATGCCAGTTGATCCACTTATTGATGTACTTGAATATGTAGGGAATATCTCATAAGAAATAACGCAGTGGAGTATAGTAAATCGAAATATGGAATGTCGCAGCAGCCCTGAAGGAACAGAGCAGAAAGGGCATGTTGTTGCCAGCTCACCAAGAATTTTACATTCCTTCCAAATGAGTCCCTCGAAATGTGTAATAAATAATACCAGAAAGATAAACTATAATGCACTGCCCAAAAGCACAATTTTCCAAACCAAAATGACCGCCACACTGTTATCAGGCACATGCTTTAACCGTAGTAACCCACTTCAATGTGGCTTCCTTTCAACAAAGTGATGTGTTGCTGTGGCAACTCTGAACACTAAGGACAGAGTGTTGAAACTTTTTAGACACTCACCACTAGTCACAAATCCGGGTTTAATCCATTGTTATTTTGCTTGCCACGTCGCACCAGTTTGGACCCAGCCATATGCAAAGTAGTCTTGACCCTTCTCTTCATGGGAACAATCCAGCCCGAACTGCCAAGCCAGGTCCTCCCTGGATTTAAAACAAGCATCTCGGGACAGGTTTCGAGCTATCGCCCTCATCAGCCAGGCTGGTTTGAATCCAGTGCAAAAAGAAGAACAGATAATGGACTAAATGCTGAATAAATCAAACATAGACCCCAGTCACAGATCTGGGTTAAATCCATTGTTTTTTTGCATGCACGTCATTCCAGTATAGATCCAGCCATATGCAAATCAGTCTTGACTGCCAGGCCAGGTCCTCCCTGGACCAGAAACAAGCATCCTGGGACCGGTTTCGGGATTTCACCCCTCATCAGCTAGGCTAGCTTGAATCTGATGGCGTAGCGAGCACAGGACCCACGTCTGGGCATACCCTTCCCACTTAGGGCGACAAATGCAAAAATAACAGATGATTGACGGAATGCTGAATCAATCAAACATTCACCCCTAGTCACAGATGTGGGTTAAATCCATCTTTTTTTGCACGCCACGTCATTCCAGTAGCGCAGTGAGTAGGGACCCACATCTGGGCATAACCTTAGCCACTTGGGGCACACACAGCAACATCACAAGATAAAATGATGGACGGAGTGTTGAAACACTCACTCATAATCTGCCTTATCGACCTAGAAAAGATGTAGGAGACATCATGACCTACTAGGAGCTATTGACTCAGCTCTCCCCAGCTTTTATCAATAGGTGCTGTGGAGGTAGGGAAATGGCACTATAGTGCAAGATTATCCCTAACAGCAGTCTGATGTCCGGGGAATACAGTGTCACAAGTCACACTCGCAAGCACTGCTGCAAGGAACCCTGTGTGGTTCTCAATTTGTTGCTCACGTCTTTCCACCACTGTTCATGCTCATCACCACTACTCGGTTAAAGATGAAGATGCCATCATATAAGACGAGAACACTTATTTATTCAAAATGTGCAAGAGGTTCTATCCTGAACGAACTTTGTCCTTAATGCCACTGTTTCATACTGCCACACTCCACTCTTAATTGTCCCATTCTCATTTCATTCGTGCCCGATAATCAAATTCTCATTTTACTCATGTGTGCAGAAACGTTCCTGTTCCATTCTACACACATGCACATCAACATTCACCTTTCCATTCATACTTGGAGACATTCAAGAACAACATGGCACATTGAGTGTTATCCTGTCCATCAACTAATCTAAATAGGTGCAGCTTTTGATTGTCACACAAGGTATGTTTATTAACTTAACAGTTTATCGATGAAACTTCTTAGTTGTGACACAGGGTAAAGATGTGTCAGACTTTGTGTTTGGAAGTGGTGTTAGTTCAATGGGATATCATAGTAGTAAATGTAGCTATTATCACTGAGGCAAGGTACATCCGGTAATAACCCACTTTCCATATCACAATGGGAACTGACTGTATATCGGCAGCAGGACTGGATTTACTTAAAGAAGCAGCCATTTTTTAGCCGACTTTGACACCTCTGTGTTGCTTGTCTATATGTAGGTTTAACATGCTCCAAAATTGCAATCTGAGGAACATTTTCCACTACACTTTACTGAAGGCCCAGTCTAACGATCTTTAAAACAGCACAGTGATCCTTCTTGATGTCTCTTATCCAGCTGGCCTTCTACAAGAAGAAACATGGGGCATCTACTTACCCCGACTGTGTCAGCTGGAAGTGTTTCGATGGGAATGGACCGTACAACACAAAATACTCCTGGAGTGAACAGTCTGAGTAGGCATCTTTATTTGTCAGAAGGGTTAGAATTTCTCAAGGAAGTCCTAATTCCTTCCTTGAGGCTTGAACCATACACCACAAGACACTTTTGCCACTCCCCTTTACCCCAGATGCTAGCAGCTCACCTCTCATATCGTCAAGGTGCCTGGATTTCGAGGGACGCCTGATGTTGGACCGGAAGGAAGCGGTCTTTTATGCTTTTTCTCCAACTCTTCTGATTCCTTGGGTCCCCAGAAGATCAGTTAGAGCCCAATGGGCTCGTTCACCATGGTGACTCTGGCTTGACCATGCCAAGGCTGCGTCTTTAGCCTGCTTGATTTTCAGATGTACCACATTTGCCTTCCCCAATGGGTAATCTTCCTGTCTGTAGTTAGGATCCTAACTAATCTAGGATCCTTCACATAACACTTTGCTCAGCTTTAGTGCTCTGTTCCTGAGGACCTAACCTTGAACTTTCAACTTGAATATCAAGGACTCCTTGTACGAACAAATGGCAGTAATGTTGTCACGACTCTAGAGAGCAATATCAACCTGCTCACTGGATGTGGTTATGTCTTTCTCAAGTCACCTGCTTGAGAAGGTGTGCAGGTGAATAGATGCAGACTTTACCTGAAAGCCATTGGAACCTTCCAAAACTTTGCTTGAGGAGTTCTTGGCCATGGCCAGTGACACCGGTAGGACATTTGATGGGCCTATAAGTATCAGTTCCCTTTGTTCAAACCTCAACCTAGTCCAGACCAGGTTTATGCATAAGACATTTAAGCCTCGAGCCTCATGTTGACTTCTTATATGGAATTCTTCTGTGTTCTGGTGGCCATAATATCAGCCAGGTGCATTCATGAGGTGCAAGCCCCCTGTGACTTGATCATTTTCACTGTTCTCCAAAAGGTATAGATGGTTATGAGGAGCTATCCAACCTTTGTTCCAAAGGTACTGTCAGTGTTTCATTTGGGCAAGGAAATATTTTCATGGCCAGAGGGGCGCACCCACTTGATGGGGCAGCACCCATTAGTAACCAGAGCATCCTTATTTAGGGGTTTATTAGCACTACAATCTCCTAACTATGATAGTCCAGTAACCCTACTTCATGAGGAGACGGTTCAAAGAGTACGATATGCACCAGTCCAGTTCCACACAATAGAGTACAACCCCAATGGTCTTGATCACAATTGACGAAACCTAGTGCTGATCTTGCTGGTGAAATTTGGATCTGCAAGTACAGCTTAAAGTCTTTAGTGGTTTACTCAGTAATAGGGTGGAATATGTCAAGTGTCTCAACAACTCCATACCGTTAGACCGACATTCTATTCCCGCCTCGGATATGGAAGCGTGCGACACATGTAGTTGATAAAAAACACATAGGGCCATACTTGCAAGATAGAGTCACTGCTCAGGTTTATAGGTGAGTCTAGGATTGTTGCTGTTTTGGTCCTGGTCATCTTGGGTTGTCAATCATTTGAGCTTCTGGGCGACTTTCCTCAATTGGTTCTTCCACTTAGAATGGATTAGTTAGGTCTTTGTTCTAGTCTTCTTGTTTAGTGGAAGCTTTATCATTGCACGGCAATCCTGCTTCTCATCTTCCAGGCAGATCCCAGTAGCTTTTAGTGATCCAAGACTTGAAAGGGGGTGGGGTGGAGGAATTAGGGTGGTTTCAGCAACAGAGTGATGATAATGGCCAAACACATTGACTCACCTGGTGCGGTAGAGCTTCTATGCTTCAAGTGAAGAGAGGGCCATATTTGATCTCAGCCTGGGGTCTTTCGCAGGAAGCCAGTGGCTGATATAAACGTGTGCCATTATCATATTTGAACCCCTGACTCTTGCTCAGCAGATCAGAAACTTTTTTCTCTTATCAGGGAGAATGGATTTGACCAGCATTGAATGGCAGGTTGCATGCTTGCTCTTTCGCCACTGTTGCTGGTTTTCTATATTTTAAGACAAGTAGCCAAGCCTTTCCATGATAACATCAAGGCTAATGCATTTTTTTCTGACTGTTTGCAGGCACCACCTCCATCGACGGCCACTGACCCTGCCCCACCAGAAGGTATGGCATGTAAAGGACTGAATTATATTTAACAGTGGTTGATTATGAAGGCTTTTGGGTGCATAATATGTATTGCACAAAGCTGTTTCTGTGTGAAGTCGTGTAATGTATATATTTCTTTTAATCCAATGATGTAAAACTTTTGATTTATGCTTTCCCCCTTTTTTAAATTAAGTACATTCTCTCCATACAACTCTAGCAGCTAAACTAGTGGCAAACTCGGTTAGCACGATTTGTTCATTTTCCATTTTCCAAGAAAAATTCTATGAAGACTGGATCGTTTTGTACTGCGCGAAGTTAAAAAAAAAATCTCTTTAATGTTTGACTGATTCGTGCAAGATAGGGAAAAAGAAAGACCTGTTCATGCAGCCAGATGTTTTGGATTTTTGTTTGCGTCATAGCAGTGAGCGGCTGGGTCGTGCAGCTGAGACCTACAAAAACTTCATGGGAAAGCGAGCTGCACGCCTTATATGGCCTCACCGTAGTACGGCTGCCGCCAGGACACTTTCGAGTATTTATTTGCTGGGCAATCACGGGCAGGCCTCGCGCAGCTAGGACAGGAAATGCTTTGTTTTGTAAAATTGTAGGTGAAGAGAGAACAGGGGGCTTCGTGAGGGTGGGGAGCGGGGCCAACAAGCAGGTACAGTTCGCTACTTTCCATAATAAAACATGAAGAATTGCCTTTTAATGTAGGCTGCATTATCTGATATTGTGAAAATGGTCATCCTGATATATACTTTATTTTTCTGTCTTGTTTTAGTGGAAGTGTGGCATTTTCTTAACAAGTGACCATTGGTTGGTACGAACCAGGATCATAGGTGGCCTACGTGATCACCACACAAGACACAGAAACTGATGATTGTTTTCTTGTTTAACTCTGTAATCCGCGACTTTCTGTCATGTAAATAAACCATTCACTTTTACCATTTCCTTTTTTGTAGCGTGTTTCTTTGAATGCAGAATAGAAATGAACACGTGTAAAAACACTCACGCCACTAAAAAGCTCCCCACTGATCCTTCGAAACAATAACAGCTAAAGTTAAAGATACTTCTCCCTGCACTTTTGACTCACAGTTCCCTCCCTCTAATCGATAGCAAACTTTATTTAATTTTTACACTTTAATTTTAAATTTTACACTAGTGTGGCATTAAACAGGCAGTTTCCAACCTTACATTGGCTGTGATGGCTTGTGAGAGAGATTAAGGAGCTGTTCCATCAAAGGTCACCAAGGGACGTCGATTCACCAAAAAGCCACGGGTAGAGGAAGTGACATCACATACACTTTGACCAGAATGACGTCACAGGAAATAACATTATACCCCAATGTCTTCCCAGTCCAAGGAGCAGGACTGGCATGGAAAAATATTGATAGTAGGTCCTACTACATACATTGTGTCCGGCATTTGTAATGAAGTGAGGACCCAAGACTTATCTCTTTCTCTAGACCAGTGCCTTGAGCTACATATAAGTTTATTTTCCTCTTTTTAAAAATTGTTTCTGTTCAATGTTATCTCAAATAAATCATTACAAAATAGCCACTCATGCGCCTGCATGGATTGGTGGCCACTTCAATGTTTTTATCTTTTTTGTACTTTAATTATTTGTTTTCATATTACAAAAATCATGTGAAAATTTAAACCTGCACATGGAAAATATACACCTGTCCATATGTGTGTGTGTGTTTAGTCAGCTATTTTTAACTGCTTTTGTGATAACGTTTTACAAAAACAATTAATGAAGAACACAAGCAATGGTAACAGCAAACGATCAGCTGTCAAAGCTATACGGATTAGCCTTATTTTATTAATATATTTGTTTAATCAATGGGAGCCAGGGCTACAAATAAGGGCTGTTGTTCCTCCATGGCCATGTAAATTGAAGATTTACAATTAGCAGGAGGCACAGGCCTGGAGAAGGAGATCAGCTAGATGTCATCACTGCATAATATCAGGTAAGATAGAGACCTTGCATTGCATGTGTAAGTTAAAGCATCAGATACCTGAAATGAGGGTGGTGTTATGATGCCAGCAGGATAACATTTTCATTCATTAGAGCCAGCATCACATGCACTTAAGATTGTTTTTATTCCCCAACATAAATGCATTCTAGAGTGTGAAGCACATTGTATTAAATTAATATTTCCAAGATAGAGTGTATCATCAGAAAGTAAGCAGGACTCATCCGAGCTCCTTTTTGCGTCCGCTCTTCTAAAGTCCCAGGCTGGAGACCCTAAACCCAAGGAGCGGGCTATCGCCCTCACTATCTTGAATCTCTCCAAGGCAGAGTCTACTTTATCACCAGAGATGAGCCATCAAAACATATGTCCATTATGCTAGTATGGACTTCACCTGAAAAGCCCATGGAGCAAAGCCAGGAATTTTTCCTCAAACCTATGTAAGAGCCCCTGGCTCCCACCACAGCGTCCAGGCCACCCTGAGTATTTGCCTGAAGGCATCTAGACCATCCTTGACCACCTCTGTGAAATACATTTTTAGATTGTCAAGCAGACTCAGTACCACCATATTTATCATAGTGCATGCATTTAATTGGATGGAGGGCAACTGGCATTCACTGACTAATGAATTCGAAGATAATCTGGGGCCATGAAGCCAAGCAGTATTTTGCCGAACATTGTCGGATATCATAAAAAGGCTGCTCCCGCTTGGAATTGGGGACTCAGACCTGTTCCCGCGACAGGTTCTCATTGCACTACAAGTCTTCAGGTACATCCAAATCGAAGAAAAAAAAACAAGTCAAAGCGGGCCTTGTCCTAACCTCCCTGCTCTCCTTCGGAGAAGTCACAAGGATGTCAAGTTGCCCAGCAATTTAGTCCCCTGGTGTGGAACCAATACTTACTCCAATGCACCCTGAGTTCCCTGGATCATCGGAAAAAACTGCAACAAATCGGGGCATTTAATTAGGTCATGCTTTGCATCTTCGGCACCTTATATGCTCCATCTGGTGCTCCTTTGGGCCCCACGGATCTGCAAAGGCCTCCATCTGGGTTACTGCCAGTGGGTCTGCCCTTGGTACCAGCTCTGATTTCTTTTTTTTTTTTTTTTTACTTTTTTTTTTTTTTTTTAGAGTTTTATATAGCGCAAACTCGACCTGAAGATATCAGGTATCAGAGCGCTTTACATTAGCACCAGTTTCGTTAGAGATGAACACGTTCATTTTTGTTAGGCACTGGGAGATTAAGTGATTTGCCCAGAATCAGAGGATGTTGAGCGTCGTTGCTGAGATTCCAACTTGGTTCCCCACCTTCGAGGTCGACCGCTCTAACCGAAAGGCCACATCTCCTCCCCACGAACCTCTTAACCTACTGTGGTCCAGCTCTGATTCTGGAGCTGATTCCACGCCCAGTGCCATAATCCCAACTGGTTCCTGCCCAGTCGGCGCTGGCAATGATGTTGGAGGAGGACATTGAGCCAATAATTCTGTTCGACCCCGAACCGAATCCATCCCAACCTCAAAGAAGTTGCACAAAAGTTTAAGTTCCTGGGCGCCTGGCCCCTATTTGTTCTGATTCAAACAAGACAATGCCTTTCCGTAAGGTCTGCTCTTCAGTACTGTAGTAACTCTTTGGGTTGACTCTGATCAGAGCCAACTGGCATTTAGTGATGACGATGGGGATGCCTTTTACACACAATACAATGAGGGCACTTTCTATATGGATCTTCACGAATGCCAGTGGGCTCGACACGTCCCCGGACACAGCCCTGGTCCATCTACTATTGTGTTGGCGTCCTTCTCCATGGTTATTGGAAGAGCAGCCGAAGCCCTAGATTCACAACTGCCTACTATTGAAGTGAAGACTAATGTACTTACAGAGGTCCTATAACCTGGACAGTGATCTACGGAACCTCTGTTACCTTTTAACAAAGAATTGACTGACACTTTTATGAGCACTTGGGCAAAACCATGTTCATGCCTGCCAGTAAATAGACAAATGGCTCATAGTCTTGTGCATACTTGTCAATTAGCTTTCTCAATAAAACCGGTTGAGACGTTGTTGTTCTACCCTTCCTTACCCAGATCCCAACCTGGTCTATGGGGTTTACTCCTGTTGTTCTTTACTAGCTTTCATTTGTACTCCTATATTTTATTCTTGCTTATCATAATGCCAAAGTTGACACCAATAGCAATTGTAGAATAGTAACCATATTCAGCTGCTAATTCTCTTAGACTTTTCTTCTACATACTCTTATATTTTCAATCAATTAATCAATCATATCACTTGTAAAGAGCATCTACTTACCCGTGAGGGTCTCAAGGCACTGGGGGTGGGGGGTGATGCTACTGCTTGAAGAGCCAGGTCTTGAGGAGTCTTCTGAAGGTCAGTAGGTCTTGGGTCTGCCGTAGGTGGGTGGGGAGGGTGTTCCAGGTCTTGACGGCGAGGTGGGAGAAAGATCTGCCGCCGGCAGTCGTTCTTTTGATGCGGGGGACTGCGGCGAGGGCGAGGCCGGTGGGGGTGTTGAAGCTGAGTCGTCTGTTGAGGTATGCTGGTCCGGTGTTGTGGAGTGCTTTGTGTGCGTGAGTGAGGAGCTTGAAGGTTATCCTCTTGTTGATGGGGAGCCAGTGCAGGTCTCTCAAGTGGGGTGTGATGTGGCTGCGGCGGGGGATGTCGAGCATCAGATGTGCAGAGGTGTTCTGGATGCGTTGCAGCTGTCTCAGGAGTTTGGCCGAGGCTCCTGCGTAGAGGGTGTTTCCGTAGTCCAACCTGCTGCTGACGAGGGCCTGGGTGACTGTTCTTGTTTCAGTGGGGATTCACTTGTAGATCCTGCGGAGCATGCGGAGGGTGTTGAAGCAGGAGGAGGAGACGGCGTTCACCTGCTTAATCATGGAGATATTTTCAGATCAAAGATTCTTTTTTAATAGATTGCTTAGTTTCAATAGAGGTGAGATTGCAGTTTTGCCATTTCTGTGCACTGTTAGTAAACCATGTTACTATTATGTGTAAAGCTACTCACTATACTGACGGAAGGAACGAGTGTAGAGCTGGCCGTTCCACGAAAGCACATACTTTACTGCGCTGTGTTTCCTGTAGGTAATCATTGCCTTGTATTTCAAAGTGGTGACATTTAATACCAAATTTGTTGGCAAAACCAAGGATTTCATCTTGGTGAGTCGGATCCACTTCGTCTTGCAATTTTATTGCCCTTTCTTTACACCCAAAGCCTACATACTTTTCTCAACACTTTTGTTTCCTTTGTCTGTCCCTGCTCTTTTTCAAATTTGTTTACCTTTCTTCATGGTTATTACCTTTGTTGGCAGTTTTAAAATGTATTGCACAAGTTGTATACCAGTTAAGCTTATTCCTAAATCTGTAGCATGCTATACCGTGTAGTAGGTGTTGTTGGAAGGGTGTTTTCTTTGTTTTGATTCTGTGGTATTTCGATGTTTTGCGTGATGACCACGTAGTGCAGTTACCATGTTTTGGGTGCAACTCTTAGCTGTTTGATGAGTGGAAAAGTGTGAGAAATGGGCATGTTATTGATGGTTTTGGGTAAGCTAGCAACTTTGATCAGCTTTGCACGTCCCTTTATGTTGCTTCTTATCATCACTACCACTAAGCTGGTTACTGCACTAGTTGTCCATTGTGATGTTTTTCTTTTGTTTATGGTCCTGAACAGGCATAGTCTGGAGGGAAAAATGGTCGGATCATCTGCTGGTATCCCTTAAGTGGTTGTCATTGTGAGATGTCAACAAGTAGTCATAGTATGTAGTCAGTTGGGACTGCACCGTTGGACCAAATTAGCGTCCTCTGAGGGCCATCAGTATCTATTTAGTTATTCCATGCCTGTTCAAATGGTGATGGGTGGTTTGTTGAGTGGTGCAGTACTGGGTGATGGACATAACCTGAAATGGTTCTCTCTCATGTGAGTGTAAGAGAGCGAAGCATTATAATGGATCTATTATGCAGCCTGTTTGAACTACAGCCTACTGCATGACCGCTGAGTGTGATAGTCTTAATGTTATTCGAGGCTCAGGAGGATTGTGTGCAAATTTAAATTTCCATATAATACCTGGCTAGACACCGGGCAGCCCCTTATAATTTACCTCAACATAAAAAGTTGTTAGTGTTTGCTGACCTAAAGAGATAGAGCGCACTGTTCGGACTGTTGCATGTCTGTGGACTGTAGAGTGTAGGAACAAGTATTGTTCCAGAATGTATCTCAGGTTTATGGGATGGTGTAGGTATCTTGGAGACAGCCATGTTTTCACCTCTTCTGAACTGTAAATGTTCCTGGATGCTTTGACATTTACCTGGTAGTGTGTTCCAGAGATTGGTGGTTTGTACTGAGAAAGCAGTGCCTCCTATGGATTTATTATAGTAAGGTGGTATGATGATCTCCATAGTGCAAGTCTTGAGTGAAGTATCCTATTTTGTTTGTATTTCTTTTATTTAATTTTTAGGTAGGTGCAGTGGTCCTTTTCCTATGGGAGTCTCAGTGAACTATGCAAAGTGCCTTGAACATTGCTCGTCATGCGTCTGCTGTCATGCGTTCTCTGTGGTGGGGACAGAGAAATAAGTCTTGACCTGTATTTTGGATTATTTGCATTTTGTGTATGATAAAACTGAAGCTGCAAAGGTATAGGCTGTAATCTAGTTTGGAGATTACGTAGCTTGAGTATAGATTGTATCTTTTCTTGGCATCCATGATGAGGGAAGATGTCAATGATTTCACTGTGTAGCAGGTGCTCACTGTGAACTTGTTGACGTGGTATCAAGGATGTGTTGGAATACATGGTTACCCCTACATTACTTACCTCTCTTGATGTAGTTGGAGGGGCATCAAGTTTCTTAGGCATTATGCTGGTAGGCAGGTGTTTGTTCATTATCCACAGGTCATGATCTTTATCTTTATGGTGTTGATCTTTAGATGGGTACTTATCATCCATGCAATTAAGGCACAGAGGCATTTGCCGAGTCTTAGAGGTCTTCTGGGCCATCAATCTTTAGAATGATTTGTTAGTCATTGCGCTATGTGGCAATCCATTTCCGAACATTCTCACATATTCCTAGATGATAGTCTTTTTAGTAGTTTATGGTGGTAGACATTGTCAAATGCTACTGATGGGTCCAGAAGCAATTGACGGCCACTCCATTCTTGTCCATTGTGAGGTTTAGGTTATTCCATATGGGTTTGAGGGCTAACTCTGGATGTCTAACTGATCTTAATTCAGAGTATTGGCCTGACATCAAGCTGTTTTCCTCAGTAAACATGGAAAGCTGAGTAAAAACAGCTCTTTCAAATGTTTACCTAGGAGCAGGCCATTAGATATTAGTTTGCGGGGTTGGGTGGGAAGAGAATCTTTTCGAGGAGCGGTCTAATGTAAGAGGTTTTAAATTCAGGCTGGAAAGAACCTAGTCTGGAGCCTTGTTGAAAAACCTTCTAGCTACCTCCCCTATGCAGGTTGTGAAAAGGATATTTTGAAATTTGTTCAGAGATGCTGGATCTGAAGGTGATCCTGATGATTTAGCTGTAATAATAATGTTGTGGAATTCTGGGTATTGAAAGTATTAATTGGCCGAACATTGTGTTGTACATCTTTTTGATGTTTGAGTTGTGTGTAGGGGAAGGGGGTGTTAGCTGTGTTCCCTTTGAGGTATTTTTCTCTCTTTTCAATTTTTGAGATTCATTCCATGGAGATGTTGTCACAGAAGGCTTGTAATTATTGTGTTTCTGGGTTTTGAACACTATGGGTTGCAGAATTCTGGTAGAATTCTGTAGCGTTCCTTAGAGGGTAGTCCGCTTCAGTGATGCACATGAAGTGGTGTTTTCATTTTGGAATTCTAGTGGCTGTTTAGTGGGCTGTTATACTGCCATAGTAGGATTGTCCTTTTCATCCCTTGATTTCTTCCACTTGCATTACAGCATGTGGAGTCCAGTGTTCCTTCTTTTGATGTCATTAACCCATGTGATTTTCTTATTGTGGTTAACTCTGTATGTGGCCTTTGGCAATCGCTGGTTGTCCAATGAAATGGCAATCCAATTGTAGAAGGGATCTTGAGGTCACATATTTATATTTATGGAGTTTTTGAGATGGGAGTTGAGTGTTGTGAAATATTGTTATTGCTGGGTATGTTGATCCTGAAGGTAACAACGTGATTGCTCCAGAGTACTGGGGAGCTTTTGGTCACTGCAGCCTGTCCTAGAAGGCAACTATGATGTCCAGCATGTGTCTAGTGGAGTGAATTGGGCCAGAAACAGTTTATTGCAGGTTGAAGTCCTCAGGTTTGGATGTGATGGCTACAGTTGTTGTTGCGTTCTTATTTTCAAAACAAATGTTGAGGTCTCCTAGAATGTATACCATGAGTGGTTCAGAAGCATCTTAGTCCCTGTATCTAGTAAGACATCCTTACATTTTTCTGTGGTAGTCTGTAAAATATGAGGAAAGAACAAGTGAGGGTTGGAGTGGTGTAGCATTTTAGCAGCAAATGTTTGCAGTTGTTCATGGTGAAGTTTTCGATGTGTGTGTTTTTGTTAGTGCTTTTCTATGGATGGCTGCTAAGCTCCTCTAATTTTGCCAGTAAGATTGTTGTTGATGTCATATTCGGGTGGCATGATTTTGTGCTATGTGGCACGTTTTGTAATGAAGGTATGGTCTGGTGTGGCTTCTGGGAGCTTATCAGGTATGCTGAAGTAGTTTCTGTGATTTAACCTTGTGTTTTAGATCAAGCATTTTAGTTGTGTTTCTGTCCTTTAGACATGATGGTGCTTTGAGGAGGTGTGGCCTAGTACAGGATGAGCAACTGAGGCATATGCGACATGTATGGGTGTGGGTCGGGGGTAGTTAGGCTGTGGTTTGAGGAAGTTAGAAAATTCAAAAGTTTGAGAGGTTGGTGTGGGCGCTTTGTGTGAGAAGTGGCAGTGCTGTAGCTGCCAGGTGCCCTGGTGTTTTGAATGTGATGTGGAGGATCCGGAGGTGGGGGCGGGGGGGCATGATGTTGGAACTTAGCGATCATGCTTTTGCACCTTCCTTAATTTTTAACTTCCTCCTGACAATTGGCATTGTGTGTCAGTTGGTTGTTTCATTGAATATGTTACCTTGAGATACGTTGTGTGGGTGGTTGGATTTGTTGTGGATGAAGCTCGGTGAGTGGAATGGATGTTGGTGTGAGTTCTTAAAAGTCCTGGTGCAGCGTTGGTTGTTTGATCTGGGGTTGGCTAGTTGTGCCCTATGGAGATGATATTGAGTAGATCTGGGTGCTGCTGACTTTAGAATGGTAAGATATTGGTCTGGGTGAGTTTACTCCCTGTGGAGTTGAAAGTGGGTTACACACTTGACTGACTTTCTGGTAGTAGCAGGGAGTGATAGTTACCTGTTGCTCAGAAGTGATTATCTTTACCCCATGGATGTATTTAGGAGTGTCTGGGATGTAGTAGTAGAGGCTGCCTGCACTAGTGAGTGGTTGCTTACCTGAAGGTTTATAGGCCCTTTTCACTCCCTAACACAATCAAACGGGCAGTTCCTTTAACCTGTTGCCCTTTATACGAACGACCTAATGTTTATATTTAAGCAGCAGGGAAAGCCATAATGGTCAGGTAACCTGTACCAGTGAAAACCCTAACAATTGGACCAATGAAAGCCCTGGGGCCAATGTAAACACGAACTCCTGGGCCAATGGAAATTATAGCCCTAATAGGTTCCTATCGGCAATGGAAACCCTAACCTTAGTGGTCAAGTGGCCTTAACATAAGGCCTAGACTGTGAAAGGGTAGGCAAGTGAACAGTCACTTCAGCTGCAGGCATTGGGAAAGGGGGGAAGCTTCTGTGCCTGCCCTGTTCCCTTGGAGACATCCAGCCAGCCAACTTGTTTCATCCTCCATGGCTCACAGGCCTGGGGCTTTCTCAAGGCTGTAATGTAAGTATATAACTGGTCAGGTGCATAAAAAGACATAAATGCAGATATATAGAAAAATATTTTTTCTTATTGACAGTAGAAATGGTGTCTTATAGTTTAGAGCGCTCTTGTGCGGCACAGCACACAAGGTTTTCACACTATACAAAAAAATCTCATGCAGATGTGAGAGGGTGTGACTGATAGTGCACTAATTGCCCCGCAGAAAGGAAGTATAGAATTGTAAGTAAAGGCTAACCAGAAGGATTTCAAATAAGTTTGCTGCAAATCATGATTATTGTAATCTCTGTATAGAAATGGTGAGGAGAATATTGTTGAAATACCCGCTTAGTGGTGTTTACGGTTCAGATTTATCAAAGTATTAAGGGACAATTACTTGTCAAAATACCCATGGGGAAGAGAGTAAGCTATGGTGCTGTTTATAGGTAACATTAGAAGGGTCAGTACCTGTTGCAACTGTTGACCAGTCCAAAACGTTGTTTGCAAACTCTTCCTTTTGCAGGTTCTGTGAGGAAGTTAACTGGGATGGAATAAATGACTTGATCCCCTTTCATACTATTGTCGTTAGGAGTAATAGCCCCATGGAGTCTAAATACCACGAAAGGGAGGCTTATCCCTGGGCCTGGATATACTCACGGGTGATTAACTGCGCTCTACAAATTCACATAACATAACATGCCATAGAGCACAGAGTGCTAGAGTTATGCAGACACATTGGCAGTAGCATAGCTCCAGGGTTGGCGTTAAGGGTGTGTCCCCCCTAATAAACTGATTCTGGTGTGTGGTTGGGTCCAGGGGCTAACATTCGAGCTAGTAGTGCCTGTGGTAGGGTTTTCCACTTAGATTAGCAGCCCTCATAGCCCAGACACACACAGAGGTTTATACACCCACCCCTCCTCTTCCCTCTCACATGAAACAGGCCAAGAATAAACAAAGGTCTGCGTGACCCTTATGAGGTGCAGAGAAGCCTTTTAAATGTATGACTATTTTAATCCATTTTGCCATTGCATTTGCAGTGATTGGTTGGAAAAACTCTGCAAAGGATTCTAATTGACTAAGCTACAACCCTGCTCATTGGGGAGCCATGTTGGCTCGTTCTATTTGCAGTCTGGGGAAGTGTCGGTGATGTCTAGGCTCCCAGGAACTTTCCACTGTATTTGAGTGTGTTACTGTAGCACAGGAAGTGTGTGACCTAGAACCAGAAGTGAGTGAGATGACTGTGTGCGCCGGCCATATTGGGAAGGTCTACTAGGCTCTCAAAAAATAGGCTATTTAGCCATAAAAGCAGAGTCGTATTCTTTGCAGTTTGAAAACTCTGTGTGCAATCCAGTAATTTTGTGCCTCACAGATGAAAAAAAATAAGTGTCTGAGTGTTGTTCCTTGACACGATGAGAGGCAAGAAACTGGGCCAGAAATGGCATAAAAGCAGAAAGGCTGCCTGGCAAGGTGGACTTAATTGTGCCTAATTGTAAGTTTGTCAGTGCAGAGTAAGTTAAAGTGTAGCTAGTGGTGAAATGAAATGTAAGGGGATGATAGTGGCTATTATGATCTGAGCGATAATCTATGTGACTTGATTGTACTCTGAAGTGAAACGGATTCAGCATATGCAACGGATTATTAAGGCCATACATAATAAAACCATACCCAAAAAAGGTGCAAACACTCAAATGATGCAAAGAAATACACAAAAAAACACACACTTGCGCTTCCCTCTTTTCCTGTTTGTTTTCTTCGTTGCCGGCCTATGTTTACAAGGAAGGTCTACAACGTGGCTTTACAAACTTTCTATGGCAACATTTTATTAATGTAGCTTTTGTGACATTTCTATGAATAGTATAACATGTTTTTACCCCAAATAAAACAATAACGTTGTCTGTTGCTCCTAACTTTGTCAAATGCCACATTAACGCAAATGAATTTTAGTAATATTACCTAGTTTATAAATTAAAGTTTTGATTGTATTATAAATACCAAATTATATATATACATATTTTTTTAAAAGACTTAATGTGGTAACTCTCTAAACACAGTAGAAATTTAGTTAATTAAGTAAACTGTAGCCCTCGGCACTCAATTGTCTGTCTGTGGAATACATTTAGATTGTGAACCACGTACCAGTTATCCTACCAGAGAGATGAGATTAGTTTTGTTGCCACCATATAGTGAGAGGTGAGCTGGAATCATTCTCAAGTTACTTTCCTAGGAACACACAGTGCCCACCAGAAACAAAGGTAAAGCCACTAAGGTATATTTTTTGATAATATTATGTTAGGTCCGCTTGTGAACCAGCGGGTTACCAGTCACAGATACTCAAACACCATATACTCACCTGGGCCCATAAACACACACTCACATAGGCTAGTAAATACCGCTTTGGGTCAATCTTTGTAATCTACTTATTATAAGATTAGTTACCTGTCATTCCTAACTAATCTTTCACTGATCAAAAAGTTCTTTCCTCCGGTCAATGGGCCTATTAGTTGGAACTAGTTGATGGTGAAATGACATAGAATTATATTTCCTTACTATATTGAAATAACCACAGACTCGGGAAAAGTTTAAATGTTTTATCTAGTTAAATTCATGTGAGCCAAAATCAAAATACAGTACGAACTCCGTCTCTCCAAGGAAGGAAAAGTCAATTAATCAAATAAATCAGTCATCTATATTAGAGCGAAGTTTCACAATGACAGTACTCAGAAAGGAGAGGATAGAGAGAGCAGTACAATGACATATTACACAGAAGTATAATTACCTAGGGTGGTGTGGAAACCAACCCCTTGGCCAAGGAGCTGGAAGGGTCCCCTGGGAAAGATCAGGCGACAAAGGCCTTCAGGACAGGTTTCAGGACAGGATTCAGGACAGGATAGATGACCTCTCTAACGCCTGCGTCGTTCCCCTCTCTGACACTCTCTTCCTCCTCGAGATTCTTCCGCGATCATCTTCTAATTTTATTTAAAGTATTGGTTCTTTAATCCGATTCATTCTTCAGCATTCGTTCAGCTCTCAGACAGCATCCCGGTCTCTCAGCATCTCAGCACCACCGTCTGATTGGACAGCATACCAGTCTGAAGCTTAACTAACTAACTAAAACTACCTCAATTATACCTTCTTACACTCATGTACCACCCATTAATGTTTCAATCTCATGAAACTCCTAATTCTGATTGGACAGGCAAGGGGGGTGGGGGGATGATCATCACACCATGCTAAGTTTTAATATATTTCTTTGGTTCTTTGTTTAATGTTCCCGCCCCTTAATTTTTATTCATAGATTTTATTTCCCACCGTATTCACATCTTTATCAACCAAAAAGTATACATATAACATATTCAACTCAATACTCAGGATGTTCAGCAGGTTCTCAGGACATGTTGCAAAGACGTCCTTGGATGAGATTCAAGTATCACATCTTGGCTTCTGGCTTGTCATCATTGAGCGTGCGTATAGATCATGTGTGGTACAGGCTTCGCTCTCTCTCAGAGGACCAAATACGAACTAGTAGAGTGGTCAAAAAGAAACATATTAAATTCAAAATAAAATGATTTCACTGTATACCACCTATCTCTACTATAATCCCATTTACTTATAAAAGCTCTCACCGCATTAGCACTTAGTAAATAGCTTGTTTAGTTTCAGCAAAGCAGATGCTTAGCATGTGAGCTTTCAAGCAGCCATTTTAGCTGGTCTGCGCAGGTGCAGAAAATTCCCTCCAAGCGTTCGATCGTCATTCTGCGTAGATGCAGTTGACGCGTGCGCAGTACAGTTTCCCACGTTAGCAGCCATTTTAGATCTTACTCGGGTTACTTGTTAATAAGACACATAAGCAAGCTTCGTCTTGCTAAAATATGAAATGTAGTGCATATTAATTATACGATACACAATTAGTATGACGTTATGAGTTAAATGAGAGGATTGCTTCCCAGCAAGTCTCTTTTATACGAGTCCTTCCTCCATCAATCCCCTCTCTGATGGCATTTTGTGCCATCACAAAAATACCCATCACCAACCAGATGCCAACTTTAACACAACTCAATTCCCTTTCCGGTCTTTTCATTTCTTCCCTCATCTTTATCTTTTAAGTTTTTCATTCTTTTATAAAATTCACCTTTCATTTCTTCTAACTGGATTTCGTCATATTTTCTTTTCTTTCCCATTCCATTTATTTAATATCTTTCTCTTTCTACAGCATTTGCACCATGTCATTATTGCTAAGACTAATATTGTTATCCCAAGTATAGGTAGTATTATTCGGCCAATAAAACATTTGCCTATATTAGTAAAAGTCCCTATTGAGGTAATACTATTTGTTACTTTCTTCCACACACCATCAACTTCCAGTGGTTTCAATTCTTCTTCTAGTTTCGAAATATTTTTAATGTATCCTCCAGTTTCTACACTTTTGACCAGTATATAAGTGCAAAGAACAATGAGAGTGCTAGGGAGGCGTGGGGTGCGTCCGTTTCCCCTGTATATATGTCAGTTTTATCAAAGTTGGGCGAACCCAGATATGTTGGTACGATCACTGTCAGACAGTGCTTGGGAACCCACTAGGTAAGTTAAAAGACCCCTCACACACCAACCTAGTTGGTGTCATGCTTCATCATTGGGGTCCCAACCGGGTGGCCGAATGCCCCCCGGTTGTGCTACGACGCCTGACTACAGCGGAGCTGGTGTGGTGCAAGGGTGTGATGTAGTGAAGGTTAAAAATATCTCTGAGAATCCTTGCCGTAGGTAACTTTATTGTTGGCGGCTCAGGATATATTATAAATAAAACTATGTGGTGCAACTATGAAAGAGATTAGTTTCTAATAGTTGTATGTGTTGTAGGTCTACATGTTTCAGCCCTCATCAAGGTGTCAGGGGCTTTCGTCAGGACCAGTGAGTGCAGTGAGTGGCAAAGTGAAAGGTGCCACGTGATGGGTGAAAAAATTAAAAAGGTTAATTACCTACACACTCGCTAAGGTGTGTGGACCAGGTGTCTACACAGTGGCGGACACCGCAGCGAAAAAAAGACCTGTGGGAGGAAGAACACAGCACAGAGACATGTATAACAGTGACATATTGTGCTGAGTATCGCAGCAACTATAAAATGCAATCTTACGTGCTGTGAGGAAACCAATACATTCAGACGGTCGTACCTGTGGCAACACACACACTGTGCTTGTGTGGCATGCTGCTATTGTCGAGGGCAGATCACTAGCAAATGCTAAGAGGACGCTGTGCCCCCTGTGAACTCTATAGACAAAGAGGTGATAAGCAAGACAAGCAATGAAATAAAATAAAGCAATAGAACAGTTGGCGTGCAAACTATGCACGTAGGGTGCCTGGTGAGTGCAGCAGGCAAAATGGATGGTGACACCGTGAGGCCTCTGACTAAAATGGTCGGGCTGTGTCACGGTAGGGACCCAGTGAACGCTAGTAGGTTTAACTTGCCGAGTGGCAGTGCGCGTTGCCTGCTAGGTGCTGGGTATGAGAAAGGGGTGGAGTACCCCTGTGCGACGCGCTGGGGAAGGAGGAGGTAAGGAAAAGGAAATTACACTTGGCTGAGTATGATCGCTGCTCAGGATGCGGGAGGAGTGCGCTCCTCGAGTCACCGGTTCTGTGAGGAGAGAGGTAATGGCGGGCATGAGAGGCTGGACGTGGAAAGCAAATGCAATCCAACGAGGAAAGCGCGCGTCACCTTACTTGATCGTGGAGCTGCACCCGCATGGCACCTACTGAGGTCTCCCGTGTCCCGGATGGTGAGGGATCCATGGTGGTGGGAGTTTAAATAGTGATTGACTCCATAGGGTACGTGCTGTCTGACCGGAGGTCGCGAGCAGGGGAAAGAGGCCTGCGCAAGTGCCAGGCTGGAGTGTTGGCTACACGCGCATGCGTGGAAGAAAGCGGGAGTACCGCGCATGCGTGGTGGTCGCTGATCAAGCGCGCGTGCGCAGAAGGGCCTTGGTGCCGCGCTGTGGTTGCGGCGGACCAATGTGAAAGGAAACAGTGCCGGGCAAGTGGGCACGTTGATGCCAGGAGGGGAAAGGGGCATTAATGGCTGTATTGGTGCCGATGACTAAATATGAAGCAAAACAACATGTGCGAGGGCGCCAGAGTGACATAAGGCAAAAATAGGAGGCTATTGGTATTACCAGGCATGTGAAGGACTGGGTGCCGGAATGGAATTGGTGTATGGTGGCTTAAGTAGGCCCAACCAGTAGGTGAAATAAGCGAGGTTAGGATCTCCTGAGGCTGTTCCAGGGGATATTGTCATTTAAGCCAATGGTGTGGCTGGACAGACGATATATCCATCTTTGTTCTTGTTCCAAGAGGCGACTCTGGATGTTGGGTAGGTTGTGGTCTAAAGCCTCTAGAACAACCCATCTCATATCATTGGTCGTGTGGCCTTTTTCTAGGAAATGGTTGGTCATTTTCGTGGTGTTTTTCTTGCAGCCTATTGTGCTGTGATGCTCACAGATCCTGGTTTTTATTTTGTGAGTGGTCATGCCAATATAGATGAGGTTGCATGGGCAAGTTATCCGGTACACAACATTTTCTGTGTTGCAGTTCGTGTGCTTGCGTAGTTCCCATGTTTTACCAGGTTCAAGATTCAGGTGTTTGGTCGTCTCGGTGATATGGCAGACACTGCAATTGCCGCACGGGAAATGCCCTTTGATGTTGGGAAGGCCCCAGGCGTTGAGGACCGTGTTGGTGGGTCTAGGAGGGAGAGACGGTCTAGTGGATACTATGGTGGCCTTAATGGTTCTGGCTCTTTTGTTTGATAGGAGGGGAGGTTCCCAATTGAGATTTCCCGTGTTCAGGATTCTCCAGTTCTTCCTAATAATTTGGGCAACCTTGTTGGTAACCGTATTGTAGGTAGTCACGCATGTAAGTGGCGGACTTGTGGGTTCCTTCATGTAGTTTTCCAGTAAGCCATCGCGAGTTTGGTTTCTGGCCCTCTTGCTGGCTGTCTTGGTTATGTTTTGTGGGTAACCTCGTTGGTGCAGCTTGTGGCAAAGGTCGGTTGCCTGTACCTTGTAATCCTTGGTGTCACTGCAATTTCTGCGTAGACAAAGGAATTGGCCATACGGTAGGTTCTCGCGGAGGGCTCGGGGGTGGAAACTGGTAAAGTGTAGTAGGGAATTGCGAGCCGTATGTTTGAAGTGAGTCTTGCTCATAAGGCCTTCTGATGCTGCTTTTATGTCTAGGTCCAGGAAGGTGGTCTGGTGCCTGTCTGAGCTGTGTGTGAACCTGAGGTTGGGGTCACACGTGTTGATCCATTCACAGAAGGAGGCCAGTGATTCTTCTGATCCCTCCCAGATCAGAAGGATGTCATCAATGTATCGTTTGTAAAATTTAATTTGAGGAATGCGTGGTAAATTGTTATTGAGGAGATGTTTGGTCTCAAAATGGAATACGTACAAGCCCGCTATGCTGGGGGCGAAAACGCTCCCCATCGAAGTGCCGTACTTCTGGAGATAGAGCTTCCCTTCGTATTCGAAGTAGTTTTCTTTGAGCGCAAGTGTTGCGCATTTGAGTACAACGGAAGGGGGGGGTGTGGTATTGCCAGTCGGAGTCATTGAGAGCCTCTTCTAATACTTTAAAGGTATCATCTTGGGGGAGGCTCGTGTACAAGCTCTCTACATCAAGTGACACTAGAAAGGAAGTGTTGGGATCGTAGTGTATGTCCGCTAGGAGTCCTAGAAGGTCTTTAGTATCTTTGAGGTATGTACTGGTGGACTGAACCAATGGTTGCAAGAAGTGATCGCAGAAGCGTGACAAGGGTTCTAATAGGGACCCGATGCCTGAGACGGTGGGGCGTCCAGGGGGAGGAGTTTTGTTCTTGTGGATTTTAGGAACAGTATAGAAATATGGTATTCTGCCTTGTGTGGTTGTGAGGAATTTTGCCTCATTCTTAGATATCTGGCCAGTGTGTTCCGCATCGTCCACTATAGATTGTATGCGAGTTTTCAGGGAGGAGGTGGGGTCATGTGTGAGCAACTTGTAGTTCTTGGTGTCATTTAATAGGCGCTCACAACAAGGTTGCCCAAATTATTAGGAAGAACTGGAGAATCCTGAACACGGGAAATCTCAATTGGGAACCTCCCCTCCTATCAAACAAAAGAGCCAGAACCATTAAGGACACCATAGTATCCACTAGACCGTCTCTCCCTCCTAGACCCACCAACATGGTCCTCAACGCCTGGGGCCTTCCCAACATCAAAGGGCATTTCCCGTGCGGCAATTGCAGTGTCTGCCATATCACCGAGACGACCAAACACCTGAATCTTGAACCTGGTAAAACATGGGAACTACGCAAGCACACGAACTGCAACACAGAAAATGTTGTGTACCGGATAACTTGCCCATGCAACCTCATCTATATTGGCATGACCACTCGCAAAATAAAAACCAGGATCTGTGAGCATCGCAGCACAATACGCTGCAAGAAAAACACCACGAAAATGACCAACCATTTCCTAGAAAAAGGCCACACGACCAATGATATGAGATGGGTTGTTCTAGAGGCTTTAGACCACAACCTACCCAACATCCAGAGTCGCCTCTTGGAACAAGAACAAAGATGGATATATCGTCTGTCCAGCCACACCATTGGCTTAAATGACAATATCCCCTGGAACAGCCTCAGGAGATCCTAACCTCGCTTATTTCACCTACTGGTTGGGCCTACTTAAGCCACCATACACCACTTCCATTCGGGGAACCCAGTCCTTCACATGCCTGGTAATACCAATAGCCTCCTATTTTTGCCTTATGTCACTCTGGCGCCCTCGCACATGTTGTTTTGCTCCATATTTAGTCATCGGCACCAATACAGCCATTAATGCCCCTTTCCCCTCCTGGCATCAACGTGCCCACTTGCCCGGCACTGTTTCCTTTCACATTGGTCCGCCGCAACCACAGCGCGGCACCAAGGCCCTTCTGCGCACGCGCGCTTGATCAGCGACCACCACACATGCGCGGTACTCCCGCTTTCTTCCACGCATGCGCGTGTAGCCAACACTCCGGCCTGGCACTTGCGCAGGCCTCTTTCCCCTGCTCGCGACCTCCGGTCAGACAGCACGTACCCTATGGAGTCAATCACTATTTAAACTCCCACCACCATGGATCCCTCACCATCCGGGACACGGGAGACCTCAGTAGGTGCCATGCGGGTGCAGCTCCACGATCAAGTAAGGTGACGCGCGCTTTTCCTCGTTGAATTGCATTTGCTTTCCACGTCCAGCCTCTCATGCCCGCCATTACCTCTCTCCTCACAGAACCGGTGACTCGAGGAGCACACTCCTCCCGCATCCTGAGCAGCGATCATACTCAGCCACAGTGTAATTTCCTTTTCCTTACCTCCTCCTTCCCCAGCGCGTCGCACAGGGGTACTCCACCCCTTTCTCATAGCCAGCACCTAGCAGGCAACGCGCACTGCCACTCGGCAAGTTAAACCTACTAGCGTTCACTGGGTCCCTACCGTGACACAGCCCGACCATTTTAGTCAGAGGCCTCACGGTGTCACCATCCATTTTGCCTGCTGCACTCACCAGGCACCCTACGTGCATAGTTTGCACGCCAACTGTTCTATTGCTTTATTTTATTGCTTGTCTTGCTTATCACCTCTTTGTCTATAGAGTTCACAGGGGGCACAGCGTCCTCTTAACATTTGCTAGTGATCTGCCCTCGACAATAGCAGCATGCCACACAAGCACAGTGCGTGTGTTGCCACAGGTACGACCGTCTGAATGTATTGGTTTCCTCACAGCACGTAAGATTGCATTTTATAGTTGCTGCGATACTCAGCACAATATGTCACTGTTATACATGTCTCTGTGCTGTGTTTTTCCTCCCACAGGTCTTTTTTTCGCTGCGGTGTCCGCCACTGTGTAGACACCTGGTCATCACACCTTAGCGAGTGTGTAGGTAATTAACCTTTTTAATTTTTTCACCCATCACGTGGCACCCTTCACTTTGCCACTCACTGCACTCACTGGTCCTGACGAAAGCCCCTGACACCTTGATGAGGGCTGAAACATGTAGACCTACAACACATACAACTATTAGAAACTAATCTCTTTCGTAGTTGCACCACATAGTTTTATTTTTAATATATGCTGAGCCGCCAACAATAAAATTACCTACGGCAAGGATTATCAGAGATATTTTTAACCTTCACTACATCACACCCTTGCACCACACCAGCTCCGCTGTAGTCAGGCGTCGTAGCACAACCGGGGGGCATTCGGCCACCCGGTTGGGACCCCAATGATGAAGCATGACACCAACTAGGTTGGTGTGTGAGGGGTATTTTAACTTACCTAGTGGGTTCCCAAGCACTGTCTGACAGTGATCGTACCAGTATATAAGTGCAACAATGTTGCGCCTTCAGCATTTTACAGACTCCGCCCTCTTTTGCTAATAATATATCAAGCGCAAGTCGATTTTGTAAAACCATTGATCTAATTGCAACCATTTCTGTATTGATCATTAAGAACCCCAGCAGTATCAGTCAATAGACGATCAACTACTGTGGATAACTGACACATTTTTCTTGAATTCAGAATGACTCCCACTAAAGGTATCAATGCACCAAATATATCACCTACTATTTCTAAAAAAAACTAGCTCTCTTTCTACGTGTTAGTTCTTTAGCGTTTTCATTACTTCCAGTGATTCTTTTTACGTGGTATACTTTTGGGAACACTATTCCGAAATAGCAACTCCTGTACCACCGTTCAGGCAGCCTATAATAAGCTTTATTTCCACACACATAATAGACTGCAGGAAATACTGGATCTGTTCCCCCTTTTAGTCCCCATCCTCCAATAATCAAACAATTATGTTCACATTCACTGGAAGCAGTAAATACATTGTTATAGTCAGTCTTTAATCTATGGTGGCAGATCTTCCCTTTCTTTTCAAAATCTAGGGACATCGCAGCATGAGTCCTGCCAGCTGAATACATTTCTTCTTTCTCGGCCCATTGAGGAATCTGAGGTTTCTTTTCGGAAGCTTTTCTTTGGAAGTCCTGTCTCCTTTCTTCTACTGAATTCAAAAATATAATTTCTTCTTCATTTAATGAACATGTTAGATTGTTTTTGTGTGCTTCTGCTATATCTATTGTTTTCTTAGTTAAGAAATATTCACCCATAAACTGTGCATCTTTAGTACTAAGAACTGGATTCATACTCTTGTGAATAGGAACCTCTGAAAATATCACATCTACGTTGGAATAATAATACTGTAATCTTCCTGTTCTATAAAATAAACTAGTTAAAATACTTCATGAAATACCATATGTTAACGGTAAATGATTGTAAGTGACACTTTCTGCTACTGAAGCTGGTAATTTCATACATACATAAATAACAATCACTAATCTCCATGGTGTCTACGTATTATAATAACTTTGAGAATACATTTAAAGCAGTGTCATTATTTGCCACAGTGTGATGTAAGTCTAACTCATCCAGTGCTTCTAATTTCATTCTATCTCCCTTGATGTTAGCTACCATTTTGTTAGTATCTGTGTTATTTTTCTTTTCTGTCATCATCATATAAGGAATTGTTATGGTTAATACTAACCAAGCTACCAGTACTAACAATATGCTATATATACATATTCTACAACATTTCTTTATACAATTTTGTTTTGGTCTTCCAGTAACCATATCTTCAGCCATTTTAGTTTAAGATTTCTCTTCTTTTCTACACTTTGCTTTAGGAATTTTATTTTCTTTTATTTTCAAATGGGCCTCACTTCCCCTTCGTCAATCTGTTCTGCAATTATTTCTTCGTCACTTTCTTAATTCAAATCTAGATTGTTGAGTTCTTCAAGAATCACATAGGTCCATTCAGGGCCTTTGAACTTATTGTTCAAAATTCTCAGTCTTTGGCTTCTTCGTCTGGTTTTTTCAGTCAATTGTCCAGACTGGCTAGTGACTTCATTTACTTGTTCAGGTTCTTCACTTATTGTTTTAAGTGATATTTTAACCTTTTAACACCACCTGGCCAGTTATCACCATTTCTGACCCTCTTAACTTGCACTGCACTTTCACTTTCCTCGTCTTTTTCGAGTATCCTTTTATTTTCGTTATGCTGTGGCACAATTTAATTGTCTTCGTCATCAGAGTCCCGCTCTATCTGTCCTTCTCCAGGGCTTTTTATTGTGGCTTCATCTGCCTGAACATGTTCTTCCTCTATATGGTCCTGTTCAGGTCTTATTTCGACTTCATCTTCCTGAACTTGTTGTTCTTCTCCTAACTGGTCCTTCTCAGGTCTTACTGCACTTTACTTTTCTGCAGCCTGAACGTGTTCTTCTATACCTATCTGTCCCTGCTCAAGTTCAAAAATATATATTTTTTTTTACCTGAGTATTGTTTTCTTTCCCTGTATGTTCCTGCTCAGGGTCTCCACAGTTTTTTTCACCCTCTCCTGAGCTTGTTCTTCTACACCTGTCTGATCCTCTCTAGTTTGCTGTGTTTCTAATCTGGTTCGGCTTCTTGTCTTAGCGATCACCTCAGGTATGTCAACCACTGGTATCCAGTCTTCCTGACTTGTGCTCTGTTGTTCTTGATCAGCTACTTCAGAATCTGTTATTCTAGATTCTTCAGCTGCACAACCTTCAGCGGTCTCAACTGCTTGTGTCAGTTGTGGTTCCTTTTCCTCAGGAGCTGGAACTCTTTTGGTATGACTGGCATGTATCCAGTTAGGCTACCCTGCACATTTTACTGTTGTTGTTGTAACCAGTATGACCTGTCGTGGCCCATCCCACCTGGGTGCTAGGCATGACTCTCGGGTGTGATTCTTCACCACCACCCAGTCTCTGGGATTCAGATCATGTGCTTGATCCGGCTGCCTGGCAACTGCGTCTTCTCCAACCTGGTGAGAGACAGAACGCACTAGGTCAGCCAATCCTTTACAATAGTCTAATACCAGATCATCAGTTATATTCAACAGTTTGTGTCCTGGTATAAATGCTTGTCTCGTTGCTCTTCCCATGAGAATTACATGGGGACTCAATCCTGTGTTTCTATCAGAAACACTTCTGAGTCCCATCAGAGCAAGAGGCAAGGCATCTGGCCAAAACAGTGCTGTGGATGCACACACCTTTGCCAGTCTTGATTTGATTATGCCATTCATTTGTTCTACCACTCCAGAAGCCTCTGGGCGAATTGCACAGTGCAGTTTTTGTTCAATTTTAAATGCTTCACAGATGATTCGAATTATTTCATTATTAAAGTGAGATCCTCTATCTGATTCCAAAGTTATTGGGCAACCAAACCACGGAATTAGCTCCCTCAACAGCAGTCTGGCAACTGTTATGCTGTAATTTCTTTTAGTAGGGTATGCCTCCACCCACCGTGAAAACAAACATACTATAACAAGGATGTACTTCAATCCCTTGCATGGTTGTAATTGTATGAAATCCACCTGTAACCTCACAAATGGTCCTTCTACTTTTCCAATTTTCCCCTAACTGATCACTGTCTTCCTGCCTGGGTTTATTTGTTGACAAGTTAAACATCTCTGGCGAAGACTCTCTGTGACAGCCCTAAATCTTGGATTATACCAATCCTGTCTAAAGAGTCTGCTCATGGCGTCCCTGCCTACATTTGTGTCTCCATGATACATTCTGGCCATTTGTGAAAGCAAACAATCTGGCATGACTGGTCTGCCATCTTGATAAATCCACACGTCATTCTTTGTTCTACTTTGACACCCTGTTTTTATCCAACCCTCCTTTTCAGTCTCTTCCACTTCATCCTGCAGTTGTCTCACTTCATCCCATGTTTCTAATGCTGAGAGTAGCATAAATTGGCAGCTGATTCCACTCGTTTCAATTTTCTTGTTCAATGCCATTTTATTTCTGGCACTGTATTGAGCAACCTGGTCAGCATATCTATTACCAGCTACCACATAGTCATTTCCTGACTGATGTGTAGCACACTTGGCCACTGCCACTTCTTTTGGCAATTGTATTGTTTCTAACACTTTTTACACATTTTCCATTTTTAAGAAGTCATGAAATCCCTCTGCATCCAGAGCTGGCCAAAGTCATGCACAACCCCGTAACCAAACTGGATATCAGTGTAAATGGTTACTTTCCAGTTCTTCTCAATTTTGCATGCTTTAATTAAAGCTATCAATTTGGCTATGTGTGCATACTTGACTCCTGGTAAATAGGATGCTTCAACTATTCCAGCTATTGTGCATACAGCATAAGCGGCACTTAATCCTCCTTCCTCATGTCTCATACATGAGCCATCTACAAATAGCTCATGTTCAGATTCTTTCAGGGGTTCTTCCGGTATGTCTGGACGGGGCTTAGTACATAACCCAGTTACATCCAGACAGTCATGCTCAACTTCATCTCTCACTTCTTCTCCACGTACATCTGGCAATAAAGTAGCAGGGTTCAACATAGTACACCTGACCACTGTCACATTTTCGGCTCCTGAAATGATTCTTTCATGCTTAGACATTCAACTAGGGGTAAGGTACTGTGTTAGAGTTCTAGTCAAAGGAATTTCTACTGAATGCGAAACATACACTTTCACAGGATGTCCCATCACAATTGACTCACTTTGTTCCAGACTCATACAAGTAGCAGCTACTGCTTTTAAACAACCAGGTAATGCTGAAGCTACAGGGTCCAAGGTAGCAGAGAAGTATGCTACTGGACATCGGCTTAAACCATGTCTTTGGGTTAAAACTGAGAGTGCACAACTTTCTCTTTCACAACAGAATAGTGCAAATTCTTTTGTATAGTCTGGCATACCTAGGGCAGGGTTTCACACAAACAATTTCATAATTTCACAAAGGCTTCCATACTTTCATCACCCCAAACTATTGGTTCCTTTGCTCTCTTCCGTGTCATCTGAATTAGTGGTTTCGCTAACAAAGAGAACCCTACAATCCACTGCCTACAGTATCCCACTACACCAAGAAACATTCTGATCGCTCTCTGGGTTTGTGGTAACTGCATTTGTTTTATTATTTTTATTCTCTCAGGGGTCCCTTTTCTCAATCCCCTTTATATTTGGTGTCATAAATATATGACTCCAGTTCGCTAAAATTTAAATTTTCTGGAGCTACCTTATGTCCACCATCAGCCAAATGATTTAATAATACAATCGAGGGGGGCGTGGCTAGGCGCCGAGGTGAATGGCCGCCTGATCCCGGAGCTCCGCCGGGACCGTTGGTGTTCCATCAAAATCCGGACTTAATCCGCGCTGCGGGGAGTGCCCTTGGAGCTCCCCCGGCTCCCCCTGACCCGGTGCACACGGAGGCGGCTCGGCGACCCCAGGCGACACTCGCACGGCCCAGGAGGGTGGCCGCGGCGGAGGACGGCGGCCGGACGCCTCGGCTCCGGAGCTCTGTTGCGGCTCCCGGCGCTACCTGAGGCCCCGGCGAGGGCCTGCCCACCGACGCGCTCAGAGTGACGCCGTCGTAGGAGAACGCGGCTGATATCGCGGCTCGGGGCCGGAGACCAGCGGATGTCTACGGAGCGGGTGCGAGATCGCGACTGGGGCTGCGGCGGACTGATTCCCTGGCCGAGAAGAGGGCGCCATTTTGCGGCCACGAGAGACCAGATGGAGGCCTGTTGCTGAGGGACGCCCTGCCCTACCCTCCGGTGAGACTCCAGAGCGCGACTGGGACTGCGAACCACCTGGCTGCCCGGGGGTGAGACGGAGTGCTCTGCTTGATATCGGGCCTGGCTGTTGGCGGTGGAGACCTTCTTCCCCCTATCGATCCCTGACAGAGAACTGTGGGCTCAAGGCTACGTCCGTCAAACCCAGCCGGATCAAGGGGCGCCTGGGTGCTGCGGAGGGGACCACCAGTCGTCCTAGGGAAGGTGCACGATCGCGACTGGGGCTGCGGCGGACTGATTCCCTGGCCTAGAAGGGGACGCCATTTTGTGGCCACATAAGAGCAGAGGGTGGCCTGTTGTGTGGGAGCGCCCGGCCCACTCATCCGGTGAGGCCCACAAGCGCGACTGGGGACTGCGCACCGCCTGGCTGACTGGGAGTGGGACGGTGTACTGGAACTGATTTTGGGCCTCTCGTGTGGCGTCGGAGGTCTTCCTCCCTCTATCGATCCCTGAGCAACAGCGGTGGGCCCAAGGCTACGTCCGCGAACGCCGGTCGGACCACAGGACACCTCGGTGTTGCGGCGGGCGGTGTCGCATACGGCCCGCGGGGTGCCCGGACCGCCATGCGACCCAAGAGTGGAGCCGCAACGCAGGCCAACAAGCTCGACCAGTACACAGTAGCCAAGGCGCCGCCTCCGGCGGAAAGGGCTCCGAAGGATGACGCGGACCCAGCGGACCCTTCATTGAAGTCCATCATGGCTGCGATTCAAACCCTGGGCACGAACTTGGAAACCAAAATGGATAAGATCACCATTGAAGTGGCCCTGCTCCGAGCTGACCTGGGGAAAACCACTGACCGCTCCAAGGCTAATGAAGTCGATATTAAGGCCCTACAGGACTCGGAGAAGCGGCTTGAGGGTAGGGTGAATGAGCTAGTACACCAGCACCGCCTGATGGCCCTGCGGCTCGATGATCAAGAAGGGAGGGCTCGGAGAAGTAATATCCGCGTCGTGGGTGTGGCGGAAGGACTTGAAGGAGACAGTGTGGAGCTCTTCCTGGAGGACCTGATCCTACGACACCTTAAACCCAAGCGTCTCTCGAAGCTCTTCACCATTGAGCGGGCGCACAGGGCCCCTATCCCACGACCCAAGCCTGGGGCCATGCCACGGACGATCATAGCCAAAATTCTGAATTTCCGGGACCGGGACGCAATTCTTCAGGCGGCACGACAGCACGGTGACCTACAGTATGAAGGGGCCACGATCCGGTTCTTTCCCGACTTCACGCTCCAGGTCCAACGGGAAAGGCGCTCCTTCCAAGGGGTCAAGGCGGCGCTCCGCGAGCGTGGGATCAGATATATGATGTTTTTTCCCGCCAAATTGAAAATCATCGCCGGTGGGCGATCCCTCTTCTTCACCACGCCGGAAGCGGTGCAGGAGTGGCTGGATGCGGGAGAGGCGACGCAGGATTCCAGGCGTGAAGAAGTACAGCGGCGAGACGCGGGCCTGCCCGCCACGGAGTCGGCGCCGGGACACCCTGCGGGTGGTGCGCCGAGTCAGCGGTCCTGGCGTTCCAGGTCCAACAGTCCCCGCTGGGGCTCGTCCAGAGAAGGGACGCCGCGCTGAGACCACGAGAGATAGCGCTGAGAAGACATCAGACAGTAACGTATACCACATGTGCCTTTCTTTTGAGACTAGTTGACTCTGGGGTACCCTGGCCGCCTCACTGCCTCTACGGGAGGCTTCCCTCTATGGGTGACTCCGGGACAGAGGGGCTGAACGAACTGGGACACCACGGACGGGCGACCAACGGGGACTAGCCCACGAACTTCCCAAGTTGAGTTCCTCGGTGGGTTCACCGGGGTGGGGTGGGGCGACAGGCGCTCTGCTAATTGGGGTGGTGGGCAGTTCAAGACCCACGGAGCAGGGGGCAGGGTGGGGGGTGTTGTTTTGGGATGGGGGGGCAGGGAGGTCAGGGCCAGCTCCGGGAGGGAGGGAGTTGATTGTCCGGCTTGTTGGGTTTGTTATATTTTGTATGGTTTGTTATTGTGGGGTGGGGCTCAGGGAGGGGTGGGAGTTGGGGATCCTTTACGGTCACACACACTGTGTTCACACAATTGATGCCCGGGTGGTGGGACAAGACACCCTCTTACGACACAGCCATGGCTAGAAGGTGGGAAAAAAGCCTTAAGATTCTCAGCTGGAACGTCAACGGTATGGGGGACAGACTCAAGCGTACTATAGTTTTGCAGTTCCTCAAACGGCACCAGCCAGACGTGGTGCTTCTGCAAGAAACACACTTATTGGGGAATGTCTGTCACGCCCTGAACAGATATGGGTACACTCTAGCAGCACACTCAGGTTTCACCACTGGATCGAGAGGAGTGGGTATACTCCTGCGACGCTCGCTGCCCCTTCATGTAGATATCACCAAGACCGACCCGCAGGGCCGCTTCACGGCTGTGTCGGGGCGTTGGGAAGGCCGGGCGCTTAATCTTCTTTCAGTCTATGTCCCCCCAGGCCTACAGGCCCGGGCCTTCGCAGACCTGGGCTCATTCCTCCTATCGCTACCCGAGGGTCGGCTCGTTCTGGGAGGGGACTTGAACGCAGTGGCATCGGGAGCCCAAGACAGACTGCCACCTAGAGACCTGCCCCAGGGGCAACGGTGGCTGCCGGACTTCCTCGAGTCCTTCGGGCTGACGGACGTTTGGCGCCTACTCCACCCCACTGAAAGTAGCTTCAGCTTCTTCTCCGGGGCGCACCACTCCTTCTCACGGCTGGACTACATCCTCACCCTGCTCCAACACGACATGGCGGTACTGGAGGCCGAATTCCTCCCCAGGGGCATCTCCGACCATTCACCGGTCCTTGCACAGATTATATTCGGAAGTAGACGGGAGGGCTGCACTGCGCCAATTAATCCCTGGCACTTGAAACACGAGGTCACTAGGAAACACATATCCACTTCCATCTCGCGCTACTTCACAGAAAACGATGGGTCGGTCGCCTCCCCTGCCACCCTCTGGGAGGCGTTTAAAACTGTGGTGCGGGGCGAGGCGCTATCGGCTATCGCGGCTCGGCGACGGGAACGCAGCCAACAGACCGTAGAGCTAGAGGAGCAACTTGGGGAACTAGAACGGGAGGCAACGACCAGCGGCGACCGGGAGCTCAGGCACGCGATGCAGCTAAAGGCGGCGGAGTATAGAGCGCTGATATCCCAGGAGGCCCAGACGGTGGCTCGGCATAGAATTGGTAGAATATATGATCAAGGTGACAAAGCCGGGAAACTTATTGCCTGGCTTAAGCGGAAACAACAGGCCAGCAGGGTGGTGCCGGAGTTGCACACTGAATCGGGGAGAGTGCTCACGGAACCCTGGGAAATAGTACAACAGTTCGCCGACTATTACCAGCAGGTTTACAAGCGAGAGTCGGACCGGCCGGAGGAGGACTCCATGGACCTCCTCGCGGACATACGCTTGCCGACTCTCTCGGACACAGATCGGGAGGCTCTTGACAGCCCGCTCACCGAGGCTGAGCTCCAGCAGGCGATAGGAGACCTCCGTCCTGGTAAGGCGCTCGGTCCGAACGGCATACCCATAGAAATCTACAACCTCCAGCCAGACGTCACTAGTAAGCACCTCAAACTCATGTTCGACTGCAGTAAAGCAGTAGGGCTGCTGCCCCGGGACCAGCGGTTGGCGACCATAGTGGCAATTCCGAAAGACGGTAAACCCAAAGACTCTTGTGCATCGTACAGACCCATTTCGCTTCTAAACGCGGAACCTAAAATACTTGCCAAGACGCTGGCCAATCGGCTTAAGCCGGTGCTTTCGTCGCTAATCCACCCTGACCAATCGGGATTCATGCCCCACCGAAATACGGCCCTCAATATTAGGAGATTGCATGGGGTGCTAGGGCAGTGCCACAGTCTTCAAGAGGACGCGGTGGTGGTCTCGTTGGATGCCACCATGGCCTTCGACACCCTAGAGTGGCCCTACATGTTCGCAGTCCTGCGTAAGCTGGGCTTTGGACCCCAGTTTATCGCTTGGGTGCGATTACTGTATGCGGAACCCCTGGCGCAGGTGCTGGTAAATAATAAGGTGTCTGAAGTCTTCACGCTGGCCAGAGGAACTCGACAGGGCTGTCCCCTGTCCCCCCTTCTATTCGCCCTCTCCCTCGAACCGCTTGCGGCCTGGATAAGACAGGTTGCCACCGTGCAGGGCATAACATGGGCGGAGGGGTGGGAGGATAAGATATCTCTCTATGCCGATGACATACTTCTTTACCTCTCGAAGCCGCGTGGGTCACTGATCGCGGCGCTGAATATACTGGACAGTTTCGGTCGCAACTCTGGCTTCCGAGTCAACTGGGCCAAATCGCATCTATACGTCCTCCGTGGGGACCCTCCCAGACTCCCTGACTCTTGCCCTATTCGGGTGGCAGAGGACGGGTTTAAGTATCTCGGAGTGTATATTACTGTTAACAAGGCTCTGCTGTACGAGCACAATCTCAAGCCGCCGCTGCTTCGGCTTCAACGGGAGGCGAAATCCTGGCAGCATCTGCCCCTGTCATTGCTGGGCAGGGCAGCCTTATTTAAGATGCTCTCGCTCCCGCGGTTTCTATACGCACTCCAAAATTACCCGCACCTGGTCCCGAACAGTTACTTCCTAGCGATCGAAGCTGCGCTGCGCGACCTCCTCTGGGCCGGGCAGCCCCGAATCTCACTGGCCAAACTCACACTGGGGTGGTACGATGGTGGAATCGCTCTCCCCGATATTCGTAAGTACTACTGGGCGTCCCACTTATCCGCGATCAACCAAGGGACATACGGGGACGGGAATGACCCGGCTTACGGCATGGATAGATGGCTGCTTCCCGGAGGGAACTACGAAATAGCACTCTACTCTAGACGGGGTGTGAGCAGACTCACCGGCCCGACACTTCATTCGGTAAAGCTGTGGCACATCGCACAGAAGAAGCTCGGGTGGTCCGGAGTCCTCACGATGGCCACGCCACTATGGGCCTCAGAAGCGTTGGGAAATCTGCGACGCACCAAAGGATTCCGCAACTGGGATCTTATCGGCATCTCTCAAATCAAAGACATTTGGGGACCTGCCGGGGTCCGCTCATTCGCCCAAATGCAGGACGCATACGAACTGGCAGATGCCGAATATTTCAGATACTTGCAGGTGCGCCACTCCTTGCAGGCGAACATCCCACCGGAGGTCAAGCTGCCGCCAGCCTCCCCGCTCGAAGATAGATTGCTCGATGGACTCCTCGCGGAACACGCCATATCCCTTACCTACAAAAAACGTATTAATAACCCCCCAGATTTGCTTCTTCCCCTTAAAGAAAAGTGGGTCGCTGAAGGGCTGGAAATAGATGACGAGGAGTGGCTGCACGCTCTGGCTTCTCCACGTGAGGTCGCGATATCGGCCCGATTGCGGCTCATCCAATTGAAGATCCTACACAGAGTTTATATCTCTTGCACAAGACTACATATGATGGGTAGGGCGGACACAACGCTATGTAGAAGGGGGTGTGGAGGCGGTGGAACCTTTTTTCACGTGCTGTGGGACTGCCCGAAGATTCAGAGGTACTGGAGAAGGGTGGTGCGGGATATGGAGGAGGTGTGGGAGGTGGAGATTCGTCCGGAAGCCAAGAGATGCCTCCTCAACATATGGGAACCAACTGACCTGCCGCCAAAGGGGAGGCTCTGGGTGACACTCGGGCAAATGATAGCAAAAAGGAACATCGCCAGGCTCTGGGGCAGCGCTGTTCCGCCGAAACCTTCAGACTGGGCCAGCGACATGGACTGGTGCATGCTGCAGGAAAAGACAGTATATGTGGCGAGAGGGTGCCCGCGCAAGTGGGTTGAGGTGTGGTCCAAGTGGAATGATTTTAGGGGGGGAATCTGCGAGCCCCCTTCCATTGTGCAGGAAGAACCCGGAGATGTTTAGACACTTGCTATCGCGGCTCGGGGAGCTGGGAAAGGGGGAGGGAGGGTGTTGGCTAGCCAAGGGCACACATGAAAGCGCAGTGTTGACCGATGTTTCGGGAGGGAGGGGGGGGGGAGTTGGAAGTTTCGGCACCTTATGCCTCCTAGGGCAGCTTGCCCCTAATTTGTGATTGTTTACTTAATTCTGAGACATGTAATATTCTTCTCTACCTCTCGGTACGTTTGCACTCCTCAACGCCGCCGTACCTCCGGGTTGACGGCACAGGGCTGTGTGATCCGACATACATCCAAATGGGTTTTTCGCGGCCGGCCCGCAGGGTTGTAGGCTCTCTGCTGTGTACCGAAATGTTTAAATAAAGGTTTTCAAAATCAAAAAAAAAAAAAAAAAAAAAAAATAATACAATCAAATCAGTAACACAATAATCTCGCGACTTTGATGCTACAAGCAGGTCATTGATATACTGAACTTGAACTGAATTTCTAGGCAGAACTAGTGTTTCTAGACCTTATTTAAAAAAATGATTGAAAATTGAAGTACTCTCTGTATACCTCGGTGCCTTGTTTTGCCAACATTATTTTGTAAACACCGTCTTCATCAGGGGTCTGAATCGCAACACCATCCGGTGTGCAATAAATTGTGCAGTTCATCTTGCACTGTAAATCTCTTCCTAGCAAGTTTACAGGAGTGGAATCACACACCACAAATGTGTGCATTTCCCTGAAATTGCCAATGCACACCTCCATTGGTTCTGTAATTGGGATTCTAATCTGTTTATTTGACACGCCTACAACTTGGATATTTTTTCCCCGAGAGGAGCAGGTTTGGAATATCTGCTGTTCTAACAGTAGAACGGGTAGCACCTGTGTCCAACGTAAAAGTGATATATTTTCCTTCTACTGTCCCATCAATAAATGGATCTGACTGATCTACCGGCAAGGATGCGCCAAGTACACGCTTCTCTTCCTCCCCCCTCAGGTACCGTCACTGTTCATCTTCGCTGTTGTAACTATTTTGTAAAAGAAATTGTGAAGTTACAGAATCTTTCTAACCACTTCCTCCTGGAAATCCGGTTTCCGCACTGTACCTTGCTCTGTTCACATAATTTTGCATAGGGGCATGTGGTACCTGACTCTGCTGATGAACAACCTGCTGCGGTTGACTCATTATCACCTCATTCTGCGTCTGTGGATTTAAATTTTGATTTGGGCCATTATTATTCTGAATGTTTTTATACTTGTTTATCCAATGTCCCAATTTTCCGCAACCATGACAAGGAAATTTCTTCTTTGCTTCCTCTCTACTCATTTGTCTCCTTGGTTTTCCCCCATTCGCTACATTATCATTCTGACCCTGTCCTTTCAATTGATCATCAGTCTGACTATTTAATTTAAGCTCATGATGTTCTGCCAATTTTACTTGTGCCTCAATACATCTGGTGAACAGTGGGTCTAAGGGAAACAATATTTATAGACCTGCCCAAGTTCCAATCCCCTAATACTAAACTGAACACAAAAACGGAATCTGGGGGTCTAGTAGCAAAACAGCACGAAAATGATGAGCAAGAAGGAGCCAAAGTGCACTAAACCAACGCTAACCATGAGCAGAGCATGGATAACCATCAATAGTGCTCAGCAAATCGAGCAAATAGTGAGAGAAAGATGACTCTCATGATCATTAATCTCATTTGGTAATCCTACTGTTGGCAGAGATATATCCCTTGATCATGGGGATTGTCTCGCAAGTTAGAAGCTCTATTGCTCGAGCTGGCTAGTAAAAATTGGCCAGCAGCACACAAGGTGTGAAGGGTACAGAGATAGGAAAAGATCCTATGAAGTGCAGTGCAAAAAAGAAGATTGGTGAAAGCTAAAAAAGGTTATGTAGGAGGGATAATTCTCAATATTCCAAACAGTCTACACACCTTGATTAAAAGAGTGTAACAAGGTTATAGCAGTGTTGACGAATAACTGCTATGTTAAGGTCAACATGTTTCAGCCAGCAGGGTTGACCTGCCTCCGGCTTTCGTCAGGACCTATGTTGCACAAACACCAGCTACTGCAGAAAGACACATTGATAAGTGTGAAAATGTGACTAACATATATAAGGTTGAGAAAGGAGAAAAATACAACCTTCAGTAATCTAAATCCTCTAGATCAAAGGGTGTGGTCATCACCTAAAAAATAAAACAATTAATGCACCGTGTGCAGCCATCCAAATCAAACAAAAACGTGCTGTAAATTAAGGCAAGAGTCATACTTTGCATTAATAATAAAGCAAGAAAGCATTGCTTACCCCACGTAATCTGGGATTGTACCTCACCTACCCGGGCACCATGCTCGTGTGTAAGGGGCCCGCTCTATATCGAGGGTGAAAAAAATCACAACAAAAACAACATATTTATTGAGTTTTGCACTTATTTACTGTTTGTTATGATTTTGAGTATTTTATAATTTTTTTTAGTATTTAAGATTATTATAAAAGAGATCAGTTAAAAGTACTATCAATTAATCTGAGTTCGAGAGAAGTTTTCTCCTATTCTGTAGTGTGATACTGGTTGAACATCCAGGATCGTGTTACATCAATTCTTATCTATCAAGCAGAACTTCCCACCCTACGCCCACTCGGAATCGCCAGGTGTACTTCAATCAAAGTTTAAAAATTGGGTGTCGAAAAAGAGAAGACGGTCGTGCTCTGATAACAGTCACCAAACCCTGACTGTAAGGTGTATGCGGACTCGTGATGCCCGTAGTACAGAGCTCCACGTTTTAGCAAAACACGTTTCAGCACTACCCGAGAGCAACATGTATTTTAGACTTAAGTTCTACCCAAACTACAGCGCTTACCTGTCCGTCGTTGCCCCGAGGCTAAAACGAGCTGGAGGGGAGGCAGCGACGGACATGGCACGGGCGTTTAAAAAGGACTGTCCAACACAGCTGAATCTGATTGCTGCTTAAGGACCCGCCCCTACAGATGACACGCCGATGCATCGACGTCGCGTCTACCGAGAACTACAGACTAGCGTCATCCTTGATGGGAACTGCAGTTTAAGGTGTCGGCATTTGTGAAATGTTACTGGACTTTTGTATATATATGTATATGTGAGGCGCTACCTCCACAGCTGAACAGTATCTAGCAAGTAAATAACAAATAGTGGCTGTAACTATTTGTCAAACACGAGCAAAGCAAAAACTCACAATTCGCTCATTGCAACCGATCATTGGCTCTTAAGAACTACAAAGTGATGTCAGCAGACTTGGGAAATGTAGTTCGATCGATGTCTAGGTGTGCTGATAGGAAAGAATCGATAAAGGCTCTCAGGGTCGCCTGTCTGTTATTGTATGTTAAGGACTGTGTGGAAAGTATAATTCCAATAGGTATTACCATGCATCTAGTACAGCAAAATCTATGGTAACTAGAAGAAACGTTATTAGATGGATAGAATCAGATATCAGAATTGTAATGGACTGATGGGCTACCCATGAGCTGCTATAGATATTATAATAGTCCATTCTTGTTGTAAACCGGTCATTATACCAATAGCAAGGGACTAGGTTAATAATATTTCTCTGGAATAGTCTAGTAAATCAATTGTCGCGATACTCACATATACCATCACACAACTGGAAAGACTATTAAATCCCCAGACAGCACTTAGTTAAGACAAGAGAAGAAACCTTGGTGAAGATGTTTGTAGGTCTCCTAGGTCTAATTGTAAGCCCAATGTCTACAGATTAATCCAGCGTATGTCATCATTTAGACCATGGCTATCACTTTGAAGCTTATGTACCCATTTCTGTTCTTTAATGAACAAGTATCTGGAGATGTCGCTCGTATGTGGTGGTATGATGGGTTTCTCCAGTACTGTCCATTGAAAGTCTTCTGCCGCGTGCTTGGCTTCTAAAAAATGTCTAGTGAGTCTTGTGGTGAGTTTTCTGCACCTGAACGTGCTCTTGTGTTCAAGCATGCGTGCCCTCACTTTACGAGTGGTCATCCCTACATATCGAGTTTGACATGGGCATGTGAGAAGATAGATCAGGTTACTACTATTGCAGTTGGTGAACTGTGTTTGGATCCACGGCCTGTTGGAACCTATGTCAATAGTAGTAGTGTGAGTAGTTTGAGGGCAGACAGAGCACGCCCCACACGGATGATGTCCAGTGACTGGCGGTAAATCCCAAAGTCTACCCACTGGCCTTACAGGGCCCGCCAGAGGGCGTGTGTGTACCAGTCTGTCTCTCAGGTTGCCTGATCTTTTAAAGGCGAACAGCGGTAGGGCCATTTTCTCCTCACAACTGTTAAGAATCCGCCAGTGTTTTTTAATACTCTTCTTGATTTTATTAGAGAGAGTACTAAATGTGTTGACAAACGTCAAACGTTCGAGTGGCGGTTTGGGCACAGGTGGACCTAACAAGGCTTCCCGGTTGTTGTTGGAGGCTCTCTTGTAAGAGCGTCTGATCAATTTGTGTGGATACAGTCTCTTTTTTAATTGTTCTGTCAAAGAATTAGAGTGCTTGACAAACCCCTCAGTGGTGGAACAGTTCCTTCGAACCCTCAGAAACTATTTGTTATTTACTTGCTAGATACTGTTCAGCTGTGGAGGTAGCGCCTCACATATACAAATATATACAAAAGTCCAGTAACATTTCACAAATGCAGACACCTTAAACTACAGTTCCCATCAAGGATGACGCTAGTCTGTAGTTCTCGATAGACGCGACGTCGATGCATCGGCGTGTCATCAGTAGGGGCGGGTCCTTAAGCAGCAATCAGATTCAGCTGTGTTGGACAGTCCTTTTTAAACGCCCGTGCCATGTCCGTCGCTGCCTCCCCTCCAGCTCGTTTTAGCCTCGGGGCAACGACGGACAGGTAAGCGCTGTAGTTTGGGTAGAACTTAAGTCTAAAATACATGTTGCTCTCGGGTAGTGCTGAACGTGTTTTGCTAAAACGTGGAGCTCTGTACTACGGGCATCACGAGTCCGCATACACCTTACAGTCAGGGTTTGGTGACTGTTATCAGAGCACGACCGTCTTCTCTTTTTCGACACCCAATTTTTAAACTTTGATTGAAGTACACCTGGCGATTCCGAGTGGGCGTAGGGTGGGAAGTTCTGCTTGATAGATAAGAATTGATGTAACACGATCCTGGATGTTCAACCAGTATCACACTACAGAATAGGAGAAAACTTCTCTCGAACTCAGATTAATTGATAGTACTTTTAACTGATCTCTTTTATAATAATCTTAAATACTAAAAAAAATTATAAAATACTCAAAATCATAACAAACAGTAAATAAGTGCAAAACTCAATAAATATGTTGTTTTTGTTGTGATTTTTTTCACCCTCGATATAGAGCGGGGCCCCTTACACACGACCATGGTGCCCGGGTAGGTGAGGTACAATCCCAGATTACGTGGGGTAAGCAATGCTTTCTTGCTTTATTATTAATGCAAAGTATGACTCTTGCCTTAATTTACAGCACGTTTTTGTTTGATTTGGATGGCTGCACACGGTGCATTAATTGTTTTATTTTTTAGGTGATGACCACACCCTTTGATCTAGAGGATTTAGATTACTGAAGGTTGTATTTTTCTCCTTTCTCAACCTTATATATGTTAGTCACATTTTCACACTTATCAATGTGTCTTTCTGCAGTAGCTGGTGTTTGTGCAACATAGGTCCTGACGAAAGCCGGAGGCAGGTCAACCCTGCTGGCTGAAACATGTTGACCTTAACATAGCAGTTATTCGTCAACACTGCTATAACCTTGTTACACTCTTTTAATCAAGGTGTGTAGACTGTTTGGAATATTGAGAATTATCCCTCCTACATAACCTTTTTTAGCTTTCACCAATCTTCTTTTTTGCACTGCACTTCATAGGATCTTTTCCTATCTCTGTACCCTTCACACCTTGTGTGCTGCTGGCCAATTTTTACTAGCCAGCTCGAGCAATAGAGCTTCTAACTTGCGAGACAATCCCCATGATCAAGGGATATATCTCTGCCAACAGTTGGATTACCAAATGAGATTAATGATCATGAGAGTCATCTTTCTCTCACTATTTGCTCGATTTGCTGAGCACTATTGATGGTTATCCATGCTCTGCTCATGGTTAGTGTTGGTTTAGTGCACTTTGGCTCCTTCTTGCTCATCATTTTCGTGCTGTTTTGCTACTAGACCCCCAGATTCCGTTTTTGTGTTCAATTTTACTTGTGCCCACATCACTTTTTCCTCTAACTTCTTACGTCTGTTCTCAATGTCATCTCTGCAATACTTGGCATACTTTAATATCTCATCTAAGGGCTTTCCCTGCCAGCACAACATGTGCTGCTGAATCATCTGACAAATGTCTAGTCTTAAACCATATACAAAACGATACACAAAATGACCCATATCCTTATCTCCAATGTTTTCAAATCCTCTATACTGCTTGAACACCTGTAATAGACATTCATAATAAGCATGTACAGCCTCATTTCTTTCCTGTGTTGTTCTATCTATCTTAACCCAATCTGTTTCCTTTGGTGGGATTTTCCCTTTCAGGAAAGTAATCACCTGGTGATATTTCTTCATGACCTCATCTGAAGGGGGTCCTGTTTTAGAGTCTCTTGGGTACTCATTGCTAGGCCAATCAACTGTGATTTTACATTCTGTCCATAAATCAGCAGGCACCACTATGTCAAACCTTTCAACCTGCTTGTACCATTCAGCTGGTTTTTCTCTCAACTTGGGAAAATCATTTGTAAATGACTAAATATCTTGTCTGCTCCATGGAACATGTTCATATCCTCCTCCTGGAACTTCTCTCATTGGACACAATCTCTCTGCCTTTACTTATTCCTTCAATAAATATTCAGTCTCCCCACTTTTGTAAGATGATCATTAACTCCTTAATCTGCAATTTTCTTCAAGACACATTCATGTTTTCCAAATCCTTATCAGTAAATTCTGTTCTATATGGCTTCTGTAGTACTTTCGATCTCCCTATTTCAATCCCCATTTCGGAGTCAAGATCTGTCAGTTTCTTGTGAAATATCTTTGTATTTCTAGTGATGCTTCTACAAATGAACAGTAATTCTTCTTCACTGTAAGCATTTAGTCTATCTAATCCCACATTTCCAGCTATCATCTCTTCAAATTCCACTTTCAATTTGTAAATATCTAAAATCTTTGGTGGTGGGTTCGGTTTCTCTATTCCCTGTGCCCATCTTTTAAATGCTTCTGGGGATACTATTGTTGCACTTTTGACTCCTATGGATGTTACTAGTCGTGTTTCTTTTGAACAGCTAGGTGCAACTCTTCTCTGGGTTTCATTTACCTGTCCTCTTATTGGCAATTCCATTAATGAAATTACCGAATCGCATTCACTGGCTTGATCATCAGTTATTAAAATTTCTTTTCTAGGTTCGATTATAGGAGTTGTTGCAACTGGTGGTTTGGGACAGTTCGCTTTATCCCCATACAATGGAACAACGGGACCTATAGTCACGGGTATGGTCAATGCATCAGGGATTGTATTCAATTGGGTTATTTTTCTGTATTTATTCTTCTCTATTTTTATTTATTGCTTCTCTTTCTTTTACCTGAAGTACCCTTCTAAATATTGGATCATGTATAACCTGTGGAACCAAGGGTGTTCCCAAGGCTGGGGCACTTGGAGTAGTTCTACTAGGTCCTTCCTGATATGGTGGAGGGTTTTTGGTTAGAATGTCCTCCATAAAATCATCTTCTGATTCCTCACAACTTGTCATTGTTAAATGCTTAGTCTTCTCTTTACACATGCCCCCTGACTGTTCCTCAGCCATTAATACAGGATACAATCCTTCTGTAATCATTCCTTGTCTCCATTGTGTCATCTGATTTTCTCGTGAATCGCACATCTGTTTAGGGAAAAATCCTCTATAACTCCTACTACTTCTGGATCTGTCGCGCTCAAATGACTCAGTTTCCCATTCTTATAATGCTTCATGCTGCGTTAATCTAGGTATGGTTTCTAATTCATTCATTCTCATCCTCAAATTTTGAAGAATTCTCCAATTGAACGTACCATTTTCGGGAAAAGCTAACACTCTGTAACCTTTAGTGTATTCTATCCACTTTTCTAACCACACGCAGGTATGGTAGCTTCTCTCCATCATCATAAATGATGCAGGCGTTTTTGGTGGTGGGATAAGAATTCCTTCTCTAGTCTTAATGGGTTTATCTTTCTTAAAGTAATTTTTAATTTTCTGCATAAATGACATCTTTCGCTTTTCTCCGTACATTTTAGGTAAGGGTCTTTTGATATATTTGTCTCTAGCAAATCCTAAATATCTTCTGTCTGGGTGATTCTCTATTAATGTCAGATCGTATTTCCACATGCAATATCCACTGTCCAATACTATTACAGCTTCTATTTTTGACAACCAATTAGATTCTTGCTCACACTCGTGGTATGACCAATA
Organism: Triturus cristatus; assembly: GCF_964204655.1. Classification (NCBI taxonomy): domain Eukaryota; kingdom Metazoa; phylum Chordata; class Amphibia; order Caudata; family Salamandridae; genus Triturus; species Triturus cristatus. The sequence goes on from NC_140582.1 coordinate 334,382,629, forward strand.
CCAGCGCGGCCTTCTGAAACGTCAGTATCACTCCTCACTACTGACCCCTCCTTAACAATTTCGCGTCAGCCACACGCCCGCTGTTTCAACCAATACCAGCACAGCCCTCTGTGACGTCAGTGCAACTCCGGCACAAGGTAACACGAAAACTTAGTTTCTTACAGCTTTGCAATTAAAAGTTTCATTAATAACGTAAAAACATTTGCTACCCTGTCTGTTCCACTAAAACCAAAGAGTAGTTTATTTCTGATGCTGCAAGTAAGACCTTCCGCTTACTTTTCATATACTGCGTGTAAAAACTTTCCGCTTACCCTTCACTCAAGCTCAGATGAACCTGTTACTCCTTCGGTGTTACCCTTCCTAGGTGATATAAGACCAAAGTTTCACCAGAGAACTCTTATGCTATCAATCACTCTCACTTTTATACGAAAATAGTAGCTAATTTAACACTGCCAGCCCTGCGTAGCTTCTCAATGCTATTCCAACAGACGAGTAACCTCACTGCAGTGTGGGTTCCATTTACCACCCGCTATTCACTACCCCGGAATTTCCAGACAACATAAAACAAAATACAAATGGGTTTGTTAAAACATAAATCAATAATCCATATTTATCACCAAACTAATCAGTAATAACCATAGCTCTGCTACCAGAAAATTGATCCAGCGGGTTACCAGCCACAGATACTCAAACACCATATACTCACCTGGGCCCATAAACACACACTCACATAGGCTAGTAAATACCGCTGGGGGTCAATTTTTGTAATATGTTTATTATAAGATTAGTTACCTGTCATTCCTAACTAATTTCACTGATCAAAAAGTTCTTTCCTCGGGTCAATGGACCTATTATTGGAACTAGTTGATGGTGAAATGACATAGAATTATATTTCCTTATTATATTGAAATAACCACAGACTCTGGAAAAGTTTAAATGTTTTGTCTAGTTAAATTCATGTAAGCCAAAATCAAAATACAGTACAAACTCCGTCTCTCCAAGGAAGGTAAAGTCAATCAATCAAATTAATCAGTCATCTATATTCGAGCGAAGTTTCACAATGACAGTACTCAGAAAGGAGAGGATATAGAGAGCAGTACAATGACATATAACACAGAAGTAAAATTACCTAGGATGGTGTGAAAACCAACCCCTTGGCCAAGGAGCTGGAAAGGTCTTCTTGGAAAAATCAGGTGACAAAGGCTTCAGGACAGGATAGATGACCTCTCGAACACCGATGCCTGCGTCACTCCCCTCTGACACTCTCTTCCTCCTAGAGATTCTCCCGCGATCTTCTTCTAATTTTATTTAAGGTATTGGTTCTGCAATTCGATTCTTCTTCAGCATTCGTTCAGCTCTCGGACAGCATCTCAGCACCACCATCTGATCGGATAGCATTCCGGTCTCAAGCTTAACTAACTAACTAAAACTACCTCAATTATACCTTCTTACTCTCATGTACCACCCATTAATGTTTCAATCTCATGAAACTCCTAATTCTGATTGGACAGGCAAGGAGGGATCATCATCACACCATGCTAAGTTTTAATATATTTCTTTGGTTCTTTGTTTAATGTTTCCGCCCCTTAATTTTTATTCACAGATTTTATTTCCCACCCGTATTCACATCTTTATCAACCAAAAAGTATACATATAACATTTATTCAATTCAATAGTCAGTATGTTCAGCAGGTTCCCAGGACATGTTGCAAAAACGTCCTTGGACGAGATTCAAGTATCACATCATGGCTTCTGGCTTGTCATCATTGCGCGTGTGTATAGATCACGTGTGGTACAGGCTTCGCGCTCTCTCAGAGGCCCAAATACGAACTAGTAGAGAGGTAAAAAAGAAACATTAATTTAAAAATAAAATGATTTCACTATATACCACCTATCTCTACTCTAATCCCATTTACTTAGTAAATAGCTTGTTTTAGTTTCAGCAAAGCAGATGCTTAGCATGTGAGCTTTCAAGCGGCCATTTTAGCTGCGTCTGCGCAGGTGCAGAAAATTCCCTCCAAGCGTTAGGCCGTCATTCTGTGTAGATGCAGTTGACGCATGCGCAGTAGTTTCCCGCGTTAGCAGCCATTTTAGATCTTACTCGGGTTACTTGTTAATAAGACACATAAGCAAGCTTCGTCTTGCTAAAATATTAAATGTAATGCATATTAATTATACGATACACAATTAGTATGACATTATGAGTTATATGAGAGGATTGCTTCCGAGCAAGTCTCTTTTATACGAGTCCTTGCTCCATCACTTGTCACTGTCAGATAATAGTCTGGTCCATTTTAGGGAGATTTCAGATTAGTTTCTTTTAGATTCAAAAGCCTGCACTAACCAGGAATTTCACAAAGTGTATAAATGTTACTTACTATGCTAAGTTTTTACACAGTTCTATTGGAAAGATTATTAATTAATATCAAAATCTGGCAGATGTCGCTAGATTGCAATCACCTTACAATTAGCCTCCGTTCTTATGAGAGAATTTTAAAAAATGCTCTAACATTTCTAGATATTTGTTGGGCATTCATGTATAAATAGCAACACTGTCTACACTCACAAACATTCTCTATCTGTGACACACACACTCATAAGTCATCCATTTTCTAATAGTAAGGGCTACATGTTAAGTCCTTTGTCTTTTTTTATGTTTTGCCTGCACAGCTCTTGCAAAATCTCTTGTAAATAAAAAAAATTGGTCTTAGAACCTGCCTATTACTTACCGGTGGTTACCTCCTAGTCCCTCTCATTTCCTTGCTTCCTATTGGTCAGCAGCTGCTCCTGGTCTCGGCTTCCTCCTACACTTCAAATTCTTCGTCCATGCCATGGAGCTTGGACCAAGTACTGCTTCCTGTGGCCAGTGTCCATCCACTGGCCACCAGGTTCTCTTTTTTTTATTTACTTTTGCATGTGCACTGAGTGTGCATGTGTCTGCAGTCTCCTTCAGCCCAGCCCTCCTCCCACTCACCATTGTGTTTTGATCCTCCCCAGGGAACCCGACATTCTGGATTTGCCCAGACAGACCCAATTTTGAGAGGTCTGTCCCAGTGTCCCAACACTTTTATAACAATTTTGAATACATGTCCCGGTTTTTAGAAGAAAGTGGTGTTTGTACTGAAATTACTGCACATTCTGTCAGTTCCACATGCACCTCTGTGTGAAATAGAGTTAATTAACCTTGACACTGCGCTGCATTAGCCTCATTCAAGCAGCAAAGCAGGAGCTCAGCTCAACCCTCAGTTCTGGCCTCAGCAGAGGGGAGGTGGGTATTGGGGGCAGGGAGGAGGTCCTGTGCCAATAAGCGTTTTAAAATCAGTGGCACACACAGTTTGTGGGTGTGTATATTATATATCTCAAAGAGTCTATTAATTATAGATTCCTTACCTTAGAATTGACCCCAGGCGTCACTCTGGATCCGGAGGATCTTTCTTCAGCAGTACCCCTGCACATCGGTAGGTGGCATCGGTTGAATACGTGTTCGTCGTTGGCGTCGAGATCGCCGGAATGACGAAGCAGTATCTACTTAGATGCCGCCCCTGCGCGCTGACGTCAGTTCTTTCTTTTTCCGCGCCAGCCAGCGCAGGTCTGGAGAGAGCGGTACCCTCAGTCATTTTTTGACTAGTGTTTTTGACTTTTGTCGACATCTTTTTTGAGTCGTTTGACTCCTGGTGCACGTAGGGATGTCACATCGGCAGACCGGCTTTAAGCCTTGTGACTCTTGTCACAAGCTGATGTCAGTGACGGATCCGCATCTTGTGTGCCTTTGGTGCCTGGAATGCTACCATGACCCGAAGTCTTGCTCCGACTGTCTTGCCATTAACCCGAAGTCTTTGCGGGAGCAGTCCCAAAAGCTTCTGGAGGCCCGGCAGACTGCTCCGCACCGCTCTAAGTCCCGCTTGAGAGGGAGGTCGAGGGAGCGGTTGCGGAGTCACCACCATCACTCCTCATCGATGTCTTTGTCTTCAGGTAAGTCGAAGCACAAGAAGTAGGCAAACAAGCACCGTCGCTCTTTGCCTTCTCCCCGTCCGTCGGCCGACGCGGGACGTGGAAGTTCATCGTCCTTTGGCTCTGCCTGCAGAGCCTACTGGGACAGCTCCGAGCTTCCTTCCCTTCCCGGGAGCCGGAGCTTCCTCTGCCCAGCTTTGTTCATTTTATGATGCCCTCCACTCCATCTTTGGGCAGCTCGATTCTGCCGGCGTGCCTTCGGGCCCCACGGACTTGTCTGGGGGCTCCAGACCTTCGATGCCGGCGGCTCCGGCCTCTGCTCCGCAAGGATCCAGGCCTGGATCCGAAACGGTGCCGGTCGACCTCATGACACCTCTTTCGGCACCGATTGCATCGTCGATGCCTCCACCACCTCCGACGCCGGTCGTGTCCCTGGCTGGTGTCGACCCCGGCCTTCCCCTTGTCTTGGACACTGAGCCGGACAGGCGTCGACCGGTATTTTTTTGCCACTGTTCTCCCCTGGCGTTCCCTAGTGCCCTGAGTGGCAGCCAGAGGAAGGTGAGGAGGACTGGGAGGGGTCTGTTGACCCTTTGGCAGACCAGCTGGAGGAGCTGGACTGGAGAGAGGAGTTGGGGAAGCCAGTGGTCTGGATACCTCCCCAGACCTTGGCATGCTTTCTAGCCCTACCGTGGCTAAGGAGGAGAGAACCTCCTATGCTGTGGTGTTGGGCTTCCTATGGTGGCAGTCAGGAAGAACCTCCTGACTGAGGTGCTTCAGCCTTTAGCGGCCTCTTCAGAGCCCCTGCTGCCGTTCAATGAGGCCCTCACAGACATGCTTCTAGGCACTTGGTCCAGGCCTAGCACAGGGGCTCCTGTGGATAGGATTATTGCCCGACGCCACTGCCCAGCCCGAACTACCCCATTTTCCTCCCCCAACATCCTACCTCCGAGAGCTTGGTGGTCCAAGCCTCAACATCTAAAGGCGCGTTCCCTTCTGTTCCCCCAGATAGGGAATCCACGAATCTGGATCATCTTGGGAAAAAGATGTTTTCTTCTGCCAGCTTAGGACTCCGGTCAGTGAACACCGCATGTGTCTTGCACCGTTACACCCACTCTGTGTGTGATACAGTTGCGCAGGTGCTGCTGAAGTGTCCGGAAGTGGCCCGGGTCACACTCTCCCGTGCAGTTGCAGAGGGGAGAGATGCAGCAAAGTTCGCCATCTGCTGTGGGCTGGACACCGCAGACTCGCTGGGTAGAACGATTTCTACGCCAATAGCCCTAAGACACTACACCTGGCTGAGATCCACTGGCTTTTCTGGAAATGTCAAATCAACTCTTTTGGACATGACCTTTGATGCCCTTTGATGGCCGTCGTCAGTTTGGCAACAAGGCGGACCATGCGCTTGTGCGCTTCAAGGATTCTAGAGCTATGGCCAGCTCCTTGCGCCTCGCTGCCATCTCTCGTCCTGTGCAATCTGCCTTTCACCCCTTTCGTGGCTATGGAAGGGGTGCCCCACCACGTTCCGCCCAGGACCACAGACCGGCGCAAGCCACCCAACTTCAGAGTGGCCAGGGATGTGGGACCCAATGTCCTGGGTCTGGGGGGCAGCAGGTGGGCCAGTCCACCAGTGCCCCCTCTGCAGCAGCCTCTAAGCCTTCCTAGTCCAACATTTCAAGGCCACCAGCTTCCAGTGGGCAGCAGGATCCGCCATCACCTCCCCCACTGGCACAACATCAACGTCGGACTGGTGGGTTTTGCAGATAGTCTGAAGGGGCTACTCCCTCCCCTTCTAGACTACCCATCCCTCCATGCCACCAACACCCCATTGCATGTTGGAGGATAACTTGGCCCTTCTCTGTCTGCAAGTTACGGCTCTCTTGGCCAAGGGAGCTGTCGAGCGAGTCCCTGTCCCAGAAGCAGGTTGTTGTTGTTACTCCCACTACTTCCTGGTGCCCAAGAAGGACAAAGGCCTGCGTCCTATCTTGGATCTCAGGGACATCAACCACTTCCTCCGAAAGGAGAAGTTAAAAATGTTGACATTATCTCAGGTCCTGTCTGCCCTCAACCCTGGAGACTGGGTGGTAGCGTTGGACTTGCAGTATGCTTATTTCCACATCACTGTCCTGCCAGATCATAGGCGTTACTTACGGTTCACAGTAGGCCACGAGCATTTTCAGTTTACCGTGCTACCCTTTGACCTTACCAGCACCCCTCGGGTGTTCACGAAAGTAATAGCGGTGGTCGCAGCTCATCTGCAAGATCAGGGGTTCCAGTCGTCTCCTATCTGGATGACTGATTGTTGAAGGCGGGCTCGCCCCAGGCCGTCGTCTCCCACCTCCAGACTACGGCGGACCTCCTGCACTCGCTGGGGTTCACTATCTGCTCCTTTTCATCTTAGCAGTTCTGGATAAAGCGCAGTTTCGGGTCTATCCTTCTGAGCAGTGACTCTGGGATATTCGGTCTATGATACAGATGTTTCAGCCTCTATCCCGGATTTTGGTGAGAATGACCCTGAGGCTGCTGGGCCTCATGCGCTCCTGCATCCTGCAGTTGGACCATACGAGGTGGCATATGTGGGCTCTGCAGTGGGACCTGAAGTTCCAGTAGGTGCAGCGTCAGGGAAATCTTTCCGATGTCGTTCAGATCTCGGAGGGCACTGCACACCAATTGCAGTGGTGGCTAATGATCTAGGATTGAGTCTATGGCAGATCCCTCTCCCTTCCCCTGCCAGACCTCACCGTGGTGACAGATGCGTCACTTCTGGGATGGGGCGGCCACATGGGAGAGGTGGAGATCACAGGCCTCTGGTCTCCGGTGGAGTACGGGCTCCACATCAACCTGCTGAAGCTCCAGGCAATCCGTCTTGCACTGAAAACATTCCTTCCTTCCGTCAAAGGAAGAGTAGTGCAGGTGTTCACAGACAACACCACCGCCATGTGGTACAGCAACAAACAGAGCGGGTGGGGTCGTGGACCCTATGTCAAGAGGCTCTCCGCCTCTGGACGTGGCTGAAACATCAGGGAACAAATTTGTGGCATGGTACACAGCAAAGGCTGTAGATCCCCTTTCTGCACCTCTTTCAGGGGTTCTCCTCTTCATTCTTTCTTTGGTCCAGCAGGGCTCTCCTCTGGGCACCCTTAAAGGCTATCTGCCGGCCATTTCGTCCTTTCTTTGCCTACCTGATCAGCCTTCTCTATTCAAGGTAAATAGATTTTTTAAGGGCATTACTCTTTCCTCCTATTCCTTTCGTAATGCCACAGTGGGACTTGAATCTGGTCTTAGCTTACCTTATGTGTGCTCCTTTCGAGCCATTACATAATTGTCCTCTCAGACTCTTGACCTTAAAGACTGCATTTCTGGTTGCCATCACCTCTGCTCGCAGGGTGAGTGAGCTTCAGGCTCTTTCTTTCCTTGCTGTTCATCCGGACAACGTTGTCCTTCGAACTAGACCTTCTTTTCTTCCCAAAGTGGTTACCTGTTTCCACATACGACAGACCATCACTTTGCTCAACTTCTTCCCGCATCCTTTTGAAGAGGAGAGGCTCCAACCGTCTGGATCATAAATGTGCACTATTATTTTATCTGGATCGCACAAAATAATTCAGGGTGGATGATCAGCTCTTTGTTGGCTATGTGGGTGCCAAGAAAGGTTGGGGCATGCAAAAACTAACCATCTCTCAATGGGTCGTTCGTTACATTCAAATCTGTTATTCCTTGGTGAAAAAGAAGCCTCTAATAGGGTTGCGCGCCCATGCCACCAGGGCGACGGCAGCCACTACTGCTTTGGGATGTGGAGTCCCCCTCAATGACATCTGCCAGGCAGCCACGTGGGCTTCATTGCACACGTTCACTAAACATTACTGCCTGGACAGCCAAGTCCAGAGAGACAGCTTCTTTGGCCGTTAGTTCTCTAGGAATTTCTGGTGTGAACTTGGTTCTTAGACCCACCTCCAGAGTTGGTATTGCTGGGGTATCTATTCTAAGGTAAGGAATCTATAACTAATAGTCTCTTTCAGATGAACAAGTTACTTTCCTTCGGTAATGATATATCTGTAAGAGACATAGATTACTTATAGATTCCTTACTGCCCCATCCTTCCTCCCCGTTCTGCAAACAGGCTTCTAGAGCAAGGGACTCCCTTTCAGGGCCCTAGTTTTGTGCACCAGTGGTCAGTGTCTTGTATGGCTCTGCTTCTGGCGGGGAATGTCGTTTAAAGAACTGACGTCAGCGCGCAGGTGCGGCGTCTAAGTAGATACCGCATCGTCATTCCGGCGATCACGATGCCAATGACAAACGCAGAGTCAACCAACACCACCTACCGACGCGCAGGGGTACTGTTGAAGAAAAATTCCCAGGATCCAGTCTGACGCCTGAGGGTAATTTTTAGGTAAGGAATCTATAACTAATATACGTCTCTTAAGGATATATCATTAACGAAGGTAAGTAACTTGTACATATAAAACATGTAAAACGTTTAGAAGTAGAGGACTAAAAGTGTGTATATATATATATCTTGTATATATATGTGTGTGTATATATATACACATATATATATATATGCACTATTAGTCCTACTTCTATGTTTGACCTGTCCTGGTTTTTGATTTTCATACTCTGGTCACCATATCTTCCCACTGCCCTCCTCCTTCTCTCTGCTGCATTTTGACCCACACTCGCCAATCTGCGACCCCCTTCACTCACCTCTTCTCTCCTTCATTGTAATCTGCTCACCATTTCACCCGTCTCACCGCACTGCTTCCTGCAACCAACCCCAGTCCGGCTGTGTTCCTCCTTGCGTCTCTCTCCAAACGCTAGTTCTTGTTCTCCATTCTCCAGTCAGCCGGCGCCTTTTCCCTTCTTTTCATCCGTCCACCTTCTCTCCCTCATTAGTATGTGCTCTCCACTTCACCTGTCTATCCCCTCTCCCTCACTAGTTCCTGTATACACCTCTCATTTCCATCGGTCCAAACTCTATTTGTTTCCTCATTAGTCCCCGCTCTCCTTGTTACCCGTCTGACCCAAACACCGTGCATTAGTTTGTGTTCTGCTTTGCTTTCACCAGCTAGTCTATTCTCCCCTCGCTAGTATTTGCTCGCTCCAGGGCTTTAAGTGGAATGAGAGAACTGGGGGGGGGGGGGGGGGGGGTCTCTCAAAGGGATATGGCCGATGTAATTAAGGGCATGGCTTAAAAACATGTTAGCTAAAAATCTGTGTTTAGCATAGTGTGCCTCCCGGCTGATATTTTAATGTTTCTGTCATTGCATCTTGATAAATGATATAACAAGTCACATTTTACCTAGAACTAGCCAGGACTACTGGCTTTGTCAATAGCTGTTAGCTGTATAAAATAAATAAGCAACAACTATGGCTTTGTTGTATATAATATTGAAAATGCTTCAGTTCTGAAATGGTGAGACTGAATGAACTAAAACGAGGCTATTTGAAGATACATCAAAGGCTTTGAGCTGTGCTAGTACTACAGAATTAAGATTTCGTTTTTCACCCTGAGGGTGAGGGCAAAAATGAAGAGCCCGATAGGGACCTGTCTCAGCACTTGCTTTTAAGAACTGCCGGTTCTAAGCATCAGCAGGACCCATCCCACTTAAAGCGCTGGCTCGCTCACATTTTCCTCACCTATGCACTCGCCCCTCACTAGTCTCTGCTGTTCTTTTCCACAGTATGACCCCTCTTCTAACACGGGTCCTGTTCTCCTATTCTTCCATCTGTCTCCTGCTCTCCATTTAATCCCCCTGTCCACACTCTGCTATTTAGTCCTGGGACAAGATTTACTGCCCACGCACGCAGCGCAGTGTAGCAGCCGCAAATGCTGCGCTGCCTGAAAAGGAGAGGAGGAGAGTGTCATGTTTACAGAAATGTGGCTCTCTCCTCCCCTTTCCCTAGCGCTATCGATGAAATCAGCTGCCGTGTGCCACAGATACACCTTTGCGCCAAAGTGCAAGAGTGTGTCTGTGAGTCTAGCATAGTGTAATGCCCTTAGAGGCCTAATTTAAATAGCAGCGCGTAAGCGCTAAAGAATACACAAGAGCCGACATGTGCTTTGCATGCACGCGGCTCCCGACTGACTCGTCGAGGCCATGCCCCTTTATTTTTAACATCGCTAGCATCTGACGTCACGCGTCAGCGCTAGCGCGTCCCGGCGGCGCGGAAGGCTAGAACGCCTCGCGCACGCCGGACACTACACATAGGTTTTGTACTGGAAGGAGAGCCTTCCCGTACAAAATTCTATGCATAGACTGACTTTAACCCTTTTCCCTTTTTGTATGAGTGCAGTAAAGTGCAGCACAAGTACAAAGTCGGAAAAGGACAGGAGAAATGAAAGCATTTCTCCGTCGTTGCACCTACTTCAAAAGGGCGCAGTTTTCTGATGCTAAACCCTGTCTTCTTCATTTAGTAAATAGGGTTTTGCATGAGAAATCTTGGGTGCTTGCATGGGAACACCCATGCTCTACCCATTGTACGCCCCCCCTTGGCGCTAAGTAATGCAAAGCAGCAATATATGCTGCTTTACATTACTTTCACGTTATTTCCAGCGCTAAATAAATTTAGCGCTGGAAAGTAAATCAGAAAAAAAGATTTTGCACTGATTCGCGTCACTTATGTTATGCAAACACTTAGTAAAATTCCCCTCTGGTCTGCTCTCCTCTTCATTAGTCTCTGTCGCATTTTCATCCCTCGCCCCCTTTTCTCACTAGTTACTGCTCACCCGTTTATCTACCAGCTCCTCCTCCCCTCATTAGGCCCTTCCCTCTTTTTCCACAGTCGGTCTCTATACCCGCATTAATTCCTGCTGGCCTTGGTTCTCCCCGTCTGCCTTTCTCCCAAAATGTAGACTTTTTTCTGAACAGGACGTACCCCTGGTCCTGAAGCAAAGGTCACGGCCTCCCCTACCTGCACCTGGCTGAGCTCACAGCTTCTCAGTATAGCGCTTAACAGTAGCATCATAGTGCTTCCACATACCTGAGGCACACCCGTGCGCGGGGTCTGGGTGAAGGGAGTTCACAGTTTACAGAAAGAATTATGTGACTCCTGTCACTCGACTTTCAATAGAAGTGCACTTAACAAGGTGGTGTATTGTGGCTGTTGCAAAATTGAAAAAGTTTTTCTTTTTTTTTATCCAATGGCAATATCTCTCGTACTTTAGCTTCTGAGCATTTTGAGACATTGCATGTACAAGTATTAAAGTCGCGCAGTACTTTCAGGGGTACATTTTGGGTGAAAATTGAGTTTTTCTGAACGCAGCAGGTGGGAACCAGTTATTTGAAGATGGTCTGAAATATACCCTTTGGGCTAACATATAAAGGAACAGAAAACATGCAAACGTATTTTGATCCCAAACTGGTGCCTTGAGGAACAGCATTGTAAACCTGAAGAAATTGTGCGCTGCATAACCTTTCCAGAAACCTTGGGCCATATATATGGGCAAGTCACGCAGTGCAGCGTAGCAAGTCGCCTTGCTGCACTGCGTGACAGGGAAAGGGCAGGATTGTGCTGTATTTTTCAATATGGCTTATTCCTACCTTTTTCCCTGCATTTGTGCCCTTTTAGCTGCATAGCGCCAACATAGGCACCCTTGCACCGCGGTGCAAGGGTGCCTTCATTAAAAGGAGGATTGGTTTTATGCAAGAAGGGGCACCTTCCTGCACAAAAACCAGCCCCTGAGGCTTTTTCCTCTTTCTGTGTGCTGCGGCATGCAGCACACATAGAAAGAGGGAAAAAGAAGAGAAATAAAGCTTTTTCTCCTCGTTACGCCTCACCTGGGGAGGTGTAGGTTTTTGGTGCATTCCCATGTCTGCCGCTTCTGGTAAATCTCGGAATGCGTCAAAATGGTGCAGAGTAATGCAAAGCAGCGATTTGCGCTGCGTTGCATTATTCAAGATTTCTTTTTAAATAATTTTTTAATTCAGTTTCCAAGACAGCACAGCAACAAATAGTGCAGTAAAACGTTATCAATTGAATACACATTGTTGATACGGTAGGTTCATGAGTAGGGAATCCCAGGTAGGAGCAAGTAGACGGGGAAAGCAGGGACACAATCATTACTCAAGTCTGCCTTCCAACACACATCTCATGGGGGAGGCCTACACAGGCCTAATCAAGTCACACTCCAGAAATCTGTCCGCTGGTGTCAGAGGGGGCAGGTGAGTGTCCTTGCAAAAGTGGCAGTCCAGTCCCAGAGTTAGCCATTTCAGAGACCGCATCTTCCCTCCCAGCTGCGGTCGAGCCTAAGTCATACTCAGGGCTGTGTCATTTCCACTTAATGCAACCAGCATGGTAGTCCAGTACTCTGTGTTGGATATTCTCAAGAACGTGTGATAACTACCGCAAAAGTAGCTTAACGCAACTCTTCACATCTCAGTCTATCGCGGGAAAATAACACCGTGGTAACGTGGTATTCTCAAGACGGTGGCACCATGCGATAGACCCACCACAACGCATCAAATGAACGCGTTAAAATCAACGCGACGCTGCAAAAATGCCAAATACAAACGCCAAAAAAGCGGCAATGACGCAAATCGCGATACAAAAACCAGCCACAGGCCTGCAATCCCCACGTGACATGCGTGAAAATGCACTATAAGATTTGGTAAAAAACACATACAAAAGCCAAACAACAGCGAAGCACAATGGAGGTAGCCGGAGCAAGTGCAGAGGACAACCAGAACCCCACAAGCCCCCCGGATGACCAGCCTGGGACCTCGGGGTCAGGGAAGGGCAAGGACAAGAAGAGTAGAAAGAAGCGGTTCAGTCCGCAGGAAAACAGGATCCTGATAATGGAGGTGATGGAACACCTTCAACTACTGTCCGTCACTTCCACTGTGTCACTGGCAACTAAAAATGGAATATGGCCGACCATCGTGGACAAGGAGAATGCAGTCGGAGTGCTGAAGAGGACAATGGAAGAGGTCAAGAGGCGCTGGAATGATCTCAAGCGCAAAACCAAGCAGAAACCCGCAAACAACCAGAAGGCAGCAATGCAGACTAGAGGTGGGAGCCCAGCGCCACAGGAGGAGCTGGACGAGATGGAGGAAATGGTGTCCACAGTCATCAGTGGGGAGACGGTGGCAGGAGATGGAGGACCGGACACTGCTCAACATGACCGGACACAACAGCAACAGGGTGAGTAACGGCCAGGGACTGGGGGGAGATAGATGGGCACAATGGCACACGTAAGCATTGCACAGCTGCAGACAAACGATGCCCCAGACCCCCAACTCCCACCAAGAGACCAATGCACCCAAGAATGCAACATCTCAGCACTGTATAAGCACAGAAGTCAGAGGCACATAGCATGTAAGGGATAAGGGGCAGCCAAATAAGAGCTGCAGGGGCGACTCCCCCAAAATGCGGCACACACACATCACATGCAGAGCACATCAACATTGAGAACGATGTGGCACAATCCGCAACATGTCCACAACAGAACAGAGGACACAACTGGTGCCGCTTGTGTGCAGAAACTGGCCAATCACATATGGCATCGCAGGGAAATGTGTGTTGACAATGTGCAAGTACAAACACACATCCATGATATTGTCGAATTGTCCACTGTACCCGCATCAAATAGGCAGCTCCTCCCACACCGTCACAATGTACACTGTCATACAGTCTGAATGTAAACGTGTACAATGCGTCAACATACATGTGAACACTATGTTAAACTGCATCTCCCCTTCATATTGCAGACGGAAATTCAACACCTCCTGCAGAGCAGTCCCAACCTCTCTTCTCTGATGACGAATAGGACCACCATACCTTCGACTCCGTTGCCCTCCAACTGCTCGTGGACAGCCTCCACAGCCCACTTCCAGGAGCAGGGCAGCCCAGCTCCTACGAGGAGAACCCACCCCCTGCACAGAACACACAGCAGACAGCACCCACCACCACGGCTGCCTCCCAGGAATCCCATGACGAACATATGGCCTTCCAACGCCGTATTTTGGGGTGCCATGAGAAGCTGTTTGAACAGGTGCAGGTGGGGTTCGACCGTATGGCAGACAAACTAGACGCCATACGTGGGTGTCTAAGTCCCATCAGGGACCACTAACAGTCCCTAACGGACACCCACAGTCCGCTCCATGCCCTCCAATGAACCATGGCTGACATTGCCAGAGTCCTGACTCTGCGACAAGAATGACTGTCTAGTCAGAGTGGCTCCAGCGAGCTCGCCCGGGAGTTGGGACTCATGCAGAGGCTCATGGAGAACATGGAGCGGACACGGGCGGAAAGAGCGGCTGCCACGGCTGCACAACAGTGAGAGGTAGCTGGGTCCCTCAATGCCATAAAGATCCTCCTCATGGCATTGCTGCCACAAACCCTGGCGCTGATGCATGCTGCTGCTACCACTCCATCCACATCTCCGGCCCCTGATGTGTCAGTGCCACACAGTGTGACGGACATTCCACCTCCGGAGGTGTCACTGCCACACAGTGCTGGAGACAGAACACCACCACCCACATGTGAGGCACCTGAAACAGCAGAGGACGAAGATGCGGATGAATCTGCCCTCAAGTTCAGAAGGAAGCGGTAGCATTCATCTCCGTCATATGGCCTGTTCCTGCTGGATTCTGTCCTCTGCATCATCACCTTCCACTGTCCCCCGATGCACTCTGCGACACTCGCCTTGGACCTCATTATGAACTGCCATATTCTGTTTGCTCACCAATGACACAGCGATCAGACCGCGGACTGAACTCCTCCCCTATTAATGTACTTGTCATTCCCTGAATGACTCTGGCTGGCCCTCCACGGGCTAACAATGTAAAGTGGGGTTTGCATGGCCCTGTACTGCTCCAGCTGAAACACTCCACTGAATGTGCATTAAACTTTCGTTTTCACACCGATGTGTCATGTCTATGATCTTGCAAGTGTGGAGGTATGGATGCATGTAGGGTCAATGATGTCACCTAACGTCCATGTTGCGGGACTTGGTTCACATTGCCGAATGCGTGCCGGGTGGCGCCGACACTAGAATGGAGACACACGTACTAGTTACTGCCTTGTCCAGTCCAGAACGGAACCACGCTCAGAGCCCGGGGGTCAATCTTCACACCATTACGCTGGACTGGCATATGCCAGGCCAGCCCACTCCGCTTACGCTCACAGGGGGGGACGAAAACGCTACATGTACCAGGTCTACCCTGTAGGGATCTGCTGCTCACAGGTCTAGTTGTCAGTATGCCACAGCCACTCCCCCACGGCTGGTTTACACCCTCATCACACCCATCCAGCACCGTACAGCCGTCACAGGACATGTGACCCTGCCAATAAAAAGGGCCTGGCGCATGTGCTGGACGCCATTTCTACTCTGCAACTGGGTATCTCTGTGTGGTTATCATTTCTGCCTGAGTGCCTAGGGCCTGGGAACAGCACATTGCCCGGTGCCGGGGGTGACATGATGGTGTCCACACCACGGGACTCAGTCATAAAGGCTCCAGGTCTTGCGGGGCACAGACTTGGTGGCACCGGATACAATGCGGCAGGCACACCGCCACTGGACGGTGTCTTTTGGTGCACTGAGGTAGGGGCACCTTAAGTGCTGAGAGGGTGTGTGGCCTGCGATGATGTGCCATCTAGGTGGTCCGAAATGGTGGCAATATTGTGAGCCCTGCTGGACCACAGTGTAGACCTGGACCAGCGGGCAGTGCAGGCCTACCACAATATGGTGTCGCTTTGCGGTTCACAGAGTTAGTGGCACCTCTAGGGCTGAGCGGGTTGCAGCCTGCGTTGAGGCCGGGTGCACTGATATGTTCTCTGCCATAGCGAAATCAAGATTCAGAATCAAGTGTGTGACCTGGTGGCCCATGGTGTGGGGCTGCATGATGTGGAGGGTGCCATGGTTGCAGGCCCCGGGCTTGGAGCTCCCACAGACACGTGGTGGGCCCTCTTGGAGACACGCCAGTGGCAGAAGGTGAGCAGTGAGGCCTGGTTGCGCAGGGGCAGACAATATCCGCTAGGTGGCGGGAGGGGCTGGGGTGCAGCAGCCTGTGTGCGCAGGGGCGGGCAAGCGATGATGGCGTGTGCTACTGTATGGACTCTGCCATTCATGTCTCTGGCAACTGTTTCAGATGAGGGACCTGGGGGACTGCAGTGTGTACCGGCATGTGGTTGGAGACACACCGGTGGCTGCAGGTGAGCAGTGAGGCCTGGGTCCGCAGTGTTGGCACTCTCTCTCCCGCTCTTTCTCTCTCCCTATCTTTCTCTCTCTCCCTCTTTCGCTCTCAATGTACTTTGATGGGTGCATGACACACCTTTTTATCTGTATTTCTGTATTGCAGGCTGTGACTTACAGAATGACCAGAGAAGACCTGCCTCTTCAAGATTGTTGTTTTTTGTTTAATCTGTAATAAACGTTTTATTTGGATTATATAATATGAATTTATGATCTTCATTTTTCTGGCCACACCTGTATGTTAGGTGTTGTGATTGTGCAACTTCAGGCGATTTGTTTGGTTCATGGTTTCGTGGAGTTGATGTGCTCTTTGTCCAAAGGGAGTGGGGAGTGGGATCCGGGGGGGGGTTGGCGGTGGGTGTTGTTGCCCTATTGGGGCTCCGGGCTGCATGTTCAGTTGCTTGGGGGCATCTGTGGTTGTTCATGTTTGGCTATGGGCTGTGCTCCCTTGGCTGCTGCCGGTTGTCGTCCGACTTTACACCAGGTCAGAGCAGGTGTTAATTTCCTACTTCTGACGCGCCTTATCGCCTTTTTTGTGATCTTATCGCCGATCTGGCTGGTCGTTAAGAATGTTGTGGAGTAGTGTTGTCACGGCTTTTTGCTCGGGAACGCCTACTCTGCATCTCATTAGCGATAGTTGCCGGGGTCAGCCGTGGCGATGTTTTTTGAGGATGCTAGCGCCGGAAAACTGGTGATATCGGCTGTTAGCACCAGCTTGTGAATGGGGCGATACATTTATCGCGACTTTGGCTGTGATAAGGTGCCGATAACTCAGCGATAGATCCTTGAGAATATTCCCTTAAATCCCTTATGCATGCTCGTCTGTTCGTACCTTCCGGAGTCTGCACTCCTCCTCAGCTGCCCATTCCAAAAAGTCAGCCTTTCTTTTAAATAAAGTTGGTGGGTTTGTGCTGGCCCAGTGTATGGCGATACGTCGTCGTGCTAGCACTAAGATCAATTATGCAAACATGTTTCTCATTTTATTCCCCTTTTTTGGGAAGTGGAAGTAGCCCTAACAGACAATGTTGGAGGGTAAGTCCCATCTCCACTTTCGTTACTTTACCAAGCTCCTGTTGTATCCCACCCCAAAACACTTGCAATTGCACACATTTCCACGCAACATGAGCAAAGTCAGCTAGGGTCTTACAGCACCTGGCACAACTCGCTGGGCGTGACAGGTAGGCCTTGTGCAAGGGCTTTGGAGTCATATATGCCATGTGAAGAAAGGAAAATTGCACAGATTTAAATCGGGCTTTGCTGCCACTTCCCGCACCTGTGCAAGAGCTCTCTATTCCACTCTCCATCCACGCTATATTCGACTGCCTATAATTTTTTAAGGTTGTATTCAGCCAGGAGACGATGCCCTTGAAGAAGCTGGGATCTAAAATCTCCTGCCGTAAGTAGGACTTCTCTGGATCCTCTGGCAAGGAGGTCTATATTTCACATGCCGTGAGGGATATGCTTGCATATTGTAGAAATTGCCTCCTATCAACGTTATAGTCTGTTTCAACCTCGTCCACAGACATGAAAGTACCATTTAGAAATAGCGAGGTAATAGGACCATTTTACTTAAAACTACCCTTCCCAGTGCCGACAAGGGCAGTGTGGTTGAGAAACACTCCAAGGTTATTAAACCTTCCATTACTCTTACAATATTTAACTCGTATCGGAGACGGCAATCCTGGGTTATCTGCAAGACCAAATATCTGAAACTCCGGGTCTCCCATGGAGGCCCACCATCGGGAGGGCTGATTCATTCCGATCTGCCAGGGGTAACAGTAATGTCTTGTGTCAGTTAACACAAAGCCCTGACACTTCACCAAAGTATGTCATCAGTCGCAAGAGGAGAGGCACCGAGTGCTCTGGGTTCCGCACATATATCAAAATGTCACCTGCATACAAGGACACAACATGGGTCTTATTGCCCTCCCTTATGCCCCAATCCTGCATCTTATCCGTGAGATATGCCGCCAGTGGCTCCATAGCTAGTGCGACCAGAAGTTGCAATAAGGGGCAACCCTATTGCATACCTCGCTCAATATAAAAGGCGTCAGACACTTTGGTACCTACTCGCACCCTTTCCTTAGGCACTGTGTATAGTGATTAAACCCACACCAGGAATCTGGCTCCGAGTCCCATATGTTTGAGATCCTCCCAGATATATGTCCAGGACAGCGTATCGAATACCTTCTCTATATCTAAGGCTATTACAGCTGTGTGGACATCTGTGGTTCTAAATTTGTTCATTACATACAACAGGCGTCTTAAATTCTTATGGGTTACCCTTCACGGCATAAAGCCACACTAATCATCTTGAACTAAGGGTGTAACAACCCGTCTCAACAGCAGAGCCAGGACCTTGGCAAGCATTTTTTTATCAACATTGAGCATTGATAGTGGTCTGTATGCACCAGATTAGTAGAGTCCCTGCCTTGTTTGGGGAGCATAATTATAATGGCTTCCTGCATCTGTGGTGGGAGTTCATAAGTCCTACGGGCCTCCAGCAAGGTCTTGGCCAGGACTGGGAGTAAAGTGGCAGACTTTGCTTGATAATATTCAACCGAGAGACCAACCAGGCCCGAGATTCTCCTCTGGCCATGTCTCGGAGGGCCTCCCCAGCTCCTCCAGAGTTATGATTTCTCCAAGTCCCTCCGCCTTACCCTCTGTCACCCAGGGCACGACTACCTGTGCCAAGAACTCCTCAATTCCGGGGGCCTCCTCACGTTTTCGCGCCATATTCACCTGAGCAAGATGGTTGAGCAAGAATTGGTTGATCGCCACCTGACCCACTCCTGCCGAGCCATTAGGCCTGTGAAGGGCAAAAATAAGTGGTGGTGTTGTTCTCTTTTGAGCAGCCATGCCAACATGCGTCCTGATCGATCACCCTGTCTATGTAGGGGCTTTCTATAGTCTTGCCGAACATGACAGTCCAGCCTGTCCCAGACGGCTGCTACCTTTCTATGAGCCTCTGCTAGCTCTTCATCCCCATCTCTGACAGGGCTCACCACTGCAGTCTCGCAAGGTTCTTCTCACCGTCTCCCAACTCTCTCTATAACCTCTTTTAATGCTGCAAGTCTTGCCAATGCTTACATCTCTGATAATCACCTTTTAACGCTCCCTGCTCCACGCCACGTGTGTTGGCGGTATTCCAATTAGTAG
This sequence comes from Triturus cristatus, assembly GCF_964204655.1. Classification (NCBI taxonomy): domain Eukaryota; kingdom Metazoa; phylum Chordata; class Amphibia; order Caudata; family Salamandridae; genus Triturus; species Triturus cristatus. The sequence continues at coordinate 334,401,929 of NC_140582.1, forward strand.
CAAAGAAACCTTGGAGGGCCTCCGCCATTTCAATGGTGTATTCTGGGTCCCCTAGTGCTTTGGATCTGAACCTCCACAATGGGATATTGGGCCTCTGTCCCCTTAGACCACAATCCAGTAACAAGGGGACGTGGTCAGATAGGAACCTCACCTGATAGTCAACCTTCAATACATTTAGGCCCCCTTCATTTGTAAGGAGGAGCCAATCCAACCTACTATATGCTTCGTGGGTGGGTGAATAACAATTATATTCCTTTACCGCAGGATGAAATTCCATCCATATGTCCACAAGTTGAAGTCTAGTCATGGTTTGGCATAATCCCGCCACCATACAAGGTTGTGTACCCATCCGGGATGGGTGCAAGTCTAAATGACCGTCTAACACACAATTGAAATCCCTGCCCAAATAATAGGCAAACCAACATCGGTTAGTAATTCAGTTTCTAGAGCCCAAAGAACTCTTCATCATCTGTATTAGGGGCATGTATATTAACCATGCAGAGCTCTTGTCCATCTAAGATACCATGTAGCTGCACATACTGTCAAGCCATGTCAGCCACCTGCCCCTCAACTGAAGCAGGACACCCTTGGCCACCCTTATGGACACTCCTTGGGCATAGGAGAAATAGGTGGAGGAATATAATGGTCTCCACCCCTTCTTATGCAATTGCTGCTGTATAAAACTATAACTGTAACTCTAAACAATTCTTCACCACCACCCCAGATAAACACCCCAGAACAATACTAGTGTCTTCCCAATCATGGAAACTAACCCTCCCTTCCAATCTGAGAGCGTTCGTAAGGCTTCAGTGTGTGTGAGATAGTGTAGGGCTTTAAACTTGTACTGTCGTTAAGGAGTAAGGACTGTCTAGCCACTGATCCCTACCAGGGTATCGTGCATTGTTCCACTCCTATGTGTCTTATGGTCCCTACAGCTTGACTCACCGTCACTCACTCACCAAGTGAGAATGGACTGAAAGAAAAGAAAAAAACAAGGTCAGAATAACAGAAAGGGGACGAAAGGAGAGGTTGGGCCAACTGGTGTGTGCTTCCAGTCCCCTTGGATGATGCCACCGAGTCCCGTATTGTCTCTGTTCACCGTTCCAATAGAGGGTAACCAATACACGGAACCCATACAATCCGGCCAAAACTACTCCAGATTTACAAAGCCACTCAGGCCCCCCCACCCACCAAGGATAGTCACCCAAGTATTCAAGAGGGGGAGAAATAACCATGGGACGCTCTACTAGAGACATGAGAGAAGAAAGCCAAGTGACATGATCACTTGCGTGCCTACCTTCACGCCGACCTCCAATCAGATTCAGAAAGTTATCAGAAAACATTGGTCGCTCCTTAAGACAAGCTCCCTGGATATCATCAATCCAAGATTTGCATACAAATGGACAAAGAACCTCCGAGACCTTCTAGCCCACACACGAACCCAAGCGATTCCTAGGACACAACAACTTACTGTCTGGGGTCTACCACCAGTAACAGCACAATACCCATGCGGTATGTGCACTGTATGCCCATTTACAAAAGCTATGGAGAGTTTCACCTGGGAGAATCACGCACACAGACACAAAATGGACACACAAACTGCAATACCAGGAACTGCATATACTCAATCACCTGCCCCTGTGCATTAAATTATGTAGGGATAAAAACTAGACCAATAAAGACTAGGATTATGAAGCATCGCAGCAATGTATGGTGCAAACATGGCACTACAAAAAGGTTTGTACACTTCCTCACTGTTAATCATACATCAGATAACATCAGGGGCACTGTCTTAGAGGCTATTGATTGCTGGGAGCATGGATTAAATGAGAACATTCCATGGAAGGAATGTATTAGATGATACCAGACACTACTATCCATTGAACATGAACTATTCCAACATCTCCTGGACTTGGTAGCCCAACTCCCGGGAACGGGTTAGCACCATAACACTGCCTAAATCAAATTACCGTTCATTTTTAACATATCCCTGACAGTATCTCAGACTAGGCCAAGATGCCAACCGAGGTCTGCTGTTTAACCCAGTAATCTTTCACACAGAGTGCCTGTCTGCAACGCCTCCTGACAGAAACAATATGACATATACAACCCACCCACGTGGTTTTTATTTGTATTTCAAGAATCGGGCCGCCCATTTTTTATGACTCTGGGCCTCCCAAGCCCCTTGTCTAATACACTATGGTCTCATTCATAGATATAGGCCACCAACACAACAGTAGTGTGTTTAAAATTACTTCCTACTTTAGCAATACACCACTTAGTATCTTTTAACTAGACTAAGATGGCCACCAATGCACCATCGCTTATTTTGGGAACTTTTCACTTCAGGCGCCCACCCTCAACATCACTCTGCAGAGTTCAGTAGGGGCACAGGAACTAAGTGGCACGGCCTCAAGATGCTCAGTGACATACGTATAAATGGGCTGCCCTTTATTCACACAACAGAGCTGGGTGAGCATTGTGGCATAATAACACTCAACTGGTATATTTCTTTTCAGAATTTCTGACTAGGCCAAGATGGCCGTACCAATCCAGCCCTCACCTTGTGACCCGCTCCCCGGGACACATCTAGGTGAACGATCTTCACCAAGTCTAAAAAGCAACGTAAAATAATAGCCACCCCACACCCAGCGCATTACCTACAGGTGGGCAGAGAGGGGTCGGTCACGTGCTAATCTCCACGTCGGACTATGTGAGTACTAAAACCCATGACTCCCAAGCCCTGGGCTCCCCTGGTGCGATTGCCTTGTTTTAACCAATTTGACCTGGTTTATATTTTACAGTTGAAGCCGTTGTTAACACGCAGTGCTCTGCCTTGACCTAAGGCACATCTATATAAACACCAGCAAGTTAAGACAGATCCCTAAACTGGGCTGGGTGACGATACTATATATGTGTGCATGGTTGCCTGATTCTATGTGTTTGTTTGTCGTAATACAATGTTACCAGCTACCACCATTATGTCACTCTCTTGTTTTGATGTGTGTTTCACTGGTCACAAAGGAGCTATGGTTGTGCTCCAAGCACTTTTTGCCACACAAACCCAGCATACGTAACATGATTAGGAGAACCTATCTATATGTTTTAAGAAGGTATTCACCAGGTATAAACTGCATACATGTAAAACTTTTCTGTTCATATCATCTTCTCTCCTCTTTTCTAGGTTTGGAATTTGAGATCCAAGTAGTGATTTTATATGTCGCTACAAAGGACCTTGAGCATCCCGGGTGATCAGTACAAGTAATCTTTTTATAATCAAGTCACATATCCCACTCTGGTGTAGGATTGAGATATTTTACTCTGTTGGTCCTCAAGAAACGCCACGGATCACTCCTCTGGACCATGAAGGCGTGAAACATGTCAACCTTTTGATCACATATTGTGAGATTGTCGCGGTTCGTAACACCGTTTTAATAATCTACACTCACCTGTTTTTTAACCCTACCAAGGGGACCAATGATTAAAATATGACTGCACCATGTAGGTAGTTTTAATAGACACTTCACTACACATATTATCCAATCTCCACACACCCGCTCTCATCATCACAGCTGAAAGAGATCTCCACCTAGGAACCCTCTTGCGGGGCCCGTGGATCATAGCAGCGTTGGCCCCATGAGGAGCTAAGTCTGATGATGAAGCATGACACCCACGTGGGTGTGTGATGGCTATATCTTCCAATAAGAAAGATTACCCCACTTCATATACTTTCCAACCGCACTTCACCTCTCTTCACCATAGAAACAGCCACCCTCCGCTTGTACATATATTCCAAGATGGGAGCATGGGTGCTGGACCTTTCATTGCTCCCAATCCCTCCCCTTTTAGATTGAAGATTTTAATTAGACCAGCACACCCATATGGTCAGGTACACACAGAATTGCTACAGCTGGATCCATTAGATAAACAAAATGAAACCTACACTGCAGTGGCCTGCGATTCTTTGTGAAGACCATAATGACCGACTGGACAAACGAGGCAGCCGGGTGGGTTGTCGCGTCTGCTGCCGAGATTCAGGTCACAGATTCCAGGCACGGTGAGCATAGAACAGCCTTTTATCCTCATTAGGGCTCGGCTCAGTAATAGCAACTGTTACTTGTATTGCCACAAAGCCATAAGAATGTTCTAGCACATGAAAATTATTTATACTTTTTAAAGCTTTTCATACAGAAGTCTGGTGAAAAGTGGAAAGGCTTAGGGACAATATCCTCCACTTGCTAAAAATGTGAGAGCACCTTCCCACCTAATGTAAAAGAGGAGACAGCCACCCAGTGGCCTAGCCAGTGTATCTTAGGCCCTAGTGCAAAGAAGAAAATGCCCCTCCCCCCAGCTACTGTTCGTATGATAAAATACAGAAATAGGGTTCAGTAGGCTGGCTAGAGCTCTGGGCCCCAGCGCCACAGCACCTGCTGCACCAACGAAGGAGCTATGACCCTACTTCTCCCTCTTTTGCTTCTCTAAATATGCACAGTTTGAGCCATTTCACTTCAGTACCAATTCTTTTTGTATTTCGTTTTTATTTTGTGCCCTATTCTTGGCATGTTTCAACCCCCTCTCACTGGACAGTAAAACCTATCATGCAGTAAATGTATGCTCTCACCCCTCCAAGCCCCCACCCTCCGACCTCACGGGTGTTAACAGTGTGTGTCGTGTGTCTCAGCGAGAGGGAGCAGGCTTTCTGGTTATTAGGGGTTGAAATCAGAACTAAGTAAAATCAAAAAACACTCTCTGCTCTCCTTACTATTTTCTTCACAGTGACTGGTTCCTACTTTTTGCTAATTCTTCACTTACGCATCCCTTCAAAGGACCTCCTGCTCCTCTTTCCCGGTAGAGCCTGCGTTCCCTCCTTTTCCTGCCTTTGTACCTCTCCTCAGCAGCAGCTGCGACCAAACCATGCTTTTCAGGTTTAGTCTGCACAGCAAAATCTCTTGTAAATTTAACAAGCATTGGCAAAGCCAGTACGTTTTACCTGTGCAAGGTCTTATGGGTTCATCAATGTTTTTTTATTACATGTTGTACAGCAGAACAACTGGTTGTTTAACACGCCTTAGAGTAAAAAAAAACAAAAAACATGCTCAATGACGCAGCAGGCGTTAACCACATCATAGTCATGTTGCACAGCAGCTCGTGCTGCTGCGCTATGTGAAAAAAAAACATTGACAAAGCCAAAAGACCTTGCATAGGTGAAACCTATTAGCTTTGCCAATGCTTGTTTTGCCTTGTTTTTTTAACTGCAGCAAGTACATTTATTATACATGCCTAGAAGTGACACGCACAACTCCACAAGTCAGACTTTGAGTGCATTAAATAAATATAAATTTTATTAAAAACACCCACATCTCAGCATTATCAGGAATGATATAATAATAAACAGCTTTCAAATAACCTGCATTCAATACATTACAATACTTACATTATTTATAACCATCTTCAGATTTTACAGACATGACAATATGTGAATGGAGAGAAATAAAGAGAAACCGAAGTAAAAAAAAGAAGGGTAGAACATAAGCAGAGAAAATGCACACAGAATTTCATTACCTTAGTGTCCAACTGCTAATCTTCCTACACAAGTTAACTACTAGCTTTAGAAGTAAACTGTGCACTGTTAAGTACACAATCTCAGGTGAACGAATCATTCAAGTAAAGTTGACACCACTCAGAAGCATCTTCAAGTATGGCTAGAGTCAACCAGGTCGTCCTAAACAAGCACTGCTTCTTCAGCTTTCCATTCTTGCTAACTGAGGCAGGGTCCTGTACACCACAAATTACAGTTCTATTATTTACATCATTGCTAGCACCTCCTAAGCTTCCCACCGTTATCCAGCAGCTTGGCAAATGACTGTTTGGCATGATACTGCAAATATTGGAGCTAGGGTCGCATGCTGTGGGCACCGACTCAACCATTTGGGAATGGCGGACCACTGCAAAATTAAGAAATCTACAAATCGTGCAGTTCCTAAAACGAGTGTCTCTGGTCGGAAAGATTTTTAACATCACGCTAATGAAAAGTTAGCAAGACATTTAGAAATGCTCACATCAACACTATATATACTGACACAGGGTAAAATATGAAAGATGAAAAATAGATTAGAATAAAAGTATTTGACAAATAAAACTAGAGGCCTTCCTATTCCCTAACAATTTTCTTTTTTTTAATGCTGGGGGGAGATTAAAAGATGAGGATCTTAAACGACTTAATATTATTATATAAATATTGCACAGCATAAATCCAGATTATGGAAGTCTGAGATAGATTTTGAGATTAAGAGAAGCCCCAAAACGACTGTACCTTTTAACAGCTAATAATTTTCTTAGCCAAATGTAAGCTGTTTGAAAAAGTCACTTGCCAAACCCCTGGTCTTACAATTTTCATTTTCACCAGCTCAGTGCAGTCAACGTTGCTTGTTGTCGTCTGAAAGCTCTCAACACACTCTACACTCCACACACTTTATAATTACAATGAAAAAAGCTAACATATTTACAAGGTGAGCTCGAGTTCCAAACCACAATACATTTAGAAGTGTAATCAATACAGGGATATGAGGTGGAAAGCCAAAGGCTTCAAAACAGAAAAACAGCATGAACCTAGAAGGGCCGTCACAAACACAGGCAACATATTGGCATAAGGAAATCGTGAGCTGAGACATCCCTGATTGTTTCAAACAAAAGACAGAATTTCAAGTTATGCTTGCTAAAATATCAAGTACAGACAAGGGGCAGGGAGGGGGCGTGTGTGTTTTTTCTCTTATTTGTACAAAGTCTGTTTCGACAACAGTGATGGTATACAAGGTTATAAACTTTCACTCTTAGTTTAATATCCTATTGCCAAACTAGTGCTGAGGTATATGACAAGTAGGAACATCCCTCAAACCTGTTACGGATCCTTAGCTCACATTTTGACATTTTTGTAGCAGGTTGAGTAGCACCATCATGACATGAAATCAGCTCAAAACCCTAATAGGATTCTTCTTTTTTTTTTTACAGTACTAAAATACTAAAGCATTGTGTTACAAAACGTTTGTTTACAATTTTAATTTACTGTACAGGTTTATTTTTTTATTTTATTTTTATTACAAATTCATGATCTTAAATCTCTACAGCAATCCAGCTGCCAGTTTGTTTCCAAAGGTTCATCTTACAGAACTTGTCTTGTTTCGTTCTTGTGGTGTGTGAATCGGTATGTTTGAAAAGAGGATGCTTGCTCAGAAAGTCTGCATGTACCACAATGCACGTGATGATGTCTACCACATGAGCAACATGCCATTTAGTTCTGAACAGACTGTGCTTCATAAAAACACAGAAAATCAGGAAATTAACTCCTCTAGCAGTAGCTTAAAACATGCCATTAAGTGTTACCAGCAGTGAACATAAAGTCCTATCTTTACAACTGTAGGCACTGAAGCACTAAATTTGCATTATGGTATAAAGTACTTTTATAATCAGTGTAAGAAGAGCACCAAAAATTGCATGTGTTGTGTATGAATGCATTCCCTTGCACCCAGAAAGCAGGTAAATGGATCTATAGTCTCTCTACAAAGGTACGGTCAAGATAATGTACTAATGTGCATTTTTTGGCAAAGTAAAATATTTCTTTTCTGTTGCCTTAAGAAAAGTAGCATATTTTCATGACTAGTAACTCAGTTGTAGACGGCAAGTTTTTGGGAATAACATTAGCAAACAAAATTCCAACTGCTTTTGAGAGAACATACTGGGTGTAGAAATAATCGTGAGGTCTTTGCAATTTTGACCTTAAAAAAAGCATGTAAGAAGTATTGTAAAGCACCAAGTTGTGTTCAACCCATCAGATGGAGGGTTGAACACATTCTACTGTCATTCTGTTGAAAGTTTTCTTTCTGCACAAAGCGCATACAAAATTAAATTATAAAATGCACACATAGGTAAATTCCATGGGTGCCATATAGCCAGATGCCATGAGTGATGTCTCATGGTATGGTTAAGATCAAGTATTAACCATCAGCACCAAGAGAAGTTATTACACAAGACGTCACCCATAGCTGGTTGAGGCAGAAAGAACATGTCCAGTTCCCTTCGCAGTCCTCATCCCCACCCAGCACTGGGCAGCCTCTGACATACCATCAGACATCAATCACTGTTCCTAAATGTTCTACAACTGGCATGATATGGCATCTCTTAGACAACCATTAGCTGATTCATTAAATCTTAAAACATACAGAGTAGATTAAAAATGTTACTGCCCCTTACTGTTGTAGGGAACACGTACAGAGAAGCAATCATTGTAAAATATTACCAAGGCATTTTATGTTCCAAACTGTAATAAAGACACGTTTTTTTTAAGATAGCACCATTCTGAAGACTACTCGAATTAATGTTTGTTGTTCGGTTATTATGTTTTACGAGTCCCTCTTTTGTTAAATAAGCCAATAAATTAGATTAAAGTTAAAAACTGTATGTCAAAAAGCCACAATTCCAGTAATTTGTCCAACGATTTAGCACCAGATTTGATTTCTTCTTTTAGGATTCCTGATGTCCTAACACTGCAGTACATGTTGCCCTTGCTCAGTAGATGTAATATTTTTTAAAGCAGTCACAAGTGTGTCAAGTCCTAGGGTACACGTTTGCAAAGTTCTTTTTCTAGTGTTACTTAGCTTGTAATGTTGAACACCAGCATAGGTCATTTTGGACATGTTCCCTACGGACTCTCTACAACCAGTTGTACAATGGAGGAAATAGGACTGCTGTAAAGACACCTCTTTTTGAATGTGTTTTCATGATCAGACTTTTCCACTGACACAGCTCCTAAAATACTGTCTTCTTTATTTCTCTGCCAATTGCTCCAAAGAAGAACTACTTTGCAAACAACCTGCGTTTTTACTGGATGAGGTAACACATATAGCTGATATATTAAATATACCTATTGTAAGGCCCTGTAACCCGTGTGAAGGCGTATGGAGTTGAAGTGGAAGTGGAGTTTGTGGTCTTCGACACTGTCCTTTGCAAGAGGGAATTGATAAAACGCATGTAAGTTTGTTCTGAGGCCCCCGGCTGCAGAAACTCAGCAGGCTCTCGCTTTACCTTTTTAGGGTATATTTTTGGAGCCACGTAATTTGGGCCATACTTCTCACAGTCTTCCTCTCTTTCTCTAGCCTTCTCAGCCATCTTGGCCTCCCACAGAGCCAGGCCATGTTTTGGCTCGTTCATGCTCTTGTGCTGGTAAAATACAAGGGATATCCGGGTGGGATGGTGTCTGTTTGGGTTTTTCAAGGGTGTTGTTGCATGAAGCTCCCTCTTTGCACACTCAATCAGAATGGATCCATGAGCTGGTGCTACAGCTACACCTCCAATGTCAGAATCTAGAAAACTCTGCTCGCTGTCTGACCAGAAACCATCTAGTTCGTCCTGCACATGAGTCTGGGTTTTTGTGGGAGTTTGTGATGTATTATCATGAATATTAGCACCGTTTGTTCTGTTTGTTTCATTGTGGGAGGGTGTAGTCCTGTCATGGTTTAGAGCTGGAAGCATGTTAATATTCCGGTTGTCTGCCAAAGAATTAATGTTATTTGCCTTATTCAGCATTGAATTTGGAGGTCCACCATACATTGCAGAATGGCCACTGTGAGTATGATAGGGGGATGAATGAGGAGTGTAGTCACCATTTCTGTTAGCAGTTGAGTAATCCATTGCTTGGTCTGCATAATGGGAAGGATAAGGGCTATAGGAGTTTGCATGGTGTACATTTGGTCCCGGTATGCAGCCATTTAGAGAGTCCATCTGCATGTTTTGGTTTCCATAATTCAAGTACTTGTGACCGTACCTCTGCTGGTAGGGATTCTGACTTGGCGGCATATTTAGCTTAATCACAGGTTCTGGGCTCTGATACCTAAACAGGTCTGTATGCTGAGAGTGTGAGGAGTAGCTGCCGCCACCATACGGCGGACACATCTCACTGGACAGACTTCCATTATAAGGGTAGGTAGAACATTGGCTGTTTTGATGTAATGGTCCAGAATACGTGCTCATGCAATTGGAAGCATTCATATAGGAGTTGGAAGAATGAGAAGGGCTGCTGTAGATGTTTACAGGATTTGTTCCGCCATAAGGGTCAGAAGAATTTGAGGCGCTTTGGTACGTATCAGTCGGAGGGGGGCGTTTCATGTAGCGGGCTGTAGAATCTGTACCTGGGTAAGTGCTGACAGATGGAGAGTTCCTAGGAGGCGTTTGCTGCTGCTCTTGCTTGACTGATCCAGTAAGCCGCAAAAAATCTGCATTTGTTTTTAAAAAGAGAAAGAAAAAAATTACAATCCTTCTAAGCAAATCAAACTGGTCCAATATCTACAAATATATTAATAATTAATGAAAACGAACTGTGACAACATATGTGCAATGTTTCTATTGGTGGCCTTGGGAACATCTCATGAAATCACCAGAAGCAAGTATAACAGAGGGGCGCTTCATTTAATAACCGAGGCATTCTTACCCATAGCACTTAAAATGGTGAGTGATTCATAAGTGAAGCAGACCTCCTAAGTGAATTTTAGAAGCAGGTCGAAGGTAAACGATAGGGAATATTTTACATTCTGTGTCATTTACTGAAAATTGCTCATCTGGTTTATGACCTGGACAGTAGTCTCAACTTCTGCTTATGTATAGAAATTCTATGTATTTTGTTTTCTCTGTTTTGCCGATTTGTCAAACTTCAGACATCCATCCAACTCTTTTGCAAAGTCTGGATCTTTTAAATGCATTTGGTTTAGATATGTTATTTCAGTCCCCCAAAAGCAGAAGTCTGTCCTCAGTCCTTTAAACTTTTTAGAGAAAAATAAAAAGTGACGGTGGAATGCTTTCAGTAATGTCAAGCAGTAGTAATTACTCCAAGCAGCATTCCAATCTATTGTTGTTTGCTGATGGAGCCACTAAAGACCAACCCCATGCAAATAAACCATGGCCCTTCTCCACTAGGACCAGTCAATCCCCAATTGCAATTTGAGCAAAACAATTAAAGTTTTATTCAAGCATTTCACACATCAATTTTAAGATATCAGCTAATACACAGTTGTACCTGTCTGTAGGCAAGACATATATTAAGAGTGGGCTTTGGGTCAGCCCCTTGATCATAATTGATAGCTTTGTTTTCTGTCTCAGGTCCCTGTTCCTGATTCAGTGGTTTTTCTCCCTGTTCTTGTGTTGGTCCCACCCATGAGCATTTCAGTCTTGCTGTATTTTGAGTGGATGATGTATCCTTCTACTAATGTTGTCAGTCCTTGCTTCTTTGCAGTGCATGCACACGTCTATTTCCTGTCGCTCTCCCTATTTCTCCTAATCCCCCCTTGCCCTGTTCGTCACTTTTGCCCACCTCATTAATGACAGCAACCTTAGAACAGAATTCGTTAAAACATAACAAAATGCATTCAAAGATGGCTGCTGTAGATGTGTGTGCATCTGCTGAAGCCATGTCTTATTGTATTCCGTCCCTTTTTAGAAACCTGTTCCAAAGTGGTGCCACAGATACACACACATTCACACTGGCTATTCAAGATCAAAAAAGGACTAGTAAAGCCAAAACATTTCACTGCTGAGACAGATTTGCTTTGCCAATAGTTGTTTCTTTTTCTTAGGGACAAGGCTTACGTGTGACAAGTATGCACAGACATGAGTCCAGTTGCTTCGTTGTGCCTATGGCTGAAGCTACAGCTCACGTATGAGTCACGATATAGCTGAAACTGGTCTTGAAATGATGGAGCTCTTATTCAGAGGGAATGTTGCCAAGTGATCCGGGCTAGACTGCTCTTATTTGAGCAGGGCAAACACTGATTTGCATGAGGTTCGTTCCAGTCTGAAGTGGAGGAAAAGAGCGCTATCTACAAAATTGATGAGAATGTAGGAAAAGCGGATTCTCCCCAGAAACGAACCTTTTTCTCTGTAGAGGAAACACATTATGGGAGTAGCCAGAAAATTAAAATCCCTCCCCACACATTGAGCCGAAGCTCTGATGGCATCAAATTAGCAAACCATTGCTACAAAAGTTTCTTTTGTCTCTTCCATCCAAGCATCTATCCATTTATCATTTCACACTTCTAGCCACCTGCTGATAGCCACCATTTTACCTTTAGGTCCTGTCATACATTAATTTTTCCATTCATCTTTCAGTCTTTCACCATTCCATTCATCCATCCATTCATTCACACATCCATGGTCTATGCATGTATCCATACATACATACATACACCCGTAATGTATTATTTGACTTACCTATCCATCAGTAAAGCCTGTAATTTATCAGTTGATCTTTTTTGTCCGTCCATCCGACCCACCCCCTCAGATTTCCATTTACACAACCATCCTTTGATCCACCCATCTAGCCTTCCTCTCAGATATCCCTTTACTCTGCCACCCTTTCACCCACTGGCTCAGGTTTCCATTTACTCTGCCGTCCTTCCACCCACCCATCCACTCACCCACTCATCCTTTCACCCACTCATCCTTTCACCCACCCATTTATCCACCCATTCATTCATTCCTCCTTTCACCCACCCATTTATCCACCCATTCATTCCTCCTTTCACCCATCCATTTATCCACCCATTCATTCATTCCTCCTTTCATCCACCCATTTATCCACCCACTCATTCATTCCTCCTTTCACCCACCCATTTATCCACCCACTCATTCATTCCTCCTTTCACCCACCAATCCTTCCTTCCTTCCTTCCTCACGGTTGCAGGCAGAAGAGGCCCTTAAAGAGCTCCACACCAAGTGTAGCTGCTAAAGCGGGGGGTTCACGGCACCCCTGCACTAACTCCACTCCCCACTGATGTGGAAGCCTAAAAACCAACACAGAGTACGGGGCATTTTCAAGGTAAATTTCTGTAGGTAAAACGGTTTCCACCACCTGGAAAATTATACAAGGTAATTAATATTGTGTTGGTGCCTCCATAATTGTCTTAAATGGGCCAGCCTGATCAGCTGGTGTTGCCTGTTAAACGTTTACTAGAGGTTGCCTCTTTCTTCAACAGCCCTAAAAGAATTACAAGCGGAGGTATGGCTCTGAATTTATGTTTGCAGCTTTATAGCATAGTGCCGTGTCCTGTGAGCTACAGGACCCAATTTTCTTATTCACATATTCACAAAAGTAAAACTACATTTGTAGATTTACTAATGTGAAATGTAGTCTTACACTTTCAAGCAACTTTTCTACTTTAGGCTATCCACAAAATATGAGTGTAATGTTACTTAAAGGTAAGTGTAGATTTACATGTCTCCATTCCATGAGATAGAGCGTGGAGCCAAATTTACAAGTGTAAAGTTACTGCTACCAAAAAAGAGTAGTAAGTTCAGCACAACAGATTACCAAGCACTGATACTGCAACACTCTCCCACAGAAATGAATGGTGGTAGGGACTTAAAATAAAACCACAGAGGCAATAATGTTACATTAAATTATTTAAAATAGTTACAAATATTTTTAAAAATTATTCTGTGTTTTAAAAAAAAATCTAAAATTGATTTATTGTTTTTGAATTTAAAAATAAATGTAACATTTATTTATTAAAATGTAATTAAATGAAATTAATTTGTGAATCATCTTTAATCATTGTTAATACGTAAATATATTTTTTTCCTTTAGGTAGTATTTTTTTAAATTTAAACCTCAAAACAATTTAAATTTAATATACGTAATATATTTAAAATAATGAAATATTTAATTCAAAATTAAGTTAATGCTGTATGTAGCTTTTGCTCTACTTCTAAAATATATATAAAATTAATTTGCAACATTAGTTCCCAAAAATATTTTTACAATTGTGTTCTCAGCTGTAATAAATAACAATAATAATAAGTAATATCTCCCTATGGCAAACGAAGACATTGGCTCAATTAGTAGCGGTTTCTAATCACTGTGGATTCACACGAAAGAGAATTTTGAATTGTACTCAATGTCTTTGAAACTACAGAACTTGCAGCAGAATGTAAGGGGGAGGGGCAGAGGAGCCTCTCAGAGAGGGAAACAAATGGGGAGGGAGATGAAAGGAGGGGGATGAAAAAATGGCCGGGGCAGAGAAGCCCCCGGATCTAGAGCATGTTGTTTTGCATGTGGCCACCTTGGTCATTTGAAGCAAGATTACGCCAATAGTGCATTCCATGGAGCAGTTCTTTCTAATGTGCTTGAATTTCATCAAGTTAACCAGAATTCCAATCCTGAATTTTAGGATAGTCTGAGAAGTGGAACAATGTCATGAATACCTTAATTCCTATCGATCAGAAGGGTCTATCAATCAGTAGATTTGTAGACCGCAACTCATCTCCCGTGAGGATATCCAGGCACTGGCATGGTCCAGTTGATTAATAATAATAATAATTTTATCGTTGCACAGTATGACAGAGACGTCTTTTACAGCGGGTCTCATGCCTTTTGCCTGATGATCCATAAGGTAGCTACCATAAGATGTATCCCTTGGGGATTGTATGTCTTTCCTTGGTACTCTACATCTGGAGTCTCCCTATGGCACCTATATCTTTTCAAACTTCACCCTTTCAACACCAATGGGTTCTATATGAGTTGGATGATGTCTCATATCCTTCGCTAGAGTGCATGACCTTTGTGGCTATATTCCACACACATCTATGAAGCACGATGAGCACGCTTTTAGACTTATAGGAAGTAATCTCCTTTGAAAATATTTGCATTCCTGTCCACTTGTCAATGTCATTTCCTTTGTTTACTTTACAGACACCCAGACATCATTCACGTGTATCTCACTCTCTAGTACCTTGCAGTTGGTCCTGAAGAAGGTGGTTCTTCCACTGAAACGCGCGTTGACCGCGACATTACTTCCCACACAGAGATATTGAAAATTAACAATCTTTTCACTCTGTTTATCTGAGAAATCTGACCAATCCAAGAGTTCTATTTCTTTCTCTTTTTTATATCTCCCTTCTACCTCTTATTGTATGAATGCAAGTATGAGTGATAAGTAAATGTTTTTGTACATTACAGATGTCTAGGATGTTTTTCTCTCTTTTTTACATTAAATGTGTAATTTGTTTGTATCAAAATCCCAAAAAATGTTTCTTTGTGTTTCAAGTCATGTGTAAATTATAAAACACAACAAAAGAAATAATAAAAATTGTTTGTTGTCTAAAAACTAAAATGGATTGACATTGCTTTGGTGAAAACGTAATGTAATTTATTTATGACATTTTGATCGGGTAATGCAGAATCTGAACAGATCAATATAAAAAGTGTATAGGCCGGTTTAGAGGTTTCTACATTATTTGCTGTGTCCTCTCCCTCCTCTAGGGCCTAAATTGAATTAGGGAGACCTTTTGCTTAACTTATGGTCCAGTTGATTAGCCAGTTCTTCAGGGCCTTATGTAGATAGCCTCATTAACGATTAATAGGTCACTTGCCTAATAGACACAGGTGCTGGGAGCTCTGCAGTGCTCTTAGTTTTAGTTTCGAACCTCTCTGGCTTGACCACAGCTGCAGTCTGTATTTCTAACCAACCAACATTTCTTGTCCCAGTCTCGATTTCCTTGTGACCCATCACTGAAAACATTCCGTTCTGTTGAGCCCTACCTCATGTACTAATCAATTAGGAAGGGAAATACTGTGCAAGTTAAATTACACTATGTTCTGTACCCCGGATGAGGACTATCTGAATATACCCCAGCAGCAAGAGAATGAGGTCCTTGCCCTTCAGTGTCAAAGTACTAAAAGTCAACCCAACATGAACAAAGTTGCTTGTACCGCCCTTGTTGTGGTCCACTGGGGCAATGATATGGCATTCATCTCTTCAATGGACCCAGTGAAGGTCAAGATTGACCACAATGAGAATCTACCTAGAATCCCTCAGTATCTGTTAATACCAGAAGCAGAGGCAGGAATCTGCCCTGTGATACCTGATTTACTAGAACAAAGGATTCTACTGCCTATTGTCAACCAATGCTATACACCGATTTTGTAATTGTACATTTTATTTATAGAACGCCTAATACCCCTCACAAGGCGTACAAGTGCTTTGCAGCGAGCAGCATGCTACTCTGGAACTCAAGATAGAGTTAAATAGTGAGTAGATTAGAAATATGTGCTTCCTTTTTCTTTGTGGATTAGTTGGGGGTAAGTTTAAGTTTGACCTTTCTAGTACTCATGCATTTAGTAGTGTTTTGAATACGGGAGAATAATGGAAGTGGATTAGAAAAGGAAAGTTGTGAGTTGTTATTGAGCGTAGTGGACACATGTGCCTTTTAGTTGGGTGAATTGGATAAAAAAAGATGTTTTGGAGTTAGTAGTCAGAAAGGTTCGGGATGAGTCAGAGCGAGAAGGGATGAAACAAAGGTTGAGAGGAATTGACATTTTTTATTTTATATATTTTTTTAACAAATAACTGATATTAACATATACATGTATATAGACAAAGAAACGTCTAAATATGTACTAATACGCATGCATGCATAGATATTTACATACATCTTTTGGTGAAGTTTTAGTACCGGGCATAAGCTCCTCTAAATACACCCATATGTACACAGAAGCCGCAATATTTATGTGGGCTGAAAGCATACCCGAACCCATGCAGTGGTGTAGCAAAGCTGAAAATACATTTGTAAAAATTAAAAACTAACTTTAATTTCCACAACTGTTTTGGGTCTGCCTGATTGTACCCAACCATTTACATTATACCATCTTAAACGCAATCGTTTTGCCTTTGTGTGTTGGTACAAAGTCATGCAGGCCAGAAAAGGACCATAGCTTATTACTCTACAACCCTAGACTCAGTGGAAACGTGGCTCCCAACTTGTCTCTGTTTTGTAGCTGCGGCTGCTAACCTCTTTGAGGGCTCTGAAAATATTATGTTGAGTTACCCTCTAACTGTAGCTCTGCCACATGCTGCTGTTGTTGAAGTCCTCCTGATCATGATAACACAGAACCTTTCCACTGCCAAGCTGTCTAGATATGAGATTCTGTTGTGATCTGTCTCACAATGAGGACCGCCTAAGGCAAATCCATCTGTGCCCGAACGGGAACAGGGGCCAAGGGACGCTGCTGGTTTGAGTACAGTTAAGCAGAGGCTGAGCTACATGAGTTTAGCCCTCATGAACTTCGAGCAGAAGGGGAGGGGAAGTGTTATATCCTGAGATGGTGGGACAATGATATTGCTCTTCTTGCAACTAGACTACCGGGAGCTCTAAGGTTGGGGGGCTGTTGGCTCCAGAAAGGATATCCATAAGAAACTCTGGGAAGAGTACAATGAGGGGGTATCAAGGACAGAGGAGGCCCTACGCTGTGCATTCGTTAACTCCAGCTCCCTCGTAAAGCACAGTTTAGAAATTACCTAGATGTTTAAGACAGTCCATTTAGCCTGTTTGTTTTTCACTGAGACCTGGGCCAAGGAGGACTCTGGCCTGGAGTTTACGGCTGCCACACAACTGTGTTATGGGGTGGTGAGACTTGATAGGAATGTACACAGGGAGGGAGGCCTAGCCATTATTTTAAGGGAGCAGCTGAGCTGCACGCTAGAGCCCCTGAACACCACTATTGAAAGCTGCGAGGTGGGGCACTTTAAAATCGAAAATAAATATTCATTGATTTTTGCTGGGCTACTGACCTACTGTCTGCCTGGTCCTAAAAAGCAATTTATTTCAAACTGGCACCAAGTGCTTGTACCCTTTATCTCTTGTGGTAACCTCACCATTCTGAGGGGCTTTAACCTTCACTTGAAAGAAGAGTGACCGCGACACCAGGGCTTTCATGGATCTCATGCTCAGGTTTGGCTTGAGTCAATGGGTCAATATCTCGACTCCCGGACACACGTTAGATGGGATCTTTTCCAATCAAGAGACCATGACTATAGGCGATTGTCTGCCTTTAAGTCGTTCTGACCACAGTTTGATGATATTTAATGTACACATGGCACATGTGGTGGAAAGCATGTTGGGTACCACTAACAGCGTCAGAAACTGGGGAAAAGTCACGGTTGGAGAGTTTGCAGATGTGCTTGTAATATTCAAAGAGAAGGACCCTGGGGCCCAGGCTTACCTGCAAAAAAGTTTAATAAATGGGTTAGGGTGGCAGTTGAGTAGGTTGCCCCCCCTAGCGAGATCTTGCCCAAAGGGTAGTGAGAAACCCTCTGCCCTGTAGTTTTCTGAGGAGCTCAAGGAGCTTCAAAGGCAGTGTAGAAGGCAAGAACGGAGATGGAGACTGGCTCCTGAGTTAGAAAGAAAATCAAACACAGGGAGCTTATTCTCAAATATCAAAGAGGCGAAATCTGTGTATTTCTCCCAGAGGATTAGGTCGGCTATCACTATTCCGAAAGAACTCTTTAATACAGTGGGCATCTTTATGTCACCTCCTATACATTACGGGGTAGAAGACATGCAAGCTTTCTTCAATAAGGTGGCAGAATTCTTTAAAGATAAGATCATGAAGATCTTTTCAGACTTCCCTGCTCTCACTGATTAGTTCTGCAGTTAGTCCCTGACCTTATAGCGGAGGCCTTTGAGAAGATCTCGTCACAGGTTTGGAATCTGGGGTGTACCAAAGGGCTGGAAGAAGGCAACGGCCATGCCTCTAAAGAAAAAGCCTGACTTTCTAGCGAATTTTTAAAAACTTGCGCTCAATCTCATTGTTGCCTGCTTCAGCTGGGATCCTGGAGAAGCATATCAATCAGGAATTAGCTCAGTAGCTCCTAGATCAAGAACTCCTGGACCCCTCTCAAAATGGGTTCAGGAGGAATCAGCACCGAATCAGCTCTTATAGAGACTGCTGATTCCATTCGTAGCCAAGTTGACCAGGGAGGTGCAGCTATCCTGCTACTGTTAGACCTGTCGACAGCCATTGACACAATATCTCCATCTCTGCTGGTGCAAAGGCTGCATCAGGCCGGGTTGAAGGACGTGGCTCTTAAGTTGCTGGAGTCCTTCCTGCAGGGTTGGATGATTGGAATCAGTCGCGTGGACTTCAGAGACAAACTTTTCCAGCTCCCCTCTGGAGTTCCTCAAAGGTCCTCCCGAAGGCCTACCTTATTTGATTTGTATGTTGTCCCTCTGGCGAAACTGGTGCATTCTTTTGGATTCCAGGTGTAGCCCTATGCGGATGACACCCAGATCATCATCTCAATCTCCGATGACTGGGAAGAGGTGGCCGACAGTTTTAAGGCTTGTATGATGGTGATCAGCAGGTGGAACTGGCTCAAAATGAACGGGCAAAAAAACTGAGATCATGGTGTTCGGAATGGATAGCTCAATGTGGACCACTTGTTGGTGGCCAGAAATGTGTGGTACTTTACCTGCTCCAGTGGCTACGGCCAAAAACCTGGGTGTGATTTTTGATAATACATTGACCTACAGCACCCATGTTAATAGAACAGTGAGCTCCTGTTTACGGATTATTAAGATCTTGAAGAAAATACTATCCTTTCTCCCAAAAGAGCTTAGGGTGTCAGTAGTCATTGTGCATATCATTTTTTGTTTAGACTACTGCAATGCCCTGTATCTAAATGCCAACCAGTATTCACTAAAAATGCACCAAATAATTCAAAATGTAGCAGCATGTTTGGTCCTGGGTTACCTAAACACTCCTCTGTCAGGGAAGGATTGAGAGCCCCTCACTGTCTGCCAGTAAAGAAGTGGGTGTCTTATAAATCCCTTTGCTTGGCTCACAAAGCTCTCCATTCTCAGGTGTCGAATTATCTTAGGATGGCCTTTAATTGGTATGTTCCGTTGAGGCCTCTGAGATGAACTGGTCAATGTAAGGTGGTGGTTCCTAGGTGCAGGAAAGCCAGATGGGGGAAGGGTACTTACAGTGGCAGCCGCCAGGATGTGGAACTCCCTCCCGGAACACAATAGGAGCTTAAGCTCGTACCTGATTTTTTATAAGCAGGTGAAAACGGGGTTATTTGCGAACTAGTCCTTTTAAGTGGTCACATATCCGAGGTTTAACGTGCTCTAGAAATGCTACAATTACACATATTACACTTGTTTGTTGCTCCACTCTGACCTGATGCCTACTGTCAGTGATAGAGAACTCCACTACTCCAACGTTAATAAACCCCTTGTAGACTTGACTGATGTTCCAATTCCCAACTGCAAATTTATATTCTTTGTAGATGGGCCGGACCTTTGGAATCAGGAAGGGGTGTTAATTGCAGGTTATACAGTGTTCATTGTTTACGAAATAGTAGAAAGTTGTTGTTTCCTCAATGTGAGATCGGCCCAAGTAGTTGAGCTTATTGCTTTAACCGAATATGTATTTTGGCTCAAGAGAAGATTGTTACTGCGTATATGGACTTTAAGTATGTGTTTGGATTGATGCTTGACTTGGATGGAAAGAGAGATCCTTACCTCTGCTCGAAATCGGGATTAAAAATGGTCACTATGTACAGAACCTCCTAACCGTCTTACAACTGTACAAACAGGTAGCATTGGTTAGGTGTTCAGCCTACCAGCTGCCCATAACATGTCTAAAGGAATGCCATGGCTGATTCAGCAGCCTGAACTGCTCCTTTGTCCGAAAGTGCCTATGTTGCCATGTAAGTTGTATGAACTTTTTCATTCCCTGTGCCCTCTTTAAATGATTTGTGTTTGTTGCAGAATCATATTTCTAAAAGTGAATAGCAATATTAGATCAAACAGAAGTGTGAAACGGATTTTAACCGGGTATGGAAAGAAAGCACTGGGCTTGTGGTAGAGCTGACAATTCTACTCCCTAACCTTGCATGAATGCATCACAAAGCTGCTCTTGGGAGGGTTGGCATGTTGCGCGCCACAGCAAGCGACTTGTATGCGCCCTTCCTTTTCTCTATAGCCTAAAATGCTGCCCATTCCTGTGTCACTTGTCAGTCCCATAATGCTGAGAAATGGATCAGGATCACCCAGCTGCTCCACCTTCTCTTTGTGCACTCCAGATAGATTTCAAACAGATGCAGATTAGCGCATCTGATCCCCATGTCCTGGGTGGGTGGGAACTTATCCTTGTGCCAAAGCACATACCATCACAGTTGAAAAGCATTTATTTACAGACTTTATCCAATGGTTTGGTATTCCAAACTGATTCTCGACTGAACACAGGTTACACTCCATTTCAACAGTAAAGGGGTTTTGCAAAGAATTAGGAATAGAGCAGCATTTTCACAGTGTGTACCACCCAGAGTCAAACGACAAGGTAGAAGCCTGCCACTTCTTTCAACTTGGCGACTGGTCTACATATGAGACCACCAGAGGAGAGAGCTTTTTAACCACCATAGAGGGGGCCATATCAAGTCCTTCTCATCACCAACATCGCTGTTACTTACAAAGGCCTGACAATGTGGACTCATTCCTCTTAGTGCAAGCGAGCTGCACCACCTCGAGTTGACTGCCCTTCCTCGTCGGATCCCAAATCTATACCCAGTCTCCGATCCTCCACGAAGTTCGCCTTAAAGCTGCACTGATTTCAGTCAGTGGTTCAATTCACCCAGACCACCTTCTTTGCCTGCCTCTCCACAGCCATGCAGTGCTGCATCCAATGCCTCTAATCGCTACTCCCTCTGTCTGAGGTAAGCTGTCTGTTCCTGGGCACTGGATATCTCTGTGGGGCTGGTCAGCTATTTTTGCTGCTGCCTTGACCATCCAGATGTTGATGGGATACATCACAGTTGCTGTGGGATGGTAAGTTCTTGAAAAAACTAACTGTACTGAACACATCCTTGGTCGGAGCCGATGGTCTCGAATTGTCAACAACTCCAAAGAAAGGCTACTTGAGAAATCCAGAGAAACAATGAACCTTTCCTCTTGCTGGATCTGCACACATGTGCCTAATGATTTAGAGGGACACATACCTTTGATCGAGATGCCATTTGAAAGAAACAAAACTTTACTTCACCTGTAGTATCCTGGGCACAGACTATTGAAATGCAATGGAATGCACCCTCAGTCCTTCCAAGGACTGGATAAGTACAACAAAACCCCTCGGTTGTTATTCCCAATGTTACTCATCTTGGTGTGTCACAGTGGGGAATAATGTGGGAGCACAACAAAGAGAACAACATGAGTGTCTTTGTGGAGTGAATATGACACTGTTATAGACATTATAAGCTTTGAGTCGTCCCATTATGGATTTTCCCACTAGGATGGTGTTTCATCAGCGCTGTCATCATGAGGAGGTACACTCACTTATTTAGCAAAACTATAGCCAGTCCATGGCTGCATCACACAGTCTGGTTGGGAACTTGCACAGGCCCCCAGTCCCCATCTGAGCACCGATCCACGGCTCCCCTAAGCTAATCACAATGCTGCATTGCAACGTTGTGATTGGCAATGGGGAGCCTGGGTGCTTCCCGGTTCCGGGACGGAGAAGCGAAGGAAACATGGGGAAAAGGAAAGTGGTATTTTTTTGTTTTCTTTTTTTTGTTTAGCCTCTCCCCACCACTTCCTTCCCCCCTGCCCCTCAACCCTCATTGCCTGCCAGCCGCTACTGTGTGTGTGCCGTAGCAGGGTCTCAGTGCTGCCCATACCTTCCTAACACTTCTCTTAACATATATAAACTGTTAAGAAATTGCATGAGATTCCAAAACAGGTTTGGTTTCAACGTTTTCAACCACAGTAGCATCTGGTCCTGGCTTTCTGGAACCTTTTTAAACTGAGGAATGTATCTATTTGAAATAGTAATACTGATTGTGGTTACATTGAATACTTTAATAAAACTATTCCGTAATTCCACACTGGAATTCCACTCTACACCACTTGTAATCGGCTCTTGGAGTCTCGACGTGTATGTCCCAAAATCAGGCCTATTAAGCTCCACCCCTCAAATGACTGATGCCCTGGGCATTTGTAATTTTGTGGGGTAGGGGCAGTTCCTGTTATCGGAGCGTCCCTTCTGAAATGGAAATTATCTGAAGAATCGGGACTACAGCACCTGATTCCGAGGTCATTCCTAATTTCTCCATGGAGTTTTAATTTGACCTTTCAGCGGCTTTCTGCAGTCAAGTGACTGAGGGAAATACTCTGGATCCACGGAGATAGTGCAGATCTCGTAATTACAACAGGGCTGGTAACACGTGCTACAAGCCTCATTGGAATTACCGGGGCTCTCATAATGAGGCCCTAATTGGTCTGCATGGGTTTGTGTAATTTCTCTTTTATGTCTTACTCTACTAATTTGGTGGTTTATTCTGTAATTTGTAACGCTATTTATATGATTTCACCCTTCCTCCTTGTAGGCGGCATCAGAACTCCTAATTATCTTCATAAGATATGTAAATTATCGCTGCTAAATTATCTGCATATCATATGCAAACTCGTTTTGTTTCAGGTATTTGCACCACCTATTTAGTCTTCCATTTATTTCTTATGTGTAAAGTCTGGGTCAGTTACTGGAAGAGCATTTATCTGAAGCCATTGAGCTGGTTCACACGTATTAAAACTCCAACCAAATTAACAAATTACCTGCTAGGTGTTTAGCATGAGCAGGAGACTCTGCGTGCTTCTGGCGAGGAGACTTTTCCTTCTCAGTTTTGATGAAGCCATTCTGCAGAGCTGCATGCCGCTCTGCTGCCGCTCTCTTGGCTTCCAGCTTCTTCTGCCTACAGGTCTTGACCGGCTCAGAATGCTTCCTTACTTTCCTGCGGAAGGAGTTCAAGACCTGGATTGCACCACTCTCTATCTTCTTCTCCTGCCCCTCAGCACTTCCAAACTCATCCACAGAGGAAGCTCTGTACAAAGGTAAGACATGCAGCTGCTCATCTTCCGGAATTTTGCCAATTTCACGGTTGTCCTCTCTGGTCAGGGTGCATACCTAATAGGGAAAATAAATCATGATTAACTATTCGAAAGGCATTCATGAACTTTATTCGGATGATTGCAAAATATATATAGTCAGTTTTTGAACACTCAGCACAGTCTTGCTATTACCAGAAGGGGCAAAGAAGGGCTTCTAACAAATGAACCCTGATCAATGGTTGACTTCTCCAGGGGCCAGGTGGTTCCGACAGACCTTCAATGCACTTTTGGCACCTTCGGCACCTAATGGTTCCCCCACAAGGGTGGTGGGGACCGGAGCTTTATTCGAGCAACTTTTGAAGGGACTTTGGGGACTAGGCGCTTGCCATTGCCTGGTGTCACACACTGTTGTGAGTGAGCAATGATACAGAGTGTGCTGCTTCTGCAACCTTAAAGCTCTCAACCTCAGAAAGGAGATCTAGGGAGTCCCTTCCGGCTGCGTCTTTAAGCTTATGGGATGAATCTTGAACTACAGTGGATCTGGGACAGTGCCTAAAAATCTTTGTCTGAGGGAGGATCTGACTGGATTCGGTGCTGCTGAAGACTAAAAAGTAAGTTGGGTGAAGAGTCCAACAAAGTAGGTAACTTGATAGTGACCTTGCAGTCACTGCTCTTGCTGCTGCAATGTGTTTGCAAGCTGCCTAGCGAAATATAGACTGATGAACACTTTTTGTGAACTGTCTCTACCAAGGAAAAAGTTACATAAATTCTAGTTTCTGTTCCTGGGGAGTTCAAAATCATTCCTTTACCCCTTTCGGTTTTGTACTGTAGCCCAATCCCAAGTCTTGGTGAACCTCGGTTATTGCAGTAGGCTCTGGACAGACCAGGATCTATACCGGCTCCACTTAAACCCTTCAAACACGCAGCAGCTCACTTCATTAGCAGTAGTAGGCAGTGTGATCCCTCATGGAAATACAGACAATTGCATATACCCTCATCAGTACTATCTGAGATATTGGTCAGCCCCCCAAAAGTCAGATATCTACTGTAATCACAGGGATCAATTTGCAATGGGTATTTTCAGATTGTTTAAAATATTTTTTGAAATGGCCATATAGCAGTTATCACTGGATACGCTCAAAATCGTCCCTTGACACCTGTTTCCCTGGCTCATCTGCAATACTCTTGGGTCATTTTTCTTCTCAACCTTTTAACCTGTCCAGGTAGGTGAATGTTCAGACATTTTATTCCACCAGCTGATTAGTGGATGTGCTAACCAAACCAGAGTGCCTAACAGGGCAGAGATTCAGACACAGGTAAACAGTGATTGTTATGGGCTCGGCAGGAGCTAGACACACCAGTGATGCTCAGTGGCGTAGCTCGTCCTTTTGCCGCCCTTGGTGGTCGGGGCGTCTGCCACCCCGCGAGGGACGCAGGTGCGAGTGGGAGGCGGTCACGACGGTCCCTGCTTTCGCCAACTCGTGGACACTGGTAAGAGCAGTGGAGGGGAGCGGGGTCTCTGCTGCCCCCAAAACTCCTGCCACCCGGGGCAAACCGCCCCCTTTGCTATGCCACTGGTTATGCTTCCGGGTGGTAACAGGCGGCACATGTGGAACCTACATTCTACCTTCAATCAACTGATTATCTGCAATACTCATGCAGCCAAACATTCAGAGCATACAATTTTCCAGCTGCTCACTTAAAGGTTAGCACCGGCAAAGTAGTCTCTGTGGGAGCTGGAGGTGGAAAGTGGGCAACTGCCAGCTAATGAAAAGGCTAGAAGGGGGTATCAGTGCGAGGAAGAGGACCAATAGAACAGGAAAGGTGGCCCTGTGTCCTTTCTCTGAAAGTTGTTCTATTTACAAGAGGTCTTTAGGTATTTGAGCACAGGAGAGCAATCCTGCAAGAGGCCTGCTGGAAGGATGCATGGTGGCAATGTAGCAGTCTGCTCTTCCACGGGGCCCTGGGCCACTCTATATGGCTGGGCTTATTGAAACACTGAATAGTAAAATAGTGTTAGATCTTAAGTCCGACCCACATACGTTAATAATATACTTGGATATTCATTATACCAAAATTCGCCTCATACACATTCATTCTGGGCACCAGGAAAAACTGACTTGATTTGACAATTTTGTGGCCGAAAAAGCTCAGTTCTACTTCTTTGTATCTTTGGACACTGCATGTCCTCCTTGGTTCTTTCTGTGTGGCACGGCGCCCTGAACAATATCGCCTGTCATTTGTACCCTGCATGTCTTAAAATGCACTGCCTGGTGGGAGTTATCAGACTATGCCACCTGTTGCATCCCTTCCATGCTTTCTTTCATATATGCAGTCTTGCAACAGACTTTACTGGTGCCTACAGAAGAGAAACGTAGTGGGTACATGACTTACCAATGTACTTCCATTTTGCATGTTGTGCACGTCTCTGTGGGAATGTGCACAAAAATCGAGGCAGGCAGTGACTCCAGAGAATGGACGACCATCCTTTAAACCCAATCGGCAGTCTAGCGCTCTGTTTTCATATTCAACCTGTGAAAAAATTACATTTCCACTATAAGACGTACTACTCACCAATACTGGAAACACTCTTGAATCTTAAAACATCCAGTCACAGCCCCTCCTACCACCACCCATCTTCTTTAAAAGGGCGTATTTATTAGCAAGTAAACACATATAATCTTGCACTGAAAAAAGCTCTCAGACCAATGATAAAGTAAATTAATCTCATAGACTGTGCAAGAGCATTAGGAAATCCCCATTTTCATCACTTTGTTTTATACACGATTCATTATGAGTGTTAGTAGCTCAAAAATAATGGAATACATGGTTTTAATTAAGAGAAGAGTGAACGGACATCGCTATAGTCATCCCCTCCGGCTACACCAACAAGACCTTTGGCACAAATCCAGAGGTGGAGTCGCCATGATATTTAAAGATACCATCAGCTGCACCAACTTCATTGACACCCCCATCAGCTACATGGAACACCTCACATTCAAGATATGCATCACAGCCAACTTCTCCCTTGCTGAACATTTATATACACACCATCAGGACCCCACACCAGTTTTGCCAAAGACATCACAAACTTCATCACAGCCCTCATCATCATCAACGCCAGCACCTGCATCCTCCTCGGAGACCTTAACTTTCATCTAGAAAACCTCACTGACCAAAACTCAACGGCCCTTTCTAGATTATCTTGGAAACCATCGTCTCATCCAGCACATTACCGAACCCACCCTAGGTGCCGGACACCTATTGAACTCGATTCCTCAATCAGCAACATCACAGTTAAGCCAGCAACTATGACCTTGGCAGACAATACCCCCGTCATTTTCACCATAGACATCCCACACCTTCACAAATCTGCCACCACTGGAACTGCCTGCTGCAGCTGGAAAAGCATCTCAGAGCAGTGGCCGAAGCACACCAACGACTTGCTGGAAGCCATCAACAACCTCAGCTGCTTGATCACCACCAGCACCGACATCGTGGCTCCTCTCAAGAACAAGCCAACAGCAAGAACCAGACCACAGGCCAGCTGGTAAACAGAGAACCTCAGGCCGATGAAATGCCACTGCAAGCAACTGGAGCGTAAATGGAAAACAAGTCATGGCATCACAGACAAGACATCTTCAAATCAGCCCAAAGATGCTACCACCAGCAGATACAGAGACACATCAACACCAGCACTAACAGCAACAAGATAATCTTTGCCATCATCAAAGATGTCATCACACAGAACACCTGGAAACATGCAACAATCATGTCCCTGCTCCAGAAACCATCCGCTGACCTAGCCACGCTTTCCAGCTACAGACCCAACTCCCTCCTACCATACCCGGCAATGGTCTTAGAGAAACTAATCAACTGACATCTCACCGACCACCTCAGCAACCACCAGCCATGCAGTCTGGATTCAGGCCCAACCACAGTACAGAAACAGCACTCATTGCCACCACAGACGACATCCACAGGATCCTTGACAGGAGACATGGCAGCCCTCATTCCTTGGACCTCTCTGCAGCATTTCGCACAGTCTCAACCCCCATCCTCATCAGGGACCTGCACATGATTGGCATGCAAAGACCTTCTTTCTGCTGGATATGCACCTCAATGGATATAGCACAAGTTGTCAGCCTGGCACCTTACCCCTTAGACGCCTGCAAACTCATCTGAGGAGTGCCTCATGGTGCATTGCTCAGCACCAGCCTTTTCAATTCATACATGATCCCTCTGGCCAACGTCCTCTGCACACATGACAAACATCCTCTTATATTCAGTGACACACAACTCATACTCTCCCTTTCAGGTAACACATGAAACAATTTCAGCGCCGATGTCGCTAACTGGATGAAAGCCAAGTGTCTCAAGAGCAACACCGACTAGACAAAGTAGTGATCTTCGGCAAGAACACCTCACCATGGGACTCCAACTGGTGGCTGACCACACCAGGAACCTTGGTATAATTATCGATAACAAACTGTACATGACCACATAAGTCAACGCAGTCACTGCATCCTGCTTCCAGACCCTGAAGATGCTGAGGAAAATCTGATCTGCAAATGTCTCCCAAGCAACACTAGAAAAACTGTCACTCACACCTGAGTCACCAGCAAGTTGGACTATGGAAACACCCTCTATGCTTGGATCATTAAGCAACTCACTAAAAGACTACAAAACATCCAGAACTCGGCAGCCAGACTCATCCTCAATCTCCCACAAACAACTCACATCACACCACACCTCAGGGAACTACACTGCTCCCGATGCACAAATGCACCCAATTCAAACTCCTCACACACACATTCAAAGCACTACACAACTCGGACCCCACCTACCTGAACAGTCGCATCGCTTTCCACCACCCATTCAGACACCTCCGTGTCACATGACTTGTACTCGCAAACATCCCATGCATACACAGAACCAGTTCATGAGGGCGGGCGTTCTCTTGCATCTTTCCTATGACCTTCCACTCCACAAAAGCTGAAGACCATTAACCAACCTACCTAAGACCGGGATAGGCACACACACCTGCTCAGCGCCTTGATCCCCCTCGTAGTTGATAGTGTGCTATACAAATACACATAACATGACGTAACACTTGTTTTGCTGGCGCTCATTGATGCTTTTAGAAAACATTTTCAAGGTGGAATCTAAAACAACTAGTGGTGTACTGAGAGTTACATCTAATAATACTGTATGTAATTGGTCACTAAAGATATCATAGACCCACCATATGAGGCATACTTGCAAAAAGAAAGGAGCCAGATTTCTGAATACTTTAAGAATTATTTCCCAGAGTTGCAATGAAAACAAAACTCAGCCTGAATCAAAAATCAAAACTTTGACAGACCACTGAAAGTAAGTGAGCATTCACAAAATGGGCCTTAAAAGCCCACACGTGATTTATACACACCCAGCAATACTCTGCAACAGTATTGGGGAGATCTTAATCTACCGTCTACAAGAAAAGCATAAAGAAATACTTTAAGCTAGTCAGGACCTCATTTATGAGGTTTTGCTGCAGCGCCGCAGGCCTTCCTGCTGCGCTGCCCTACGGCAAAAGAAACCGGCACGAATGCGCCGTATCTATCAGATACAGTGCATTCTTCTCCTTTCCCCGCGCATGGGCGCACAATGTGCTGCCGTGTGCCAACGGAGGCACCTTTGTACCATGATGCAAGGGTGCCTGCGTTGCAAGGATGAATACTTTTGTGCAGGAAGGATTTTTCCTCTTTCTATGTGTGCTGCAGGATGTTTCAGCTCTTGCAGGAAAATCAGAAATTGTTTTCTTGGTTTCTGTTTTCTTGTTTTGGTCATCTCAAAACCATCAGGCTCTTGGTATAATTGATGCGAGTGAAGTCAGAGTAAGAATGCTTCAACAATGTGGTGGGATTGTTGGTGTAGACAACCTTGTCAATCAAGCACATTGACTTATATTTGATGAGGGAGAGCCACTGAAGAGAGGTGATGTGACTGTATTTTCATATAGTGCAACTGTAGTGAAAGCAGCAAGATAGGGCAAATAAATGTCATAACATTTACAAAGATGTTCACAGTTTAAAAAGAATCATCACTCAAGTAACAACGTGATATATTCTGAAACTGTACACATTTTATCCACATATATCAATTTGGTGTCTAGAAAGCTAGGTTTTGTAGCAATACCATCCTTTTATTTTTAGAACTGAAACCAATTTTACCATTATGCATCTGCTTGCCATTTTCTAATAATGCACAATTGTCACCATTCTTCAGCTTATTGTTTTTTGGAAATACGGCCCTTTTGTCTTCAAATACAAACTTTTCAATGTAGTTAAATAAATTAATTTTGTTACCACACATTAGTTTGTTGTTTTGTGAAAATAAGTTACCTTGTAATTGTGAGCACACTTAAAATGTAATCCCTAAATATCAGCGTTATATACTGCATATTTTAAGGTTGCACCTAAAAGTCAAATCGTCATTTTCTGCAAATTCACTAAGGGGCTTATTTATGAGAGGGCTGCGTCATGTTTGCACCACGCAATGTGGTATATGTGTGACGCCAACGTCTAGGTCTGATTTTTGAAGCCTCACAAAGTCACTTTGCATGGCTCTAAGTACCTTACAAAATCTGGAGTAATGCAGCTGCGTTACTCTGCCCTGGGAAGGCGTTCCATGGGCATTGTGTGGATGTTCCAATGCATCTCCCATGGATTTTGATGCATCCCAAGATTCCCAAGATGTAAACCTGGATATGCGCCAAAATCTTACACCTTCCCAGGGGAGGAGTAACAAGGAGAAATATCTCTATTTCTCCTAGTTTCTTCCTCTTTCTAGGAGTGCTGCATTCTGCAACACACATACAAAGAGGCATTTGCATCCCAGGTTTGTTTTTGTGCAGGAAGGTGCCTCTTCCTGCACAAAAACAATCCTGCATGCAACACAGGCAGCCTTGCACAATGGTACTAGAAACATCTTAAGATACCCAAGTACAGTCTAATTTGCCCACCTGCAGTCTCACCTGCCACATAAGTCTCTCACGCGCATGCACAGCCTTTTGGCTGGCCTCCACACACACATAGGTAACACATAGGTACACTTGAACCTACAATCGCAAAAACAAATATTTGCTGTGTGGATCATTCCCCCATTTCCCACCTTCACTTGCCTCCTTAGTGGAGGGCTGGTGGTGTCTTCACTGCCTCCTATGTTCATGGTGTACCTGTATGACTTCTCTGAGTGAGGAGGGTTGGTGGTGTCTTCCCTGCCTCTTATTTTCACACTGTACCTGTATGCCTTCTCACAGTGGAGCACTCATCAGGAGTACACCACACAGACCATTACGAGGATCAAGTGATTGAAAGCTAGGCAAGCCAAGCTAAGGCAGGTGCAACGCTAGGACCCAGGTGGACAAAAAGAGATTCGTGGGCCATGAAAACAAGGCAAAGAAACTGGCATTTCGAGGGTCTGGCTAATGGAGGACTAGATCATTAGAGTCCTCCTCTGACGCCGCCATCCCCCAACTTTGTATACAGTGGGGACAAGGCCCCTCTCTTCTTGCTTGGGGTGAAATAATATATATATATATATATTAAAAAGTGGACATGAGCGAATTTGGCTTCCATAGGTCCCTGCACCAACACGTTTGTATGAAATTATGCATGTGATGAGGCAAAACATGCACTATAGACTGTTAATTTGTCGCACGGCCTATCTGCTTTGCAAAATATAGCTCCACTGCCTCATTGAAGAGGCTGCCCGGATCTAGAACACTCTTTAATTAGGTCAGATATTTATTTACTTATAGTTTTTATAGAGTGCAACACTTACCCTAGTGGGATATCACGGCACTGGTATCACTTCCTGACATTTCTGAAGGCATTATTAGTGAGGACCCCAAAAGCATTATGCTCTATACAACCATGTTTTTAGCTTCTTCCTGAACTCCAAATGACCTTTAATGAGGCGTAGGTCTAATGGTAATTTGTTCCTTTGGACGACTACATGATATGAGAGAGCGACCGCCCATTCTAACTTACTTTATTCACCTAGTTTTTGCTAAAGCAAAATTACAGGATCTCAGCTCTCGTGAAGGCAAATAGAATTCTATGTGTCTTGAAAAATTATAGGGCGAGTCTTATGTAATGCTTTATGTGCATGGCACAATAACTTAAATTTCGCTCTTTGGCACATTGGTAGCCAATGTAATGACTTCAGACATGCTGATGCCGAACTAAACTTGTCCTTATTGCAGATTAACTTGACCGCTGCATTTTGAGTAACCTGCAGTCGTGAAAACAAGTAGTCATGATGTCCATTCTTATTTTGTAAAATTGCCAAGGACGTGCATATAACCCTTCTATCTTTATCAATTTTCCAAGTGCCTTAAAATTAAGACTTTTTTGGAAGAATTATTAAATTGATTTGAAGGGAAATTATTTTTTAGAAACTAATCCAATTTCATGGTGGCAGTGATTTTAACAATTCCGAGTGCTGGCCCAGAGACTGCACCCGTCAGTGTCTGTGAATATATAATATGAAGAAAAGAAAGGCATACTCTTTCTTAAAAACACTGGAAAGATCCCCACACAAGAAATTCACTTAAACTTGCCTGGTTGTTGAAGGCATCAGGTGCCATCTTCTTGTAAGTCGGAGCAATCAATGTTGACAGGTTCTGCAGACGTGCTTCGAGCCTTTCCTCCTGTTTCAAGAAATACATTAAGTATAAAACATACAACCAATTATTTTGTAACATTCTGATTTTACCTAATCTAGTTATACAGAGCTGTATGTCACGACACTGGGCACAAACATACCGTGATGCCAAAATATCATATCCTAAATATCGACTACAAAAATGTTGCGAGGGTAGGTCTTCAGAGAGGGGGATAAAACGCAACCCTGCCAATAATTTAAGTGATGTTCTCCTCTACAATCGACAGTGTTATTGGCCCGTACTTAAATATTCTCTGTTCTTGCTTGTGATTTTGGAGTCCTTAAAGTAGAATATAGCATGTATCCTTGACGTATTACTTACAGAGTATTATGCATTTAATCGAATATGCTACTTACCAGTATGCATCTGTTCTTGGCATGTAGGGCTGCTGACATTCATATCTGTGCATAGATCGCCGCCTAGTGTTGGGTCCGGATGATTGCATATTGTTGTCCTGGAAGAGTCTTCGAAGTATCACGAGATAGGTGGCTCCTCCCCTGGACTACAGTGCGCATGGGCATCCCCTCCATCCTTAGATTGTTTTTCGCAATTGTGGCATAAATGGAGTGTAATATAGTGAATGATGACCATGCTAACTAGTAATTACTGAATGCTACAGCTGCTACAGGCGCCGGGGAGGAGGGTGGGCGATATGAATGTCAGCAGCCCTACATGCCAAGAACAGATGCATACTGGTAAGTAGCATATTCGGTTCGAGGCATGTGGG
Source organism: Triturus cristatus (assembly GCF_964204655.1). Taxonomy (NCBI): domain Eukaryota; kingdom Metazoa; phylum Chordata; class Amphibia; order Caudata; family Salamandridae; genus Triturus; species Triturus cristatus. The sequence continues at coordinate 334,435,069 of NC_140582.1, forward strand.
CTGCTGAATTCATATCTGTGCATAGATTATATAGCAGTCCCTCTATTTAGTGGCGGCTGTCCGTGCCAGCTGCAGCAGTCTGAAAAAGAGTTTTGAGAACACCCTGTCCTACAGCTGCCTGCTGTCTTGAGTGTACATCTACACAGTAGTGTTTTGTAAATGTATGTATAGTGGACCATGTGGCTGCTCTACATATCTCCTGTAAAGGAATATTCCCTAGGAAAGCCATGGAGGCCCCTAACTTTCGTGTGGAGTGGGCTCTTGGAGGAATCGTTAGTGTGCGCTTAGCTTTTTCATAGCAAATCTGTATACACTTAACGATCCACCTAGCTATTCCTGCTTTGGAAATGGGGTTGCCTTTGTGCTGTGGAGAAAAGGCAACAAACAGTTGTTTTGTCTTCCTGAAAGTCTGTGTTCTGTCAATATAGTACTTGATAGCTCTCTTGACATCAAGTGTGTGGAGCATTCTCTCTGCTACATTCTCAGGATTAGGATAAAACACCGGTAGTTCTATGGATTGGTTCATATGGAACTGCGATATCACCTTGGGCATGAATGTAGGGTTGGTGCGTAGTACGACCCTGTTTGCATGAACCTGTATAAATGGCTCTTGAATGGTTAGTGCCTGGAGTTCACTAACTCTTCTTAGTGAAGTAATGGCTACTAGGAAAGCTACTTTCCAGGTTAGAAATTGAATCTCACAGGAGTGTAGAGGTTCAAAAGGTGGTCCCATGGGTCTGGTGAGGACCACATTTAGGTTCCAGACTGGTGAAGGTGGGTGTGTAGGAGGAATCACTCATTTGAGTCCCTCCAAGAAGGCTTTGATGGCAGGCACTCTGAACAGTGAGAGGTGCTGCCTGTTCTGAAGGTAAGCTGCCAGTGCGGTTAAATGTATACGGATGGAATTGTATGCTAGATTGTATCTGTGTAAGTGTAATAGATAACAGATAATGTTCTGAGTTGATGCATCCAGCGGATTGATGTCATTATTTTTACAATAAATGACAAATCTTTTCCACTTAGCATGCTCTGGTCGTGGGTCTCCTTGCCTCCTTGATGATATTCATACATTCTGGAGGCAAGTTTAGGTAGCCAAATTCTAAGATCTCAGGAGCCAGATCGCCAGGTTTAGCTGTTGCGGATCTGGGTGCTGAATCTCGCCATGGCTCTGCGTTAAAAGCCTGGGTGTTAGCCGCAGTCTTTGATGCGGTACCACGGAGAGTTCTAGAAACGTGGTGTACCATGGCTGGCGTGCCCACGTTGGAGCAACCAGGATGAGTGTCATCGAGTGTTGCCTCAGTTTGCGTGCCACTAGCGGTATTAATGGTGCCGGGGGAAAAGCGTACGCAAATCTGCCTGACCAGTTCATCCATATCGCATTGCCCTGCGACTGTGGATGTGGGAACCTGGCGGCAAAGCTTTGGCATTTTGCGTTTTCCCTTGTGGCGAATAGGTCTATCTCTGGATGACTCCACTGCTGGAAGTACGGTTGGAGTACTGATAGATGTATCTCCCATTCGTGCATCTGGTGGCTGTGTCTGCTGAGCAGATCCGCCATTTGGTTGTCCTTGCCCGGGAGGTGTTCCGCCATGAGGAAGATGTTTCTCTGAATGGCCCACTTCCACATGCTCTGAGCCAGATGAGACAACTGTGGAGAGTGTGTTGCTCCCTGCTTCTGTATGTAGTACATGGCAGTCATGTTGTCCGTCCGGATCAACACGACTTTGTTGCACAAGTGTACTTTGAATTCCTTCATTGCTAGGAAGATTGACATCAGTTCCAGTAGGTTGATGTGCATCCCCCTCTGCTGTGTTGTCCATAGTCCCTGCACTGTGTAATTGAGTACATGAGCTCCCCATCCCTGGAGAGACGCGTCCGCCGTCAGTATTATTTGTGGTACAGGCTCTTGGAACGGTCGGCCCTTGGCAAGGTTTTGTGGATTCCACCAATGCAGAGAGTTGTATGCCCGACCGCTGACCAACACTAGGTCTTTCAACTGTCCTTGAGCCTGATTCCACTGACGTGCTAAGCACTCCTGAAGCGGGCGCATATGTAATCTTGCGTGCGGGACTATGAAGATGCAGGAAGCCATCATGCCTATCAACTGCATAAACACTTGTGCCGGTAGTGAGTGTTGAGGTCTGAACTTTTTTATTAGCAACTGCATGCTGTTGATCCTCATGGAATTTGGCTGTGCCTTGGTTGCCAGAGTGTCTATGGTCGCGCCTAGGTACTGCCGTACGTGGGCGGGTTGAAGGTGGGACTTTGGATAATTCAGTGAGAATCCCAGGCTGTGAAGAAGGTGAATGGTGTGGGATATGTGGCTGGCACACTGCTGGGCTGACTTTGCCTGGATAAGCCAGTCGTCCAGATAAGGATAGACATGTATGTGCTGTCTCCTTAAGTGTGCCGCCACTGTTGCCAGGCACTTGGTGAACACCCTTGGTGCCGTTGTTACTCCGAAAGGGAGGACTTTGAACTGGTAATGTTGATCTTGAATAGTGAACCTGAGATACTTTCTGTGTGATGGGTGCATGGGTATATGGAAATACGCATCTTTGAGATCTAGTGTTGCGAGAAAGTCTCCCTGACTGAGCAACGGCAGCACCTGCTGCAGGGTGAGCATGTGAAAATGCTCTGATAGAATGTAACGGTTCAGAGGTCTTAGATCCAGTATGGGTCTGAGAGACCCGTCCTTTTTGGGGATCAGAAAATACAGTGAGTACACCCCTGATCCTTGGTCTTGTACAGGCACGAGTTCTATGGCTCCTTTGTGGAGCATACTGAGCACTTCCTGGTGCAATAAGTGCAAGTGCTCTGCGGACATAGGACTGTGTCGTGGTGGTATGTTTGGTGGAGTGGATGTTAGCTCCAGACAATAACCGTACTGGACAATTTCTCTCACCCACCTGTCTGTAGTGATGGATTTCCAGACCGGCAGGAACCGTTGGAGTCTCCCCCCCGACAGGTGTTATGTGGTTGGGGGGCAGTGACAAGGCGTCACTGTTTGTTGGTGGCGGAGGACCTGGAGCTGTTGTTTCCTCGGCCTCTGCCCTTGACGTTGTTTCCACGGTATCCACCTCTGTTATTCTTATTATAGGTGGTCTGTGTACCTTGTTTAGTGTAATGCGACTGTTGGGAGTTCTGGCCTCTAGATGGTCCTCTGTTGGTAGAGCGACGAAAGGACCCACTCCTAAACTGCTGTGTTTGCAGAGCCCCCATAGACTTTGCAGTCTCTGTATCTTTTTTGATTTTTTCTAGGGTGGTGTCAACTTCGGGGCCAAAGAGGGAGTGAGGGTTGACAGGTTGATTGAGTATAGTTGTCTGTATCTCTGGTTTGAATCCTGAGACTCTCAACCAAGCATGCCTTCTTAACATGACGCTGGTGTTAATAGCCCTAGCTGCAGTGTCAGCTGCGTCAAGAGCGCACTTAATGGAAGCGTTGCTTATGAGCTTCCCTTCTATAATTAGTGACTCTGCTCCTTCCATATACTGATCTGGGAGGTGCTGTAGCAGTGTCTCCAGGGTATCATAATGCGCCCTGTCATACCTAGCCAGAAGTGCCTGAGTGTTGGTAATTCTCCATATGTTAGCTGCCTGTGCAGCAACTCTCTTTCCTGATGTTTCCAAGACCTTAGACTCCTTGTCAGGGGGAGGAGCATCACCCGTTGTCTGTGAGTTGGCCCTCTTCCGAGCATGGGAAACCACCGAGTCCAAAGGCAACTGGCCTCTTATGTAGGTAGGGTCCACCGAAGCTGGCCTATATTTTTTCTCAATCCTAGGGTTTAGTACTCTCGCCCTCGTGGTCTCCTTAAAAATGTCAGTAGCCTGTTTTAGGACACCCTTCAGCATGGGCAGAGTCTTAACAGATCTTTCTGAGGTAGAGAAGGTATCCATCAGAAAGTCCTCCTCAATAGGATCAGTGTGGAGCTGTACATCATGGTTCTCAGCTGCTCTCTCAATTAATGCATTGAAGGCAGCAGTATCCTCAGTTGGAGATGTCTTCACCAACATATGCTTGTGTGTCTGGAGCAGTATGTGGGTCCCCTGTACCAGTATTGTCCACCCAAGGTTGGTTTTGGTCTTCAGGGTCAGTGGTCAATGGATAAGTGCCCTCATCATCACCAGCATCCCCTGCATCCACATCAGACTGTGTGGGTGAGAATGACTGAGGCTCCTGGCTATAATATTGAATATGTTCCACAAGAACTGGTGATGTGGTTCTCCTTTTCTTTAATGGAATTTTGTATGGCTCCATAGATTTCTCGGGCACTATCTTTCTTTTATGTATTGAAAGTTGACCAGTCCCTGCATAGATAAACTGCCTCGGCTCCTCATCTTCTTGAGGTACTTCAACAGCTGCTTGTCCCATTGATACCCCTTGTGGCGCTTCGACAGTTTTCTTCGTGTCGATACCTTTCTTCGGTTCGGGACCCTTCTTTGCGTCGAACATCTTCGGTCGTACCGCCGGTGGTAATCCGAACTTGATGTGCGTCGATGCGGTCTGAACCGTGCTGCCCGTTTTCGGCTGCGGGGCTATTTTCGTGCTGAGCAGCGAAGCCCTGTCTTGGATGCGTAATAACGACTCCGACACCGTCTTCTTTAAGAAGGGAGATGGTGTTGTCGACTCGACATGGTCCTTTGAGACCTTCTTTGTAGTGGCATGGAGCCCCGTACCAGACGGCGGGTTCTCGACGCGAGGACTGGGAGGGATCGGCTCTTGAGGGTCGCCCTCTTTTTCTGTATCGACGATCCTCAGCGCCGATTTTATCGGGTCGACCACCTTGACCTTGGTTTTAGGTGCCGTCTTTTGGGTCTTCGGCTCCGACGGTTTCGAGGCCTTGTTGCCGATTAGAGACATTTTCTCTTTCGGTTTCGATTTTGGTGCCTGTGCCTTCAGTTTCGATTTATCTTGATCGAATGATGGCGCTTTCGATACCGATGGCTCTTCAGGACAGTTCGAAGCCGGGCCTGTAGGCGGGGCTGTAGAACGAGAGGAAATATCTTTGGTAAGGCCGTGTGGCGATCCCTCGACCTGAGCCTTATCGAGTGCCTCTTCGGGCCCTGTACCGACATTTGGGCCTAGCTCATCTTCCAAGCCATCTTCCTCGGCCCCAAGGGCCTCTTCGTCGTCTCCTACCTTGTCGACGACATCATCTTCATCTACTAGACGTTCGTCTTCGGCATCATAGTCGGATTCACGCTCCGAAGCCGGATCCGATATTCCCTCCTGAACTTCAAGGTCCACGACCTCTTCATCTTCGGTCCCGAAGATGTTGTCCGGGTTTGGCGCCGCTTTCTGCGCCTCGAGCCGAGCTGCTCGACGAATGAGAAGAGTTTTCTTCGATCGGAACCTGGAACACGCCATACAGGTGGCTTCGTCGTGTGTTGGAGAGACGTTGGGTGCACGTCGAAGCGAGCATACTTAGCGTTGCAAAGAGGGCAACGAAGGGGTTATTCGATTTCTTTGGACTATTTGATTCCATCGTCGATCTTGATCGGGCCTCTGGTGTTGAAGGGCAAACGGCTAACTTCGATGCTCTTCTTGAGAACTAACGTGACAAAAGTACTTAGCGCCGAACGAAAACAATACCGACGAGTTTAAAGGCCTTTTGGCCTAATAAAAATTAAGTTTTTCCTAAATACTCAAAGAGTTAAGATTAGGACATCCGAACCCAATGGCGGAAAAAAACAATCGAAGGATGGAGGGGATGCCCATGCGCACTGTAGTCCAGGGGAGGAGCCACCTATCTCGTGATACTTCGAAGACTATTCCAGGACAACAATATGCAATCATCCGGACCCAACACTAGGCGGCGATCTATGCACAGATATGAATTCAGCAGCCCACATGCCTCGAACAATACATCGTTTATATTGCAATTTTGTTACATGTGGCAGGTTGCGTACAAACTATTTATGCCATAGACTCAATTTTCAAACTTTTATGCCGTTTATTTCCTAGGTACCAATCTAGATTAGTCCTAGTTCGCTCTTATCTCACTGAATAGTACCACATGCACTTGTTTGGTTTACGCAATAACTGGCATCCTTTAAAACCAATGAGGACAGAAAGGATTTGGAGGTATGCCTAAACAACTGAAGATAAACTCAGCTACTGACCTACTAAAAATCTACAAGAAAATACACTTTTTCAGTAGTGAAAGAACGTACAACTCCTAAGACAACAAAACGTTAAATTCCTCCTAACTAAGACCCATGTAATGATTTGTAACGCCTTTGTCTTACTAACATCAAAGATAACCATAATTATGGGAATTAAACTCTCCTGTTCCCAAATAATAAGCAGGTCTTCCCAATCGTCTCAGGTTAACTTTAAGTTCCTTAATGTGTAAATTAGAGGTTAGGACTTCTATTTTCTCTTTAAAGTATGGTTCTCCTTCCGTTGTCTATCTGTTCGAGATTTAAAATAAGTAGGTAGCGTGACAATACCGTAATGTATCATTAGTCAATTTATTGTACAGGGCATGGGTCCAATACCTTTTAGGTAGGCAGATGTTATGTGTCTGTTTAAGAAGCGTTGGTTGGACCCTAAAGTACCTTATGTTATTTGCTCAATTCTTTACTGCCCACTCCTGCAAATATCATAGAAAAATGTCATGAAACATTAACTTTCTATAAAACCATGGTACTCTGGACCGAGCACAGATGGGTTTTCATTGTTTGTACTGGTGTTGGTTCTAGATGCTGCATTGTCTAAGGGCAGCGGCATCATATGAGCTCTAGTCATTTTCAGCAGATTTTGATAATGTTGACCAACAAACTCTTCTGACCAGAACAGGAGCCTTTTGTATCATTGGGGTGGTCCAGAAGCCCATGCCTTCTTGTCTCTCAAATAGGTATTCCACATTCCTCCTTGCCAGCTAATCCTGCTTCAACCAGTAGAGTGTGTGCTTTTGATCTCACTACCAATTATTACAAAAATAATGTATTCTTCTTGCCCAGGAGAAAGCTTCATTATCACAATGCAAACGGTATATCTTTTATCCACCTCCTTTTTAAAATCCCATTTGCCATTCATCTGTTGATAGCCAAAATTATTGAATGTTGGCCATATCCTAGTTCCAGAAACATGTAGAAGGCCTCACACTTCCGCATCCTCACCACTAGTCAGAGTTCCTCAACAGCAATTGGGATTAGTTTAGCAATCTGTGCCTTTGGCATGGTTGACAAGCATATCTTTCCTCACTGCTTGCAGTCTGTGGGCATTTCCCACAAAACAATAAAAACAAGTATTTGACTGGACATTGATTTATTGTTTTCACTGCATGCACAATGTGTTATGAGTCATGTTCACTGACCTGTATCTGTGCTTCTTCCCTGAGGAACCTTGCCTGCTCATCCGAAGCTACCTAACTCAGAGCCAGGTGTAGAAGGGGTGCTTGGCCCAGTTGAGCAGGATCAATAGTAGGGTGGGCCCCGGGACATCAGCTGTGAAAGGCCTCTGCCCACCATGGTGGGCCCCAGTAACTCCTGCTTGCCCCATGCCTATTTGAACAGGGTTCTGACAAGATACATATTTTGTTCATGGACTGAAAAGCAGTACTTCCCCAAGTAGTGCCTAGCCAGTGGATGGCTCATAGGTCTGAAATAAAGTCCTGAGGACAGCTTTCCCATCTCTGGCCTGCTCTCTTGACATGAAATCCACACAGTAAGGTTTTGTAAAAGTGTGTGGAGTGGGCCAAGTGGCAGCTTTACATAGGTCTGCTACGGATATGTTTCCTAGGAAGGCCATAGTAGCACCCTGCAGTGAAGTGTGGTCTGTGGTGGGAAGGCAGGGTTCTTTTAGCTTTAGTGTAGCAGGCCTGGATGCATTTAACAATCAAGCTGGCGATCCCTGCTGTTGAAATGGCCTTGTGAGGTTGGAAGAAAGTTACAAACAGCTGTGGTATTTTACAAAAGGGTTTTGTCCTGTCAATGTAATACATAAGAGCATGTTTGACGTCAAGGATGCAGAGTGCTCTTTCAGCTAGTGAGTCAGGTTGTGGGAAGAAGCCGAGAGTTCAATGGATTTGTTATTGTGAATAGGAGAGATCATGTTTGGCAAAAATGTGGTATTGGACCTCAGAACCCCTTTTTTCTTGTCTACTTGGAAAAAAGTTTTCTGAAGAGTGAGGGCCGGCAGTTCACTGAAGCGTCTGAGTGAGGTGATTGCGATTAGAAAGGCAACCTTCCAGGGGAGGAACTGCATGGGGCATGAATACATGGGCTCAAAGGGTGGCCCCATAAGTCTGGTGAGGGCAATGTTAAGGGTCCAGATTGGGGCAGAGAGTATGCTAGGTAGGATTACCCACTTGCTGCACTCCATGAAAGCTTTGATCACAGGGATTTTGAAGAAAGACAAGAGTTCTATGTTTGGCATGTATGCTGCAATAGTTGATAGGTGTATTCTAATTGAGGTATAAACTAACTCTGACTTTCAAAGGTGTAAGAGATAACAAATAATGTTCTGAACTTTGGGGATGAGTGGATTAATGTTGCTTAGAGTACAGTAATGCACAAAACCTTTCCACTGCAGCATAGCAGGTGTGTGTGGTGGGTATACAAGCCTCTCTGAGTATGTACATGCACTCCTTCGGTAACCCAAGGTAACCAAACCCTATAACTTCATGTGCTAAATCGCAAGATTGAGTTGCTTGGGGTCTGGGTGCCTGACTTTACTGTGACTTTGAGCTTCTTGTGTTGGACAATGGCCATCTCGAATAGGGGGAGAATCATGGTTGTCTGACTCATGTTGGAACCACCAAGATGGGAGTGAGTGATGTTTGCATCAACTTCCTGACCACGTGTGGAATTAGTGAGAGGGAGGGAAAAGCATAGGTAAAGATCTCTAACCACAGTGCACTGCCAATGTACTAGGGGTGTGGAAACCTGGCAGCGAAGTTATAGCATTTGTTGTTTTTAGATGTGGCCAACAGATCTATGCCTGGGGTGCCCCACCCGTGGCCGTAGGGGAACAGGGTGCTGCATCCTGCTGAGTAGGTCTGCAAAGTTGTTATCCAGACACCTTGTGTCAATGGAAACGACAGATGGAACCAGCGTTAAAGTTGAAGACTATGCCTTGAAGACTGTTTTCGCGTCGGGTGGAAGACAGTGGACTCCGTGCCATGACAAAAACTGAAGAACTCGTCAAGTCCTGGAGCACACTTGAGCACGTCCAAACCCGATGGCAGAGAAAAACAATCTAACAATGCAGCCGGTGACCATGAGCATCTACATCAAGGGAGGAGTCACCAACACCTCATGACTCGAAAGACATCTTAGAAGAAAAACAATTTGCAATGTCCAAGCCCAACACTAAATGGAAGGAGTATGCACAGCATGTATATCTACAGCCACACATGCTACGAACATACAACTTCTTTGCTGTCTCGACTTGCATGTCTCTCAATTGACTCGCTTGACCCTCCAGAGGGAGATATGTCAATTAAAGCCAAAACTGTTAACAGGATTTTCAAATGCTGGTTCAAACCTTCAAGGTGATCACTCAAAGAATGAGCTACATTTCTGGGGTTGACTGGCCCTATGTACCTTAAGCTTTTGGGCTCTAATAAACCCATGCCCATTCTCAAATCTGAAGAGATCCTGGTGTGGATAAACAAATCATGTATGACACACAGTAAAATGGTCACACAAAGTTGTTTTGTTAGACCAACAGAAACTATTCATATTTCAACAGAGGGGGCAAGGGTTTCCTCTGTGATTTGGCATAAGAGGTATTTGTTGTAGGCCAGTCAACAACTTTCTATCAGAGCATGACTTTGTGCATTTGTTCCATCTTAATAAAACATGCAGTGATATAATTCCTGGGTCTCCTGTGGGACATGATTGCACCATTTTTTGCTATGTTAAGTCGGTTTATAAAGCATGTGACTGGCTGCCACTGAGGAGTTCTTCATGCTGTTCCATCTGCTAATGGTGAACCTTGACGGATCGAGAGGTTAGGATGGTGAAGCGAGGGCAGTCACTGATGCATGGCCATTTCGTAAGATACAATGAAGATAGACTCCCTGGCCTGGCAGCATATGAAGTTGAAGAGCCTCAACAGTGGGAGAAAGTGCAGCAGAGGAATGGGCATCAAGGTAATGTTGTGCCCACCAGGCATTTGACAAGTAGCAGCCCTAAGCATACATGAAATTGAAGGAGGGGACTAAGCAGTGGCATGCACAGACAGTGCAGTCTTTATTGGGGACAGCACAACCAGGGATGGGGTGGACCTCTCCACCATGCAGCCCTAGAGCCTTGCCCAGATGAGCAGAATGAGTCAGACTACAGGAAGCAACAGAGGACACCACTGCTGATGCACAAAGGATGGAATGACTCCTGTAGATGTCTACTAAAGTAATCCCCACTCAGAGGGCACACAGTGGCGCAACACAGGAATGAACCTGGGACTCTCTCTGCCACTTACCTTTGGGTCCCCCCCCAGTCATCTTGTTGCTTCCATTCAGAGAAGTGAATACCATCAAGGTCAAAGACAAGGACACACATCCGTCCTAGACAAAAATGTACAGGTATGCCAAAACTTCAGGTGAGCGGCTCTGGTGGCTGAGGCACCTCTCACAAAAAGTGAGTCGTCCGTCTCAGGGGAAATTATTCCACAGATCATCAAAGGTTTAAACATGTTGCTGGAATGCAAATGGATGAACTTCGAGTAGACATTTTGCTTCTAATACAAGAAATCCATACGACACAATTTTTAAACCAATCAATGTACCAGTAAATCATCAAATGGCGATGTACGGCTTCAACAGGGTTGTGTCCCACAGTCTTCAACTGTGATATGATGATCCAGGGTGCCTTGATTCGAGGTGCAGCTCATTGTATTCAACTGTTGACAGCTGTAGAAATTACTTTGTTTTTTGACTACATTTAACGAGTACTTGTGAAGACTGAACGTGGGATTGCCGTGCTGTGTTGGTCTCTGAGATGTCTAGGAATGCCATAATGGAACGGACTGGAATATGTCTACAATTGATAGTGGTGATTTACTGTTACTTTGACTGGTTTAAAAACTGCTTCTGGTCCTTCTGAGTGTGTGCATATCCAGTGGACTTAAAATTCTGTCCTGGCGAAACGCGTTGGCTGCGTGTGTATAGTGTGGTTGAAGAAGTTTGAATAAAGAAGAAAAATCTCCCAACGTGACAAGGACCTACGAGTTTTGATTTATGCTAACTGTTTTTCCATTCTCTATTGTTTTTTTTTGCCTCTCTTTCATATGTAACAAATTGTTAAGTGTATGGTCAATAAGCACCAGCCCATTAGAGGTGTGAAACTTGGAAGCATTGTTAAGGTGATTTCTTCAGGTGGTGTGGCTTCAGGTCCCTGGCTGCTTTTGTTTATTCAGTATTACAGTAAGAATGTAACATTTGAGGGGCCAACTTAGTCCTCACATCAATGTTCTCATAAAATGGACCGACCCTCTTCTGACCAGCCGAGAGGGATTTTAATGACTGGCTCTTGTTGTGCATGAGACTCCCTATGTTCTGCAGTATGATGTTGGTTACTGATGAATTTCACTATACAAACGTTTTGATTGTTTTATTGGCAAAAAGCAAAATGAAAAGATTTATCGAGAAGAAATTGAAGCAAAGATATCAGTTTTGAAAAAGGAGACTCACTTCTTTTGGATCATCACCAGATAGCTTAAACTTCCTTGGAACTCTACTTCTGGCAAACTTGCATCCATTATAGTACATACTCCATGAACACCCAAAGGAGAAGGAGGCACCACACGTCTCACTGTCCAGCCCTTGACATGCACATGTACGTCTGGAAAAAAAAGAGATAGTGGAAAAATTCACTCAGAGGGAAGTGCAAGTTTACACTTAGGGCCTTGTTTCATTTATGTAGGATGGCCTGCTAGTCCACCAGGTCAATGGAGGGAAGATGTATTCTGCTGGCCTGCAGAAGACCGACTGCCCTAGGTAGACATCTCCACGAGGAAGGATGAGATTGATCTGCCTTTAGCAGAGCTTTTTGTGACAGCTCATCTGAAGGCACTGAAACTTTGCTGAGAAGGTGCCATGTTTAATGTGCCTGCACAGCAAAGGTTTTTGTTTTTCAAAAACAAACCCCCTAAAGCAGTTGCTTGTTATCTAAATCAAAAAATGTTCCTGATGTGCTGGGATTTTTCACCCAGTGAGAGCTGCTCATTTCTTTGTTTTCCTGTTTGGGACCCCAAGTTTTCTCTGGCAGTCCCAACCAGGAACAAAGTACACTTTTTCTGCCATCGCAAACATGACTGACGCTAAACATGCTGATACAGAGTAACTGCAAGGTTTGAGGGCCGGAAATCCGTCACATTTTGGTGGATGTTCTATATTGACCAAACTCTAAATAAGGACCATAGTCTTCTCTGGTTGGTCAGTTCACTCACATAAATTTCCATTGACAACAAACCTCACAATTCTTTTTTTAAGAATACTTTACAAACTTTAAAAACAATAGTTTTAATCATACCGTTTAAATTTAAAATATTTCTAATTTTAATTTGTAGATAAAAATAAACATTTAACATTAAGCATAAATTAAATTTTTATCATCAGCAATACCCAAAATTTGAACATCAGAGCATACATATGTCTAGGTGTTGTAAGTCATACAAAATCTAGCTCGCACATTAAAAATCTAGCTGCCACTTTGTGTGGGCTACTCTATTCCCTGCTGTTCCTCTCTCTTCATAGAAGTGACGGGTAGGAAAGTAAATGCATATACCTAAGTTGGAGATCTTCAATTTTCTCCCTGGACTAGAATGGATCCACCACAGCAGAAGAGACAACTGCATTTGTAGAGACTGGTAGAAGGAGTGCAGGGCTCGGGTCCAGAGTAAGAATGTTCAGAGCCTATCCAATATAATAGCTAGCCAATTGGGCGGTCCCCCCTCCCCCAGTAACAAATCCTTTTTAAGCCACCTGTTCTAATCTGGCAACCTCTTATTATCCCAGCGACCTAAGGCTGTGCCCTACAATAGCCTTCACTTAAAATCTGCCCTCCAGGGCCTATGGACTGCACCAGAGTGTTGGTCAACTGGGGTATTTCATCTTTTCAAATATTCTGCAGAATTCAACAGCACCTAACAGGTTTAGCTCCCCTGAAGACCTTAAATAAAAGGCAGTCCTCTGTGAAAATGAAACTACACTAATTGTTTGAAAGAAGGCAGATACCAATTTTTTAAAATTGATCAGTATTTACTGTTAAAATATAGAATGAAAAAGTGAAACATAAAATGACTGCACTCCCACACTGCTGTGTGACCTTGCTGATCTTAAGCAAGGTGATTATTTCTGTGCAGCTTCAAGTGCTGCCACAATCTTGTTTGATGACCCGTCTGAGGGCATAAATGGTCAGCTGAGGGTATGCTGTGGATATGTGAGACATGGCTGAGGCTGTGCAGTGCATAGCATGGCTAAGGATGTGTAGATAATTATGGATATCAGGGCATAGGGTATGAGTAGAAGAGTGGCTGGCTAAAAGTGTGCAGTGTGTCTGGCAAAACATTGGAAGGGTCAGAGGTCATTTTCAGTAATAAAAATTGACAGGCTACTTAATGTTGATGCAGGTGAACGTAGCCTGATGGTCAATTAGCATACATTACTTCTAACACACCTCATGAGCCCAGTGCTACGGTTTATGTGTGACAAACATACACCTCACACCCAGGCTTCTTTCTTATTCAGGGAACAATTTCGAGCCAGCGACTCTGGAAAAAACTTGGGCATCACTTCCAATTCCCAGCAAAAGCAAGATAGTTGTTTTGTAAGATCAACTTCCAAATAAGTAACAGAAAATCATTCCTTTTAGTCCACGTAATGCATTGGTGATGCAGCATTTATCACCAGCTTTCTGGGCAATTGCAACACCCTAAACATTAATCTCTACCACATTCTGGTCAAATAAGTGTATTTGTGATGCATCAGAGCAGCCTCGGTTTTGATGATTCGGAGGGGTGAGCACTGATGTAGGTATTGGTCATGAGGAATCACAAGGCACCTGCCATGCTCCAGGACATTGATGATGTGAGTGGGAGTGTGTTGGATCCCACAGAGTCTGGCCCATGGATGGAATCTTGATATTTTGATCTTCAAGGCAAAGATTGGCATCTTGGTCTTTCAATCTTCAGGGCACAGCCAATAGAGCGTCATCGAACGCCGAAAACCCTTCCTGCAACCTGCCACCCAGAAAGATCCTCAAATCCTTTTGTTTGAGGTGAATCTGGCTGTCATTTGCATGCATGTAGTGGCTGACACAATGTGCTTGCAGTATGTTGGCTATTAAAACAATTGCTATAGTTGGCTAACTGATCAATCACAGCTCTTCAACTGATGGTGGTAAGATCAGACAGGAGTGATCAAGTTTGTCTTGCTGAGTGTGATTACTCAAGGAGGGCAAGAAGGAGAATAGGGTTGTCTTTCCCATTGATGTGTGTGCAGGCAGGCAACTGAACAGCATATTGCGGTCAATTGTGTGAAAATGTACCTGACTCACTAAAGGCATTTGTATAGTATCCACAAAGGTTTTTTTTTCAGTGCGATTTTGGCATTGCACTGTCCCCACACTCTCCCTTTCCAGTGCAATGAATGCTCAAATGCCTCACACTTAAGAGCCTACGCAAAAAGACACAGACAAACTGTTTCATGAACATTAGAGAGGCAGAATTTAATTGTGACTCCTGCAAAGTAGCAAATGCCAGGAGGGAGGGCTGCATGGGATAGTGGACATCCATCCAAGCAATCACATATGAAATGTGTTTACTTTGCGACGCCTTAGAGGAGCAGGCATCACAATGCCACAAACCGTGGTCCATTGTGATTACGACATCAGAGAGTGTATTCAGTGGACCACTATCAGCATCTCCTTAAGTCTACAACATGGAAAAGCATTGCGTAAGCAGACTAATTTTGACAGCCGAATTGTTAACACTTGCACACAGCAAGTGACAGCATTCCATACGGTCTCACTGCAAGGACGGTCATGATTTATTTGTGTACTACCTTGAGAATCACAAGGAAGAAGCTTGCACCTTGGCCTTCCTCATTACTTTGCTGCTCACAAGGTTCTGTACAATGGTTGGGCAGTGCAAAACGAGACTTTGCATTTGCACAGTTATTGCAAATGAAGTCTTGTGAGTATTGGAGTATTGGAGCACCTGTTTCTCAAAACTGTGCTGAGAGGTCCAGTACATTAGTGCACATGTGACAAAAGTTTTGTTCTATAGTTTTATTGCTGTCCCCTTGCACAGATTGAAAACTCGACAGATTGTGGGCCTCCAGATGTGAGGTTTTCAATGCCTTTGTAGTCCAGGGAAAGCTTGAGGTGGGATAGCAGTTGGATACTTATTCAAGATAAGAGCGTTGATTTAGGATCATCGTTGTCTTTTTATTGGAGCTGCGTGGTGATAGATTTGGTTGAAGAGGTCCCGTTGAGGTAGATGAGAATGGAAGTAAGATGGGGTGCGATGATAAATCTCGTGTTGCAGATATAAGCAGTTCACACAAATTTTTTCCAGGAATAAGGGCATCTTTGTGATATCCAGTTCTTGAACGGCATGGAACTGCAGAATAGCAGTAAGCAAATCTGCATCGCCTGCTTCCAGGGACAAGTAGACAACTGAGACAATTGATTTATTATGGATACGTGTTTGATGGACATGGACTTCTGATAGAATGCCCTTATGTGGGTTACCTAACATTCTCAAAAGTATAGTTAGTGTGGTCAGCTAGTGCACTTAGTTTGAACCACAGTGTCTCAAGAGCTCTACCTTTCATTTAATTTCAGAGAACTGTGGTGTACCATTTGATGCGCTTATTTTTGTTGGGTTCGCTTTTATTAGACTTGTAGGGGCGTTGCAGTTGGCCACGGGCAGTCTTTGTCTTCTAGTCAGGATAGCATTTCACTGTGGGTTGCCAGTGGTGGATCCTTAATGGCTTGAAAGGCTTCTGTAAGTTGCGGTATATATTTTTCGGGTTCCTGTAGTAGAAAGTTGGGATTGAATGGTTGCACAATTTGGTTTTGGGCAGAGTAGAGGAGGTTAACTAAGATATGATCTGTGCAACATAAAGACTTAAGCTCCATGAATTAGAATCCAGCAATCAGATAGAACAGGAGGTAGCAACTGTGATTCTTGGAGCATGTTTTCTCTCAGTTACGTGAATGAGGCCTGCACAGCCTACATCACTGATTCACTGCACACTGGTTGAAGATGTTGTCACAACATGTGGAGAGGTTACGTATTATGTACTGCCTCTTTGAAATACCAGTGTACGTTGGTATCACACCACTGCGGAACACGGAAGTCCACTAATTATCAGTGCATGCCCACATCTGATTTAAAGTCCTCTGCCTCGTGTGCAGGACCTCTGGTAAATGTCCTGGATGACTGTCTTACAAAACCAAACTCTAAACAACCAAGAATGAATTGTTCTCTGACACCCAGAACCTTGTCTCCGAACCAAAATACACTAGACCTATAATGGACGGTGGAGGTTGTTGGTTACACCACCAATGCTGTGAAATTGTTCTATTGTATACATTAACATTCTTGTCAGTATCTGAAAAGCCCCAAAAAGCTTGTAAAGAGGGATGATGCAATTATTTCTGGCATCATATGCAAATTATCATCTTGTACCCCCACATTCCTGCCAATCAATGGCAATAGATTTGATTCTTCAAGGAGAAATGTGGGTCCTCCTTGCTAATACCTCCCTATGTGGTTGCCTAGAATTGCCTTAATGAGGAACTAGAACAGGAAGGAGGCAAATTAGATAAACAATGGACAAATAGATTTAAAAAAATGATGAGCCAAAATGGTTATGGTTCCTGTGAGCAGCAGGTTTATCGCTCGGCTGAAAGCAGGTCTGAGTGACATCACTTACTCTTCATTCAGCGCACAACGCCGAGCAGTTATGGCGCCATACTTCGGCAAAGTATCTGTGAGCTCATTGTACAAAGTGTCAGCTAAACTCCGACTTATGCCTTCCCACACCAGAATGACGATCACCACCACTGCAGTCTCACAGGAATGGCCAGCACGCTCTCGAACCAAGCAAAGCACCTTTTCACTTTTGCTACCTCTTCGGATTACCTGTGGGGCAAACAAAAAGCAAGAAATAGACAATAAGGTCAATGTAGCCATGTGTTCATTCTTCTGAAAGTAATTCTGTGTGTAGATGATGCAACATGATGAACCCCACACATTAAATTTACAGAACAGATTGCTGCTCTAAACGTTTAATTAAATGCCCCATCCCAGGTACAGAACATTGTTCAAATGCACACACTAGAAAGTGAGATTTCTAAATGCAATTTTGTTTTCGTTAACAAGACATTTTAACCAAATCGTAAAAAATGTTTTACATTTACGTATTTGAATTTTACATTGTGTATTATTTGATGATAACTGTGCTGTCAAATCGATGCACGTGGGTATGAGTTTTAATGTTTAATATCTAGCTAAACTCAGGTTATTCAGTTACAGATGTTATCACTTGATCTTCACCGTGTCAAATTAACTTTTAGATTTCTCATTTTACTTCTAGCAATCTCAGAATGTATTGCTTTGCATGAGTATGGTGTCTGCTGAGCAATATACCTGTCAGGAGTTGCAGAGCTACAGCGCTGCTGATTTAGCTTGTATTTTAACAAATACTTTGATTTAGAGTTCTCTGGTAAATCAAAAAAAGCACTCAATTTTCTGGAGGAAACTAGACACAGTGAAATTCACTCACTGATTTTCCTCCACAATTTTATCTCTGATAGAAGAAGTTCAGCTGGGTCAGGCTATTCCGTGTTGAAAGTTTTCTCAAGAAATTGGAGGTTTTCCAGTTACCAAAACTCTACTGCAATGTACCGTATTATAAGCGGAAGCACACCAGTGGTCCATACAACTCACCAAACATGGATAAACGTGCCACCTGAATGTTTTTGATATCGCCCTCAGTAAAAAGCAAAAGCAAGGCTTGGACTTTAATCACAATCAATCAGTAATGCAATATCAAAAGCATGATATGGGGGGGCTGGGGTTGTACAGTGATACTTTAAAGCTGTCCAATAAATTCTGAGAAGTTGCATATTGAATGCTACTGGTCTTGGTACAGTTATCTCACAGAAAGCATACCTTGAATGTTATGGGTATAATCAAAATGTAGGTGCATCTGAGAAGGAGGAACAAGAGGTTTTCTGTCCATAAACATGATGTGGCGGACGAAAGGGAGGATAGTTCTACTAACTGGGCTCACGTAGTGAAGGCTCTGCACTAGGGTCTTGTTTCAATAGCTGTAGACCTGTGAGGTTTGCACTGAACTTTTGGGCAACTGGAGGGTTAGAGACAAGATTGAATATTAATGAGACCAAGGATTTCATCGAACATTTGTCTGTGGTACTGCTACACTACAGACGGGCAAACGATCATATGCCCCATGATGGCTGTAAGGTATTTAAGGGACACCCAAACTATGCCTACAAACTGCTTAAAGAGCAGTTTATTGGACATTTATGAAACTGCGGTTGCTGAAGATATTGTTTATACAACTGATAGTTGTTATTGGTTTGCTTTCACTAGCACCATCTGTTAAGAGTTCCTGCACACATACCTAACAAAAACAGACAGACTATATAACGTATATACAACACACCACAGATATGCAGTAAAATGTCTGTAATATGTTGCCTTTAACAGCACTATCCACCAAAACATACAACACTAATATAAAACAACACAGATAAAACATCAGACAGATCCACAACTCACCCATGCCACACAACTATTAGAGCTATTTATTGACTAACCGTGGGCAACGGAGGTTACCACCATCCTAAGAGATTTGTAAAAAATGAAAAAACCATCTGGCCCCACCCTCTGACACTAAACCCATGCTCTCTGGCTCAGTGAATAAGACCCTTCCACCCAATCATCTAAACACTTGGGCTCATCTTGAAATCTATCCAAATGTCCAACATGCTTAACGCTCAACTAATACAACACAATCCGAAAAATAAACCAAAACATATACCTGAAACAAATCCTACGTTTACTAACACTCCAGTACTCAAGGAACCTCTGGAGTCATACACTCAAGACAACCCAGTGTCCTGCAGGTTTATTCTAATTAGATGCATACTTACCAAATACTGAAAAGATAACATAACCTAAATAGGGCTGTCCCAGAGGTTTTGATGAAGGTTCATTCAAATCATGCCCAGTACTGAAGAATAGAAGTCCTCAAGTTTATGGTCCAATGAAGCTCTGCAGACTAACTTTTCAATTTGTGTTGGAAATATATTCGTCAATATCTCAAAAAAGGAGAATTACCTATGTCTTCAATCTTTTTTATTTTGTGTTGCACAACAAGGTTTTTTAAATTGTACTCCTTAATTTATAATCCAATTATAAATTCCACACTATTTAATCACCATACTCTAACAACTGCCCTGAAGAATTTAAAAAAAACCTCTCAGACAGCCCATTTCATTCACTCAATAACATACTGGTAAAGTCCTGATAGGAAAGAACGATCTACCACTGCAGACATCAAAGACTATGTAGAAGGAGAAAGACACCAGGATAGAGAGCCCTCGCCAATAGGCTTGGTCAGGTGAAGTCCACCCAAGAGAGGGATCTATACAGCAGTAACTGACAAAGACTGGAAATAAAAGTCTAAATGACATACAACAAAAGCACATAGAACATGCACAAGGAAATTGGGGTATTTGGAGGTACAAACATTGGGAGACTGGAGGAAAACATAGCAATAATAGAACCCAGCAAGTATATGTGTGGTATAAATGATCAAAAGGATTCATCTAATAAGACACTCCATACATACAAGATTTTAGAGACTGGGTGATTAACTTTAATGACAGAAGGAAATATAAGATATCATGATGGAGGAAATAGAATACAGTTGACTAAAATTGTGTGATCAATGTCAACAGACGTTTTGTAAACTGACTGAATAGTATAGGAGAAATAATCAACCAAGGGTGTTCCTATAACAGACTAAAATGATGTAATGTTGTGTTTTCTCTCCTATTAAGAATTACGCAGTATGTTAGTGTGTGAATGGAATGGGGTGCCTGAAATCGTTTTTTTTTTTTACTCCTCAGGACAGTTTTTAGAGCAGATGTGTCATGTAGATAGATAATGAAGGAGATGAGATATTGTGTAATTTATAACTGCACTAAACTAAGAAGTACAATTTTTTGTACAAAATAAAATTAAAAGACTGAAGGCAAAAGTGCTTTTCCTGTTTTTACATGTTAGGCAATATATTTCCAAAAGTTAGTTGAGTCATATGGGTGGAAGCAATAAAAGGTGTGTCATCAATTTACTTGAAATGTTGAACGTAATTGTCTACTTTTCAAGAAGTAAGAAGACAAATCAGTAGGATGACTAGCCCTGCAGGCTTACCACAGGTAATACGCGGTTTTGTTTTGCTTCATTTTGGTGATACTATTTGCGTCACAATTTTGTTTAATTAACAGTTAGCATGAATAGACTTTCAAAAACCCAAACCATTTTCAACAAGACAACTTCTACAGTGTACAGCGTGGCTGCACTGATGGCAAGAGATCATTTGTGCTGAGAATATCATTACATTGTGACTTGAGGATTTCTCCACTACATTTTATAACATCGATTGAGCTTTTTGCGTGATTAATGTATCCCTTATACCTTACTCAATTATATTACATCGCTGTAAAGCTGTGTGAAATTTAGGTCAACTGAAAGCAAGGTCCTGTGTCCAGCAGAAGTGAAACAGGGGGTTCCCTTAATCCAGAAATTTTCAGTCCGTTTTTTTCTGATTTACCGGATGTAATAGCTAATCCTGCCTAATTGGAAGGATAACCTGCCCGCTCTCTTCTATGCAGACGACATGGTCTTTGGCATAGTTTGATAAAGCTCTTTAAAACTAAGAACTGTCCCTTCCAATGAAGAAATGAAAAGCCAACTATGTTGACTGGCAAAAGAATTGAGGATGCGCTCCCTGCTTGCTAGATACAGACGTTATGAATGCCAGAAACGGTTCTCTTATGATTTTAATTTCAAATGAGGTTTTCAGCTAGAGGGTAACAGAGAACAATCAATTTGAAATATTGTTTGTCATAGTCATATAGCTTAGACCAATCTGATTGCTTAACAGATGAGGGGGTTTCTAGGCCCGCATTTTAAGTCATCTTAAAAAAAGCCTAGGAGTGTTTTTTTTTATGAGAATTTTAATTATTTGGCTTTAAGGCTTCTTGCCTTTGAGCTCTGCACAATTGTATGTGGTTTTGGATAAATCAAGTTCCAGTCCCTATTGTTTTAAAGCTTGGCAAATCCTGGGTGAGGGGAAAAGAAGTGGGCCTGCAAGCTGCTTCAAGTAGGCAAAAGCAATACTTCACGTGCTGTGCTTGTCCTAAATTCAGTTACTTGTTGAATGGCTAATTAGGCTCTGGTATCCTTCCATTCAACACTTTAGGAGAGTTTTGTTTTATTAGCAAATTGTAGACTCAGAGTTGACTCGAATAAGCAATTTTTTGGATTATCTAACGTGTTCTATTTTACAGTGGTCAATGGATACGTTTGCCTTAACCCATTATATATTGTACGATGTGCATGTGTTTGTTAAGAGTTAGTAAACTAAAAATTAACCTAGAAAAAAATGTTTGATCGATTTTCCACTAAATGGGATTTTAGCTGTTTGTCCATGTTACAGGTTACACTGTGCAGAGGTACCAAACTTACTGAGTCTAGAATCGTCAATTAAGGCGTTCATACATACCCATTTAGCAATAGGACATCCCAGAGAGCTTCTGCCTTCTTTTCCTGTGTAGACCACCCTCTCTATTCGTATAGCATCACCCTTTTCGCCAAACCTGTAAGAAAAATGTAGAACATTACAGATATTATAATAGCACGTTTGCAGGAAAATCAAGCATTGACTTTTGTCAGTGAGCCATATGAGAAAATGCTCCTACTAGCACAAATAGTAGTACTTAATGTATTCGAATGCCGAGAGGGTACAACATATAAGCCACTCTAATTTTAGAAACTGATCAGATAGATGATTTTGCAAAGATTTTGCTTAGTTTACACTCGAAAAGCATGAACACTTTCTCGTACCCGAGTAGACTCTGCCATAGTTTATATAAAAGGTACTGCCAGACTTTATTTAACAGATCAAACACACTACTACTCATTTGCCGTAGGATCACCCTAGGCATGTAAAAGCCATGTTCTGGAGCTAAGCACACTCCAACTGCGTAAATCTGAAAAATCAAGACATGCTTTAAACATGTTTACAATGTTTCCTTCAATGGGGTTCTGGCAGAGGGATGATCTACAATACAGAGCAACTATGTCATAAAGTGATATTGCCCTTTGCAGCTAGGCTTTGAATAGAGTCGGACAGATGAAAAATACGTTCAGATTCCCTCTACAAGAAAAGGTCTCTTCAGAAAGAAGACCTCATGTAGAAAAAAGCAAGACACCACCAGGAGGGATGAACAAAAGAACAGTTATGACTGCAAGCCAGAGTATAAAGCTTTGGATGTGAGAGATAATAGCAATTTTTCCACCACCCAGAAAACACAATTGTACATAAAATGCAGTAGGACACAGATTCAATGGGACCCTAGTCCAGGCTTCAGAAACTAGGTCTGAATAACAGAGCAGGTTTTTATTTGGGTTGTTTGAGATGCAGCCAGATTTAAAATAAATGTGTTTGATGTACTCGAAAAGCTTATCCAGGTTAATTTGTCTCCAGTAAGAAGCTCCATTCTTGGTTCTGGTGTTCTGGTGTTCCGGCTTCCACCCTTTTCTCACATGCCTTGCCCGTTCTTCTGCCCTCTGTCTTCTGTTTCTCTTCTTGCCCATCTAGTCATTCTGGTACCGTATACAGCCATTCAGTCATTCTGCTACAGCTTTGTGCCAGTCAGTCATTCTGCCTGCTAGCCATTCTTCAGACTTCAACTTCAGCCTAATGCCAAATTTAGCCTCCCCGCTATCCTATTCAATCCATTGTCTACCATTTACTGCACCAAGCTTCTTCAACGTTAACCAAATGATTATTATGACTCACCCCGAAGTTCTAAGTTTCCTCTGGCACCTACTAAGATTTACTCAGAGTCAATCAGTGAAGGCTGCCATTTTGCATCTGTCCAATCCTGACCTAGTGTAATACTTGGAATGCTGTAAAGTAGACATGATCGACTGCTGTGCGCGGTTGATGCAAGATCCTGCCTTAAACGTTTAGGATAGAATTAGGATAACAGGTCATCCATGGCTGGAACTTTTCTGGTTGCTGGAAGATCCTCCACTGATCTGTATTCTCCTATCATCCCCAAATATGGTGATGGAGAAGCAAAGGTTTAAGTAGGGAGGGTACGCAGATGGGACTGCGGGGTTCATTGCACAGATTTGGCAGATCTCTTTTTGCTGCTTTACCTTTACCTAGGTTGGAAAAGCAATTCACTTTCTACATATTGTCTACTATGCAACTGTGCTACTATCATGACAACATTAAATATGTACAAAATAGTGCTGATTTCTGTACAATTAGGTCCACGTACCATGAGAACAACGTTATACCTTAAAAGTTGTTTATTTTAAGGTTCAGGCATCTGTATTTGGGATAGGTTAGCTTGCCTCAGGGAAATGCTGCTGTACCAGGCCCGGTTGCACAGTCCAGAATAATACCAGGGCTATGATAGGTAAGAGACACAATATTTTACGTTCTCAATTGGCTGCATAGACGTCCCTTAAACCGGTGGTCGGTGTCATGTCCCCGACACTCGTTCACGAGTCAATTGATAGAGGAGAGACTAGAACTCAAGAACATATGTCTAAACAGCTCGCCCTTTGCATCGGCCTCTGTTCCGGAAACAGAGTCAAGGGGAACATGTGCTCAGAGGCCTGCCTGTAGGGGGCGTGGCTTTCTCGTGAGCTACTCCGTCCTTCTAGAACCAGAACGAGAGGCTCAAGCTCCAAGAAAACAGCACCATTCATTCACCAACTTTTGGAGAAGAGTGTGTGTGCCTATTCTGGGAGAGGAAATAGCAAGCTTAGCAAACACACAGTGTTTCAGACAGTGGTTGAAGTGCATCAATCACGCAAGTGCAATGCAATAGGTCTCGCATTTGCGAGTGTTAGAGTTATCAGGGTTGCAAATGACAATGCATTTTACTTGTGTGTTTTGGAGTGGAATGGAATTATGTGGGTTGTATTGGAAATGTTAGTTATGGAGTTGTGTGGGGTGGAATTGTGTGGTGTGAAGTGTAAGTGTGTAGAGGAATTATGTGGCATGGGGAATAGATAGGGGTGAGAGCTGCACAGAATAGATAGAAAGGAAGATGGAGAGGGATAGGTAGTTTGTACAGAAAGTGGTGAATAAACTTGAGACAGAGGAGCAGAAAGAGTATGAGAAAGAGAGAAAGAAGGGGAGGGCAGGCGAGAGATGCACAAAGCAGGTGCGCTTCTGTACGCAGAAGACACCCCAAGAAGAAGAAGTGGGTGTGCGTTTGAGGGACAGAAACATTGAAAAGGTACAGGAAAGAAACTGTGCTTGAAGACCTGAAGTTAACCACATGAGAGAGGTGTCAAGAGTGTTTGAGAGAGTGAGAGAGAGGGGTGGAAGGGAATACGGGAGAGAGGTAGATAGAGAGACGAGTGGAAGGGGCACCGGGGGGGGCATGAGAGGTGGACCAGTGCATGGCATGAGGAGGTACAGGAAGGTAGCATGTGTGGGCAGGCAGTATTGAGAGGAGACAGGGAGTGTGAGGGTAGCATGAGAGGGGCAGTGGGATTGTGAGATGAGAGGGGGTAGTGGCAGTGTGAGGGAGAGATGAGAGGGGCAGTAGGTGAGTGGGGAGAGTTTACAAGGTTGGTGGAAGTGCAAGGGAGAGATGTGTTGGCTTGGAGTTATTTGTTGTGGAATGGAGTGGTGTAGAATTGTGTGGTGTGAAGTTGTGTAGTGTAAATACGTGGCACGGTGTACTGTGGAATTATGTGGATAGTAATTAATTGGGATTAAGTGTACAGGAATTTTGCAGAGCATAGCCGGCTCTAAGGCTTTGTGATCTGTGCCACTGCATCGGGTGCTGACTTTAGGG
This sequence comes from Triturus cristatus, assembly GCF_964204655.1. Classification (NCBI taxonomy): domain Eukaryota; kingdom Metazoa; phylum Chordata; class Amphibia; order Caudata; family Salamandridae; genus Triturus; species Triturus cristatus. Next base: position 334,460,179 of record NC_140582.1, read on the forward strand.
AGGGCACCGTGTTTTCAAGTACAATATAGTTTTAAAAGCACCTGCTGCCTCTTTCCTTGCCTACAGCAATTTACAGGCAACCATAAAAATGTCAAGATAACTTTGGTGATTGATGGATCTGCTGCAGTGAGATCAGAGTTTTGTTTAATGGAGGTTTTGACTCATCATAAAGTAGTGCAGGAGGTTAAGATGCCTGCTGCAAAACACGTGTACCATGCAGATCACAAAGTGCATATAATGTAAATAGGTAAGTGCATTACTGCTTCTGTCAGAGAGACCCTTTTGTTAGGTGCAGTTTATAAGTTTAAATCCTAATATAGAACAGTGAGCTATTAACTGTCATCAAAGAGCTGCAGGCAAACTGCAAAGTATAGACTAGAGTGTGATTATTTCCCCCCCAGTCTTTCATTATCTAATGTTGCAGAAAATGATTCACTTTGCTGAAATCAGTTATTACATTTTTGGGATGGCCGTTGTGTTTGTGAAGACGAACGGGCAATGACAGGACTAATCAGATACAAAGCTGAGTGCTAAAGTTCTGCAGATGGCAGGGCTTTAAGTGGGCCGGGTCCTGCCAGACGTCAGCTGGCGATGGAGCCAGAATTCTGAAACAGTTCAGAAAAACCCAGTGTTGGGAAACTTAGAAAGCCCTCGGCTGTAGTGGAGAAAGCTACGGCTTGGCAGCGAGCCAGGTGACTGAGATCAGCATTTTGTAATGCACTTTGCTTTTACTTGACAGCTTGCATAATGCCTCTGTCACCTCCAACTTTAACCCCTTCGCCACCCGTGCAACTTCAGCTCAGCAGGTTTTTGGCTCTACGGCCGAGACTCGGAACTGATTACCGAGCTCCAAAGTCGGCCGTTTGGACACTGCATCCTCTCAATAACCAAGCAAACACAAGCAGCGACGTGTGAGGTGGTGGTGTGGGGACGGCACGGCAAGTTTAAGTGGCCATTAAGGGAACTGCGAGCAGCGACAGGCGCCAAAGCAAGAGACGAGCAGAAAACCATGAGAGCAGCCGACTTTGAAGCTTGGAAGTCGGTTCCTCTAAAAAGAAAAAAAAAGAAAAATTGCGTGCAGAAACCAACATGCATACTCAGAAGTGAAAGGCCAAAAGTAATAGGGCCCGTAGCCATCGGCAGAAGCAACACCCCAAGAGGAGGGAGAAATATATGTGAGTGACTATTGAAAAGGAAGGATTTTCTAAGGGCACACGAAGGAACAAATGGAAAGCAAAGGTTGTGGTCTAAGCCCACAGAGTAGATACAGCATGTCTAGAGACAGCACATGCACACTTCCTAGGCTTAACCTAAAAAGTAGGGGGAACTGTGATGCTGCATGCAATGGGGCGGGGTGAGTGTGTGGGAGTGGGGCCAAAGGTGTGGCTTAAAAAACTAAATATTTTGCTACTTTTTTCGGTCTTTATCCTTCAGATAACTGGAAATAAACTAAGGCACAGCTTAAATGAAAGTTAAATGCACTATTGTACATTATAAAACCACTATTAGTTAATGCATTACAGAGGTCTGTGTCTGTAATCAGAGAGCCACAGAATTGAATCCTGGTCTGCGCAGTGGAGAATAGTGATTTGTGTATGTTTAGTGCTACGAGGTCCCAATCTGTGACAGAAAGCACTGTGAACATGTAAGTATTTATTTTAAACCTGCATTACACACAGTATAAGATGGGCTGCTACAAAAGGGTTTAACGTAGATTTTAGAATTACCCAAATTGTACGCAATGCATTTATTTTTTATAACTCTGTTTTAAAATCACACACTTCACACGTCAGCCTTGCAATACCACTTAAAAAAAAAAATTCTGTGTAATCAGGAAGCTTCAAGGGATTTAATCAATTAAATACAGTACCGTCTTCCAAGTACCCTGTACATTTGCAGATTGACCAGCTGTGCATATTTGCATTTCTTTCAGGAAAACACAAACCCTGGCAGAAAGGCTTGTTTAGCCGTGTGCCCCTATCTTGATTTCACAGCACAGGAGACTGCCTGCCTTACGCTTCAGCTGAAGCATTTTGAATGTCAGAATTAACCGTCCCGGGACAGTTGTCTTTTCACAAAAACTAAGGGAACGGTTTTTCTTAAATTAAAAAAGTATAGTCACATTGTGCACCTCAGATCCCACCGACTTCGACCAATGGTTTCAGAAGTCAGTGTTCACAGCAATTTGGAGTTTCGCCTCACAAAATAAACGTTTGTGCGTCAGCGACATGCATATTATAATAATACAAGGGAGCCTGCAATACCAATATTAAAGCCCATGTCTAATTTCCATTTTACAGGTGATTTGTGATGTTTCTAGTTGCCTGTAATAACGAGATGAGTTAGTTGTTCCACTGTAATAAGGTATTACGGTTGACTTCTGACATCACTACGCCTGATGCAAGAACCAGCAGTCAGGGTGAAAGGCACGTCACTGAGCTCATTTACAGCTGCAATATAAGCAATGAAAAACAGAACAGGCTTTTCGCTGCTTCTGATCTGTTTTTCAAAAAAAAGCAGTAAATAGTGGAAACTAGAAATTCATGGCACTATGTTTATTTTTTTCCATGCTTTAGGCCATTATAGGAAAGATAACATCTCTGTATGTTTCTACACTGGGTAGCGGCTTTTTTTTGAAGCACATTACTGACTGCTTTTGGAGTGCTTACTTTTGCACTACAGATGCTACTTTTATTCTTCATGTCTTCAAACGAAGTCTCTCTTTCATATGAAAGAGCAACACACCTAGTATTTAAGTATTTTGTGGAAAGAGGGATGGTGTGACCATGTACTATAAGGAATGAAGTACCCCTTCCATATGTTATGAGGTTATTGAAAATCACCTCGACAGTCCATGACATTATATAGAAACTCTAAATTGTGCCTTGTTCCTCTAAGTTGTCGCAAAACTCCTCAATGACCTGCAATCACCTTATAATGCACAGCAAGGTGTACTTTATCCCAAGTCTTATTTTAAAGGAGGTGAGAGGGTGGGGTTAAATGCTGTGACACACAGGACGCCTGACTACTTTCAGCAGGTAGCTCTAGCAGTATGTTCTCAGCAGGGCCAGACGTGCCTTTAATTCCACTAGGCATTTTCCTGTTTGGCTGGAGCCCGGTTTTGGAAGCCCAGGGCCACTCCTTGTGCAGCAGGCATGGGGAGGCTTCAATAAAGAGAGAAAGGGAGGAGGAAGGTACAGAGAAAGTGATCAGAGAGGGAGAAGAGAGAGAGGAGAGAGAAAGAATGAGTGGGGTGAAAGAGAAATATTGCAGGAGGACGAGGGGAGCTGCGCGGGTTTGAGCATTATTACGAGGGCTGCTTCTGGTTCCTCAGTCGGGCCATGGTATCGGTCTGTTGGCATTGGCATATGATGCCTTTGCTACAGGGCCAGACTGGCTGTAGTGGGCATCAGGTGTATTCCCGGGAGGCTGGGGCTGGTTTTGCTACTGGGGGCAGGTTTTGGAGTGGTGTTGCAATATTGGCGCCCAATAGCAAAAACAGCAGTGTTTTACACATGACAACCCACCCACGCCCCTCCTGCACCCTCCACCCCCTGGGGTGGGGGGCTGCTCGGACACAATTGCCAGGACTGCGTTGGGTTCCGAGTCCACCCCTGAAATGAGGTGGCACAGAGAGGTTTCTGCTGCATGGACTGCCGAGTTCCAGCCCTACCCACTTTCAGGACGTAACATCAGCTGCCTTAGGTCAGGGAGAAAGCGAGTTAACTATGTGCCCATCTCCTCATAGGACTCTAAGCGCAGTGCCACCTCTCTGCTCTGCCGCGCCAACAAGCTGCCCAGGTGGAATGCAATGGATGGGGCAACCATGAAAAGAGGCTTAGTGCGACCCCGCCCTTCCTTCGTGGTGGCGAGTGGTACAACCGGTGATTATCGGAAATGTGCCCCCCACGCTGGGTTCGAGAGCAGCGCGGGTGATTACTCCCAGCGAGGATCCGTGTGTGAGATTCCGTTTGCACCTGCCGCCCACTGCTCTTCACAGAAGCGTGAGGTGGGCACGCGGGGCATCACGAGCGGCAGCTGCCTTCAGTACGGACTCCTCTTATCAGGCCCTCCCAGTCTACACATCCAGTGTGAATGTATACATCTGTGACGTCATCCTTATTTTTTTTCTTCCTGTGCCGTTTAACCCCTAACCTTGTACTTCCGCATCACCAACTGTCATGTCAAAGTGAAAGGAACCCCGGCCTCCCCCACTCCCTCCCTGTTCCTGCCCTGCGCCGTCTGGTGCTGCTAGCCACAGTGTATAATAATCCAGTCAAATATTGTGATTCCTCGGGCTCACAGGACAATGCCACGATGGAAATTGCCAGAGTAGAAATAACAAGCTCAAAGTGCGTTGATTAGCAATTGTTTACTTCTAGCTCCACTGAGCCCGAGAACTCTCGATACACAGAGAGGATAAAAAGCGTTCATCTGTTCTCTGTTCTTCTGTTAATTACCTTTCTTCCATGGTTTCTCTAATCGCCGCCACGCTAGGCCCAGCTCCTAGATGGGTATAATAGGGACCTTCATCCTTTTCAACGATTTGCTCTGTTGAAATAATGGAACATCATTTTGTTAGTACCTAGTTTTTATGCACATTTTAAACTGTAAAGAATTTCACCCAACAGGCTGGACTGGCATTTTAATTGGAGACTTTCTGAACAACGTTTTTACTGGTTCAACGCATAGGGTTTGTCAACAATTCCTGGAAACTGTCAAAACTGGATGATTTATTCTACACTCGTCATTCTTCACGTACCTCGCACAGAAAATGATATTGTCGCAAACAGAAAAGAAAGTAATAGAAAAGATGACTGCACTCCTGCAAACGTGTCACGATGAAACCATTGACAGTTATGCACCCATTTTGTGCATAAGCATTTAACCAAGGGTTTGTATAAATAAAATAATTATTTTAACATTTGAAGCAGCAGAAGCCATACAATAAGAAGTATAGATTTGAATTTGAAATAAAAGGTTGGATTTGGCACAGGGCTATTCGAATATTTTGTAAACAAATAATCTGAGCTCCGGTTTACTATTTTTGTTTCAGGGCTGAAATAAAGGCAAAGGAGGCGGCTTTTGTGCAAACATAAGTGATCAAATGCACCCTTTACAAGCGTAGTTAGTGAATAGCAATAGTGTTACTCTTTGGTGGAAGTGTATTTTTTAGCATGTTCCTACCGAACCATCTCCTGACATTTCCCTAAAACCCTCCCACTTAGGAGTAGGTATTCCTCATTTTCCCACCGCTCCCCCTGGTCCCTTCCACATTTACTCCTAAATCATTTACTTACATGTGCCGAGACCTCCACACAGTGCTTGAAATGGAAAAACTGAAGTGCAGGTAGTCTGTACCAGAATGTATGCTTCTTTCTGAGAATTGCTGGTACTCTCTAATTAAAAGTATTACATTTCTCTTGAGAAATGAGGGTACTAGCCCTTTCAAAATAAAAAAGTACCTTCACTCCTTATCGGACAGTACCGGCCCATTTAACGCTCTGCCTCCACGTAAAAAAGATAGGAGAGGCGGCGGTCTCCGCCTGTAATTTAGTGAATAGTTCTTTGTAGTCCATGTGCAGTAATATTTCACATATTACATGCTGCAGTTTACCACTAGGTCCATAATATCAAAGTATCTTTGCTGAAATTGTATGGAGCAGAGAAGGAGAAATACTATTGGTCTTTTGTGTATTCAGCAGGTTATATTTTATTGGAGGTGTGGACAGTGCTTAATTTGAGCCGGTGCTTTCCCGTGCTCAGTACCAACACTTAATTGGTTTCCGGCGCTCGGCACCGGCACCTAATTGTCAACACCATATTTGGAACAGTCTACCACATGGTGGCGCTGCTCATCTAATTTAGAGATGAGCAGAACTGTTGTTGTTTAGGAATACAATATACATTCAAATTACTAATACCTGCCTCCCCAGCCATTCCTTTAGCTTTTGGGACCTGGAATAATCTGAAATGTAGCATTTACATGCGAGAGAGATGGTTAGTAGTTGTTTTGACAGCGAGGACAAGGGCGATGGGTGGTGCAAGCTGCAGTGGCCTCCTGATCAGAGCCCTGGCACTTAATATTTTACAAATTAAGCACAGGGTGTGGAAAAGCAGAACAGTCAGTTTGCTGCTTGTTCTGCTGTAGCTTGAGATGTGGTGCAGACTCCTGCCATCTAGTGTTAGGTCAACAATATTACAAGCTGTTTTTCTAGAATTTTTTTGGGGGCTTCAGGCATTACACATATGATCCCTGACCACGTCTACCTGAAGTCCAAAATGCACTAGGACAGTCTCCCCACATTAGATAATACCTTTTCCGTATTTGTTATGTGCCTTTGTTCCTGTACTAAATATCGAACTTGTTTTTCCCTGGAACATGTCAATGGTTATCTTTTTCTTGCACAGCACAGTAAGAAGAGAGGGGGTCACCTGTGAACACACAGCAGAATAATCTGCAAACTCACCCGTGAACCCACAACAGAACAACCTGCAAACTGATGGTTAAAGTTATATTTTTTGTTTTATATATCAACATGCCATGCTTATAGTGCAAAGAAGACGCTCAACTTGCCTTGAGGCGTGGAGGCAGCACAGTGGAAGAAGAGGATGCAAATATTGTCTTTAGAACAGTTTGATTCACTAAAACCTCTCAAAGCGTAAATACCACCACTATGTGTTCAGTGAATGTGTGTGCAGACGTCCAGGCAGCTTTTCTACAAATGTCAACACTAGGAATGTACCTGAAAAGGACTTGTGCTACCCTCTTTGTGAGTAAAGTGAAAGCACAGTGGGTTCTATTGGCACATGCAAAGCAGACTTGTATGCAACATAAAATCCACCTTGCCAGACAGAAATTAAGGAAAGGGCTTCAATGAAATGGTTATGCAGAAGTAACAAACTTTTTGTTGTATAGAGTACATGAGCACACCTCGTGCCATTCATTGTATGGGAGGAGTACCCTGCTGCACACTGTGAATTAGTGAAGAAAGAGAGTTGCTTAAGTATTAGGGTAATATGAAAGGTGACACCGTGCTTGGTTGTTGCTTCCTTTGCTGGAAACTCCAGGTCCAAAAAGTAACACGTGCCAGCCAGTTGCCAGAAGGCACCTGCTGTCTGTCAGGGGGAGGAGCGCTTGAAACTTGTGGGCACAACAAAGTGCCGCGCTCCCTCCCTCCGCATAGTACACGCGCATGACATGCCCGGGCCAAGAGTTGGTCCGTCCTGCACCCGGAAGAGACTGGGCTGGGCCACCCTTCTTGGTTTTTGGTTTCTCCACCACGACTCGGTGAGTTTACTTATTTGGGAGCCTTATTTTACGTTTGCCTTATAACACTATAGGTAATCATAAATTGCCTGGGGACATGGACACCATCCCTTCTAAAACTCCAGGAAGCAGCACTCTTGTTTCCTTTCTGGCCTATGCGATCCGAGTTATAGCCACATAAATAGATCTTGCATAGAGGCATTTGTCCCTAGACATGGGAAAGGGCCCTATGGGACATCAGGGGCACCAACTGAGTAAGGGGAATGTGAGCCTCCCGCAACCTGTAGCCCCCAACCCAGCACACATAACCTGCAAAGTATTTCCACCAACAAAGTATTTCCACCAACAACTAGCACACATAATAACCCTGATCCTATAAACACCAGTGACAACGGTTCCTCAGCTAAAGGGAAGCACAAACCCAAGCCATTGATATCCAGAGCTCAGAGAGTGCAAAGTCAATCAACAGGGCTAGTCCGCTAATCCCCTCGCAGTCCAACAGCGACTTCCCCCTTTCGCCTGGGGCAGTAAATGAAGTCTTCAACGTGGACTGGGATTGCGTCTTTAAAAAATTTAGATCCATTGTGGTTGCATGTGTATCCCTGCTTGTGGAGAGGATATGCTGTCAAAAGGGTTCCGTCACACAGCTCTCAAAGGCTCATATTAACACGTAGGCTCATCAGCAACCTACACCGAACTTAGTAAGATCTATGGCTCTGAGTTCTGCTCCTTCCATTGAGCAATCATCATCTCATTGTGTCATGCCAGTTTCCAATATACCACCCCCCTCCTCTTCGCAAGTCTGGGTCAATCAGGAGCAGGGGACAGCAGGGGATGGTCTTCTGATGAAAGGGGTGAGGGGTTGCACAAGGCCGTCTGTAACTCAGGTCTCTCTAGTGTTCTAGAGCTGGCGGGCGACCGTCTCTACCAGCCCAACACCTTTGAGGGCTGGGGTCAAGGTTCCACCATCGAATATGTTTTCATAAACCTGGAACATTGTGTTTATTTAGGAGGGGTTATAGAATCATGCTATAGCAACCATAACCCCATAGGATTCTTGCAGAACCTTCCCATCAGCTCCTGGCCACACACTGCTCCCGGGGCCACCGGCGTTTCCCAAAAGGATATTGGCATAAGTCTCAAGTGGAGGACCACCGATATCCCTACATTGATGCACCTGTTGATAATGGGAAACTTCTCAATATTAGCTTGTTATCTAGTGACTCCCCTGCCCCCAATGTCCTAGAGCCTTTTCATGTTTATGTTCTTCAACTAGAACTATTTTACTCAGCCACTCCAAGCAGAGTGGGCAAAGGAAGCAGGTATGGTTTAACACAGAATGTCGCATTACCAACCTGTAACGCCCTGAACGTCTCAGGATCGTTTAACAGACACGATAATGAGGACGCAACCACTTGTGAAGGGTTAGTTATTTTAATGAAGGCAAAAACAATACAACGAATAAACAAAAGTTATAGTCACTGGAATCCTCCAGGCTAAGTACGTTACCAGCCCACAGCACGGATGGTCCTAACCGTCCTCTGCATATACGCCGATCCCGGCGTATGCCAACAGAGGGCAGAAATGAAATGGCCGACAATGCCAATCGGTAGGCTGTGAGGGGCACGAAGAGTGTTGGGGAGAATCGAGGAGTCAGGGAAACACCCAGCCGGGGTCTCTACCTGAAGGGAGCAGCCGCTCAACCTCTTCCTCAGACTGCACCGGGACGCGGAGTCACCTCCTGGTGATGCGTCACCGATACCCCAATCAAAAGCAAGAAGACTGAACCGAGAGCAGCCGCTCGATCGATCCTGTGGACTTCCGAGTCTGTAACGCGGCAAACACCTCCTGGTGTGCGTTACAGCTGGCAGTCCCTGTATCTCTGGTCGGGCTGGGAGTTACGACTCCAACCAGCAAAAGCGCCACTGCGCTTTGACTCAGCCGAGTCAAAAAGCGAAGCTCAATGGTTGACCGGTAGAGCTTCCGGGTCCTTCACAGGTGACGATGGGGCAAGACACGGCCCAGGGAGTAACGACTCGACCTACCTCCGTTCTTGCCTTACTGGAGCACCACTCCGGAACACTGCTCTTCACGAAGCAGGTACGTCGGTGTAAACACAATATCCGACAGCGTTGTACCTCCCGGTTCCTCCCTTTATAGGGCGTGTTTTCCTTGAGTTATGTAACAGCTCTCCTGTTTACATAAGGCGTGTTTTCCCTTGAGTTATGTAACAGCTCTCCTGTTTACATAAGGGCGTGTTTTCCCTTGAGTTATGTAACAGCTCTCCTGTTTACATAAGGGCGTGTTTTCCTTGAGTTATGTAACAGCTCTCCTGTTTACATAACCTCTCAACCGCTAAGCATCCTGGGAGATGTAGTCCGTTTACGCTGGTTACCGTTTTCCTCCCCTCGCATGACAGGAATTCTTGACAGTACCACAGGCTTTGAGAATTGCAGAATGTTAGAACCCGGGATCAACCGAGTTATCACTACCACCATATTAGATAGTTAAAAGGCCTTACATAATCGAAAACTCGAACTTAAGGAGGAGAGATGGGAGTGCTTAATTTCAACATGCAGAGACAGGGATACTAGGGGGGTCTGGAAGATTATCAATGGTAAACCAGCCTTTCTCCATTCATTTGACGGCCTCGAGTCGAACATTAAATGGTGGAATGTGGGGAGGGTCATCCTCAACCAAATAGAAGCTTGGGTGCAGGAAAATAGTGTCCTTTGTGCATTGCAGCATGGCTTTAGGGAAGGTTTGGGAACTACAGAATAATGCTTTGACATCAACCTATTTTTTGGGAAGTATTTGACCGTTAAGAATGGGGCACTCTTCATGGCCTTTATCGTGCTTTTTAAGAGGGTCAACCGGTCCAAGCTTTGGGACATTTTAATTCATCTTAATCTGCCCTCTCCACTCTCTCCTGGTGTCCGGCAAGGCTGCGTTCTGGCCCCATTTTGTTTTTCTTATATATTAATGATCTTAATTATTTTTGAATACCAATGGAAAGGACATGCCCATGGTAAAATCTGTTTCCATTTCGACCCTCTAATATGCAGATGATGGGGTTCTGCCCTACCGCACACCCATCGATCCTAGGGGGCTTGTCCATGCCTTTGTGAGGTTTATGGACAGCTTATATCTAGACACGAACATCTCCAAGACGCATTATATGGTGTGTGGTAGGTAGACTAGCAAAACAAGCCCGATATCCATCAAGGGTAAATTAATCGGGAGGGTCAGTGAGTCTCCTTATCTAGGGATTACTTTTGATGCATGGAACAGCTGGGCATTTTGTCTTTCCAATTGCTGCATGCGTTTCAATCATTCCTGTGGTGCCTTATTCAAGTTTGCTTCCATTGTTGGTAGTAACCCATTCTGCCTCTGTTGGAAGTGTATAAATTAAAATGTCTTCCCATGTTGACTTATGAGGCCAGCGTATGGAGGTATCATGATTGCACTAAACTGCCGCGCGAGGAGATCCATTTCTGCAGAAGGCTACTTGGACAGTCCCCAGGAACCCCCAACTTTTTTATGCATGAAGAGCTAAACTTATCTTACGTGGAGGATGCATTCATATTTGCCCTCATGCTCCTACGGTTGGCTGTATGGAGCAACAAATTTACGTCCCTCAACTGAGACATGATTGAACATTGTTTAAGTTGTGAGTTTGGTCGCAAGATTCTGTGGGTTGCCCACGTTAGGTGCTTGGCCGACTCTTTGGCCAGACCTGAAGTGTATTGCTCCCCCAGGCCATGAGCAAGAGAGAGCGTGGTATATTTAGAGACCAATATGTTCTAGGTGCCATGCCAAGGTAACCAGAGAAAGGGAGGCCCTGAGCAAAACCACTCTAAGAGACTACCTGATCATTAGAATCAACAATGGGCTGTAACATGTAAGGAATCCCTGGCAAGGATCCCGGTTAGTGAAATTTCGAATAGGCTCCAATAGAAGTTACCTTTGTTTTCCAGCTGGACAATTTGATCCTTCTCATATGCTGCCCTGTTTGGGTGATGGTACTTCTCCCAAATTGCTTGAGAACTTTTTCTTATTCTGTATTTATTATGTGACGTTTTGCCGTTGCCATTTGCTACCTATTCCTAGATTCCGAGGTCTGCGCCAACATAGCCCAGCCCTTCATTTTCTATGTATGTTATTTGACACTGCAGTTTGATTTCCTGTAAGCACTTTTCTAAAACGTGTCCTTCATTGGCGAAACTCTGCAAACTATTAGCACTGTTTGTCTATACCACTAAGTATTTTAATGAATATACCCATTTTAAATGTTTATTAAATGACCCTGTTCTTAAATAATCATGCCTCTGTGTATCATTATGAATTCTTTTATCCTGCATTAATGTTTCTTGATGATTGTATGTATCATCCTTTTAAGATTATTTGTAATATTCGAATAAAGATCAAAGAAAGAAAGGTGTCACAACCTTTGGTATCAATTTCCGGTGTGGATGCAATATTACTTTATCCTTGCATACTATCAGATTTTTTCATGTATTCACATACTCTTCACAAAGAAGTGATAGACACTAGAAACACTATCTTCTAAGATCTTTCTTTAAGACTATAGGAATTCTTAGGCTCAAAAGGGGGATCCGTAAGTCTTGTAGGGACAACGCTCAAGTCCTATGCAGGTGTAGAGACTTTGAGGTGGGTTTGGGCATTTCAGGCCTTCCACAAAGATCATAATAACCTTCAGTTATTGGCATATGTCCCCTGTTTTGATGACATAATGCCACTGCTGCCTAGTGAAATCAGACTGATATATAAGCTGGCACAGTTTGCTAAACATGAGAAAATACAGAATAGTGTTTTGGGCTGGTGCACGCACAGGGGCAATGTGAGGAAAATAATGGCTTATAAAGCATTTCCATTTAGTGGTCTAGCATTGCCCATGTTATGGGACGAAATGTTTCTTTTAGCCTGGATATGCAATGCAGAGGTAAAGGAAGGTAATTAAATTCTATTGCTACAGCGATCATATTGCTAAAATGAGAAATGAAGTGCCACACCCTTGGTCTTTGCTGGTAGATGTCTGGAGGTAGTTCACTGCACAGATACACAGATATCTCCTTCTTGATGGGAAAACCATGTCTGCCATGCCAATTTTGGTGCGGTGAAAGCCATTGTGATTATCGCCTGTCATAACTTTCTGATCTCAGGTGGCAGAAAGCGTAATTGTGGGGAAAGCATTTCCAAACATCATTGACCTATCGCTCTTCAGAGCATTCCTGTGAGCTTGGGATTGCTAGAGTCTGGGTGCTAAGTTTTGGTATTTGTCTTGCTGCCAGCAAATCTGTCTTTGGTGTGTCCCAAACTATTAAGTTTTACAAACAAATCTGTCCCTGGTTTTTGTCATTCATTAAATACTTTTGTGGAGTCTTGAAATCTATTTAATCTCCTGCTTGTGGGTTTACTTGTGACCTCTGATTCATCTGTATGTTAGTTAGTTCTGAACCCCTCGCACATGTGTGGATAGGCAATGTATTTGCCTTCGTAGAGCCTATTGCTGTATCACCGGTGTTATTGCAGATATCTGGAGATAATGCATTCCTCTTTGCTTTGGTAACTGAACCGTTGTTAATTGGAGCACCGGCTCAGGATCTGCAGATGTTCTAAGACTGAACTTGTTCCACCACCACAGTTTATGCTGAAGCTTGAGTGTTATCCCAACTATGTTCTCCAACACCTGATTGCAGTTACTATTGCATTTTCTTCCGATATGTTCTGATATGTTTCTGTAAGGTGTTGGATTAAATCTCCATCTTTTTCCATTTAAATCTCTCATAACTTAGAAAACGTGGAAGTTGACTATAAGCCAATATATTACTGCAACTATGGCCAGCCTGTGTCCCAGATTATCTATTTGCTTACTTTCTTTACCCCGTGGTAGCCTAAAAGTTGCCACAGAGTTGAGGAACCCTTTATAAACCTTGTCAACTATGCAGGGGTGGCTCCTCCATTGGAGCGGAGGAGCATCGCCACACTTACATTACCCACAAAGCCCCAGAGATGAAAAATAAAATGGTAATTCATTATCATTTTATTTTTCACCCCCCTTCCCAAATAGAGCGCCAGAACAGGGATGAGCAACTGCTGAGTGACAGCAGCAGGGAGGAGGGTGTGCTGCCTTTTGCACTTTTTAAAGTGCGCATGTAATTTTGGCCGGCCGTCTTGCGACGGCTAGCCACACATGCACACTTTAAACCTCTCAACCCAGCTGTCTTCAGACAGCTGGGTTGAGAGTAAGTGCAGGCCTCCAGAGCGCTGTGAAGCACCGAGTGAGTCTGCTCCCTCCAATCAGGGTGCTACTCACATGCTGCATGTGTGCAGCACCAGGATTGGGCAAGGGAGTTTCCTGGTAACCGGGCTGCTGTGGAAGGAAGAAGCCATCCGCACCAGAGGACGTCGTTTTCATCTCCAGGTAAGTGTTTTAAAAATATATTATTTTTTCACACACATGATCTCTCCCCACCTCCCTGTAGATACCAGCCGCCACTGCAACTATGTTGGAATGAGGCTCCATGTGAGAACAAATATAAATATGGTCTTGATGTGGAGCTGTGTAATTTTCTTTCTAGATGATATTTTGTGTACTTTCTTTGTATATGATATTGAACAGATCTTGTTTTAATTGGAGCCGCAGCATTATCTCGCTGATTTGAACCCAGTTTACACCATCAGCAAATGCAGGTTGGCTGTTTCTGTGCTACTAAGGGTTTCAATGAGAAAGCCATCTTCCTCCTAGCCCGCCTACATAGCTTTTCCAAAGTGCTATGCAGTGTGATCAATTAATGTACGATACACAGGGGAGTAATTAATAGGTTCAGGGCGTTCAATTGCGTAGGAAAAACCCTTCCATGTGGAAGAGCTATTTGGTAACTGTTTAAAGCAACACCCTTTTCCATTCTTTCTTGATTTTCCGGGTCTTCATGTCCCTCCTACTGGTCTTCATGTTCTGTGTTAGCAAGTGGTGATGTAGTAGGTGAAGAAAGCTGGATGTCTGTCATTTCTTTTGAAGCAGCAAGATGTTTACTATTGGCCTGAGCTATCTTTCTGCGCTTTGTGATTAGAAAGTAGCATAATTCTGGTGTAATGAACTCGAACATAAATTATTTCTAGCTGATGAGCTGTGTGCTTTTTGGGCTGTTTGTCTTTAATGGACAAACAAAATGTGAGTTGAAATCATGTTTGCAATGATGTGGTCAGTTCCGAGGGTTGATCTGAATGGTTTCCTGGCGTGTTTTGGTTCAAAGTCAGTATATGCTCCACATGGAATGGATCTGATTAGAGGGTCATGACTTGATGAATGATGCTTTCATTTGAGGTCAATCTTTCTGACAATGAGCCTCTATTTGAGGCCAGTCTTCCTTCCAAAGCGGATCTTTTGATCTATGGTTCCGAAACGCTTCTTCCGGCTCACTAATCATGGATGTCTTGGGGTGTGCATCTTTCTTCCCAGTTTCAGTTTTTTTCCAACTCTTCTTCAATGGTTCATTGCGGTGGCAGTAGAAGTGGAGTTCTCTCTCATCATCATGGCATATGAGTGAAGTACTGCTCATTCCCTGATGGTAGTTTCATGCACCGAAGCGATTATCACAGTCATTGTGATCACGGGTCTAACAAATATTGGTGACCGAATGAAATTTCTTAGAGGCTAGCTGGTGTTACCTAAATTTTCCCTTAGCGATCACCTCTTCCCTTCTCTGCAAAGTCATTCTCATGTGACCAGATTCCGTGTGTGTGTTTAAAAAGGTTCAAAATCCTGCGATCTTCTAAGGTTTCGATGCTATGTTTGCGTCATCAGTGCTAAAATTAGTTATTGCATGCAATTCACTATTGGAGCACAAACATACATTTGCAGACCTGATGGGAGAAAAAATAATCTAAGCTGGAGCCTGTTTTCCTCAGCATTGTGGGCTTTTGGGTCACATGGTCATATCATTCCTTTGAGTCGTGCCTGAAGCAGATAAAATGATTTTCAGGATAATATGTTACAATATGACAGAACCAACACATGCTGCAAACACACTACACCCCTACTTTTCACGTTTTTTTAGGGGGAAGTATGGAATGTGATTAGAGCCCTCATTCTATCTGCAGTCCTTTATTAAGCCAGCCCTGCCTTTAAAAGCTTCATATTAGTAATTTTGAAAGTATCTTCTTTTTTTTTAATATCCATTATGTCAAGTGTTAGAAGACACATTTTTGTGGTGTGAGAATGGAATGGGGGAGAACAGGTAGGATGGGTCCTAGTCCGAAAGGTAGCTCAGAGAGCTAATATTGATGGTCGAAATAGGCTATGATATGCAGGTCACACACTGAATCCCAGTATCTCCACCTCCTGTACGCCCAAGGAAGGTACATTGAATACCATTAACTGAAGTAATAGAATCACCTGTTATTTATAGCACTTCAAAACAACAGAAGTGTGCTAGGAAATGCTATATTTAAAGCTATATCTAAAGCAAGTTGTTTCAGGAAACCCCTTTTCTTAATACCAAATTAAAATGTTCTCTTTTGATCTTGGGACCTGTAGAACTGGCTTCCAATCTCATTACCAGCATGTAACAGAACTAGCTTGATATATGAACAAATCGTTGAATCTCTTGTCCCCTAAATTGTACATTTATGCAATGTAAAAAAAAGTGCAGTATGAAAATGAACGGTACAGTATACTTTTCTATTCCTCTACTCGTCGCATTAATTTTTTCTATACAACAGCTCAAATTTGAGGTACTGCTGTTCAAACCGCGTGCTTACATGCCAGAAACAAGACTGAGTTGGTGTTCACCGGATTTGGGTACCAATATTAAGTTATGGGGTAATTCTGGGTCAATTAAATTAAGCCAAGTCTCGCGTTACTGCAGTATTTCTCCTTGCAGTCAATTTCTTTGGTGGCCGAGATTTGTAAAATAGTCTATAAGGTTATGTAGGCCCATGAACTGGAAATGACCCCGGCCTTCCTAACACGCTCCCTTGCTATGAATGGGCAGCCGCTGACTGGTTGTCATATACTCAGTTGTCTTTTTGCCAACTGCGAGTTGTAGTACTTCTCCTTTCCAAAGAAAACTGCTAGCACTCAACACACATGTTCAGAGAAAGCCTAAACCGGAAGTTCTAACTCACAGCTGATGTATGTCTTTCGAAACAATATGAATATTCATGAGAAAAGCATGATATAAGGAACTTTCTAGGGTGGCAGTCTGGTATCGGGGATGAGGGAGAGGGTTGTTTGCAGCAGTTACAGTTTGGGAGCAGGGCCGGACAGGCATTTTATTCCCCTGGGCATTTCCCCGGTTGGCTGGAGCCCTTGGAGGCCAGTTCTGAAAGCGCAGGGCCTCTCCTGGTGCCACTGTCTTTTTCTCTCAGCACCCTAGGTTAATTGCTGTAGGCTGGGGAGGCTTCAAGAGAGAAAGAAAGGGAGGGAGGGAGGAGGAAGATAGAGAGAAAGTGATCAGAGAGAGATGAGCAAAGGAGAGAGGGAGAGAGTGGATAGATGGAAAGAGAGAGATTAAAATGGAGACGAAAGGAGTGAGGCTGGTTTGAGCATTTATGGTAAGGCTGCCTGAACCTGGCCTTGTTCGGAAGTCACCTTTGACCAGCAAAAGATTTTAAATAGGCGTGTGCACATCTGAACCTTTGAATTGAACAATGTGTGCAAACGTTTCCCCAGCGGACACAAGCTTAACTTGTGACCACACACTGTAAGATCTCAGTGATGGCTCAGTAGAGAGGTAGTACAGACACACATTTTCAGATATGAAATACCCTTTTCCATTCTGCCTCGAGGGAAGTTTCATTTGTTTATATTTTCCGTAGTTGTAAGTTCACGCGCAGTGTCAGTATATTGCTACGCTAGAAGATAACAGTCGGAAGGAACAGGAAGCAGGTTCAATACACATTGATCATGCCTTCAATTTTTTGACCCTGCCTTTCCTATTACCATGTCTACATACACTTATTTTCATCTGCCTTAAAAAATTGAAGGACTCATTTGATCCAGAGAGAATTCATATAAAACAAGTCTCAGTGATTTTGGATTGGGATTCATTATCTGGAGGCTAAGAGTAGATCCGTACAAAAACAAAAAGGCCCTTTAACCAAGAGTTATCGGTCAGGGATTGCAAAGTCTGACTTTCAGGGAAGGCAACTATTTACTTACAAAGGTGTTGCTTCTTGAAACCTTTATAGCTTTGTGTGCTGCAAGGTATCCTGTAATCTAGTGGTTGAACCTGGAATTTCTTCAATAAAAATACAAGTTTTACTTAAGGGTGTCGACCATAGGCGGAGCCTGTAGTACCTCTCCGTATCGTCGACCATAATACCGCGGTGTCTAGTACATGACTGACCTGAAGTGAGCTTATTAGGAAAATAACTCCATAAAGTATCTTAGTAGCACTGTACTCTGCCACCAGCAGGTTTTACAAAACGTCTCTCTACCAGATGCTTAAATGCCTTATCTATAGTACAGGCTCTGGAAAGAGCAACCTAGAAGTTACACATATAATTGCATATCTGCAGTAAGTACATTATTGTGCCTTGCAGCATCAATCTGGGCAACAGGCGTATTAACCAGTGCTTAATTTGAGCTGATGGTTTCCGGTGCTCAGCACTGGCACTTAATCATCAACACCAGGGCTTTTCATGAGCACCAGTTAAGGACACATTAATTTATGGGGAGATTAAGTTATTTGCCCAGAATCACAGGATGTTGAGCCGACGCCGAGCCTCAAACCGGGTTCCCCAGCTATGAAGTCGGCAGCTCTGGCCATTATGCCACATCCTCTCCCCACTTTCATGGTTAGCAGTTGGTTCTGTTTTAGGCGGCGCCCACAGCAGAAATGAGCTGGTGCAAGCTGCCTCCTGACGAGAGCCCCGGCAGTTTTTTTTTTTTACAAATTGACACTGGTATTAATGCAACAACCGATCAATCTAGAACTCATGACCTGCAAGTTTTGAACAGATCTCTGCAGCGGAGTCTCAAAACCCGGAGATCTCTAACTATGGGGGAAGTCTGTAACCTGCGAGCTGTAAATTGCAACCTGCAGCTTTCCGTTTTCCATTGCATCTACATACCTCACTCACCTAATAGCAGCCACCCGTAAACTCTTCTAATACAACACAGGGGAGCACATGCATCATTGTAAATACCGGTCACAAAGGGGCAGATTCGCAGAATCTGACCTGTTGCGACTGGTATTTTTGCACTTGGGCTGCACCAACCCAAATGCAATTTCGCAATTTAGGTAATCGCAAATTTTGCGATTACCTAAATTGCGAATGCATTTAGGGAATCGCAAGTTGCAATTCCCTAAATGCAATGCATAATGCACTCCAAAATTCCGATTACGCAATTTGGGATTGCAAATTACCATCAATTTAAAGTTGATGGTAATTTGCGAAACCTTTGAAAAACGCGCAAAAGTTTATTTTTCAAAGTGCCATGTTGCACACACACGCCCTTGGGCATGTGTGTTCGCAACATGTGATCAAGTGCCAATTTCAGGGGTGCATCAGGCTGGCCTTTTGGCCCCCTTGCACCCTTGAAATTGCATGCGCAATTTGCGAGTACCTATTTGGATGAATGAATGGGAAGCTAATCCTTAATTGCGAATCGCAATTTGCAATTCGCAATTAAGGAATATGTAGGAATCGCTAATATTTTAGCGAAACCTACATGCATAGGCAATTGCAATTCCATAATAATCTCAATTATGGAATTGCAATTGCCTACATTGATGCATGTGCCCCAGAGAGTCTTGAAAGTATTTGAAAGTCTTCTTTTTGCACCTTTCCCCCATTCTATATATGTGTGTCAATATAAGCATCTGAGATATGCAAATGAAATAGACAGTATTTGTACAGCACATTTAACGTGGACTACCTGGAAGCAGTAAATATCAAGGGTTACCCGCAGTGCTTAATTTGCAAAATGTTGTCACTCACAGTAAGGGGAGCCAGTGGTTAAACGTTGCTGACCAATTGCATAAGACATGGGGTCAGAAGCAAAAACTGAATGACCATTTAACAGACCAATGGATGAAAGCTGCTAACTCAAAGCTCATTTGTGTATCTACATAATTATTTTATTTAGGAATGTTTGAGGAAACAGGAGTCTGCGGGACAGCTAAAGCCATCTCGAAGGCCTGACCTAAAAATGAGGCTGGGGTGACTTATTCAATACCCCTGTCCAGGGAAGACATGGCTTGGCAGTTCGGCCTGGACTGTTCCCATGAGCCACAGGGTCAGACTGATTTGCATATGGCCATGTCTGAACTGGGGTGGCAGAGTGGGCTAAAGAATGGTGATGGATTAAACCCAGATTAGTTGACTGGGGGTGAGTGCTTGCAATATCCAACACTCCGTCCATCATTTCCTTTGGTTTTTGCTTTGTTCGCCATAAGTTGGCAGGGTATGCTCAGACGTGAGTCCCTTGCTCACTTTGCCACTGGATTCAAGCAAGCCTGGCTGAAGATGGCTGAAATGCCAGAAACCGGTCCTAGGAAGCTTGTTTCCGGTCCAGGGAAGACATGGCTTGGCAGTTCGGGCTGGACTGTTCCCATGAGCCACAGGGTCAGACTGATTTGCATATGGCCATGTCTGAACTGGGGTGGCAGAGTGGGCTAAAGAACGGTGATGGATTAAACCCAGATTAGTTGACTGGGGGTGAGTGCTTGCAATGTCCAACACTCCGTCCATCATTTCCTTTGGTTTTTGCTTTGTTCGCCATAAGTTGGCAGGGTATGCTCAGACGCGAGTCCCTTGCTCACTTTGCCACTGGATTCAAGCAAGCCTGGCTGAAGACGGCTGAAATGCCAGGAACCGGTCCTAGGAAGCTTGTTTCCGGTCCAGGGAAGACATGGCTTGGCAGTTCGGACTGGACTGTTCCCATGAGCCACAGGGTCAGACTAATTTGCATATGGCCATGTCTGAACTGGGGTGGCAGAGTGGGCTAAAGAACGGTGATGGATTAAACCCAGATTAGTTGACTGGGGGTGAGTGCTTGCAATGTCCAACACTCCGTCCATCATTTCCTTTGGTTTTTGCTTTGTTCGCCATAAGTTGGCAGGGTATGCTCAGACGTGAGTCCCTTGCTCACTTTGCCACTGGATTCAAGCAAGCCTGGCTGAAGACGGCTGAAATGCCAGAAACCGGTCCTAGGAAGCTTGTTTCCGGTCCAGGGAAGACATGGCTTGGCAGTTCGGGCTGGACTGTTCCCATGAGCCACAGGGTCAGACTGATTTGCATATGGCCATGTCTGAACTGGGGTGGCAGGGTGGGCTAAAGAACGGTGATGGATTAAACCCAGATTAGTTGATTGGGGGTGAGTGCTTGCAATGTCCAACACTCCGTCCATCATTTCCTTTGGTTTTTGCTTTGTTCGCCATAAGTTGGCAGGGTATGCTCAGACGTGAGTCTCTTGCTCACTTTGCCACTGGATTCAAGCAAGCCTGGCTGAAGACGGCTGAAATGCCAGAAACCGGTCCTAGGAAGCTTGTTTCCGGTCCAGGGAAGACATGGCTTGGCAGTTCGGGCTGGACTGTTCCCATGAGCCACAGGGTCAGACTGATTTGCATATGGCCATGTCTGAACTAGGGTGGCAGAGTGGGCTAAAGAACGGTGATGGATTAAACCCAGATTAGTTGACTGGGGGTGAGTGCTTGCAATGTCCAACACTCCGTCCATCATTTCCTTTGGTTTTTGCTTTGTTCGCCATAAGTTGGCAGGGTATGCTCAGACGTGAGTCCCTTGCTCACTTTGCCACTGGATTCAAGCAAGCCTGGCTGAAGACGGCTGAAATGCCAGAAACCGGTCCTAGGAAGCTTGTTTCCGGTCCAGGGAAGACATGGCTTGGCAGTTCGGGCTGGACTGTTCCCATGAGCCACAGGGTCAGACTGATTTGCATATGGCCATGTCTGAACTGGGGTGGCAGAGTGGGCTAAAGAACGGTGATGGATTAAACCCAGATTAGTTGACTTGGGGTGAGTGCTTGCAATGTCCAACACTCCGTCCATCATTTCCTTTGGTTTTTGCTTTGTTCGCCATAAGTTGGCAGGGTATGCTCAGACGTGAGTCCCTTGCTCACTTTGCCACTGGATTCAAGCAAGCCTGGCTGAAGACGGCTGAAATGCCAGAAACCGGTCCTAGGAAGCTTGTTTCCGGTCCAGGGAAGACATGGCTTGGCAGTTCGGGCTGGACTGTTCCCATGAGCCACAGGGTCAGACTGATTTGCATATGGCCATGTCTGAACTGGGGTGGCAGAGTGGGCTAAAGAACGGTGATGGATTAAACCCAGATTAGTTGACTGGGGGTGAGTGCTTGCAATGTCCAACACTCCGTCCATCATTTCCTTTGGTTTTTGCTTTGTTCGCCATAAGTTGGCAGGGTATGCTCAGACGTGAGTCCCTTGCTCACTTTGCCACTGGATTCAAGCAAGCCTGACTGCAGACGGCTGAAATGCCAGAAACCGGTCCTAGGAAGCTTGTTTCCGGTCCAGGGAAGACATGGCATGGCAGTTCGGGCTGGACTGTTCCCATGAGCCACAGGGTCAGACTGATTTGCATATGGCCATGTCTGAACTGGGGTGGCAGAGTGGGCTAAAGAACGGTGATGGATTAAACCCAGATTAGTTGACTGGGGGTGAGTGCTTGCAATGTCCAACACTCCGTCCATCATTTCCTTTGGTTTTTGCTTTGGGACAAGTAGAAAGGCATGGTAGCCTTTATTCAGAGGAAGGCAATGTGGTGGCAGATGTACGCATTCTCTATAAATTTTCTTTATACATATCATCATCTCATGTTAGGAGATAGACTTATAGTCAGTCTTGGTTTACCTTGGCATTTTGGTACTTGTAGTTTTGTCTCCTTAGAGATTATGAGCAACAGAATACATAGTCAAAGAAGAAGAATGCTTGAGATTTTAATGGGTAGCATTCTACAAAATTTCCAATTTAGCATGAATGTTAAACTTCTGTACTGGAAATAGGCTACAGAGTGTATGATGTAGAATGCTGGGCGGGACTACCTATGTTGCTGAGGAGGGACGGCAGCCAGATGCATCAGGGATGCTGAGTGGGTAAGCATGCGTGATGAAAGGTAATTAAAAACAATATACAATTGATTATTTTGTATGCAAGGGCATCCCGACAGCTACAAGCTCTTAGGCAGAAGCAACATAATTGCATAGGCAAGCAAATCTGGTAATTGCATTACATTCGCAGTTTATATTGCTGCCCCTTCCCAAGCCCTGTCCCTTGAAACCTGTGCTCAGTTTGGTGAACACCTGCTCTTCTCTCATCAGATTTAAAGGACTGAAATTCCATAGTAACCTGGGGTCAGATGTACTGAACCACAGGATTTGTGAACACATTATTGCAGCGGCGGCCGGCAAGGATCGTAGTTAGGGGGGACGGTTTGGGGGGGAGGTGGAAGGGAGGATGAGGGAGGTAGGGGGAGGATGCAAGAGGGGGGGGAGGACGCGGGGGAAGCAGCTATAAAAAAAAGAAATAAAATATAAAAACGTACCTTTTTGATGCTTCCTCGGCGCGTCTCTCCTCCGTAGTCCTTCCCTCGCTCGGTCACAGGAAGCACACCCAGGCTCCCACTCGGCCAATCACAACGCTGCCTTAGCAGGGTTGTGATTGGTCTGAGCACCGTGTTTCGGAGCTCAGAGGCTGATTGGAGGCCTGGGCATGTTCTCCACGTAGGCTGTAATGCAGCCTGCGTGGAGAACATGCAAAGTGTGCAAGACTCTTTTGGGCGGCCTGGGAGGGCCGTCCAAGCACTCATTGCACACTTTAGGAGGGTACTACCACTCCTCCCCTGCCCCGTCACCCAAAGCTGTGGGCGGAAGTAGGAAAAAATAAAATAACGGGAGTTATCATTTTATTTTCTCTGTGTTTCACAGCAAAAAAGCAGTGGGGCGATGCTCCTCCACCTTAGTGGAGAGGCCGATTGGGCAGTGTTCTATGCTTTCCAGCTCGCAAAATGGGTTATGCAAATCATTACGAATTTGCAACTGGGGGCGGGAGGGGGGGTGGTAGGGGAGTGGTGAACATGGTGTCCTGTCCATATTTTTGATTAAGAAAGGCATTTTTCAATGGTTTGTGAAGTAATTGTAGAAGCAAATCTTTGAAAGGTTCCTGACACCTAAGATGCAGTGAGTGATAACAGGTTGCTGACAGTTTCCCCTTTACTAAATATGGCAGGTAGGCATTTGAGGGAACAATGCATGCACTCCTGATATGTTCCCAAATGGGAAAAGTGTTAAACCCTTTGACGAACCGAACTGCAAAAAAAAAAGTAAAAAGATTCCCATTTGGGAACAGAAATGCAAGGTTGATGGTCTGTTGTCCTTTGCAGGTCACCATCCCTGCATTCACAACTCTTTGTAGTGTCACAAGTTGTGACCTGACTAATATTAATAATGAAGGTCATTTATGCGACCCCCTACAAATGTGCAATTTCACTGGCTTCTGAAGTGAACCAGACAATGAGTGTGTCTACTGTTGTCAAGCTATGGTGGTGGTTTTATGTATTAGGTAGATATCCGACCTCCTGGAACAGAATTAAGCAGAGTGTACTCAGCCTAAAAACCTACTTCCTTAGACTCCATTCTAGCAGTTAGTTTTCCTTTAAAAAAATTCCTGTAATCTGAACGAAACCAGAATTAGAACTTTCATAAGATTTCACTTGGGGACTGATTGCTCGGGACTTGAGCATGTGGACAAGGTGATGGAGCAGTGTGTGAACCTTTGCTTATAGTAACCATTGACTAGAATCTATCATGATCTCGTGACTGGAGGTAGAAGCCCTCAAATCACATACCAAACTAAGGAAACCAATCCATTTGGAAAAGGCAAATTCAATTAGGACTATTCTATTACGTAACATTATGGGAACTCTATTGCGTAACAGCGGTGCTCTTATTCCTACTTTTTTGAGGGCTGATTTTAGGAAAAACAAGTTTCCAAAATTAATGAAATCAGTGACATCACAAAAAGGAGGGCTTAGTTTTGGTTGTATATCACACACACCGCCACACTGAGACAGTGTTTTCAAAGGGGGTGCTTATATGAGGGAAACTCCTTCATCACTTGTAGGCAATGACCTGTCTAGCATACAACAGAAAATGCTACATTAAAAAGGAATTTATTTAACATTCAGATGTGTTTAGATTATGGTAGAAGCCGAGGGCAGAGTTTTCAAAGACTCACAACTAGAGTTTGTATAACACAGCCCTCACAGCTGCCAGTACTACCAAGTTCTTCCAGCTCTCTTGTTATATTCCATATAGGTACCATAATGTAGACCCAGGTAACTTCATAACCCTTCACCTATATTGTTCCCTACATTACACTTATAACGGTTTACAGGGACTGACCTTTTACCTGGATACAACACTGCATTCAGAACGCGGGGTTTCCCCAGTTTGAAATCTCATACATTCTGCATGAGGATTCTTGGAAACACAGGACTACCATCTCCTGTATAATATCTATGTATAAAGTTCATGCCCGTCGTCATCCTTAGTCCGACACAGTAATACAGCAAGGAAGGACCCCTGGGGAGACCCCTGGGTATATATACGTCACATCTTGCTAAGATAGGCAGAGGAGATCAGGAGGACACACTGATAAGAGATGCTGAGATTCCTACATGCAGACACTCCAGCTTACAAGGGTCTAAACATCCCTTGCGGGGTGTCCTGCTCGAGATCAAGATGAGGTCTCACAGTCTCTCACTTCAGGTAATGGGTTTGACTTTATCCTAGAGGGATTCTGGGCTTAAACACCAACACACATGCTAGGTACACTTAGGTACATTTAGTTAGGGAGACATCGTAGGAGTACGCATCTTTTTACTATCATGTACATCATGTACTTATATGTATTCATGACTATTGCAAGATGGTAGAGCTATACCATCCATTTACTTTCATAGTGCTTCTAATCCTGTATATATGTTACTGTCTAGCAGTTGTTGCAGCTCATCTATTTTACACCAGAATAAGAACTGTTCAATAAATAATAATTAAAAACACCCAGCCTGTTTATTCTGTGTATCTCTCTAAGACAGACTAAGTACGTACGAGTGACTGAGCAAAAAGTAGTATATTGTTTCCACGGTCCTGTGGGATCAGGGTTGTCATGTTCGATAGTTGCCAAGAACTATTCTCTCCTTGGTAACAGGAGTTTCTATTGGCACTGTGAGCTAGCTGATACAAAAGGTCAACATACCCGGTGGGGATGCTCAGAATCAGTCTGACACAAATCCAAAGTGTATGCTGTCCGAACGCGCAGATCCTGTATAGGTTGTATAGGAACTACATGACACTCTGGTATCCCTTCTCAGAGGTGAGACATAACAGGTACCTCTGCTGAGATCCAAACACTACAGGTCTTTCTATATCACAGGATAGCAGGGCCAGACTGGCTGTAGGGGGCACCAGGCGTTTCCCGGTGAGCCACCAGGGTGGCGGCCGGTTTTGAGCCCCTGGGGGGCCGTTTTTGTTACCTTGGGCCTGCAATATCAGCCCTCAGTAACAAAATCAGCCTATTGCAAACAGCTCATCTGCCCCCCCTCAACCGCCCCCCCCCCAGGGGGGACGGCATGGAAAAAGCACCATTCTTAAGAGTGAAAAGGGCTTCCAAGGCTCTTGGCTGTGAAAAGCTTTGATGTCAAGCTTTCCTGCAAAGGTAGAACCTGTTTGAAGATGCCGTATACAGACATGCAATAAAGACAATTTGAAAGACTTCCCCTGTCGCAGGATACATAGCGACTGCTATGTAGGTGCGCTAACTAATACCTTTGTGTTCCTCCTAACACCTTTAGGTTGACTAATGATTTTGAAAAATTGCCACCTATTTCTGGTTTCTGGGTCAGGAGATCCGGCACGTGTGTCTGAAGATCTGCAAAGAATCACATGGAGGAAATTGCTTCTAAGAAGAAGAACATCTTTGAAATGTTGAGAACCACAAACAGAAATGTGAAATGCCAATGCTTTGTACTGTTGGGGGGTAATTGGCACCCTTGAAGAAGGGATTTATTTTAATTTGTGAGCAAATGCTTTCATTGTATAAACTTAGATGTTTTCAATGGGAAGCTGGAACTCAGGCAGGAAAGAAAGGGAATTCAGGCAGGGCAGAACGACATCTGAACTGAGTGTGCGTGGCTAAAAATCAAATAAGGGGTGGTGCCAACACTTCAGGCAATAAGGCAGAGCTACCTCAGAGCCAATATAACAAAATGGAATAATAAACCAAGCTTTGTAAACATTATGGACAAACGTGATAAAGATTACAACAAATGGCTTTTTTGTGTGGAATTGACACATTAAAGGCTATGGTCAGTGATCTTTGGAAGGGGATTCAGTGCAATGAAAACTAAAAAGCATTTTCTGCTGATTTCAATATAAAGCACATTAGAACCATTTTTCGCAAAGTTATTTCAAGATAACACGTTTTGCCAATTATCACACAATTACTTCTGGGACAGGATAAAGTTATTCTGAAATATTTGTCACTGCAGGTCCAGGAAGGCGCTCTTGCCTGATGGTTGACCGAAGGCATGTTATAGCCTGTCCGTAAGGACATTCAGAATTTCTATGTTTGAGGCTGCACAAATGTGTGCATGTCTCCAAATATTGACCTTAGTGGGTTAACACTCCTGATGTTGGGGTGTGGGGTGTGTGACTAGCAAATCACCGGTTTGATTTTTAATTCACCTTCCCCTTGAGATTGAGTGAGTGGCAATTAGTGATCTATAGAACTGCTTCTTAATTACTCTGCCATGAATCTGCACTATACAGAATAAAACCAATATAGTTGTTGTTGGCACCTCACATTACGCAGTTCTCACACACATGAGATACACATCACCAAGACATATGCCGGCACCTTCAAATATAGAACGATGGATTTAACCCAGATCTCTTGACTGGGGGAGAATGTATGCATTGCCAGCATTCCGTCCATCATTTGTTTGTTGTAACGTTTTTCGCCCTAAGTGGGATGGGTATTCCCAGACGTGGGACCCGTGCTCACTACGCCACTGGAGTCAAGCTATCCTGGCTGATGACGGCTGATAGCCAGAAACCGGTCCTAGGATGCTTGATTCCGGTCCAGGGAAGACATGGCTTGGCAGTTCGGGCTGGACTGTTCCCATGAGGCACAGGGTCAAGACTGATTTGCATATGGCCATGTCTAAACTGGGGTGGTGTAGTGGGCAAAAGAACGATGGATTTAACCCAGATCTCTTGACTGGGGGAGAATGTATGCATTGCCAGCATTCCGTCCATCATTTGTTTGTTGTAACGGCACCTTCAAATAAGCACCTTAAAGATTTTTTTCGTTGTTCCAATCAGGAAGAAAAATCTTCCTTTCTGGCAATAACATGGCTTTTCCTGTCTATGCCAGAAATGGCTCCAACTGGCCAATTGGAGTTTAGATACAGCAACAGTAAAAGTCTCATTAAAATGCTTGAGTTCTAGAGGTGATGAGCAATAAATATCAAATCAAACTCTCCTCTATTGCTACAGATTCTTGGACCATATTTACTCCATGACCACATTCTCATTGCAAGAGACTTGCTATGCTTCAATCTGTCCTTTCCACGTTACAAAAGCAAGTACCCAGAGAGGAATAAGGGACAAGAGAATACCGTATAGTCTTTCTAGCTCCTAAGTCAGCGAGGTTATTCCAGATGATCATCGGTCTCAGGGGAGTCAATTTATGGATAGAGAAGATTCCCTTCAGAGTGAAGACTGATTTCAAAGGCTACATTCAGGATAATGATCAATCTCCTGGATGCTTACCTTCATATTCCATAGCTGTGTCACCAGACGTACTGGGGGTTGCCATCTGGACTTTACTCTGCGTCAAGAGTTTTTACCAACTTGGCAGCTCCCATTGGAGTTCTTCCCCCATCTTCAGAGTTGGAATATGTTCCATTATCTAGATGACTGGCTTCTAAATGAGCTCTTCGCTCTTGTCTGACGCTGCAAGGATTATTCTTGAATCTGACAAAACGCCAGACAGATCCATCTCGAAACAGAACTTTCATTGGAGCCCATTCCTGCACAGACCTAGATATGATTTATCTGCCTGCATTCAGAGCAGAAAGATTATGGACCAAAGTTCGGGGACATATGGTTTAAGGCAATAATGGTTTTGAATTTGGAAATCTTGCACTGGCTTATCTTGTCCTATCTTGTCCTGGCTGGCAGGAAAGGGACATTTTATAAGAAGTGGTCTTATTAAGCACTTCTCCTTTCAAAAGTATTCTCAAAATAAAAATTTCTTGTGGAATGAGTTTGCATTAGTCTTCTTTAAGTAAGATTTTGTTACTTTTCATCGACTGTCATCCTATAAAAAAAGCTGATATTCATAGTTGCCAAAATTTTCCATATTTTGTTTGATGCTTCAACCGGCTTTAGACAACCCTATTAATTCTGAGACCTGTAGTATTATAACTCTCATGGAAAATCCAAATCTACACATTTCACAATGGAAATTTTTCATATTAAACGTCAATCATTGCTAAAGGTATTACACATGACACGGCATCACTGATGCTGGGGATTTAGAGAAATCACTGTCTATGGTGTTATTTTTTAGTCATCATTTATTTCATAAACATTTATTTTCTCAGCTTCCATATCCAAAACTAAAACGCAGATGCAGGTTCTATCAGATCAGCTTGGTCTGTTTAATTTTTCTCATGTAGGTTGAGAGAGAAAGGTGATCAGACAGGAACAGGCCTGTGTCCAGTTACCTGTATGCTGCGCTTGACTTGTATTCACAACTTCACCTGCACCGCTTGGCCATCTCAACTGATGGGGAAAGAGAAGGGTATGTGACATAGTCTGAGGTACTGTCAGTGTTGGCCAGTAACTGTAAGGAATCTGGAGACTGACACAATGTCACTGCACACGTGTAATAAATTATTAAAGGTGAATAGTAGCATTTCTTTCTTATTACATGTATGTTCCGACACCAAAGAATGCATGTAATCAGAAAATAATTGCAGCATTTCTATATAAATTACAATCTCCCTTGCATGTTGTACACATATGTACAACATAGGGTGAAGCAAAAAATGCAGAGAGGGTTAATACAACTGATGCGTATTAGAATTTTCTTCTGCATTTGTTTACTTTGGAAACTAGAGAAATTGTGCAATTCAATGTATTCCATATACATATAGTTGCATTTATCTGTGCCAAACACACAAAAGTATAAGCCAGCATCCAAACATACACCTTTTTATAAAGGGGAAAGACCGGGTGACATGGAAGACTCCTTATTTTAAAATGGGACTTGTAATATGGAATGAATCACTTGGTTGCAGCACATCTCACTCCCTGCAGCAAAGTCTCTCTCTGGGCCAGTCTCAATGACTGCATTGACTTTGAGAGTGTCACTCCTGCCAACCATATTTTTTTAACACTTTTCTTGAACTTTCAGATGTATTACCACTGGGAGCTGAAGATTTTATCGAGTTGGTCTAACGTTCCCTAAAGCCCATCTCGGCAAAGATCTACTACTGTCCCCGCACACCAATTTCTTCCTTGAATTACTACAAACAGAGTTATTGAGAAGGTGTGGTACTGCCACTACCACCTTGCTATGCAGATGTCAGGAGTAATGTTGCTTTATTTAGGGTTATGGCTTTAGCTTGCAGTGTTCAACAGAGCTAACTGGAAGACACCAGCTGCCTTTGGTCTAGGTTCTTGCCATTAGCACAAACAAATTCAAATATCCTATCACTCGTTGGCTTTATGCTGGTCTGTAAAGATGTACAGTGCTCCGCAGCCTTTTGTCAAGGTTCGTGCTATAGAAATACCACATGTATATACAAATTGATACTCGCATTAAAGCGCCAGATTGGTGAACTGTGATATACCATGCAACTGGAGAATAAAAACGTATTCAGTAATGGCAATGTCAGGGCAGTTACAATTTCTTGGTCTACATAATTTAAAAAAAACTTGAGACAGTCAGAAAATGCAAGACAACTTTACACCCCTAATCTATAAATTTAATTCAAAATGTTCTAAAATTGATCAGCCACTTACCCACGCAGTTGCAGGATGGGAAATCATACTGAGTTTTCACCGGTGTGTCTAATAGGTTTTTGATGGGTGTGTCAAATAACGTAGAAGGTGACTCTAGAAAATTATTAAGGTATGAGCCTGATGTTTTCTTTGTTGGGGTTTTCTCAAAGGGGATCACAGATTGTTTAGCTAAACCTGGAACATAACCTTCAAATTCTGGAGCTTTGGCATGTGTAGTTAGTACTGTTACAGAGCCTGATGTTTCAACCTTAACATGCCTTGATGATTTACTTTTGAGACGCTTGTTATTGAACAGGGATTTGACCTGGAAATTTTTCACCTGCTCCTCCATCGTCTCAAGGATGCTCCTTTGATTCACATTGTCAGGGCCAAATGGCTGAATCTCTCGCTTAATCCTTCTCCGTTTTTTTTTTCCTGGGATCCGGGTAGCTGTAGGACTACTAAGAGATGGATGTGAGGTTGGCTCCACTTTTATGGGCATGAGCAAATTGTGGCATGTGTCATTTTGCTGCTCTATTTTGGGCAATAGAGGATTGCTAAGAGAAGGAAGTGGGCTTGGCTCCATTTTTATGGGCTTGAGTATATTGTGGAATGGTTCCTTCTGTCGCTCTAACTTGTGCATCACAGGATTGCTAAGAAAAGGATGCGAGTCTGGCTCCACTTTTATGGGTTTGAGAAGATGGTTATATGGCTCCTTCTTTTGCCGCTCCATCTTGTGCAACAGATGTGACCTCAGCACTGAATACTTTTTAGTAGAGTCTCCATTACTCATTGATGGATGGAAATGTCCTCTCTGGTCTGCTATAGAGGGTGGAGTTCCCCTGAATTGTGGCATGTGTCTATGTGGAATCTGAGCAGTTTGTTGGTTGGAAAGATCTTGACTCAGACTACAGTACTCTTGCTTTGGTTGGTGAGAATATTGTGATGAGGGGGCCTGGTCCTGCTTCTCTTTTTCTTGAGAGCTAGGATACTCAAGATTTGGGGCCAAGTTATTAGGATAGTGCTGCTTATGCTGGTTGTCTTGAGTTTTATTTAATGCAAACAGTTCACGAACTACAGCATGTTCCTTGCTCTCACTGTCTGAAGAGTAATGGTGTGCAGTATTGGCGTTCGTTTGTGGAACTGAACTGTAAGTGGATTGTTTGGTGCTATGATGTGATGAATAGTTTAGTGCAGTGCTGGGATTATGTGAATGTGATTGGTGTGGTTTTGTATACTGTTTTTCGATCTGAATGAATTCTTCCAATTTATTTTGACAGAAGGTGTTCGGCTCTCTTTTAATTTGTGTTATTTGGGGCTGGACTAGTGTGTGTGGAAAGGTTTCTGCTTGCTTCTCTCTGAAAATGTCTTGCTGATCCGGGGTTTGGGCAAACTGTTGACTTCGACAAATGGTCTGTGAATGTGGTGAAAAGTGGGCACGTCGGAATGACTCGGACTCTGCAGTTGGTGGATTTAAGTGCTGCTGTTTGAACTGAGAAGCCAAATCATGTTCCAGTCGCTGTCCATTCTGAGAATAATCTAAACACCACTGCTGGTTATGCTGCTGCACGCTGGACCTTGATGGAGAATCATCAGTTAGGCAATGGCCCTGCGGAGAAGGCTTTTGGAGCTGCATAGGTTGCTGAGCGGTATGTTGGTGTTGCATTGGTGACTCTTCGCCTTTGTAATTATGTTCCTGCTTATGAATGCGCTTCCTTGTTATGCCTTTCAGTGTACGAGGACTTCCTGTGCATGGTCTCAAGTGCGCTGGTTCATCTGCATGGGACTGAGACTGAGTAACTGATTTGAGTAAATCCTGTTCAGACATTGGGGGTGAGAACCTTTGCTGAAAAGAGCTGCTGCTTAGGTCTGCCCATCTTGGTTTCAGATGTGCATGTGAGGTCTGGTCCTTAGCATCAGCACTTGGCATCTTTTCCGTCTCAGGCAGGGGAGTGGACTCAGTTCGCAAACCAGCACCCCGACGATGTTGGTGCCCCTCTTCTGGTATGAGCAGTCTCTGCAGCAGCTGCTCTGGTGACCCTCTTAACCCATCTAAGCTTTCCAGTGCTGACAATGATGCAAGCATCAGCAGACCTTCATTGCTAAATGTATCCTGTAAACTGGACTGAAGACTCTGCGAATATTGTGGTACACCTGGACTCTGCGACTTTGGTCTATTCTGCCTCCCATCAGCACCATCCATTGCTTCGGAAAGATTCGCACCACTTTGGCTGGAATAGGAATAGTCTTTTGGGCACATACGGAGAATGCTATTCCTACCAGGCAATTGAGTGGTTTGCAAATCTTTCCGGAAAGCTGGATTTTGTTTGAAGACAGTATAGTTTCCCTCTGGGTACCCTGAAAGAGTGCCATTGCCATTGCTATTGCTTTGGATTTTCAGGTCAAGAACAGCATCACCAGCAAGGCTTTCTGTGGTAACCTGGCCCTCAGCTTCTTGCCCATTTTGGTACACTGCAGGCAACACATGCGAGTCATTATTTAGAGTCGGCATCGCACATGCTGAAGACTTGGTGGAATTCTCCATGCTGTAGACCCCAGAGTCCATAGTTGCTGGCACTTGTTGCAGGTCCGCTTGGCAGGTGGGAGTGGGAATACTCTGCCCTGAGGTATCGGCTGACTGCACGGTCATCTGAGACAACGGAGAATACAGGTTAACGGCATCCGTGTGAGGTGAGCTTTTCTGCATCGCACAGAACTTTCGCTCTCTGTCACAATGAGATAGTTTTTTTTGCAAAAGCTCATCGTTTGTAATTTCCTTGGAAGATGTGGAAACATTAGCACCATTAAACATTGTCATCCTTTTAACCTTAGAGTAGGAGAGGGAGTCACTATTGTAATTGAGGTGTTCACTCTCCTCATGAGTTTCTTCCTTGCAAGCGGGAGGGTTGGATCGACCACTGTTAAGTTTTGAGGACCTTCTGATGTTTGAGAATGAATTTTCCCCATTATGATTTCTCTCAGACGCAAAGATGTCGGCCTGCTGCTGCTTTTCCACCAGGTAACCATCTACCCCATTGATCGCTTTATGGCTCCGGACTTTTTTTATCTGCTTGGGGTCCGTCAGGCATGGGTCGCTTGAAATGCGCTTTATGCCACCATTTTGCATAGGCCTTGGACTCTCAATCTTCTCATGTGTAACATCCGGGCTGACGTAGTTCTTTTCACTTCTCTTCAAGTGACTGAAGCCATAGCTGTTTCCAAATGGGATGAATTTATTCTCGCCGTTGAGCTGAAGGTAGGTTTTCTCAACCGACCGTCCTCCATTCTGTAACTTCAGTGACCGAGTTTCTCTCTGGTACACACTAGGTGGATGCGCGAGGAGGAACGGACTCAGTCTACTGCCCTCAGGATGGGCAATGCTATCCTGTTCCATCTGGTCTGCTCCGGGGCCATCCACAAGGCTGCCCTCTCAACTTATCTGAAAGAAACAAAGAAAGAAGTTTGTTGTTATTGTATTGCTTCACATAATGTATGCCAATTTTCACATAACTTTATCATGATCATATCATGATCATACAAATTAAAGGCTACTCTCAGTAAGGTAATTTGTCCCCAACAGTCTTTTCCGTCTTGCAATATTCTGAGGTCTATACTTAGACTTCACTCGTAAAAAGACACTCTGCCTGTAAGTGGCATTCATAACTAAATTTGTGCTTTTGTTGCTGCAGTTGAACTCTTTAAAATCAAAAGAAATGTAAAATGCTTTTGGAGATTCTGAGCCTTTGAAAATGAAATATATATGAAGAATAATAAACCAGAGATAGAACTTTCAAGTTTATAGGACTTTTCAAAAGTTACAAGCCATTGTTTTAGGTCTGTACCGAAGAACATAGAAATATCTGAAACATTTACAAAGCTTTTTTATTTTATACACCTTAAAACATGTAGAAGGAAAATTCGCATTATATAATATATTCAAAGCATCTTTAGCTCGCCACACAATACAAGATCTCTATATGCTAGGCATAAAAGAAAAGGGCAATGGCATCCTCCACAGGATATAACAAAGTGAAATTCTTCGCCTTTGATACTTCATTAGAAGCGAAGCTTTCTGAAAGATGTTGAGTGATTCAGCAAAAATTATATATGATTATAATTTTAATAAAAAATAGTAAGATAAATGGACAATCTTTGATTGTCATTTTAATACAATTGGAGAATAATCTGTTGAAATTGAAAAATCCCAAAATTGGAAGATTTTTCTTGCTATTTTAAATTCAGATTTTGACAGAGTGATGTACCAAGATGCAAAATATAGATACCATACCTTAACTGCTCCCAGATATTTTTAAAGAAAGAGGCAACGAGTATTTATTGTGTACTTAAGGGCCTACTGTATTTGTATTTTAGAACATAAACACTTGTAAATCACACTGTATTTTATATTTGCATTACACACCACATTCAGGATAGCATGCATTAATAAAATCCTAAAAATATTCCTAGAGTTGCCCTCTCCGTGTAAGCGCTCTAATCACCACAACACCAAAAAACAAATGCGAACAATGAGAGAGATGCCAGTTGTCTTCGTAATAATGTATCTAAACATACATTAACAACAGAAGAAATATTTGTGATCTGTGGAGGACGCAGAGTTGTGATGGCATTGGCGTGTGTGGAAAGATTACCGAGTATTTAGGATGACATCAGCCAAAAGAATACTTTTCTAATCCTGTAGGGAAGAAAACACAACATTGACTGCTGCTACCATAGAATGTACACTGATGTCCCACACAGATAAGATACCAAGCATTGGCATAGCCAATAGGTCTCGCCTTTGGGACCTTATAAGTGTTTAGCCATGCAACAGTTACATAACTAAATACTTATAAGGTCTCAAAAGTGAGACCTATTGGCTATCTAAAGCGGCCGTGCGAAAGTGAAAGTGATGCTGATCGCGATCACAATCAAACATCAAAGCGGCCGTGTGGCCCCGAAAGTGAAAGTAATCGCGGTAAAACGCGCGCGCCCGCGCACATGCACTGTAGCTCTAGGCTGGCCTGGTAGCACTTTTTGGAGCCCTCTCAATAAGTCTCGCCAGACCAGCGCATGCGCTGGGTCAGGCGAGACCTAAAAAACAAAACAAACAACCTATCACAACTTGAGAGAAGAGTGCTGAGAAATCTCAAAACAAACCACAGACCATTGCATAGCCAGCAGGTCAAGATGGAGCAGTAGAAACAATGAATAAAGATTGTTAGACTAGTAAGACATACAAACAACCATTGGCCAACATCTACTACATAGAAACAGCCAAAGATCCCACACAGGATTAGAGAGTTGGCCGAAGAGCGCACATAGGCATGCAAAGGAAAACTGTCAACTTCACTCAACCCTTCCTGCAAATAGCCAACACCTGTCAGAATGAGAACTCCTTCTATCCACCGAAGGAACTTTTTACGTGCTCCTAGAGACCCACAAAGCAGGCTGGTTTGCATTGTCATTTATTGAGTCAAACTCCTCGAAGAAAACATCTGGGCTTCTTTAAAACCACTGTAAAGGCCAATGGTTACATTACACTTACTAAACATCAACACAGACTAACACCTGCCACTGTGGATGTCAACGCTTTATACACCAACATCCCTTACAAATGTCATGTTTCTCCCTGCCAAAACGATATGCCAAAAAGGGCAGGCCTGGGCAGTATTTCCATATACCTTTGACACTAAACTCACAAAATAAATCCACACACAACTTCACTTTCAAGAATGAAGATTTTTTGTTGATCACTGGAGTTTTCCAAGTAAACTTAAATGGCTTCACAGTGTGCACATGGGAGTCAATTTACCAAAATGCTAGGGGAAGAAGAAGAGGCATCACAAAATTTCTTTTTGACCCAGTCACATCACAGGAAGTGAAATCATATAATCTGACACCGAATCCTACCAGCTGAGTTGAATGTCTCAGTTCTCAGCCGGGGCTGTATGATAGAGGCCCGCATGTCTAAATCATGCGTGCCTCTACAACTCTGCCCAAACCAAGAATGAGCCTCAACAATGCATTCCTTTACCATGCATGCCTTTACCACACAATTTTGTGGTAAAAAGTTCACACCTGAGCCCTAAAAACTACCCTGACCCCCCCCCCCGAGCGCTTAGCTTAACTACCTCGCCCCCAAGAGGCCTAAAAACGATTGGAGCCCTAAAAACTTCCCTGACCACCCCCCCCGCGCTAAAAATGAACTTGTCCCTCCCAGCCCTAGAAACGACTTCAACCCCATCTGAGCCCTAAAAAGCACCCTGATTCCCTTGCCCTAACTCCCTAAACCCGGCCCCAGGGCCACTTTCCTCATCGTGTCCTCTTCTGATCCTTCCTGTTCCTGGGTCCGCCCGTTCCAGCATCTAGACTGCACATGAGCCTTAACCACACATATGCGTGGTTAAGGCATATTCATGGTTATGGCATGCTTGGTTGCACTTGCAGAGAAACAGCACGTGTGGCTTAGCCCGCAAAGTAATGGCCGTTTCCCCACAACTGGAGATGCAGAAAGTAAATAGTGCTGCACATCCCAGCACCATTAAACTTCTGTTCTCTTCTTGGCATTGCCTTTGCCAGCCTCTGAGGCCAGGGGTCGCAAAGACAGTTCCAGGAGTCGCAAGGAGCATGCCAGGGTTTACAGCTGAGACCCCTGGCAATCCCTCAATGACATATATGAGTATGCAAAGTTCATAATGGCATATTTCGAGGAAGAGTTCCTGAACTAACAACTGCTGGTCTATATATCTTACATACATTAAAAGCGTATGGACTGGAATACATGACTCACTTGATCAGCTTCATGCATATGAAACCTTCAGTAACCCTCGGCATTGAATACACCATCACCTCCCATTCAGTGGCACAACAATATTCTCCGCAGCCCCCGTGGTGCAGGAGGCCGCCTCCGGCACTGTGCTCGGCGGCAGATTCCTGGCCTGAGAGCTCCTGACCCGGTCAGGAGTGTTTGAGGGACCCCTCTATGTACTTTGTAGGGGGGCCGCCTCACGTTTTGTTATGCCACTGCTTACATTACACAACTGTATTTGAAAAACAGGATAGCCACATAGAAACTTCCCTCTATAGGAAATCCATAGACACAACTGTGTTCTGCCAACTCACAAACAGAAGTCTGACCTTTAGCAAGGTCATCATATACTACTGAGTCAGCTGTACTTTAAGCACCAGAAATGAGCATGCCTGTAGGCAAATTGACTTCCAATTTTTGAGGAGAATCCTTCTAAGCTTAAGTTAGCTTTATGGCGGGTTTCACACACTATTTTTTATGTAATGCTTTGCCAACTGCATGTGTTTTAAAAATAATCCTCACTAAGAGCTGGAACTGGCATCACCCTCTACTCCAATGAGAAATCCTTGAGTAGCCGTTTGCCAATTTACGTATTATGTCTCTGTAGGTGCGAAAAAACACAAACGGCATAAAGAATGGAAAAAAAAAATCCCTTCATAAAGGAGTGAAGCCAAGTGTGCCAGCAACAGATAACTCACCTAGGGAGACCTGCTGCTCTTTATTATTTTATACACAGTCCTCACCGTTAGAAGAAGTTATATTCTAAAGTGAAATAGGAGCCTGTTACTCCCTGTTGAAGACAACAAACCGCCACTAAAGATGCATTCACTGCAAAAATGCACACGTATACAGGGGCGTAGCTTGGTTAGTAAGATTTGGGGGTTGTGAGCTTCAGATTTTCTGACAATGAGGCTGACATATAATGTATAAATACATTATAAGACAAGCAGGGTGCATGAGAAGGGCCTACGGGCCAGTGGAGAGGGAGAGGAATGTGGATTTGTAGGAGTGCTAAAAAACAGAGAAGAACAATATTTTGAAAAATAATCAGTATTTTTGAAGACTTTAACAAAAGAGAGGGAGAAAGTGTGTATGCGTTTTTGTCAGTATGTTAAAATTCCTGGTGAAATCCGACTGACATCTCACAATACCCGAGTGAAAGCACCTGTACCCAACTATTTATCTAAAAAATACAATACAAGCTACGTCCCTGCACGTACAATAACCACAGTGCAAAGGTACTCAAAAAAAGCTTGTGTTAAATTCAAGTCACAGCAGAAGAATCCAGTCCCAATTACAGCTCACAATGCAGGGCCAACGCTGCTGGCTGACCCATCATGATTATGACTGGCCTCGCAAAAAACTGCTTCATGCAGGACTTAAAAATAGCAAAATATTGTGCACACAAACTGGCATCTCTTTCTACCAGATGCGTTTCGTATCTTATTTGGCGGACCATTTGACTGTTTAGTCATGCAGGAATGCTAATCATGCTTTTTTGGTCACATGTGCTGCAGTACGCTTCTGTGATGCATGGTGCCATAAAATGGTGTGGGGGAGGAGGTTGTGGGCATTGGCTAGTCTTATGACTTATCCTATGACTGTGTATTTGAGAGTTGTTTTGTGTAACCCAAAGGCGACAGAGGAAAGCAGAATCTTCGAGTCAAACATTTCTTCAAGGGCTGCTGTTGCCAAGCAAAAATACCCAGTTCTTTTGCTTGCTATAATACACAGATTTGTCAACATGCAACCCAAGGCTGTTTTTTTCTGCTTTAGCTATAAAGTTAGGCCAATAATGGTATGTTTTTTTTTTAGGTTTGTGGGCCTTTTAAAACGCAGGAAGCGAAGTGATCATGTGTTGCAAACAGACATGACATTGAGAAAAGGTTTTGCGAGTTCGGCTTATTCAACCTAATTAGTGCGAGACAAGGTTTCACAGTGGCAGACAAGAAGGTGGAACATTACTGCCGAATTGTGGTTCTCAAACACTTCTTTCTAAGTAAATCTCACATCCCATCGCGCTTTTTTCTGATATCAAATTCACAACTGAAGAGCCATTGGATATTCCTTAACACCACAAGGAACCTACCAGAGTGTGACATAGAGGCAGGGAGAGTTTATTGGTGGATGAAAGAGGCATGAAGTGAAATAAAGATGAGACTGTGTTCATATTCGGCAACCCCAACATGTGGCAGCAGCGCCAGCATGACTCTTGGACTCTGTCACTTTTTTTAATGTATTATTTTATACAAATTAAGCACTGCAGATACTCCTTAAGTACAAGGTTGATGGAAATGTTCAAGGAAACATGTATTTTTAACGAAACAGACTCTCCAGATCATATGGACAACCACGTGGTGTAAAACTGGGCTATGCAGTGTACATCTTAGTAAGATATCTATAAGTAGTCTTAAGGTCATGTGCCAAATTGCATATTCTGAGGTAGACAACATGAGTACCATAAAGTTAGGTAACAACACCTATTGTTATGGACAAAGACCGAATTCAGTTTGTGGTATGCGTTATATACGTTGTCAAAATTATTACGTTTATTTTATTTAAGTCCCAGCACTTTATATTACATAAGTGGACAAACAATTGTGCTGCAGATCCCCGTGTGCAAACTTCAACTCAAAGTTTTAAATCCGAGGGATCCACCGATTCTTACCAGCACCCACAGTAGTCACTATTCACATTATCGGTGACCTGAGTATCTGTTCTTATTATTGACAAATCAGATTAGAAAGGAAGGTACGCGGGGTGTAGAAAGAGTAAGATCAGGGAACTGAAGGATAACGAAGCAGACGAGTGTAGTAGTCCGCTATAATGAATGACTAAGTTGCACCTTATCCCACACATTATTTGATGTCTGGGACTGAAAGCACAATCTGCAGCTAAAAGCAATACCGCCTTATAAACATGTACTAAAGAGTATTGAAGCTGTTGCTGGCTCCCGGATTGTCTCACGGATACAGCAGACTTCAGCCGTCCAATTTAACGACTTGTATACCAGCGGACCATAGTGGAACTAGAATCAGGTGCTTGCCAAACAGTCCATTTAAAAGGAAGCACATGGAAAGCAAAAGACTCTTTCAAAAATTACATGCACTGTCAGTAGGAAGCGGTGACTCAAGTGCAGAAACTCACAGCACAGCAATTTCACCGCAAGACAACGCCTCCTCTGAGTCTATTCTGGGAGATCATTCACTTCTAGGCGGCAAGTGAAAAAATACGCTCTAGAGAATTGAGATTGAACACTGATTGGTTGCCGAAATAACCAATCCTAAAGTGCCTTCACACTGCTCAGCCTCCCTTAAAGTGAAGATAACACATACGAAACATTGTACAGCAGCAACACGACTCAGACAGCACGTTCAGATTGAACTGCTGGTAACACCAGCACTGCAATTTTAACTTCTGCCCATGCAACACCTATTTCTTTTTTTTTTATAAAGATTCATTGTGGTGTGTTATGAAAACGGAAGGGAGCTTTGGGAGGATTCTTATGGAGAATGTTTCTGCAGTAATTGATAAATCTCTTAGTAACTGTATTAAATAGGTCGGAGCGGGTTCAAATACCACCTGTGAATTCTGAACTCTTCTGAAGCAGTGTCTCAAGGAGGACTACCTGGAGGAAACAGGATAAGTGGAATGGCCATTTAAACACTAAACTTGGGGGGTCGGGCAGATGCTCCCATACCTTATTTGGTCCGCCACACTACAGAGGTGTGGGAAGCGGTAGTAAAGAAAGTGTACGTAGGGCCCCATTTGACAGGGAATTACGCATAAGGGATTTGGAACCATTTTGCTCTATCGACCTTGATATGTCCATGGAGAGGTGGAGAGAGGGAGGATGCCTTTTTGCTTGAGAGCTATACCCGGGGGAGGTTTTCCTCATTTCAGGAAGCTACCACTCTCTTCCCCCA
Organism: Triturus cristatus; assembly: GCF_964204655.1. Lineage (NCBI taxonomy): Eukaryota > Metazoa > Chordata > Amphibia > Caudata > Salamandridae > Triturus > Triturus cristatus. The sequence continues at coordinate 334,501,262 of NC_140582.1, forward strand.
AGAATTACCAATGCCTTCATGCCAGAGTCAGTTTCCGCCTGCCAGTGAGGTCTGTATCCGTGGTAAAGGACTGCTGAATGATGCACCCTAGGAAGAGCACATGGCTGACTAGAATGTGCTTAAACTTCTACAGCGAATGCTCCAAAAATCAGAATGCTGTTTTAGAATGGTACGATAAACAAAACATATTTAGCTCAGTTTTGATAACCTGATGCAATGGCTGTAACTGAAGCAGTTTGCCTCATTGAAAGACACGTAATGCTCAAACACTATCATCTTCACGACTCCGGAGAGGCATTGCACTATCGATATAGATCAAGGACTTGCCTCTTTAAAATTTATAATAATGGCAATTTGTACAGAAATCAGTGGGTTCAAAAGAAGATGCTAATTGTACCCCAGGCATATTGATCTGAGGACAATGTGGGCATGTATTGGTGGTTAATACACACCAACACATCACGTTCTTCAAAATGTTACACATTCCATATCAAATTCTAATGAAAATAAATAACGGCTTTTGAGTGTCAAGATACCCAAGCTTGCTAACTTCCCCTCACCTCACAAAGTCATTGAGGGATTTACACGAACGATATGCTTACCATACATGCTTTTAAAGACATGAGAAATACATCTGGGACAAGGGAGCAAATGGCGCAACATAGAAATTACAGCAGCAACAAAAGTGAACTCTTTTGGAGGCTCCCTCACATACATTTCTGCATTTCTGCACAAACACCAGTTATCCATGAATCTTGGGTACATTCTTTCCGACTTAACAAAAATCCATCTTTGAAAATAATCAATTATATTTGATGGAGTTCAGCAAATCATCTGTTGATGAATACTAACTTGCTCTCTACTACTGTTGCCACAAAGCCATACTGTACTAGACTGATAAGCACTTGATACTGCCTTTTCCTCTACTTTCTACAGATGTTACATCAAACCAGGTTCTACTTTCCAGCTAGCCAATTTAAAACATTAATTTGTGCTTCCACCATTGTCTTGTGATTACACATTCTGCCTCGCCTTTCTTATGTAAGGGTGATTACATTTCCAAAAAAAAGAAGTATGATAAGTAGCAGAAGTAATGAGAAGAAAACAAATATGGTCATACTGAAACAGGTATTGGCCAAACCAATATGTCTGGCATGTGTGGCCACCCTTCCCTTGACCCTTTTGGGCCACGGGGACCCCATCCCCTGGTGCCTGACCTATTTTTTTTAATAAAATAAAAAGAGGGGGGTGCGCGGCCACCCTTCTGAGGCCGATTTCGGCCCCGGGGACCCAATCCACCGGTCAATTAAAAAAAAAAATAATAATAATTCAAGCATAATGCACCGCCATGCATTATAATTAAGAATAGCCCCATGGAGGTGGCAGTCCCTGGGGCTGCGGGGGTCATGTGGCCCCTGGCACTTCAAACTATAAGCCCCAGGGAGGTGGCAGTCCCCATGGCTGCAGGGGCCCACGCGGGCTCCTACACGTTTATCTCTAATTGCCCCCGGGACCTGGCCCACCCAGGGGCTTAAAGTAAGCGAATCGCAGGAGCCCGTGCTTTGTTTTCTGAAAACGTTTGGCTGGGTTCGCGGATTCACTGTGATTCCCGCTGAAATGGTTTTTAAAAAAATGCTTTTTTAGGGCCTAGGGGGGTTCCAGTGGGGCCCCCTGAACAGGCACAGGGGGTCATGGTGTTTCTACCCTGCCCCCCTTTTCTTGTTTTTTTCAAGTTTTTCCTTGTGACTCTTTCAACTGACCGAGTCACAAGATTGCTGCCATCACTTCCTGGTTTGAAGTGTTGGCAGCCAATCAGATCTCAGGCATGAGATCGAGAGGGTTCTCGGATCCACCGCGGCCACAGTTGTATATCTGAGAAATCTTTAAATTTCTCAGAACCTACTGAATGAATTTAAATAATTTAATAAAAAGAGTGCTCTCTGGACCAAGAGCTACCTTTCTGCCAAATTTGGTGTAATTCGATTAAGCAGTTCGGGTTGTAGCTGCGTCAACATGGAAATAAACATGGAGAAAAAGCATTTTCAAGACCGCAGCTAATTTCGCGAAGATTCGTCAAACGGCCGCCAAAATTATTGGCAAATCAAAAACTCTTTTCCTATGGAAACTAGGTCCTAACTATAACTACCTGCTGGCGACCATCAGTAGGCAACACATATCGAAAATATCAAAGCAATACAGTTACAGGATTAGAGTGATGCATAAATTATGCATAAAAGGAACAACTCTACAATCAGTAGTGGTGGTTTTGGCGTTTTACTGAAACTAAGCCTAGAACTGCAACGGTCACGATCTTGTTTCTGCAAGTCTGCCCTACAAATGCGTGGGATTTCCTACAATCAAAGAGTATACTTTAATTCTTTGGACTACGATATCTGCTTACTTATTATCTCATTTATGCCTTGAAAGCATCTCTAAGACAAAACATGTGAGGCGTATTAACCTTTAAGAAGCCTTCTACTACATGTACATCTGGTCACAGGATCACAAACTGTTTCTTAAAGAAGTCTTCAATTACATCTACCTCAGATCGCTGTATTATATAGCTGGTTTTCTTCCTACAAATGAACTCTACCATCAGCTATAGAGACTTTGGATTAGAAACACAATTTCTTGAGGACTTGAATAAAAGGAAGATTTGATTTACTTGACTGTGGTTGGTTGATAATATACTTATACCATTAATTTGGACTCTAACCCTTCATTTGGTGTGCTCCAGACTACTTTACCTGCAAAAAGGGAAGTAGGGAACCATGTGTAGTTCTCAAAGGTAAGGTAGAGAGCAACTGCTTTATATGGAGCACGCTACAACAGCACTGACTTTTGTCACTTTTCATCTTAGCTGGATGGCACTAAATAATCCTATGCTTAAAGACGTTGCTGTAAAAATGTCAAAATACTTTGTCACTTTTCTAGCTCGGTGTGGATGGCACTATGCTAACCCTATGCTTAAAAACTCTGCTAGAACAACAGACATTTTAGGTGAGCAATTTTAGAGTGGTGGCAGTGTTTCAGAATGCTCCGTTTAAAGGAGCTTCTCTTCACCTAAAATTTGAGAACTACTCAGGGATAGATATATATTAGCCCATACCCTTACCAATTCCTGAACCCTAAAAACAAACCCCTTTGTACCTCGTACCATTCCCCTTTTTTTAATCATAAATCCTCTTAAAACCCTTGCTACTATGTACCCATACTCATCCCTAACACCCTTACTACCCTGAATTCACCCCTGAATCCTAAATCCCCTGTAAAACCCTTACTACCCCATACCCTTACCCACTTCTGAACCCTAACCCTCCCTTTAAAACCCTTACCCATCCCATAACCCCTAAATGCTTTTTAATGACATAATTATGGTATTTAATTAAACAAATTTAAAACATTACCTGTACCCAAATATGGCCTGGGTGCTACTTACATGCATGGTATAGGCATGCTTGGTAATGTTCTGCGGGGTAAAGACTGTGGGGTACAGGTTGTATACCTTTTCTAAGACCAGCCTTCAAGCATTGCTTATAGTTAATTTTCCGCTGGTCCTATAAAGATGGACTTATTGAAAGCCGAGATGCATAACCATTGCCACTGGAATTATGTGATTTTGCGGCTGCGGCGAGTTTCACATAATTATAGATTTGCCACATAATCCATCATCTGTTGCAAAATCTGCAGATTTTAACTACTTTTTTTAATTTCTAGCTCAAACAGTTAAAAAGCTACTAAAAACGCAGCGCCACGTGTTACCGCGCAGTGAAAGGCCCTTTGCAGAGCTTGACTCCTCACCTTTCTGTTGCTTATTGCTATATTTGGGTGTTAGACCGATACTAATGAGGTGCACCTAATGATCAGGCATTGTTAGCAAGTGTAAAAAGTATAAAATAATGAATTACCACTTTTACAAAATGTGCCATATTACGCCACATAATTTGACTTTTCTTGCTGCATAACTTACTCAACACTGCCGCATAATTTGGCCATCTCCTGCCACATAACTCCAGTGGTCCTGTGCATAACATATCGATAAAGCCATGGGACAACACAGCTTTGACACCAAAATCAGTGAATAATCATAACATAGTACTATAAGCACATGAATCCTAAGCTTAAACTTTGGTGTCTGATGCAAAACTCAGAGCCATGTGAAAAGATTCCACCATGACAGCCAACAATGATACATATGAGGTCATCCTAAGCGAAGCCTGTGCACTAACAACAGATCATAACAAGCTGTATTTGTAGAGAACATGTTCCCCCTTTAGGGCATCATGACACTAAAGAACAGATGGTTATCGTCACCCAGCTCAATGGTAAGTTGAAATGCAGAGTAGACTTGCCATGACGCAAATATCGGACCATGAAGTCAAGCATAGTTGCATTAGTCCAGTGAACCATCAGACCAGGTACAATAACATAAGTGCCGACAATTATATGGCATGAACATAGCTGTGGAGCAAAAGAACAGTGTAGATCATGGTGAGAAGAGGGCGGGGAGGAGATGATTCAACATTGGGTACATCCCGCAGGGTCGTGTTCACTGTGAAGACTTTATCACCAATGTACTTAAAATTGATGTGACAACACCCAGAAGACCAACTTCTGATATCAACAGAAGTACGAAGAAGCTCACATGCAGTTTAGCTTTGTGGATCTTAATTACAGAGATAAAATGTTTGGAAATTCCTTTCTCATCTGCATGGCTTTTGCTCAAGAGTAGAACAATAAACAAGACCTGAAAATACCTGCGCGACATTTCATTTACACTGGCGTAATGTTGCATAATTTCTGGAAGTTTGCAAAACGATTGTTACTGGCAATGCCTCAGTTTATTCCATGATGCCACATTGCCTATTTGAGATGGTGTTCGGGTGTAAAAATCAGGGGAAGAACACGAATGAACTGAACATACGCAACTATTGTTGGTTTCACAATCGATTTCGAGTTTTTTTAAGCACAAAATTCGTCCAAAATGTAATGCAAAGATGCATTTTGCACAAAAAGTGCAAAATACTGAAGCAACCAGTAATTACGCATAATTGTTATCCATTCCACATCATTTTAGCATAGCAATTTATGAAAATTGTGACTAGGTCTCCCAAAAACATGCCCACATTCGAGTCCTCTTTTTCGACCTAGTAAGCCAAGTTTAAATGAAACTAAACTCCTCATTTTCACTTTCCCTAGCATGACTTCCTAGACAATACCTGGGAACCTTTGGAGCACAAACAATAGAAATGGACAGTGATACTTCACGCCATGCAGCTGCTGGTCGTTTTTGAGAAAATATGTGACAACCTACAGCTTACTGCCTGTTAACGAATGGATTCTGCACAGAAAAACAAGGCTAAATGTCCTCGTTTTAAAGCAGTAGCACCTGTTTAATCATCCTTGTTGCAAATTTCCCGTGTAATCAACAAAATTGAATCTAGGGTGCTGCTGGAATCAGAGAACTTAACAAACTTGATGGGCCTGGTACGTCCTGTCAGCCATGGATTGATGTGAGCCACTATATAAGTTTCAGAAAATTCAGTGCGTTCCTGCGGGGATATTTTACTTGCTTTTTAGGTCGAGCCTGGGCGGCGCATGCGCTGCTCTGCGAGGCATGCTGTGTTAGAGTATGGAGTTGAAGCTCCGCCCTTATTTTCCGTTGGCTTGTGTCATTGTCCTATGTAAATGCTGGCTTCTGATTCGGTAATAAGCTTGTACTCCCTCCTTAGTACCGCCTTGTCTTCATTTGTAACCTCCCATGAGGACTGGCCCTTTTACTTCTGTTGTTACACCGTATGTCTTATTTAGTCTGTAAGCACTATTTTCTTTAATGAGTTTCTCCTACTGCAGAAACGACATGCTTTCCTGTAACATTCAGCACGCCATGCGCGCTTTCACTTTCCAAGCAGCCCGGGACAATGGCGGCCGATTCTTTAAAATGTAATAGGTCTCACATTTACAAGAGTTTCACCTTTTGGCATTGTAAATGACAATGCCTTCTATTTATGTGTTAATTATCAAAACAGATAAGTAAAAATCATTGTCATTTACAATGCCACTAGCTTAAACTCTTGCAAATGCAAGACCTACTGCATTGCAAATGCTTGTTTTCTCATTAGAAAGTTATCTGCTTTATAAAAAAAAAATCACAAACCTGGAAATCAAAGAGAAAGCCTACTTAAAAGATCCAGGAGCATTTAAAAAAAAACACACACAAAAAAACAGGACAAAGTAAGTTGCCTCCTTGCATTATAGTAACTGCTAACAGGTCTTGCGTGCGTTGTTGAAATTCCAGCTGCCACTAAGTTCGCGCACTTGAAGCTTTCGGGCTCCGTCTGAGAGGGGTGTAATTGCATGATGCCGCCCCATTCCGCAGCCGCCTCTGCGCCAGCCGGGCTCTGCAGGGGCGAGGGAGGGTGGACCACGGTGGGTCAGTCAGCTGCTCTGCGCTCAGACTTGAACAACCGGTTCTGTTGAGAAGAAACTAGAGCGTGCTTGGTAACGTAGCTTCCACAGGGCCCTGGGGAAAGAACAGCTGTTTTCTTTATTAAAAATATGGAAAACGCAAGACCAAAGAAGAGATTGTTGGTTCATCGCTAAGTCGAATGAGGTGACATGGCTTATGTGGCCGGGGTCTCTGCTGACTTCATTTTCGGTTTTTTGTTGTTGTTAATTTCGTTTTACACGAGCTCCCCTCTCTTCCGTGTCAGCTTCACCCAAAGAGAGAGCACGTCATTAACACTCGCCCGCGGGCCGACCACCACACACCTTCTTTTTCAGCAATTCCACACAGATGCTGACTAACATCTGGGAAAAGACGTGAACATGTTGGCAAAAATACAACAGGGACGGGGTAGCATTCCCGCGGGAACTGAAATGAAACAGCATTTTGTAAAATCTAACTTTTAGCTACAATTGACCACTGCGTCGTCATGCCACGGTGACACTATGTTCGCCCAAGTAGACATGGGACAAGGGAATTACTTTATGATGGTTGTTAGTTAGCAGAACAATGGCCGGTTTACTTTTCCCATATAGGCTACGCGCCAGCTGGTGTTAGGCTTATCAGCACTGTGTTTAGCACGTGCCCGCAACAACACGGCTACTCGGTGAACGCGGCGCCCCGTTGGTTGTCACTGATTTGCGTTGGTTACACACCCCACCTCCACTCTTCCCGCCAAGAAGGTTAGTCGTAAAGCGAACACTGTTGTTCATGAGTTTTGGTCTAGACGAATGAAAGGAAGTTTGCAATTAATCCTAAAATAGGCTTGTAAGATCTAAGTCATTAGTGAACACTGGCATGGACGTCCATTCTTCCAAAATGAAAGCGGTAGTGATTTTGCATGCCCTTTGACCCTCACTTACACATACACAAGTATGCACACATACACGCCCATTCACACACTCTCTTACATAAACTCACTCAAAACTGCAAGCACGCACACAGCCTGCGTACATTTAAAAGCATTGTTTTACTTACCGCAGTTGCCTGGGAAAATCATATTCCAGCTATCTGTATTCCATTTTTTATTAAACTAATAGCGAATAATGTAATACTCTACACTATTAGCATAATAAACAATTGACAAAAAACAGGAAGTGAAGCCCCCACCGACGTCCATAAGGACGAGCGACTTCCTTTCCTGGCGCTGATTTTTGCCACTGCTGACACTGGGAGTGGCAAAGGGAGTGCCAGGGGTCCCCAGAGGCTTGCAAATGACGTCCATGAACACTGGCTGCAGAGATCTGTCTAGGAACCTGCACACCATACGCAGTGGCGTAACGAAAGTTGAGGGCCCCCCTGCAAAGTATATTGAGGGGCCCCCTCTGGACCCACTCAGGAGCACTCAGGCCAGGGTACTGGGCTGAGGGGGTCCCCAGGAGCTCGGGCCCCTGCACCTTTGTTACGCCACTGACCATACCTTGGATCATAGATTCATTCAACTTTGGTCGAGAGAATGTCTGCAGTTGAGTGGAGTACCGAACACCAGTCTCAAGTTTAAGGATAAAGTTCAGTTTCCGGAGGAGTCTATCCAAATGAAAATCTTAAGAGTTTGCACGTAGTTAAGAATTAAAGGACCGATTAAAGGTATGCAAGATCTGCATATTTATCAAGATCTAGATTAAGTCCATTCTGTAAGAAGCTTCAGGCATGAAAAGAAAGATAAAATATTGGTCTGGCTTTCTCATTAAAAAAGCCATAGAGTAGTCTATTGAGCAGCAGGGGTTAAAAGGTCATCTCACAGTTGGGCGATTGCATGTTTCTTAAGGAATCACATTTTCTTGGTAAGTGCTCCTAGCAAAGGAAAGGAGGTGACCTGAAATCCACACTTGTTTTGGCTTCTTTCTGGGCCATTCGCTGATAAATAGTTTTTTTATGGATCAAAAGCATTACATTTCTCAGCATTGTTGTTTAGTTTAAGTGAACTGTCTCAGTGTTTAAACACGACTGTAACAATTTGTGGTTGCTGCCACACCACTACATGCTAGCTGCAACTGCCTGGGAAAAATGAGATTGTGCAACAATGGGATGGAAAGATTTCAGATGCATCTGACATGTCGGCTAAGGGCCCGATTTCGATGTCGGTCGGAAAGCCATCTGACAGCTTGTCGGAGGCTTTCCACCCAACATCAATGGTTTCCTTCTGACCGCTGTATTACAATCCCAGGAGTTGGAGGGAAACATTTTTATTTTCTATTGATGCTGGTGCTGCAAACCGCAGCCCCAGCATCAATAGAAAATATACACTTTGCATCCTAATTGTGGAAGCGGGCCCGCCGACTCCATGTCGGGCGGCATGTTTCCATTACGGTTTCGGTCAGATGCTCATCCGACGACATCGTAATTAGGCCCTTCCTGTCTCAGTAGTCAAACTGGCTGTGGGAGCAAATTTGCAAACTGTTGTACACAACCCCAGACAACTTGGGAGTTACCAGGAAAGCAGAAGTCACAACAACGTGTTAATTTAATGCCTAATCCATAGGGACATCACTCACTCATAATGTTGGCTCCTAGTCATGCTTCTTCTTTAGACAGATGAACTTGTCTTGGTTCAGACGTCTGGTTTTGAGCAGAAACTGAGTGTACACATTGTCCCCAACTTACAATACCACACCTCATCAGCTGAGTGGAGTAGCCAGGCATTAAATACAAGGCCAAAATCAAGACAGAAAGTGCCGTGTCCATGGATCGGGCATTTGTTCTACCATTTAAAATGTGGCAAGGATTATCAAGAAATAATGTTCTCACTTCACTTATTTACTAGCCCCACAATCTTAAGATAGCAAATGTACTAAACCCTGTCCCAACATTGAACAAGGAAGAACACTGGTTATTGGTCGAATCTCCCTCAAATAGGTGCCACAACCTGAGAATACTAAAACGTTTCTTTAAAATACCAAAAAAGATGTAGGGTACCTATTAATTGCCTTCCCATAAATAGCAGGTTGAGAGTGAGAAATGTGACCTTTGATACAGGTGAACTATCATTGACATTTGAGTAGACATTTTTTGTATAGCTGAGACATAGCTGGAACCAGTACATAACAGGGATTTATTCCAATATTGCAATAATTTGAATAATGATTACTTGTCAATATGTGGATGATTACATCTTCCATGTTATGCTACATTACCTTTTAAAAGGTCTCTCCATTAAAGAGTACTGCTCTTTCTGGAACAAAATGGACGGTGGATTGAAATAGTCAAAAAATGTCACAGCATTAATAAACAATACCCTTGATGCCTTTCTAAGTCATCTAATGATTTTGTTATTGGTTGTGAAACGAGAGATATTTGAAAGAGTACTCCACCCGATCATTGTGAGTGATCCTGGGCCAAGCTCATCAGTTCTTCACTATCCTGAACTCTCAAACTTGGTAGCACAATTGAACATCATCTATGAAATAATTAACAGTTCAAATTTGAAGAAAACATTTTTTTTTTGCTTGAAAGCTCTTATCTGTTGAAATCAGAAGCAGCTCGCTATTGTCTATTTATTCAATAATTTGTCAATTGCTTGTGTCCTCACTATATTACATTTTATAATAGTGTATTTGAAAGAATCTCGTACTTTTTCACCGGTGACCACGTTGTCTTCATTTCAATAAATTGGGCCGTAGCAGCAAACATAACTGGACTTTTGAGACAATGGGCCTAATCTCAAAGTAATCACAGAGCTACTCGTGTTTTCATCAACAACTCAGAAATGCTGGTTACAATATTGCAAAGTTGCAAAATCGGTGGACTTGGACCTCATATGACGTTTGCCGCTTGCACACGGACAGCCAACGGTGCTCCAGAAGGTGCCGGAGCGGTGTTTTCCTTTTCTCTTTCAAGATCCGTTGTAACTTTTTTGGGTTAATGTAAAGAAGTAAAATAGAATTAACAGATGCTATATCTTTGAGGGAGAACCATGCTTATGCCCACGTGTGTCAATTCAGACATTTCAATTGAGATGACATTTCAGCATGCCGTAGTGCGCATGTGGCTACATTATTTACAAACGCAGCATCAGAGCTCCTCCGCTCTCACTATGCAACTGTAAGCAAGCAACCACAGTGGCTCAGAGGCCGCCTTGTCTCATATACTTGTCTTTGTGTTTTTATTGTGAAACACAGTGACACACTCCTGCTCCTTCTCTGTATTGTGCTGAATCATAGGCTTGCAATACAAATTAAAAGTACTGTGCGATTTGTCGAATTGAATTTTCTCTTTTTGTCTGAAAACTAGGGGCACACATTAGGTATCCTAGATTGCAAGAGGAATGGTGGCTGTGTAACAGAATAGTGGCTCAAATTCTTTCCTACACAGTACATTTCCGAATCATTAGGTCTCACCTAGACAGCACATGCGCAGTCTCTTCGAGACCTTTGAGATTTTGTTTGCTTCATGTTGGTCAACTGCCATGGACTTCGTTCCTCTTCATGTGTTTGCTCCTCTCCCCCAGGTCGTGGCCACATTACTTGTGTCCTTCCACTGCTCATTTTTTACGCACTACTTTTTTCATTGGGTTTAAGCACTCCCCCATAGCATGTCTTAGTCAGCTAGCTCCTCACGCACTTCTCCCCCTCCATGTTCCTCACCTATCCATCTGCTTGCCCCCAACTACCCTCCCTCTTTGCATTCTCAGTGTTGACTTGCCCCAACCCCCACTCCCTCCCTGCTTCCATTCATTCATTGTCCATGTTGGCATGCCACTACCTTTCTCCCCCCCCCATCTTCTGGTGTCTGTGTAGGCTTGCACCTACCTACCTGCCTTGCCTTCCCTCCCTCCCTCACTTGTCTGTGTTGTCTTGTCCCACCCAACCTTCCTACCTCCTTCCATAGCCTACATGGACTTGCTCCTACCTGCCCTCCCTCTCTTACTCCACTGTTAGTGTTAGCTTGCCCCACAAGGCCTTCCAGTCTCCTTCCATTGTCCCTATTAGCTTGCCCTTATCTTCCTCCCTCATTTTGTTCGTGTTGAGTTGTCCAACCCTAAGCAACCTCCCTTCTTCATTTGTCCATGTGGCCTGCCCCACCCAACCGCCTGCGCTCTCCATCCCTCCCTCCGTCCATTGTCCATGTTGGCCTTTCTCCAACTGTTGTCTGTGTTGGTCCCCTCAGCTCCCATAACCAAAAAGAAGTGCTACGACTCAGACACTGCTGGCTGCATCATAAAAAAAGTTTCCCCCATACCCTCTGTTGTCCATCTTGAACCCCCAGCCACTCTCCATGTTGAACTGTGTTTCCTCCGCCTCCCTCTGTGTTACCTCCAGACAGCAATAACACAAAAATCCGCTATAATGTGGCATTTTTCTATTTTAAACTTTCAGCCCTGCTGCTGCAAAAATGGCTAAAAAACACATTGACAAAATGTATGCATCACATAAGCAGGACCTATAATGTTTGTCAATGATTGTTTTTCAAGTGTCAGACCAACAGGAAAAGGGTTCAGCCATGCTGAACATGTGTGTCCACATCATATGTCTGAAAATGAATTAAGCTGAAAGAAACTTTCATAGCACCATATTTGTAGGTTTGTCAGTCACAACCGTTTAATCTTACCAACATTATATATATATATATATATCGTATATTTATAGGGGCCTTCCAGCCAGGCTTCTTCCTCCATTGGTCTGTTGTTCTGCATTCTCTTTTTTCTTCAGCATGAGGCAGTGGGTCAGGCAACTTCAGCCACTGTCTAACTTCACTGTGAGTGACATCATTCCACTCGTTCGCAAGGAACACATTTTCACACATAGAGGTTCAATTCAGTGCCAGGGACTACTATGGCAATGTGTGGTTTTTGAGCTCAAAAACTCGGATAGTAACTTTTTGGGGGCAATAGCATGGCTGCTCATCCAAGAATGAAAATTGACAAAACCCTTGAAGAAACAAAGCAAGCACTGGCAAAGCTAAAAACCTGGCAGTCAACACTAGACCTGCTGGCTTTGTTAATGCTTGTTTATTCATGCAGTCTGTCTATACACTACAAGGAATACCAAAGTTATTTTAATATATCTACTTCTTTCTTTTTAACCTGAAGTGAAGTAATGGGCCTTTGAATGCTGTCTATAATCCAAACATAGGTTAACTCACAACAGGTGAAATAAACCCTCAATCAGGATGGAGTAGCTCTAGATTTAAGGCCCAAAAAAATCATAATGGATCAGTAAATGTATGGAAAAAGCCAGACTTTTTCAAATGGGGTATCAATGAGTAGTGGAGCACAAGCCTAACGGGGCATACAGATATATTTACAAATACAGCATGTATAGCAGGAACAAGTAAACGTCTCTTCTGTGGATGTTGGGGATGTGGTGGGAGAAGCTAGATGGAACACAGAGATGTTTTAAGGCATGGCAAAGTGGGCAATTGCACAGGGCCCCATCTCTCGAGGAGGCCAGGTGGCCAACTAGTACAGAGACTGAAACAGACGAAATTCCTGCCATAACAGTGCTCATAAATATTGGCAGTTGTGCATGATTAACAGAAAATTAGGGCCACATTTACCAAGGGTTTGCGCCAAGGCAAAGTGACAAACTCATGGAAAGGAATTTACATTCCAGTGTAAAAGCTATTTTGCAGTCAAAGGTGCTCTTTTGTCAGTTCAGATAGCACTTTGCACCACTTTGCATCAAGGGAGCATTACTTGGGTGTTTCTGTTAAGATAGCCAGACCAGGCTTTGCATATAAAAATCTCATTTTATTTGAATCTCCTCTGTGAAGCAGCAGCTAAAAGGACAAACGTTTTCAATTCGGCAACAGTTCCAAACATTGTATGAGTGCTGCATTGTGCAGCACTCATACGATGCTTCGAATGTTAAACAGTTTGTCTAAGCAGAGGATTTCATAAGGAAGGGCCATTTTAATAAATGTGGCTCTACTCTTGTTTCTCTCCCTCCTGCATCTCAGTGCAACAACTTTGGTTACTGCCCTACGTTGCGCTAAAAAATACATCTGTCCTTTAATATGCATTCCTGGCCTGGCCTGCCCTACCCCTTGCATTCTAAGGTAGCTAGTTGCAATTAAAATAAAATAAATCTTTGTCATTTCACGCTCCTCAATTCTCTTCTTCCTCAACTCGGTCTCCCAATTTCTCTCTCTACTACCCTATGTACCACCATCTTCTCAATCACAGCTCTCTCTACAGGCCCTTTCTCTTAATATACCCAATACACCTCACTCAAGTTCATCTCTGTCTACTTTCCTCTCATGACTTTGCGCCGTCTCAATCACTCTTCGCTACACTCCATCTCCCTCTCCCCATGGAGTATTGTATTCCTCTGTCTCTATAGCTGCTCCTCCCTATATCCCTCTCTACCACACTCTAAACTCTGTCTTACCTATTTCTCGGTCTCTCTTTCTGTGCCTCCATCTTCCTCATTCTACCTCTCCTCATCTTCCTTCTGGCTACCACAACTTCCTCTATTTACTTACTTCTCTCCCTACTTCAGATATCTGTCCACATCATATCTATCTCTGCCCACTTTTCCCTCTACTTCATGGCTCTGTCTATATTGTTCTCTTCATGTCTCTAAGTGCACACATGTAAAGAGAAGAGGGACAATGCAGTGGAAGAGAAATAAAGAGACAGTTATTCGATTTTAATAAAGGGGATGGTGAAAGCCTCCAAGAAAGTGCTTTGATTTTCACAGTTGCAGCAAGATCGCCAGTCAGGAAGGGCAATATATGCGTGAGAACAAATATTCAGTAACTAAAACTACACTATGTTCAGGGCCACTGGAACTATGCAGCAGGGTTGAGTAAATTATGCGGCAAGAAAAGCCAAAATATGTGACATAATGGGGCACATTTTGTAATAGTATTACTTCTTTGTTTCTTCATTTTAAAACTTGGTAACACTCTCTAGGCATTGGTTGCACCTCTTTGGCACCAGTTTAACGTTCACATATAGCAATAAACAACAGAAAGGTGTGCAGTGCAGCTTTGCAAAAGGACATCCACTGCGCTGCAACACGTGTCATCGCATTTTTAATAACTATTGAACCGTTCGATCGAGAAACACCCTTTTTCTAAAAAATCTGTAGATTATGCGGCAGATGATGAATTATGTGACAATTGCAGCAAATCTATAAATATGTGAAAATTGCTGAAGCCTCACAATCGCATAATTCCAGTGGCCCCGACTACGTTCATATGTCTTACTTTATTATTATGCACCAGTGCAGTAAACATCTAACAAGTCATTCTTAGCATGTTTTCCTACACTGGGAGTAATAAGCTAGTTAGACACTAAATACCACACAAAATGTTGCTGTTGTAAGTGAAAACAATCTAGGCCAAAACTCAAAAAGAAAAGGCTTCATCAATACTTGTTCAGGCTTTCTTTTGGTACTATTGGCCTGGCACACACCAGGGAGCTTGAACTTTTGACTCTTCTGTGGCCCGCATCTGAAGGTGGAACATATAATTCAATATTGTTTGGCATCACGAGGACTTGAGACAAAAATAACTCTCTAGTCAAAACTACATTGGGGCAAGTGTAATAAACCGGGCGAACAAAGATAGAAAAACGGATTAAAAAAAAGGAGTCACACGCTGATAATACTGCAGAAAGTTACAATCAGATTGTAATACAGGACTGCCCACACAGCTGCTGAACACACTGCCCTTTTTTAAATTAAAGACTTGTTCTGGGTCCTAAGCGTGATGCTCAAGTGGAAGATTTTTTAGCAATAATGACAAACGAAATCAATTTGCAGACTCTCATTCTACTGTTATGGTCTTCTCCGCTTTATAATTTAGTAAAATAATATAGGTTGGAGTTAATTACAGACAATAAAACGATATATCAAAAACACACCAAATGGAAATATTTACAAAGATCCGGACTTTCACAGACCTTTGGACTCACATATGCCTCAGGGTTCTTCAAGCTAATGATTAAAAAACATTACAAGTGTATGCAGTATACGAGACAACCAGCGCTTAATTAGTAAAAAATAAAGAGTGCCAGGGCTTTCTTTAGGAGGCCACATGATCTTGCACTACACATTGCCACTGTCATGCTGCCAATGGTGGTAGTAACACAACTACTAACCATCATAATCCTACAAGTGTGACAATTCAGACTATTCCAGGCCCCCAAAGTTGCAAGATTGGCTTGGGCGGCAGACAATGGTCTTTTTGATGTATATTGAATGAATAATTAACTGTGTTGTGTTCACCTCTAAATTACCCAGACAGCGCCACATTGTGGCAGACTGTAACAAGCGCTGGTGTTGGCAATTAAGTGCTGGTGCCAAGCACCAGAAAGCACAGGCTCAAATTAGGCCCTGGAGACAACCATAGTGTATTCACGTTTACTACTGACCAGGTATTAAGTGCACAGAGATATACACTGTATCCTGCTTTATTCAACAAACAAGACTATATGCCACATCCCAGATACAGGGCACACTAATAGGTTATAAACATGTTCTCATGTGTGTAAAAACGCATATAGATTACAGTAGTTTAGTGGCCATCCATTAAACTCCAGATAAGAATCTACTTACCAGATAAAGGCTTAAAACCAAAACTCCAGTCCTTACACCCTCGCAGAGAAATAACCTGCTATTCCGTAAGCTTGGTTTCCTCTTGTCTCCACATACGAGTCAGGTTTAACCACCATGATGCTTTCCATGTGGGAATATCAGCCGAGTCGACTGGCACCGGATGATACTGGCCTGCCTCAGTTCACAGAAAGTAAAGCCACATCACTCCGCACATCACTTTACAGACTAAACAGCAGTCCTTGTATGAGTATTACATCTCAACAAGGCCTCCGGAAAACAGGAAAACTTGGCTGGAAAAAAAATCTAAGAACCCCACCCAATGATGGCTGGTAATAACGATCCTAGCGAATAGTGCAACTTGGTCTACCTACATCAGATCTGTGTGAAGAGATGACAGCCAGCAGTGTTAAAGTGAGACAATAGTTCTAGCAGCACCAGCCATTTGACTAAACTGCCTTCTCGGACAATGCAAGTCACTACACAATTCAGATCCATTCAATCTGAGCTTGCCAAAAAACGTGAATCCCAGGCTATGTTTCACCACTGCCTCTTTCTGATGCCATAAAGTAACGTGCTAGAATTTCTATAAAAACAGAAACAGTGGAGCAAGGCTCTTAAAGTATATTTAACATTTCCAAACTCTCAGTAGGGGTTCATTGTTGCAAATGATCCAATTTTGCCCTTCCCTCCCCTCCTGCCATATATGATCATATGTAATGGGGTCTGGAGTAACAAGGCACATCGGCGGTCGGCAGGGGCACAGCACACCAGGAAGTGATGTGGGTAACCAGTGAACCCATGGCTAAAATACCCCTGCCAGTTGCCCAAGTGACCCAGCTGCCCCTTGGGAACTAATGGGGGCCAAGTGCAATTTTCCCTGGTGTCCCAGGAAAGGTCTAACATTTTTAAAATCGCTCCAGAACGGGAAATGCCGTTTGTGAACCCCACCCCAGGCCAGGGACATGCCACTCTGGTTGCCAGGGTCTGCAAATATGCTGTTACCCTTAGTGATCATTATGCTGGTCTCTTGTAAAGATGCCATCCAGCTCTGGCTCTTCTGAATGTACAG
Organism: Triturus cristatus; assembly: GCF_964204655.1. NCBI lineage: Eukaryota > Metazoa > Chordata > Amphibia > Caudata > Salamandridae > Triturus > Triturus cristatus. The sequence goes on from NC_140582.1 coordinate 334,518,339, forward strand.
GGCCCTGAACCCCTGTGGTTGTGTGCACTTTAACAGAATGCAAATAAATGAAATAAAAGTCAGATGCAGAAGTTATGGCAGCCATTAACCCTGAAGAAGTCAGATAAAAGTGCCACTACACTTATAAGAGGTTATAATGTGAATACCTCAAGTGCAGTAACAGTAACAAAGGAAATGCTTTTAGAAACGTTAGGCCTCTGCAAGCATTAGAACATGTCCTAATTACACCTTTAAAATGTGCCTTTTGTGGGGGGGATGCTTTCAAATTGATTTGCTAATTCTGTACTTAACAGTGTACTCCGTTATTGTGGTAATTTCTTGTTTGGCGATCGGAGTTGCAAGGTTATTAGTGCTCCGCCTGTGTTTTTTAATTCTCTTGGGTAACTTTGCATCTCACTGTTTGACACATGAAGATCTTGCATTCACAGGTTCAGAATGGCTTTTCTGTCACTCAGACATTTCCCCTATGGTCTTCAAGCTCAGTGGCTGCATTCAAAGCTGAATGGGCTGTCATGATCCAAATAAACCCTCCTGATCCCCATCTGGTTGATGTCTACAGAAGAGTGAGGCTGATTTGAAATGTTTTGCCAGGGTTTATTTTGGTTTCCAGTCTGGCCCTGTACATGAACAATTTTTACCTCCAGCGTGGGCCACTGAGAAGGTTGGCAGATTTTGGGACTCAGGACTGGGAGCTATGCTTCTAGCCTGGGTCCTAACACTGAGAGACCTATGGGACAAAAAGGGGAGATTGGGTCTGGCATGGGGGGGGGGGGGTCTAGTGATATCTGCCTGGAAACGACCAAAGAAAATGTATAATTGAGGATAGTATGGGTACTTGAGCATAATGGCTCCGTTGTCATCTTAGTCTATCATTTTTATGGCTCATACCTGTCAAGAATTTAGGCTTAGTCATTAAATAACTGAGCTGGGCTCAAGCAATGCAGACCTCGAAATGATTCTGCCAAATATAATTGTGTTTCATATGGAAATAATTCAAGTTGAGCTATCAAGTTTTAATATCGGTGTTGGATTTTTCTCAGATTGCATTTTTAAATGGATATAATGTAATTGTGTAAATTAACCAATATTTTTTAGAAATAAGTACGACTTATACTTTCCCAAAATTACTATTGGGCTTGTGGGTATGGTTTTGAGAAAAGTGGGAGGAAGAGCTCCACGACTTGCTGGTCCACTGCCAATACCAGTTTTTCAAATTGCCCAGTTTAATGGTACTCCGTTTATCAACCTCGGAAGGAAGAATGGGCTAGTTAGCTTTTGAAGGATTCAGAATCTTGCATTGTTTTTCCCTTTGTCTACATACATGGAGAAGCTACATGTTTACCTTGTATGCAATGAAAACTCTTCCGTTCATTGGCTTGTATTCCTGCCCACACTGCTTCAGCCTCTGTTCTTTTTTCCCCCCCCACCATCCCCTAAGGCAACGATGTTTAGGAAGTATTTTTGTGGAGGCTTTTGTTTAACGTTTTTTTCTTTCAAGGTGAAATTTTGTAAATATTCCTTTTTAGTTAATGTAGGCTGTGCCAAATAATGTCATATCGGTATGTTTATTTTTCAGGGCAACGTCATTTATGCTTGTTGTATTTTTCAGGGCAACGTCATTTATGCTTGTTGTATTTTATGTCTGGGTATCCTTGGTCTGCGGTAAGGTCATGATTGCTAGGTCAATTTTTACATCTCTTAGTAGGCATCCCATTAGTTAATGGGGAAACTTGGGGGGAGACGGGGACAGTGGTCTCTCATCACACTCGAGGGGGCGTTTACGGCCGGTAGGCTGAAGGGTGCGCGGGAGGAAAGTTCTGCTTCCGGCAGGCCCCTTGGGGTCAACCCCTGAACAGGCGCATGGGCGCCAAGGTGGCATAACATCAGTCCCTGGTAGGTAGTATTGGTGGGCGTAGGGGGTGCCCGCGGAAAGGAATCGGATGGGCAACCGGGCCTCCTGCACAAGGTCACTCTGTTAAGAAGGGGGACCGGGCAAGTAGTTGGGAACAGTCATGACCTTGCACGTAGGCTCATCCGGGACACGCAGAAAACAAATTGTACATATTCCATTTTAAGGCTAGGTATGGAAATGTATTAGACTTGTGTTATGGTTAGCCATAAAAGATGTGTAAATATGTGTATATGAAATTGAATATGTTTGGGTTTTCTGCGTATTGAAATTGTATCAAGAATTTTTAATTATGATTTGTTAATTGTTAATAAAATATGGCCGGGGTTATCCGACCCTTTATCCAAGTTCTGTGTTGGATGGTTTATTATCGGTGTCTAGGGGGAAAAGGGAGGGGGTGGAAGCCTTCATCCCAAGGTCCCTGTCTGGAAGGAAGTTTGGGGTCAACCAATCAAAACAATGGGAGGGGACTCGGCAATACCTGGCCATATAACTCACAACATAATTCAAGGGCTTCAGTCAGGAGTTAAACACTGATCTACAAGAAGGCAAGGGATCACAAATAATATTTATTTAGTCAGCGTACAGTACACACTGCTAATAATCAGGATGAATGTTGCTCCCGACAACAGTTTAAAGTTCAAACATACAAAGTATATATATATATATATATATATATATATATATATATATATATATATATATATATATATCTCAGAAGTGCGGGAGTTTTCCAAATAAACCAACTTTGCACTGACCCTGGGTCTGCCTTTACGTCCTTCCAATTGTTTGGTGGCATAATCCTTTGGGTATGTATGTGTATATATATATATATATATATATATATATACCGAAAAATTTAAATCTTATGACCTCCCATCTTGTAGAATAAAATCCTGTCATGCTTGAGTTTTGAAATGAGAATCATTTTCGTCATTCATGTGCAATAAACAGAGACCCTATATGGAAATGACAACTTCTTGATAGACCATGCTACATGGTAAGAAAATACAGCATAGGAATGCACTGTTTGTAAATGAAATGAAACTGGAAAAATATATATACTTATGAATGTATAGCTGTATTTTTCGGCTCTGGTTAGTAAGCCAGATAAAAGAGTTCCTGGGTGCCGATCAAGGACAATACTTGGAACTGGATGATTGACGGGTTCCAACTGTTAGGTGAATCAGTTGCCCTGAATTTCGTTAGTTTTTTGCATTTTCGAAATGTTGTTGCAGTCATGAAAACATAGCATCCCTCCTTTTAGTTAGCGCAATAAAGTTACACAATTATGCATTGATTTCTTCTCTGCCGTGGATTTGCAAAATCCGAACTATATGGGAAACACCAAAAGGATTATGTCTATTACCTGTTCATTTTTAGAGTGGGGCACTATTAAAAGGCTAGTTCTGAATATTAAGTTGATGCTGAACTTCAGAGCTTGTGATGTGGTAATATTGTAGTACAGAGCTAGATTGGAATCTTGGATCCATCGCAATCGGGCTTTCGGCCAGGTTTCAGTACGGAAACCGCCGTACTAGCAATGACAGATTCGCTTAGACAGACAGTAGATTCAGGAGGATCAGCGATACTGATCCTCTTAGATCTCTCCACAGCTTTTGATACCATTTCTCATGCAAAGCTGGCGGAGAGACTAGTCACCTGTGGTATCAAAGGGTTTGCCTTGAAGTGGCTACAACATTTTCTGGCTGATAGAACTCAAACAGTCATATTGGGTCCCTATTCCTCGGCCAAAATGCCTTTGAAGAGGGGTGTTCCGCAGGGCTCTTGTCTGAGCCCTACCCTTTTTAATATTTACATGGCCCCTTTGGCGAGGATAGTTGAACAGTTGGGCTTCGAGATCATCTCTTATGTAGATGATACGCAGCTTATGTTCACTATTGGAGAAAACCTAGAGAAAGAGAAAACTCGTTTTGCATATGGCATGACGATGATATCTGTCTGGATGACGGGAAATTGCCTATAACTGAATCCAGAAAAAACAGAGATCATGTTGTTGGGAAAAGCAACTGACTTTTGGTCAGAAGATTGGTGGCCCGTCCAACTGGGCTCTGCTCCCATTCCCAAACTCTCAGTAAAAAACCTGGGTATAAAAATAGATCGGTTGCTGTCCATGAAGGACCATATTGCGGCCATGACCACCTCATGCTACTATAGCCTCCGGCTTCTGCGGAAAATACTTCCATATATGCCTACCTGTCATCGTAGGACATTAGTGCAGGCTATGGTAACTAGCCGTTTGGATTATGGCAATGCACTGCTGGCAGAAGTAGGGGAGATCCGCCTAGCCAAGCTGCAGGTGGTTCAGAATACAGCAGCGAGAATGATTTTCAATCGACCGGCAGGCTACCCCTCGCTTCCGCTGCTCAGAGAACTCCAATGGCTATCTGTGAAAAAGAGATCCTTTTTCAAGATATGTTGCCTCACTTATGACGCTCTGAACAACAGAGGCCCCCTCTATTTACAAAGAAAACATTACAAATATTGCCCATCCAGGAATCTTAGATCTAGCTTGCGGGGCCTTCTACAGGTTCCTCGATTTCGTCTTACTCGGACGGGTGGCAGAGCTTTTTCATATCTTGCACCAAAATATTGGAACCAGCTTCCCCAGACTTTGCGATCAATTCCCAAGTATGAACTTTTCAGGAAACAGCAGAAATCTTTTTTGTTCTGAACTCTTACTCCAGTCTGCTCCATCGCTTCCTGTACAGGATTCAAGTCTGCTAGTCAGCGCCGAGATGCCCTAGGGTGAGTTGAGCGCTATATAAACTAATTAACATAACATAACAGATTACCCTTCCATTTCTTTCCGTACGCCGTTCTTATGGTGTTCTTTTGACTTGAGAAAGACGGGAAGGAGATTTCCACAGTGACGCTGGAACAATTTTCACAGTGGGGGTGCTGCCATTAATGTTACCTCATGGAACTCAAAGGGATTGTGATAAACCCTTGTCACACAAAGACCAAATATCGGAAATGGGTAACACCCATTCATAGTTAAGGTGTTGTATGTAGCTGGTGGTGTTTTGGAATATCCTGCCGCAAATATATTACTAAACCATGGTGTGGTAGAGCACTGTCACTTACAGACGGGCATAGTTTTCATTTAAATGATCACTACATTTTGAAAAACGTACGGTTGTATTGATAAAACTATACAGCAAACACGCAGTAATATGTGACATCAGGTGTCAGCAAATTTGTGTAATTTGCACATCACAAGTAAAGTGTCTATTTGTTTTGGTCGTATTAAAATCTTAGATTCCATTAAACCGCATAATTACTAAAAAGTGCTTCATTTGTGTCGTCCACTGCTGATACATTTTGAAATACATGTACAGTTTATTTATTAGTATTTAAAAAATGGCCATCCTGCAGACTTTCATTTCACACTTGAAAGATTGTCACATAGCTCCTTTTACATAATCCTCTCACGTTGCAGTAAGCAGAAAGTTAAGTAAACACCAATCTGCATGTTAAAAGAGTAAGCAGCAACTTGTCAGAAGACTTAGCCTGACATTTGACCTCGCTCTTTTGAACACACAGCAAGTGTGACTGACAAGTTCAAAACTAAATTTGAAGGCATCTGTATTGCTCATTGACCTTCAGATCTCCACCAGGGTTATGTTGGGTGTAATACAGCAGCCCTTACTTTCAGTGCCTATGGTTCCCAGAACTCTTGTTGTAAATTAAGGCAGAATGTGATTAAGCATTCACTGAAAACATTAGTGTTTCCCTTTGTTTTCGTGTTTTCCTCATTATGTTGGCCGAGGTCCGGACTCCATTTTGTATTGACATGCTGCCATGTGCTCACCACGAGGAGAGTCCGACCTCTGTGTTAGTTGCTCTTGTAATCTGCCTAGCAACAGTTATAAATAGCTCTCTTGTCCATCTGGCGCATGCCCAGACTTGACCACATCTGTTATAATTAGCTTTGCTTGACCATGTGTTTTCGCGGGCTCAAGGAGTGTGTTAGCTCCGCCCATGTATTGATTTGGTATCGAGAATGACCCTAAATGGTAATGTTCTTCGACTTCATGTGGTATCCACCCACTCATGAGCCCCTCTGTTGTGTATAAAAGGGGACAATGTACGCAAGTTCGGTGTGCTACTCCTTGCAATACTGAAGAGTGTTGTGTGGATTGTAGGACCACCCTTAAGGGTTAATAAACGTTGTTTTTGTACTTTGCAGTTTCCGTGCCAACTTCCTTATAGATTTCGTTACAGGAGAGCGAACCCTTGTCTCTTGCGGGCCTAGCTGGGGCTTGTATTCATCAATTGGCGCCCGTCACGTGGGGCTCATCGGCGACTCGGATGCTCGAAGGACTGGTCGCGACGAAGGTGAGGAGTTTGGCCGGGGACGTGATCACTGCCAGCGGCGTCTTAGCCCTGGCATCCCGAGGTTTTTCTTCCTTCCCTTCCGAGCTGACCATCTGGGTGGCGCCGGTCATCGACTGAGACCTCTTCTGTCGGTCCTGCCGTGAGAGCCGTTTGGGCGATTGTGGAGCTTGGCAGTTGGAACCTGGACTCTTGATTGGTAAGAACCGTTGTACGGTACTTGCTCCGAGTTTTGAAGCCTGGTCTGGCTATTTGAGTTTGATTGATGGTGACTAGTCATATTTTGAATTTGTCTTTGTGAAAATATATGCGTTGCAACACATATAGGCAGGTAATGTGGAGAAATTTCTCCGGAGCTGTGTAAACTTGGAACGGCGCAACGATTAAGTGCCATTTTTCTTGATAATACTGCATATTTTGCATTATTTCTAGCATGCCTGCTTTTAGCGCACTCCGTAAGTGGTGCTGCTGTTTGGATAACCGGTTGAACCTCGAGGAATCTGCTCCAGCTCCCCCAGAGGGGACTCCTAATAGGGATATGTACGTGAAGCATGGTCTTTCTTCCATAATGTACAGCACGTTATGGAGGAAATATACTAGGAAGGATCCTGAGTTGCGATGGCCTTTGTATGGATCGTTTGATATACGTAAGATTGAGTATGTGGAACAGTGTATGTGTAAGCGACGTGCTCGTCAGGATATGTTTGAGTGTGTGCGATTATGGGTGAAGGAAGTGCGTGAGCGAGAGAAACGTGAGAAAGCGCTGTTTGATAAGGAGCAACGAAAGAATGATCATATGCGAGCGCAGGAAGCGAAGCATCGGGAGGACAAAGAGCAAACGGACAGACAAGAGAAAGAGCGTAGGCTGCAAGTTTCGGGTCAATATGTTGTTCGCCAGCCGCTTTATCCTGTCCTTAATAATCCTGATGATGATTTTTATTTGCTAGATCGCTCTCCGCCCCCTTATGTTGGCGCATCCGCTCCGCGGCCGCAAGATTCTGACCCGGCTTCGGGTAAGGTAGACACACGGTCCATGCTGCCGGCCGAGCAAATGGCTGAGCTTCGGCAAATTTCCTTCCGTGCGCTTAAAGGCAAGGTATCCATGGAGGAATTATTTCAAATTTGGGGGCCATGGCAGGAGAGAGATAAAGTGTATTTTCTGGGTCATTTCGCGGATGAAGTGATTAATGCTTTCCGAAAATATTCTCATGTTTTTGAGCCTGACGAAGTGTCTTCGGATGCCAGAGCAATACGTAACGGTGCTTTTTCTCCCTCTAAGGCTCCTGAGGCGGCTCGGCGGCTGTTCGCCTTGCGGGACGAGGTGCTGGCCCTTCGAGAGAAAGCACGCCAACGAGCGGAGGAGGAGAAGCGGTCGGATTCAGTTGCGGCAGGGGGCCACCCATCCACCTCCCAGTCAGATAAGGATAATGTAGTGCATGCTAAACCGATGCGAGAGGCGGCACCTTTGTATGTCCCTCCGAAAGGAGCAGGGACTAGCTCGGACATTAACTCCGCCGATGCTAGGGGATATTTTGTGTATAATTGGGTTTATACTCCTTGGCATAGGGCCGATGTTATGGCGTTAAAAAATGCATTGCCTGACCCCCGCAAGAATCCAGCGGCCTTCTATGAAGAAGTCGAGGGGGCCTTGAATTCTTGCATTATGACCTTAGCGGATATAGATCTGTTCTTTGGCCTTATTCTACCACCGGACACGTGGCGGTCTGTCCGAAAGGTGGATGATGCAGTTGCTTTTAAGGCCCGGTGGTCTGAGCTTGAGGATGAGGATAGGGAACGGAAGCCCGCACAGAAACCACCCCAGAATATTCTAGATCTCCCTGCGGCTATTGTGACTAAGTTGAAGACGATTATTCCCCCTAAAAAGATTGACTGGAATATGTTAGCGGCATGTAAGCAGAAAGTTGATGAGTCAGTTGCAGATTTCTTCACGCGCTTCGAAGAAACGTTCCATGACTTTAGTGGCCAGTCGCTTACCGACGACACAGGCCGCCACCTTTTCGCGGACAAATATGTGGCCAATCTGCTGCCGGCAGTCGCGGCCCGGTTAAAAGCGAGTGAGAGTTCTTGGTCCTCCGCGACACCGACGGCCCTTCTGACCATCGCTCAGTATTATGAGCGTCAAGAGCACGAGGCGAAGGGCCAGGAGGAGAAGAAATCGAAAGATCTCAAAACCAAAGTGATGTTAGCACAAGTATATGGCCCGCCCCGCCGGGGTAATAATAGTAGGGGAAGGGGTGGATCTTATGGTCCCCCTTCGGGCCGATCGGATTTGAATAGGAACCAATGTGCGTACTGTAAGCAGTTGGGCCATTGGGCCAGGGAGTGCCCAGTATTGCGTGCTTCGCGTCAGGGGCACACTCCGGGTGGCCAGAGAGGTAGAGGGGGCTTCTCGAACTTTAGAGGGAATTCTAACGATAATGTCCGTTTCGACACTGCTGGCCAGCACCGAGATAGCTCAAACGTTTTCGATCGCCAGCATCAGTATCATGTATCGGACATCGATCACTCGGGATATCATGATTCTCAGCATGCATAGGAATGCGTAGGATGGGGGTCCGAATCAGTTGAGGTGCCGGTCGATCAGACGGGTCCTTATGTATCGGCTGAGGTTTTAGGTTCTACTGATCAGTTCCTAGTGGATACAGGAGCGACACGTAGTGCATTGTCTAGGTACTTGGTTCCGGGGGCTCCCCCATCCGGCTCAATAGTTACATCGGTAGGGTTTGACGGTACACTTTCCCGAAGCCCTCTTTCACAGCCCCTTGCGTTTAAAGTTGATTGTTTTTCTGCGCCTTGTCCGTTTCTGCTTGCCCCGTACACACCGGATAACATTATGGGCCTTGATATGTTAAAACACTTTAGGGCTACGATTCGCTGTTCCCCTGAGGGTGTGAGGGTGATTCTAAATGACAACTACCCCCGATCTGGGCGGATGTGTACGATCTCAGAGGATGCGTTGTTGGCTACCCTCCCCCAAGCTTTATGGGCGACTTCAGACACAGATGTCGGACAAATGGTGATTCCTCCGGTCCACATTAGTGTCCAGGAGGGGGCGGTGCTACCACGCCTCCCACAGTATCGTATTTCCCAGGAGGGCGAGGAAGCTCTCATACAGATTGTGCAGGATTTGATCGCAGTAGGAGTAGTGGAAGAAGTTCCCTATAATATCTGTAACAGTCCGATTCTCCCTATTCTGAAAAAGGACACGGATGCAAAGGTCTATCGGTTCATAATTGATTTGAGGGAGGTAAACAAGATCGTGATACCTCAGTACCCGGTGGTTTCCGATATCACGACGTTGCTTACCTTGGTCCCGCCTACGGCGACCGTGTTCTCAGTGATTGATTTGAAAAATGCCTTCTTTTCTATTCCCATTCACCCTGATAGCCGATTTCTTTTTGGGTTCACACTAAACAATAGATCTTATCGTTTTTGTAGAATTCCCCAGGGCTACACAGAAAGCCCTAGTATCTATAGTCAGGCTTTGAAGCGACAGTTGGATTCCTTTGTTTTACTCGAGGGGGTCGCCCTCATTCAATATGTCGAGGACATCTTGTTGGCGGCTGACACCCTGGAGTTGTGCGAGAAAAGCACGCTATCCCTACTTTCCTTTTTAGCCTCCCACAATCACAAGGTCTCTAGGAAGAAATTGCAATTCTGTAGACCAAAGGTGACTTATTTGGGTCACCTTTTGTCTAAGGAGGGGCGTGCACTCACACCAGATCGTATCCAAGTAATCTTGGACACACCGAGGCCATCCACGCAGAAGGATGTGCGTGCATTTTTGGGCCTCGTTTCTTTTTGTAGACAGTGGATACTGGGGTTTTCACACACGGCTAAGCCATTACTAGCCCTCTTGACAAAAGATACGCCTATCCCAATCCCTTGGTCAGATGAGTGTGATGCTGCTTTTCAGCAATTGCGACGGGCCCTTTGTTCAGCACCAGTGTTAGGGACCCCTGATTATGCAAAACCCTTTTCGTTGTATGTGCATGAGAAAGATGGATGTGCATTATCAGTTTTAGTACAGATGCATGGTGATAAGCAGCGCCCTTGTGCATACTTTTCGGCTGTACTTGATCCTGTCGCCCGAGCATTGCCGGGGTGTTTTCGCTCGGTTGCGGCGACAGCTGTGTCAATACGGCAGAGTGAAGGAATTGTATTGTCCCATAAACTGTTGGTGTTAGTTCCCCACGCTGTTGATGCCCTGCTTAATCAAACAAAGACGCAGCATTTGACCAGTGCCCGTTTAACGGGATATGAGTTGACGCTTTTAGCTCCTCACATTACGTTAAAAAGGTGCGTGACATTAAATCCGGCCACATTGTTGCCATACCCCGAGACACAGCCTGAGGCACAGAAAGCGCATGATTGTATTCTTGTGACTGAGGAACAAACAAAGGGTCGTATTGATCTCCAGGATACGCCCTTTTCAGAGGTAGATGGAGAGTTGTGGGTAGATGGATCATGCCTGAAGCTACCAGATGGTACGACTCCAGCAGCATATGCAATTACCACGTTACAGACGATAGTGGAAACAGCACGCATACCACAGAAATCAGCCCAAGCAGCGGAACTGATAGCGTTAACACGAGCGTGTGAGCTTAGTACAGGATTGTGTGTGAATGTTTACACAGACAGCCGCTATGCCTTCGGAGTAGCGCATGATTTCGGCCTACTCTGGAAGGAGAGAGGGTTTCTAACGTCACATGGGGTGCAGATAATGCATGGGGAGTTAGTCCACAATCTTTTAACTGCATTGACATACCCAAAGAAAATTGCCATTGTTAAGTGTAGTGCCCATAGGAAAGTAGTTGATAAGGTTGGAGAAGGGAATGCGTTAGCGGATCGAGTAGCACGGGAGACTGCGATGCAGCCCGGTACTACTGCCATGTATGTAGTGAAGTCACAGGTGGAGAGATGGCATGATGCGAAGGAGGAAGTGCGAGAAATACAAAAGACCGCTTCTGACAAAGAGCGGGAACAATGGGCTAGCGAAGGAGAACTGGATGAAGAGGGTTGCTGGAGAAATAAGCAGATGGATAGATGGAAATTACCCACGGCTTTTGTACAACCTATGGTCCAGATGGCACATGGGCTAGCACATGTTGGAGCTTCCGCAATTGTGAAATTGCTTACCCAAGTCTGGGAGCATCCAGAGATTGCTAGCACGGCAAAGAGGGTGGTGCAGACCTGTATGATCTGTCTGAAGTATAACCCAGGGAAAGGCACGCGAACTCCAGCAGGAGGATTTGCGACACCCACTGCACCCTTTGAGGTTCTGCAGATGGATTACATCCAGCTTGAGCGCTGTAACAATTTGAAGTATGTTCTAGTAGTGGTTTGCGCCTTTAGTAAATGGGTCGAGGCGTACCCTGCGAAAGACAATACTGCAATGACTACAGCGAAGCTATTGCTGAAAGAGTTTTTCCCCCGATACGGCGTCTGTAGACTTCTGTGGAGTGATAATGGCCCTCACTTTGTAGCAGATGTTATAAAGTATGTCTTGAAGGGCCTAGGCATCACCCAGAAGTTCCACGCCGTGTTCCACCCTCAGTCTGCAGGACTAGTCGAGAAATATAATGGTACACTGAAGCTTAAGATCGCCAAAATTCAAGCTTCAACGTCTTTGACTTGGCCAGACGCTTTGCCACTGGCGTTATTGTCAATTAGGTCGGTGCCACACTCCCGAACCGGCCTTACACCCTATGAGATTGTATTTGGACGCCCAATGAATATTTGGGGTCCACCAAGACCTAAGGCTGTGTATGATGTACCTTGTGTGATGATGAGTGATTATCTGGCACAGTTAACGGATAACTTGGTTTCTATTCATCAACAGGTCCGAGAGGCGCTCCCTGATCGGTCTACCGGTGAAGGACATGGTCTCCGGCCTGGGGATCATGTCATGCTGAAGGTTTTCGACAGAACGAACAGTTTGGAGCCGAGATGGGTCGGACCTGAGCAAGTTCTTCTTGCAACGAGGACGGCTGTGCGAGTCTCGAACAGGAAGAATTGGATCCATTCCTTGCACTGTCGAAAGGTACCGCCCGGATTGGTGGAATCTGCCGTGCTGACCGATCAACGAGACATCCTAGCAGCAGAGACAGGCCGTGCTGCAGAGCCAAACGACACTGAGGAGCTCTTTTCGGACCACACGACTTCTGGAGGAAGGCGATATCATCTGCGACCAAGGAAGTGAGGTTTCCAGTACCGGGACATACTGTCAGAACGGCCCTTGGGTTAGTGAAACGGAGAGCCGATGAGGCAAGGGGGGGGGATCAGCCCTGCATTAGTGTAGTGACACCCGTCTTGGCCCGCTGGTGAAGAAATCAACCGCTGCCCAAGGGGAAGAGTTCTGACAGACTTCTAGTTTCAGGAAGATACCAGGGTATTGTTTCCTTTGACATGGAGAAGAAGAAAATTCTTTGTGCACTGGGGTTCATGCTAACAGTAGCTATCATTGGTATAACCACATGGTTTGTGGAGGAGGCAACTCCTGCCCGAGAGACACTTGTGTTGACGACTCCAGTGCCTGCGGAGCACTACTTTTACACATTGCCATACCAAGAGTTGAAGCATCGACAATCCTATTTGAGTAACACTTTCATTCAGATGCTGCATCACACCCACGTTGCTACAAATGCTACGAACTGTTGGATATGTGGGATGATGCCAGCCCATCAGAAGAAAGGAGGTACGCCATTCATACCCCTTCCTTTCTCTCACAATGGCTCTTGTAGAGCATGGTACACTCTGTTGTTTGCCACTCGAAAACCGACAGTGGGACGATTGCTTTTCAGACTTAATAAAGAATGCCATCAGGACAAGAATGGATATCCACAAGCGAATGGGACAATTTGGGAATGGGAAGAGTACCGACCGGACAATGAATCCATTCCCTATATCTTCACGAATACCAGAGACACTGTGGGGAAGGAAAAATTTGTAATCCAAGTGGCACAAGCCCAAGCGGACCTGTGCGTCCAGAGTGTGGGTTTTATCCCTGTTGGTGTCAGTGATTGTATAACCGTATTAAACATCGATGGGCTGAACAACAGCACCTTCCTAGCATCCCATAATACCTATTTTGTATGTGGAAATAAAGGTTATTACCGTTTGCCGGCTGGGTGGTCTGGGGTATGCTATGTATCATTCCTATTACCTCCTGTATTTCTAGCACCCGCGTCATATCATAAGGATTTGAAATTGCTGAATAATGTGACTGTAAATAGATATAAACGTACTCTATCTATTAATGAGGTGGATCAAACTGATACCAGCTTGCAACAGTATATTGATTTCAATTTAGGACTGTTTTTCTTTGTTGGAGCTGCTCTGAATAGTAGGAAGATCCGAAGATTAACAAGAGTGGTAGAAGCTGTGACTAATCAGACTGCTGCTGCTCTTGGGAACCTTACGGAAGAATTACAGATTACCAGGATTGTTGCATTACAGAATCGTATGGTATTGGATGTAATGCTAGCAGATCGAGGAGGAGCCTGTAAAATTATTGGAAGTAGCTGCTGTGTGTTCATTCCTGATCATACGCCATCCGTTTATAACGCCATTAATAAGCTGCATAAAATAGCAGCTGAAATCCACACAGAAAACGGCACTTGGTCCTTTTCTGGATGGTTTTGGGCGTTGGTTACTGCCTGGGGATGGAAGGTCTTAACTGGTCTCTGCATTATTGTAGCAATTCTGTTCCTTCTCTGTATGTGTATTCAATGTGGACCATTGTGCTGTTCCGTATGCATTTCATTTTGCATTCCAGATAAGAAAGCTATTGCCGATGTTGCCCGCCAGAAGGGTCTAGCTAAAGAGGTTAAAGGAATGATGATAATTGACATATACGATGATTATTCTTGGAAACCGGATGTCTTCAGTAAATGCTGAAAGGGTCGTCTGTTGTAAATTAAGGCAGAATGTGATTAAGCATTCACTGAAAACATTAGTGTTTCCCTTTGTTTTCGTGTTTTCCTCATTATGTTGGCCGAGGTCCGGACTCCATTTTGTATTGACATGCTGCCATGTGCTCACCACGAGGAGAGTCCGACCTCTGTGTTAGTTGCTCTTGTAATCTGCCTAGCAACAGTTATAAATAGCTCTCTTGTCCATCTGGCGCATGCCCAGACTTGACCACATCTGTTATAATTAGCTTTGCTTGACCATGTGTTTTCGCGGGCTCAAGGAGTGTGTTAGCTCCGCCCATGTATTGATTTGGTATCGAGAATGACCCTAAATGGTAATGTTCTTCGACTTCATGTGGTATCCACCCACTCATGAGCCCCTCTGTTGTGTATAAAAGGGGACAATGTACGCAAGTTCGGTGTGCTACTCCTTGCAATACTGAAGAGTGTTGTGTGGATTGTAGGACCACCCTTAAGGGTTAATAAACGTTGTTTTTGTACTTTGCAGTTTCCGTGCCAACTTCCTTATAGATTTCGTTACAGGAGAGCGAACCCTTGTCTCTTGCGGGCCTAGCTGGGGCTTGTATTCATCACTCTGCTAACGTAAATCCAAATATTACTTCACCTTCAATTCTTAGCTGATTGAGCCACAAACTTCAAATTATGGATCCTCCCTAAGCCAAGGCGCAAGGCCGCATGGGAAGCATTTTCTGCCCGTATCCACCAAACTGTTTCGAACCAGCCTTAGGCACATTGCCATAACATACCTTGAGACTACTATGGATGGAAGATGCAATACTTAAGCAGCAGTATCATGCAAATGAAGCATGACGTCTCCTTCACACGATTAAACAGTTAATTGAGCAGTACACACACCAACATTATGCTGCTGTCAGAAAACACAAACCGAGCTTTGCAGAATTGCAGCTAGATTAGCTAAGGGCACTTGGAAAGATCTGCGAGTTGGAAACATAGATCATGTGCACCCAACATATCCCTTGCTATCATGCTAATCTGGATCCAGCCAGCCCACACTATAGTTCATGGGTACTCACAAACATTTTCCCTGGGGCCAAAAAGTTTTGTCTGTGATGTGCACGAAGCCGTATTGATGCCAGCGGGGTGGGCATTGGGTGAGGGGTTTGGGGGGGATTGGTGATAAGGTCGGTGTAGGTGATGTGAAGAATATATATCTAGTGGCTGTATTGAACAATGTGAAACCAAAAACCCTAGGATTAATCCCAGCTCCCCCACTTTACCAAATTGTGTGATCCTGGGCAATTGTTTAATTTCACTTTCTCTCCTTTTTCTGCATTATCAGAGGACCTCGAAATACGTGATTTCAGAGTGTGCACTGCACAAAAAGTTATCTTGTATTTGACTTAAACTATAATGTTGTTCATGTATAATAGGAAACCCGGCCACCCAGAGTGCATATACCAACTGCTCTGACTCTTTAGTTCACTATTGGCATTATTGTCAGGTAAGGGGGAAGAATTAATGTTTCTAAATTCAGATTTGAAAACTATCACTTTAAAATAAATACTTCTGTGCACTGATATAATAAATTGTACTAAGGTGAAAAGGTTCTCATGTTAACTAGATACACTTTTTGAATTTTGAAGATACAGTCATGTTTTAACACTTTTGCTGCAAGATACATTTAAAAATGAAGGTGTTTTTACAGTAAAGCAGTGCACGACTCCCTAGTTTCATCCTTTCTTTAACACCAATTAACCTTGAAATAAATACTTCTCTATTTAAAATCTTTTTATTGTTAGTGCTGAGTAAGTAAACAGCAGCCCAGTGCTCCTGCTGACCAGGGGGCCGAATGTAATGGTCTAGGGGACCGAATGAGGCCCCCGGGCCATACTTTTAGTATCATTGACTATAGTTCAACAGAAAAATCTTTAATTTCAAATACAGAAATGTACAGCAAAGTAGGTTAATAAACTAAAACATTCTCAGCCTCAGGGCCAGGTGGAGGAGAAAAGGCAGAGGTTGTAACCAAACATAATATTTACTCTCCCTGAAACATGCTACAACTAGACAGTTCAGGTCTCCTGAAAATGTTGGACTCCTTTAAATTGATTAGATCCGTTGCCACTTTGGAAAATGTGTGCATATTCTATAGGAGGAAGTGGGCCACTAATCGGGGTCTCATTTAACTTTGTGCCATGCGAGTGAGGAAGTGGGTCATTTTTGCCTGGCAAATTACCATCTCTAAGATTTAGTTGCATTTTTTCTCCTTTCTTGTAAGGTTATCCTACAGCAGTAACGCATGTAAATATGGAAGAAAATGTCTTGTCTCTATCGTCTTTACAGCTGTAAACACAAATCCTCAAATGGCAGGGACTGCTCCAAATGCTGAAGTGGTGCACCCCTGGGCGTTTTAAACCACGAAAAACAAGATACCAGCAGACATCATTTGACAAATGGGGTGGCCTTTGCATCTGATAGAGTCCAGTGCCTCCTCGTCTGTCATTCCCACTGCACTCATTCTGCAGGCTGTCCGGACTTGCAGTGCTCCATCTTTTCAGCTACTCTAGAGCTGGTCACAGATCTCCATCAGCTGGTTTGGGGACACTAAATTTCTTCTAACAGAGGAGCGGGATAAAGGACCCAACTTATCCCTGTACCCCTCCTCCCACCCAGCCATCCCAGACTGTCTGTAGCCAAAATACAGATTGTGACCAGTGATGGTAGACATTGAAGTGGGGCCCACCAATGACTCCTTTTTAAAGTGCTGGCATTTTATGCCTCCCTTCATGTGTACTGAAAGTATTGTTGCAGTGGGAGAACAGAAGCATGGGTAGCACTGTCTCCCAGTCCCTGTTACTATCAGTTGTACCAGACCAAGTAAAGTCTAGCAGCCCCCCTGAAATGTTTCAACCCTCTCCCATTTAAAAGTACTTGTCAAAGTCCCCCCAGAAAGAAAGCATCTGCCTGAATCAAACGTGCACAACTCTTTAGAAAGTTACTTTCACAGAATTCGCATAATGACCTCAGCTAGTTTGCAGTGTCTGACGACTTCCCACCATGCTTCTCGCTCTGAGACAATCTCACTTGTACTGGTGTCTAGACAGGGTTCAGTTTCTTGTGCTGTTGGCTGCTTTTTACGACTTCTCCTAACATTCCAAACCTTTATTGAGAACTTAATTAGAAGGGCCGACCATTGCTACCTTCAATACCTTCTCTTTTCAAAGGCTGTGCAGTGTTGGAGAACTTTCCGGAGTAGCCGTGCATGCTTCTTCCATGTTTCTCTTCCAAGAGAGACAAGTTCTACATGTTCTGTGGTACTATTTACATAGGACAGGCAAGAGCGTAGCATAATGGAGTCACAATATGGAATGTGGAGTCTACCTGCATGCCTCGTCAGCGGTAGTAAGTGCTATATAATTTCAAAATACAAACAAAACCCATATAGCGAATGCACCGGTGACTCAGGGTGACATGCATTCAATTCCTTGCAAATTGTAGTCCCAATCTGTACTTCAATAACAAATATAAAACCAACCCACTTCTATGGCCAGATCCTGCTCAATCCCCTGATAACCCTGTAACCAAGGCAACGTTTACTGCACAGTCACATAACTGCTTGCCTATAACCGCAGCACTCCTGCGTCACTAGCGACTGGAACCACGCATCTACGTTATTTCACCGCTGCTCAAGGACGTTCAATGCAGCCTTTCATCTACAGCTTCTCAATAATTGCAATCTGAACACTGGTCCATGGAAAGAAAGCGCTGCTGCAGTGATGGTTCAGGTAGCGAGGCGCTCGCCTCGCATACAGCACCAGGCATGCAGTGAACATGTAGGCACAGGAAGGAGAAAGCATGTATGTTGTACTATGAAGGGTCATTTGTACATCGGCCAGTGGAAGGCCGTTCTGTTTATTGTATTGTGCATGTGTAACAATTAAAATGGAACACCCCTTCTACCCACCTCCGGTTTCCCGGTTGTTGGTTTGTTCCATGATGTGTTACGTTGGTAAATAAAAGGATTCCACTGCACGTGCCCGGCACGTGGCTCGCCAAGACCAAACTGACGCCACATCGCTCGCTGCTCTCTGTTCATGCCGCAGCACAGCCCCACACTTCCGGACCGGGCACTCTCCAACCTCAGTAACCCACTTGGAGTAGCAATAAATACTGTGTTTGCAGAATGGCACAGCTCTCTGCTCCCAAGATGGAAGGCATTTTTTCAGGAACATCTAAAGGATTTTGGGGCCCCTTTTGAGAATAGCTTTGAACTTATGATCCAATTTCAGCTATGTCATACCCTCTTTGGCCAGGTCACTGCAGTACACAGGCACACTTGTCCACATTCTAAAATCTTTTACATCCAATATTCATGGATAGTGCCCTGTGTTTTTTATTATTGTAACACAGCAGCAGATCATTAGCATAACTGCAAATCTGCTACACCCTCCCATTTCTGCTATGTAAGGTCTCGTTTTGATCTAAATAAACGTTTATGGCTGTTGCATGAAACATAAACACAACATTTCTCTGCAAAATGTAATAAAATCTCACACATCACCCACATTAAAAATAAATTAAAGTAAAACCGTATTTAGAGCAATCTGTCTAAGAATTATTCAAAGTCATCAGGGCAAGGCTCGGTCAGGGGGCCCCTGGAGGGCTGGGGCCCTGCGCCGGAGCACACTTTGCCCATGCCTTAAAACGCCTCTCCATCTTTTGCCTGGAAGATTCTACATCTGGGACTTGGTAACTTTAAAAGCGCCGATGGATGGCTCTCACCAGCTCTTTTAAGACTGCACTGATATATGTCTCTTTCCCTCCGCTCTCCGAGGGTACACCTGCTGTCCTGACGAGACACCCTCCGCTGCAGCCGGCCCATCTGTCTCTTCTGTGTGCATTGGTCGCGCTTCATGCTGTGTGCCTTTCTCCCCTTCATCTCTCGTCAGTGGTTCAGCAGAGGTGACGTGCGGCCGCATCTTGATGCGCTGAGAGAAATGGGGCCAGCCAGCGCCGAATCCAGTCCGAGCCCTGGAGGAGTTCAGACCATGTCTTACTGGAGCCCGGCAGTCTAGCTTTAGCTGGATCACACCCACACACGCACTATCCACCCCTTTCAGAAAAAAAGCGAGGAATCCCTACTGAGCGCTTTATCTCTCTCTCCCTCCTCCCCCACCTTCTGTCTCCACACACGGAGAAATGCTAATCTCAAAGCGCCCTTTAAATCGGAGGCAATGCCCACGCAAACTATTGGCAAACAAAACACAATGGCACACGGGCAACCTCCTAGGCAGAAATGCTTCACACCGAAACGGAGCGGTGTGCCTGGAGCAGCGGGGCGCGGAGCCTGGAGTTACCAGGGAGAGGGCAGCGCTATGATTGCGGACACTTGTGTCAGGTGGACAGACTGCAGTGACCACAACCTCCGCTGTCGTCAAGGACAGTCAGGCGGCCATGATTGTCACGCCTTGTTTCTGAAGGCATCGAACGCCTGAAACCCGTGATCATTGTCAGCATACGTTGGACTGGAAGCGAGCCCCGATAAGAACTCAGCAGGTCAAGTGCTCATTGCAGAGGTCTTGGCATCACACATTGTAACAACCTGGGGTATATGGTCAATCACTCCCATATTTCATATTTGAGATGCCAGTGTATATAAATGATCAAGGTCAATAAAATACAACAAAAACACTGAAAATGACGTCACCCCTGGAAAGGGCTGTGTACATAACGCGCTTACCCGGCTGTAGAAGGCTGGACTTCAGTCTCCATGCCAATAACACAGCCTACGTTGTCCACTTGGAGAGACAGAAGGAATTGTGTGCTTTGTGTGCTTAGTCACACCAAATAGCCAAGTGATTTTTAAAGGGGTGGGGGGGGGGGGGGGCACCCAATGAGTCACAGATAAATTGGTGAATGAGTCACAGATAAAATTGGTGCAGCTATCTACAAAGGACATTTGTGAAGTGTATGTGCACGTATGTGTGTTTCTATGTATTATATACACACACACATATGCACAGTATAAGTATACCCATGTTTTCTTAAAATCTTTAAATACGACACATAAACATATCATATTTAAACATTTTCAGCAAACTTGTAGGCACGTCAATTACCTCAAAGGATTGCTGCTTTACATTGAAAGGTAGTTTGACATAAAGTGTGTGACAAGGTGCAGTGCCTGTTTTCGGGGTATGTCATCTCCTGGTAGGGGGGCCCAAACGGGGACAGGATAGATAGAACCTGGGCACAGGCCCCGCCGTGCCTTCTCTAGAGACGTCCGTGCTTAGCCATCCCACAGGTGGGATCGTGGATAGATGGGCACAGTGCTGGATATGTTCATTAGCAGGTGTGGCCTGTCCACGTAAGAGCAGTGGGGCGGGGCAGAGGGGAAGTCGATAGACGACAGAATAGGTATAATAAAGTAAATAAATAAAAACACTTACCTTGCGCTTGCCGCATCGTCGAGTCAGAGATGCAGCGAGCGCAAGGCAAGTATTTTTTAAATTTTTTTATTATACCTATTCTGTCATCTATCAACTTCCCACCACTATTACCTGAACCAGCCTCACCGGTTCATCAGAGGGGGGGATGCAGATCGCTGATGCACACAAGGTTGGTTTGATGTCTGCATGCTTCTATGCTGTCGTCACGGCAAGGAAGAAAGAAGCGGGTTGAACGCCATTGTCAGTGATTTCAATTCAACTTACGGGAGCCAGGTTAAAACCATGGAACGGTCACCAATTCGGCCTTTTCACTGTTCTGTGATTAATGAAATGAGTAATAGTGATCTGAGTGACAAGAACAAACATTATTCATGCCTCCTTATTCATTCAAGTGCATGCCAGTGAGTGGTGTGCACTCTATAAATGTGGTCAACATGATGTGCATGAGAAATAATCAGCCACACATACTGGTTCTGTTCCACAGGGTTTAGTAAATGTGGTCTCCAGAGACAAAAAGGGTAAAGTGGTTGTAGCTACGTGTTTTCAATATAACATCAAGGGTTTGGGACACTTGACTTGCGTACAAGTGATATGTCACAAAAGAAACATCTAAGTGTCACTAAGAACAAACCCTTCACAGGGATACGAGCAGCCAAACCACACTTATTTGAGTGGGTTTGTTGAATTATTTACTGGCAGGAATGGAGCAGCACCTATTTTTTTGTTTTTATATTTGGTATTCAACTCGATTTGATAGGAATTTGAGACCCCTCCATACTTTGCAAACACTTTAGCCAAACTGCCGAGAGGTTGAACAATGCAACAGCACTGACTAGCAACACTAACTTCGTTCGGATAGCGTTGACTTCTAGAAGACCGGCAGCCACTTGGTGGTGCCAATTCCTCATGTCCACATTTCAGGCACTACCTTAGGAATCGGATTTTGGGAACAGGCACAAGTTGGCCACTTTCAACCGGTCATCTTGTCCACTGTAAAACAGAGTTATGGGGAACTGGTTTGTGGTGATGCAATATGATACACATATTTGAAGCAGGGGTGCAAAGGGGGATCATTGTGTGGCAGCGACACTGCAGTGAGAGTGTTCATGTCTAACTTCTACTCCCACCCACCCCACAAAAGAAAGTATGCAACAGTGTATTGTCTTACGCCTACTAGCTTATCACAATTGTTAACCAGAGAGGTCTAATATTTCGAGGGGATCTTAATATTAGTAAGAATTTCACTGTTAATAGTAAGGCATTCAAGCAATCCACATTTGAATATCTCATCCAAACTCCATCAGGAGAAGAGCAGGATTGGGGGGCAGGAGTTTTTTTAAGTGAGACCGTAGCCAACTATCGGAAATGGGTTATTGGTTGCAAGTCCTGAACCAAGCAAGCAGATGGGAATATCCATAAACCAAGACCAATCCTCTTGGCCATGTTGGGAAGAGCTGCAGTTGACAAACAATATTAGTTATTTCTAGTAGGGTCAGTAATAAAAAAACAATTGTCCAGTCCAGTGTTTTCCTGTGCTCACATTTGAGAATATTATGTTATGATGTTAACTGGGACATTCGCTGTGGATGGGGTAGACGGATTCATGTGATATACACGTTGACATTTTGTAGCATGTGTAAGCTAAGAATTGACTTTTGGGGCAATTGACAAAACATCCCCTAATACAGCGTTTTGATTAATGCTTAGAGCAAGTTCTAGGGCAACACCAAAAACAGAAACTCACTCAGCAAAAAGAGGTCACTCTACCTGTATGTTTTTGAACAAGGGTGATCTGTATAATGCATAAAATGCAAAAGTTAGGCAAAACACAGAAAATTGAATTAAAAAGAGACTATTTGAAAAACGGAAAACAGAAAATATTTAATCATCAGAACATGTACCAAGGGTTGAAACCAAAACTTAGTGTGATTCTAGAAAAATCAATTATTTCGACGTGTGGCCACATGTAAACATTAATGTCTAATTGTGCAGTCTAATTGTGCAATGTATTATTTGGTGTAGACATTTGTTATGTAAACACTAACCATACACTGTGCTAGGACTGTCCCAATGACATGTTCCCACCCCCTCTCCATCCTGTTGGCAGTCCAGGCAAGCATTTTTCTATATATAGCACTGTCTCTAAGATTTGTCAACTACAATATAAATACTCCCTGAATAGAGCTTTGCTCCTCCACGCTATACCAAGTAACATTATAAAATAGAGACGGCAGCCACAAGCCACCTAAAGCCAGGTCCCAGTACACATGCTCCCAGGGCGGAATACCATCCTAGCAACAGCAAAAAAAAAAAAAAAAAAATACATCCAAAAGAAGACACATACAACTGAAACCAGGAATGGGACAGACATGCTGATATGAATGCCTTTTCTATCTGTTTTGACCAAGTCCGATTCTACATAAATATTTTGAGGGAAAAACATTGGTTCAAGCGAAGGTCTAGGCCTGCTCAAAGAAATAGCATCGTCTTGTCCAGGAAGTATTAAGAAAAACATCCTTCCCCACACTGATGTTCTGATATCAGCTGTTCTGCTTCCACTGCAAGGAATTTGAGCTTAAGAGATCTTCTATAGTGGCATGCTCTATCTCTTTGGATCAGGGGCATAATAGGCGCCTGCAGCCTTTTTGATGCAGCGGCTTTGCCTTCAGAGCAGCCCACTCCACCATTCAGCTGGAAGTATATCAATAGCAATGAGATTTAGAAGTCTCAGGTGGCCTTTTCCACATTCTTTGGTGGTGGGGGTTATGGGGATATCAGTTTACACTACAACTTTACTCTGGATTGTCCAATGGAAGAATCTGCTTGCACACATCACGGAAATCAAAGTCATCCAAGAATAAAAAAAAAAGAAAAGAAAAGTGCAGGGAAAAACAGTAGCCGGCATTTTCAGCCAAGACGCAAACAGAAAGAAAATACAAATTGAGGGATTAAGTACCACAGAACAATAAATGACAAGCATTTAGAAAAAATAATGAAATAAGTAATATATACAAAGTTAGTACGAGGACTAGCAAAAGAGTTCTGATTTTAGTTTTAACCCTGATTATTTGTAATTTCCCATCTGTTACATACATAATAGTAATCAACAAGCGCTGGCAAAGCCAATAGGTCTCTGCTCTGAAATGCTTTTATTTGGCTTTTCTAGTGCTCGTTTACGACTGCATGTGTGTACAAGTCAAGATGCATATGCACTTGCATGGCAGGAAATGTTTGACTATTGATGTGCACACATTTGTCATGACAGATGCACATGTGCGTCCTGTACATGGACACATGTGTGTGTCTTGCTTCTTACTAGAGGTGGCATTTTTTAAATTACCAATTTAACATGGTGGCTGGCAGTATTAGGACACTAGATTAAAATGATTAATAATAAAAAAAAAAAGCTGAAACATATTGCTCAAAGGAAATAACATGGGGATCAGCTCACTTTCTAGTGGCCAGGCCTTGGATTAAAAATAAAAACATTACTTGTATATTTTTAAAATCCGCTTTGGATGGGGAGTGGGGTGGGCAGCATGGTAGAGCAGAGGAGGAGAAGGATGACAGAGCAAGTGGCCCATGAACAATGGGACAGGGGGTGGGGTGCTAAAAGGCGTTTGAGAAAACCCAGTAAAAGAAGAAACAAACCAAGCAGCCATGTAGCCTTCTCCACAGGATATTTTCTTTGGATACTTACTAGAACTACAGCTGTTAGAAGTTGCAAAATTGGGATGCACCAACAATAAGTTTACTTCCTCAACATAGTGCTCTTTAAAAATAACAAGATAGCAGGTGAAAACTCCTGTGTTTGCTAAGAAATTTCGTGTAGAATTTTTTGTTAGGTACATTTCATTCGGATGCAATGTTTCCCAAAGGTGACACTTTTGCACATTTAGTCACCTTTGTAAATCCTTGTCAACAGAATAGAAATTCAAACTCGTGTCAACAATCCTATGACCAAGTTTTTCCATCATACATCTCACTAAAGGTATAATGAGAATCCTAAGGATGGGGAGAGAAGGTGAGATGAAGACAGAGTGAAGGGTTGAGAGGATTAGGCTAGGTAAGTGTCAATTAGTACACAAAATATTTCACTCATGCTTCAAGGTGTGCTCACTTAAAGTAATCTTTCTGTTTGAAACAGGGCATCCTTCTTTTATAGGATGTGCATCTTACACCAACTTAGTTGTTGATGTAATCAATGATGATGCCTTTACAAGTTAGATATTTTATGTACACAGCAAACACAAGGAGATGATGGACGGAGCGCTGAAACTTTTTAGCCACTCACCCCCCAGTCACAGATTTGGGGTGAGTGCCTGAAAAGTTTCAGCGCTCTGTCCATCATCTCCTTGCGTTTGCTTTTTTCGCCCCAAGTTGGCCGGGTATGCCCAGATGTGGGTCCCTTGCTCACTTTGCCACTGGACTCAAGCTTGCCTGGCTGATGAGGGGGTGTTACCCCTGAAACCGGTCCTAGGATGCTTGTTTCTGGTCCAGGGAAGACCTGGCTTGGCAGTTCAAGCTGGACTGTTCCCATGAGGAAGAGGGTCAAGACTGATTTGCATATAACTGGGTCATGAACTGGGGTGGCGAAGTGAGCTAAAGAACGATGGATTAAACCCATATCTGTTAGTGGGAGTGAGTGTCTGAAAAACTCCCTCCATCATCTCCTTGTGTTTGCTTGGTTATATGTACACAATCATAAAATTCAGTAGCAGTGTGAGATTATATTGTCGGTCAATCCAAAATATTAGGCCACTTAATTGTTACGCTGTGCAAGAAAACAAGCACTGGCAAAGCCAATAGGTCTAGGTTGCATTTTAACCCTACCTAAACATTAATATAAGTTATCTGATGTGATAACAAACCAAAATAAATTTGCTTTAACTATCCTATGTGTCTATGAAATACAAAATTCAAAGTGTGATGAGTCGGAGTACTTTTGAGATGTAATGTCGCACCTCCTGCATTGCAATAAGGCACTCCATAGGAGAATGAATGATATACCTAAGTGCCAATAGCATGAAGTGAGGGAGAAATAGTCTTTTCACCAGAGCCCAATCAATGTATATTTTAAAGAATTAGTAACAATATACTTTTCTGTCAGCAACGCTGTCAAGCCAGATCAGAAATGCATAAGCCCATAAAGCCTGGGGCACCCTACATATTGATGGCAAGCTTAAATTCCACCAGTGCGGCAAGAGTTATACAAACTTGTAAAATAAAACTTTATATTATCTGGCTAGGGCAAGTGAGTTCATTGGTTCTGATTTCGAAGGAGAGGGAGAACAGGAAATAGTGGGGCTACATGCGCTGCTGGGGTATTGGTAATTGTGTCAGCAAACTCCTAATATTGTAAGCTTCATATCCATGTAAGGTTTGCATGGCCACCAGTTACTGTGCCACAAAGAACAATTATAAATTATTGCTCTCTTGTATTTTGATTCATGTGTTTTTTCATGCAAGGGAACACTTTTCTAGTATTGATGATTTAAGTAAACAATGCCAGGAGTTTTTCTTGGTGCTGACAGCAGGGGCGGCCTCAAAATGAGCCTACTTTGCCAGGGAGAAGAAAGTGCCTCCTTGATAAATACGATCACAAAGCCTGACGGGCACCTTGGAACCAAATGGCCAACATGAAGTTTTCACCTCACCATCTGTTAAAACTTCTTTCACCTGCCCATAGATATTGAGTCTTATCCCAACCTATTGTTACTCCACATTTACCAGGTATTACTTATTTAGACCCAGGCCCCAAGCGGTTTACACACCAGCTGGAAGTGCTGTCCATTAAATGTCAGTCCAGGAAGGCAACTTGCGACACAAAGCTATTCATAATACACAGGACACACACCTATGCCTCTCTTGGCTTCTTCAGTGATTGCAGATAAACAGTATCCCTAAATGGTTATACTTTATTGAGGAGAATCAATTCTACAAGAGCCCCATCACGTCCATAGTTAGCTCTGGAAATATAAGTAAATGATGGGAGGCACAGATACATAGAAAAATATTTCTACGAGAAATGAACATGCTTTTAGGACATACATTTCTATTCGTCAGAGGTGTAACCACCAAAATGCCCTTAGTGATAACCTTCAGATCTTAGTTGAACATAATGACATTGTGGCACATATACCAAACAATTGATTCTTGTACATCCATTCTAATTCATTTTCAACTAGTTGTTCAGTAAAATCATGTATTCCCTCTCATTCATGCATTACGAAAGTGGGGTAGCAAGTGTACGCCTGAATTATAAAAATGCATTTCAATTACTTTTTGTCCTCTCTATTGGCCAATGAGGCATGGATTTTGTATTAGGATACAATGTTATTCTTTATGCAGCATCACCATGAACTAGCCACTCTCCATGCAGTGTTATAACATGCAGTGTTATTTATTCCAAACTATAAAGAAATACAGTTCAGCTTTCTGCTGCCCTGTGCACCTTTGTTTCACCTCATTCATTTGACAGCATGATTGATGGACTTCAAAGTGGCCATACTGGGTATGTGCAACACTTTTCTTAAAAATGATAGCATAGCAACCAGGACACAACAATTTGTGTGTACCATTTTCTCTACATCTTACTCTTCTTTACTTGTTGGTATTAAGACACGTGAAGAAAGAGTAGACGTTCTTCACCTGGTAGGAAAAGATAGTAGGTCGGGTACGCTGACACAATGATTACCTTTGAAGCTTGTTGCTTGAACCACCATCTTATGGTCTTTTCTCTTACACCTGGCTTTAATGGAAGCTGTTTGAATTAGATTTAAAACAATCATGTAGTAAAATTTAGATAATTACAAATAAATTAGGGGTAAACTAAATGTCAAATGGACCATCTCATGCAGGCGATGGTATCAAAGTGCATAAATAAAAGCAGGCATAAAAAGTTGTCACATCCCTTTGAGCCTATCTCCCATTATCACTGAGGAAATAGAAATATTTGCTCTAACATATAAAGTGCATTTTGCAACAAGGCATGACAATCCTCCACATGGCAAACAGTGACTGTCTCGCCCCCCCCCCCCCGCCAACCACGCTACACATTTGTGACTTAGAGCAGGAACCGTACTAAGTAGATAATATGCTTGCTCTTCCAGACCAAGGAAGATCCCCTTGGTTACAGTCAACAAAAGCTACCCAAATCACAACATGAAAACACGCCGACAAATAATCAAGTGCACGAGCGACAATCTGAAGCACGCTCCGCTGACATTGGAAACCTTATTTACGGGTGACAAAAATAGGCTCACTTCATGCAGTCGTCTAGGAAGAGAGTCTACAAAGGAAGAGCTGAGTAATTTTGTTGTCACGGCCAACCAAATAACAGTTAAGAGTACATCCACAGCAGTATTCACTTTGGTGGCAATACGTACACGGATGAATTACTCCGGGAATGAAATGGTTCATGATTTTCGACGAAGCACACAGGTATTATTATACATTCCACCTCAAGGTTATAACACTGCATTGAACAGGCCGTATAAATCTAGTACTCGCGTTTCTTACTGCAAGGGATTTCCCATCAAACTCCCTCACTATTGAAGGACGTCTCGAGCCACCACGTGATGTCTACACACAAGGCGGCGGGCGCTTTCAGAGTTCATTCAGGGATAGAGTCATGGGCTAGTACTGTGTATGCTTTAATGCATGTGGTAAATACTTATCAGCTGTAGGCCAAAGGCAGCACAGATTCAACTGTTCGAGTCTACAGTGCAGAATACTAAAAATAACTATGCGTACCCGCCCCCGGGAGAGGGGGGGGGTGTGTGCCTAGTGTAACCCTTTCTTTTTCACATGGCTTTGAATGAATCAGATGTTAGAAAAAAGAAATGCATAAGTACAACGCATGACGACACTGGACAACATACTCACACAACTATTTTTAGCATGTTAACGTTTTTTTTGAATGGCAGAGTTTTCATCTTAATGAGTTAGAAATTGTAGGAAATATACTCGTAAGCGAATGCTGGAGTGAGCCTCAATACCAAGCAGTACTTCACAACACAGGATCGGAGTTCAAGTCAGCACCTATTAACAGCCTGGAAGAGTCTAGTTATTATATCATTGGTTGCCATGAAAGGCTAAGTGTGTGTGTTAGTAGCAGTTTCTGCACCAAAATAGTCCCACAAGCCAACAGCTATCATTTTACCTATGATGCCAGTCTGTGAACCCGCATGTCACATTATTTAAATGTACTGCAACTCCCATTTAGAATGGTATCCACCAATGAAAACAGAAGAGTCAAACATGTATAGTAGCGGTCATGCTCTATGCTTCTACCACCCGTGAAGGTCAAAAAGATATGGAAACAATAAGTGTAAGGATACTTCGTTTGGCACAGCCCTTTTCATTTACAAAGTATATCAGGGTTACGGTGAAGTCAGATTGAAGCAGTGGCTCCTGCTGCTACAATGTGTAGGAATGTGGGTGGATAAGATGGGGCTGTTGGTGGTTTTCTGGGGCCACTTTTCATGTAGCAATTTCATGAATGTATTCGTTTTTTCCAGCCATTCAACCGCAAGCTTAGCTTAGTATCTTATCAAAATACAGTGCTGCATTTAGAAATAGTCATAAGTGTATATTTCTGCTTGCTTGAAGTTTTCCAACACTTTGAGTGGAAGTTGGCTTTTTCATACAACGCTCCAATCGATAATCATTGAATAAAACCCAATCATCTTAATTACTTTTAGAGTCCTCTCGTTGTATTGGTTGTTCGATTCCTATAATCACCAATGCTTTGTGGAAAGCTATCTACTATACTCCTCCACAAAGACCTTGAAAAGGGTTCACCATGCTGCAGAATCAGTTTTCAAGTTCAACATTTTAGTTTTCCAAAGGAAGAGAAAACATGCTCGCATTCTGAATTTTGTATCTGAATATTTGCCAAACTGATAGCGTTTTACAATGTTAACAGCAAAGAGAAACACCTAATGAATTATTATGAGAAGCTTGAAGCAATCTCAGGAAGCAGGGTGAGCCACAGGACTGGAAACAGTGCTAACTCCACCATCTTAAGTACACTTCTGCCACATAGATACTCACTTCTGGGGCTAAGGCGAAGCGGTTCTAAGAATCTACTCAGCGGAGACCAGAGTCTGGATGAATTCCAAGTCTATCACAAATGGCTTTGCTTCACACAGTAGAAAAATCCCAGCCTAAATTTTAGGTTCCATGGCTTTCTATAGAAAGTACACCAGACTTTTTCAAACTTTATTTCTCAGCCAGACGTGAAATGAGAGGCAAGCACGTGGACACTGACGCGGAAGGCTTTGCCGAACACGTTACATTGCTTTATAGAATATCTATACCAGAATTAAGGATTACTCTGATGGAATCGTGACTTTCAGGACAACCTAACTTTGCTGACCTTTTTTAGCTTCAATTTATGTACAATTAGCATGGAATTAACAATGTAGGACTCCGGTAGGACATTGTCATTCATCAACTGTAGTACTACTGCCATTAGAACAAAACTGCCCAGAAGTAGTCCCTGCTTGGGTGAAACACATTGGCTGCATATGGTTGTTTTGTCCTTGAGATGAAGTAACATAAATGAAAGAACAATCAAGCCTAAACAGACTTGTTGCATACTTCAGAAAGAACTTTTGATTCCATTTTATGTTTTTCATTTGCCTCTCATTTTATGTGTTGCTAGAATGTTTAATTTATGACCATCTGGTAGGTCATTTGGGGTGGCCAATATCTATATAACTCTGTGATTACCTTATGTGGTGCAGTGACTGAGTTTCCTAGCTGCCAATATTTCTTTAGATTTCTCACCCATACTCAGGGAGCAGCCTCCCAATGGCTAAGCCTTTATACTCCCTGATGGTTTCAAGAGAGCAAGACATTCATGAATGATGAAAGATAATGGAGAACATTGTGCCTTGAGACAGAGATTACATCCTGCCAAGCTTATGTTGTGTGTTAAGTGTAATATTATGAAGGATATTTAGACACAAACATCTTTGATGTTGTCTCAGAGGGCATGTACAGCATACAGATGTTGGATAATGATAGCCAGACCTATACACAAAAATATATCTGGGGATACAGAAAGGGGAAAAGCTCCAAACACATGCATCACTGCATATCCATCAGTATCATCTGATGTCTAAATTTCTTCATTCTTCATAAATTTCGTATTTTGTCTTTGAGATTTGTAGATTAACCCATGACAAGTAGGTGGCTGTAATCCCCAAAATGCTCACAATCTAAGCTTCTGACAATAAGACAGTCTATGAATTAAAGCGAACACGTTGAATTGAAAACATACTTTAAGGAGCAATCAATGTATCATTTTCATGCTTGTAAAATGTAACATTGTCTCCAGCTTAGTAACAACTCTATCTGGCAACGTTTAAAAACCTACAGCTACTCAATAACTTGCTGACAGTATCCAAATACAACACATTATTAGAGTCTGTAGGAGATACAAAATGGTCCTGGAAATCACATCACAATGGTCCTCTGAAAGAATATGGTAAATCCATCTGAAATTTTTTAACTAGTAGATACCAAATTATACCGTTTGATTAATATGCACCAGCACTGTTCGTGGCATACAACAAAAAAACACTCCAAGAATAATGAATGATATCTGAATGCCTATGTCAATATTACCATTGGCATAGAGGACTATGAATCCAGCATGTTTTCTAGAATACTATTTGTATCAGTTACGAGAAATTCAGTCTTTGACATATTTGAACCCTGCTAGTTACCTTACATCCATGTTTTAACTACTCCGAGACACAAATATCTTAAAACATACCTGGCTTTCATCAAGCATATGAAGTATATGGCACCAGCCTGCCTTTACAATTCTTGAAGGAACTGAACAAAAAAAATGTAACGAAAAAGAGTTGATGAGAAGGATCCCTATGGAACTCTATATAAAGAGAGAGGACTTGAGTCAGATTTGTCCGTCCAAACTCGGGTGAAGCTGATAGCGGTAGGCCAATCCACTGTTTTGCAGCCTTCAATACCCTGGCCAACCTGGTAAGATGTTTCAAAAGCGCATATTGGTCCATGGTATAGAAATACTAGCATAAGAAGATCAGTGTCTCCCCCAACTGCGATGCACAGTATATTGCGGAGCGCACCTAGAAGGGTTGCTGCCGTATCTCAGTTGGGACAAGAAGTAGATTATCTATATCCAGAACACCATGCTCCTCAATGGATACCTGCAGTGGAAAATAGATTGCTTTCTCTAAAATGCGTAATTGAGAATGTACAGTAGTTCCATAAGAATCAGGTTATGTATGCTATAAAACAGCTTTGCTCAAACAGCATTCTATGTGATTGGAAATATACATTGCATTGTGTCAAGATGAGGAGAGAAGAGAAATTGTTGCTTTAAATATTGTCTCCTTTAATAAACAGGGATCCATTTCTGACTAATATACTTAAAATTCACAAATGTCAAATGCAGGAGGCTGACAACCAATAAGAAAATGGTTTGACTTTTCACATATACAGGACGATTCTAAGCAAGGCAAAACAGAGCTATTGCTTGCAAAATTAGCGTAGCTTTTTGTCGTTTTTTTCCTTCCCAACACAGTATCTTCAAAAAGGTGCACTTTCTAATTACACAGTAATTAGCACTACCGTATTCTAACCTAATATTCTCAGTGGGTTCCATTCAATTTACTGTTGCAACATGGCTAATTATGTCTCTGATGGGCACTGCTCTTTAGCATGGCAACTTTTCTTTAGCATAAGGACTTCAAAATGCAAGGAATAATTATGCAAGAGGAACAATTAGACCTGGCCACTGACCTGAGGTTGGTTGGTTCCCTATCCGCAGTGATGCCAGTCGGATGTAACTCCGACCGACATCGTAATCAGGGCCCAAGTGTTTTAATCCATTAAATGTCGTAAGCAGTGTTTAGTTCAGTAGGTCAATCAGGAATGTGTAAAATGTAAAGTTTAGCTTATGATAGAAGAATGCCGTATAAATATGAATTCATTGCTAAAATGACAGTCACAAGCTTTTAACATAAACCTAATCACTCATACAGAAAAATAATATTTCAAAAGAAGTAGAAGGCATACAGATAAAAAATTACCAAAACAAAGTAGAAGTTAAATTTGATCGATAGCAATAAATTAATAGGTTTATGAGATCACCAAAAATGTGAAAAACATTTTTTGAAATAATGCACTTTGAAGTGAATGACTTAAAGTTAGAAGCTCTTGAATTCAGCAAACAGTTAGTAATGAATGACATGCAAATGGAATTAATGAGAGACTATTCATTATTAGTCTTGACTAGGCCTGGGCAGAGTTTGCAGAGTTCTGCTACACGGAACTCCACGAACTGCCAGAAAAACTCAGCCACACTCCGCAGTGTTCCACAAGCTGCAGACTAAGATAAGTCGCGCTGCTCACGCTAATTTTTAACCCTGGGAGTTTGTCCCGTGCTGTAAAATCAGTGCGAACGGCACCATGCACAACACAAGAGCTGCAGCTTCCACAATGTGAGCGGCAAGATTCTCCCCATGAACGGTAGCAACCTGCTGCGACCGCCTGCATTAAGAAGTCCCACTGGGAGGTGGTCTAGCGTACGATTTTCCTCACTCACGCTTGCCAGCAAAATGCTGGCGAGCCACGCAAGAGGAAAAACTCTGCTCCGCAAAGTTTTTTGGAACTCAGCGCTCTACGCAGAGCATGGAGTGGGCAAAACTCAGCAAGAGGAGCGGAACTTTACACCCAGGCCGAGTCTTGACTAGAATAGACAGGTGTTTGAAGGAGTGTTAGTTAAAGGTGCTGTATTATGAGTGACGTGCTCTCTCATCTCTTAATTTGAACATAAATTACAGCTAAAGTTTTGATCAGCTATGGGCCTAGATCAGTCACAGATACCTAGGAAGAATGATCTGCAGAATGCAAGACATGGTTTTGATTTAAAGATCATACAAAGGACTTCCCTTAAACAGATGCACTGAGTCCCCAAATATAAATTGCTAACAAAGACAATGTTGTTATGTATGTTATTCAGATGTAGATTCATGTCTCTTAGGAAGCGATTGAGCAAGGAAAATATTTATCATTTTAAAAGCAATTTTGAAAAAGAATCATCCAAATGACTTCCGGTGCACATGTCTAGTGACTCCACATCTACCCAGTTTCCGGAGTAATTTAATAAAGACATCAGTAAAAACACCAGTGACATTTAGTAAGAAATGTTACCAACACACACTGCGCACCCACACCATAGGGATTAATCTGGTAAGTGGGAATTGCTGAAGGAGAAATATGGCCACACTTCAAATGGACAATATCAGTTCTGAAATAGGGATAACTTATTTGGGCATTCAGTTTTCTGCTTTATTAGAGGAACAGAAACTTGTAGTTCCAAATACCAAAGAAAGGATGTGTACATTCTTAGTGCTATTCTATTCTTTAGAATTCATTAGTGAATTCGAATTGAAAATTCACAGATGGTTTACGATAAAGCAAAGCTTCACACCCTGGAGCTCTTGGCTGCAAACATAAAATGAGGCCAACTTTCATGCGTCTGTGGGCTTATAAATAGATATTTCAAGATAAAAAAGGAAACATCGCACTACATTATGTGCAACCTCCATCCAGCCCACACCTTCAGTTTCCTGTTAATTAGAATCTACAAATGTGCCTCTTAAAGAGGCAACCCAACCTCCAGACGTTATTGGAAACCAGTTAAGAAATTTGCTCCTGAAGTAGACTGCACTAAAAGTATTATGTGACAACATATAGAGTTTAGGAAGACATGCAAAAAAAAGACCATTCTGCTGTATTACACTTTACTCATTCGGCTGCCAATAATTATGACATTTTACCAACAAGGAAAATGAACCACAAGGAGATAAAGAGCTTGATTTAGAGTATGGTGGACTAGGCACTCTGTCACAAATGTGACAGAGTATCCTGTCCATCAAACTGATGTTCCATCCTCCTCATTTAGAGAAGCGTGGACCATTTCTTTTCGTTGACGAAAAGCTACCTCCGATTACCCAACGGGAGGGGCTGAGGGGAGGGGGGGGCGTTGTCGGAGTACAGCCTGACACTGCCCACTCTACTTAGAGTGGACATACTGATGCCTTGGTTGGTGAGAGACAGAAAAAGATTAAACATACCCCCCACACACTCTGGGTGAAAACCCCCAGGGTGTGGGGTCAATCGTTTCATTCCATTCACAACACCCACTTTAGGAGTTTGTTTTTGAAACGTGAATATTAAAGATTTGATGAATGGCCGCCAAAAAGGACGGTGGATGTCCACCCAATGTTTTGTAACTTGACAAGAACCACCACGAGGACAGTTCCTATCAAGGTACAGCGAGGACCACTGGCCAGCAGGGACCAAATGTCCTCAGCCACCCTGATGGATGGAGTACAATGTATCAAACTTTAAATCTGGTCCTGAATGATCCCACCTTGCTACTGCTGTGCTACTGCTGTGAGCAAGACTGTGAAGACATATGGCATTACTAAGCCATTCAAGAGGGAAGAGAATAACCCATTTTGAGGGGGTTGCATTTTGCAATCCAAATCACCCAGAAGGTGAAAGACATTCTGACACATTTAACACATGCAACACAAAGAACATCTTTAAAATGATGCCCTCTGTGCCCTGGGCAAGTTAGCAGTGCAAGTGTGTGATGCTCATGAAATGCAACAACCTGACCCCCCGCAACAGCACCAGAAATCAAATAACTGTCAGAACAAATGAGCTACAGAAAATCTATTTTTTTTTTCTAGAAATTTGGAAAGGGCATGAATTCGTGACAGGCCAATACAACAGCAAATATTTTCTCTGTGCTAGAGTCATTTAATATAAAACCAAGCCAAATTGTTGCAATTATCCGAAAAAATTCTACTTCTAGAGCACATATAAATAAAATACAGGTAAAGTCAGTCTCTGTTAATTGTTTTGCAACAAAGACAACACAATTTCCATGCATTATTTAATAAATCAAAGTGTCTGAATCAATTATCAATTCGGGAGAGGAGTTGGCCTAACGGCTAGGGCGGTCGACCTCGAATCTAGGGAACTGGGTTAGAGTCTCAAATGACGCTGAACATCCTGTGATTCTGGGCAAATCACAAAATCTCCTTGTGCCTAACAAAAATGAATGTGTCTTCATGTAACGCAACTGGTGCTATGTAAAGCGCTCTGATACCAGATTCGGGTCAAGTTTGCGCTATATAAAACTCAGAAAAAATTAAATAAATTATCAAACCTACTAGTGACTGAGTTCAGACTAGAGGTCAGAACATTCTACAGATCTACAGAGATTAAAAATGAAGACCACATAATTAAATTAAGAGTCAAATGTCTCTAGTACTCATTTGCATTGTACATATCCTGAGCTCATACATCTGATAAGAAAAATTTAAGAGGTAGTGGATTCCCTTCCTAACACCTCACCAAAGGGTCCAATAAACGTTAGTAACGATACATAAATCACCGTTTTTGCAGAACAGAATCATAAGGAAATAGTTTATGTAATGCTTTCATTGCTAGAGTTTATTACATTGTGTTAAAGGTCTGAAAAGTGGATGATTGAAAAGGACTATGAAAAATCATGTTGCAGTGCCAGGATTTGGTGTTGCTGGCACTGCAGGCATACACGCTTCACACCAAGCCCCCTTTGCGACAGTCTATTTTAGTTTTTGCATGTCCCCTTCCTCGTGGACATGTTGCCCGTTCCACCTGAATGACATGCATGGTACACACAAACCTGCCATGTGCACTCCACTTCGAGTCGTATGTGAATCTAATCATATGAACTCTCCCAGGAAGAGTGTATTTCTTTTAATTTCTGTGTGCTGTTTTGTGTAATATCATCTGCTATTTAACAAACTTTCCTTCCTAGTTTCAGTGCCAAAATAGCTGAGCTTCAAAAAACATGTCAGAGTCAGGATGCACCAGAATAAGCCTATTCTCACCATTCGCAAAACCATGATCATGTAATTAGGGCATCATGCTTTCCCGTCCTACTTTTCTCCTTGCTTGCCTGCTAAATAAGGATGCGCGAATTTGGGGTCCTTCCATTTCTTTTTCTTACCATGAATAATAGGGTCACTAATCGTACTTACCAACACTGGAGGCTACCAAGCTCCATTTACTGAATTCTGCCCAGAATAACATCTTTTAGTAGTATGTGTTCAATTTGCGTATTACAATTCCGTAGCACATGTCCCAAGAAAAAAAGCTTCAAGGGTCAAGACCTACATGGTGTCAAGCAGTGCTTAATTTGTTGCAGACAGCTTTGCTGCCTTTTTTCTTTATCATTCTTTCTCTGTTGTGCTTTTTTACCTCTCTTCCTCTCAGAAACTTTTGGATGAAGACAAATAAGTGGTAGTCCCACAAAAAGAGTGCCGTTGGCCCCCACCGAAAATCATTGGCTCAAATTAAGTACTGCTCTCAAGTGTTGTGATTACATAACCCCTGCCCTGAAGTCTAAAACATGGATAGGAGTGTTGGAAATTAACCAGATTAAAAATCATACCATTGTGGGTATGGCCTGAGCGCTACCTAAGATGGCTGCATAAGCCGGGAGCTACGCCCCACCTCAGAACCTCGCTGCATAATTTTTGCAACTTGCAGCATCTTCGAACATGGTATTTGCGATTCACTGTCACTGAATTGCCAGGAGTATAGATTGAGAGCAGCAATTGCACAGGTGAAGCTTCTCCCTTGTTTTACTTCACATCAGCACTCCCGCGACATACTTGCATCTGCCATATTGTAAAACACTCCCCTTTACAACATTAAGCATTTAATCCTGACTTTTCTTATTACTGGAGCACCGGGGGGCATATTTACATGGGTATGGTGGAGCACCCATGATACAGGTTACGACTACTGTTCCTCTGCAGACAAAGGTATTTTGGTATTAGTTTGGATAGACAGTAGACAACAGTTTACCCAAAAAAAAAATTCAAATATTGTAAGGGTAGGTGTAAGAAACATCATCTTAATACAACATTTAAAGCACATTTGTCCTTCAAATCATCAGCCTTTTCAAATGATAGCAGTCTGTTGATGGATAAACCTATTTCTACCACCATAATGGCACAATCTGCTACTCCACTTTCTTCGTCAAACTCTTCAGTAAATGTTCAATCGCCCTCCTCTGCAAATAAAAGCCTTAACCAAGATCCTCTTTCACCGGATAAGTCACTGTCTCATATCAATGGAGATCTTGCTGGAGGAAATTCGAGCTCTTCGCCCCTTTGTTGAGGAAACCAATAAACGTATACAGCACACCTTGATGATAAATGGACACTCATGGAGACACGAATATCATCTGTGGAACAACATGTTTATGAATTACGTGATAAGAATGATAAAATTGCAAATTTGGAAAAGGAAGTTTTTCAGTTAAAGAAACACTCAGAAGACCTGAAAACAGAAAAAGACATAACAATCTATGCCTGTATGGCTTTCCTGAAGGCATAAAAGGTGATGGCCCAGTCTCCTCCTCTGTGTCTTTTCTTCTACAATTATTGGACTTACATCCTTCTACTAGTCTCAGTACACAACTAGCTCATAGACATGGCCCACGTTAATCTAATTTGATATCAACTTCTAAACCTAGAGGAGTGATTCTCTTCTTTTTTGGAGTTTAATGCCGCCAAGACTAAAAGACATGCATGGTCAGACAAAAAGATTTTTATTGCTCAACATTTCTTCAGTGCCACAGCCAACAGAAGGAAAGAATTTTTCAATATTCACCCAGCTTTAGGAACTATGGGTGCTCGATATAGTCCGTTTTATCCATGTATTTTTAAGGTCACATACCAAAATAAAACCACCTCATATGAACAGCCAGCTGACCTGAAGAGATTTATTAATGCTCATCTGATGGATAACATGGACACAGCTGGTCCTTGTTCAAATATATAAAAAATAGAAATCAAGGGTTTCCTTGTCCATCTTGCAAAAATCAAAACTTGGAGATGGTATTAATTTTTCCAAATTTCAGTATGCGTCATGAAGCATTTGGTTTCAATCAAGCTTCCTTTTGGATCTCAGAGTCTATCTCACCTTTCGCCCGTATGTGATTTGATGTAGAGAAAGTAATTCTTCACCCCTTTTCTCCATAAGAAACTTTCCTTTTTATCTAATTCTTATATTCTCTTCACACCCTTCTCAGGTGTACTACTTAGTTCGTAAAATCTATTTACTTCCGTTTGATTGACCTCTTATACTTTTCTTAAAAGGTCTATATGGTATAATAAACTTGGAAAGATTCATAACAGGCCAATCTTTTGGCAGGCTTGGAAAAATAAGGATATTAAGTGGATATCGCAATTATTTGCAAATGATTTTCTACTTTCTTTTCCCCAATTTTGACACACATTTGAATGTCCCCTCTCTCTTCAATACCATTTCTCTTTGCTTATTAACGCTATCCTAGATGCTCCTTTCGCCTTAAATAGTACTCCTATCACTCTACCACAAAGATCTGACCCAAAAAATGTCCTTACATCAAATCCTAAAGCTGCTATTATTTACAAAAACTCTTTTATCCTCCAACTCTTATCAAACCAAAACTAAAAGTCTTTGGGAAAAAGATCTTGGTGTGAACGGGCTTATTATTTCTTTGGGACAAGGTAGAGTCACGTATCTATAATGTTTCCAGAAGAGCCAATATTACTTGAACCCTATTTTTTATGTACCATAGACTTTATTATACCCCTTCACATTGCTTAAAATTCTCCTCAAATTCTTCCTCTCAATGCTGGTCTTGTGAATTTCCCAAAAACAATCTTATGCATTTGTTATTTTGGTGTCCTGATACGCCTTCCTTTTGGCATAATGTTTGCGCATAAATCAAACAAATATTCAACTTACAACTTATCTTTAACATTCTTCATCTTTTTAGGAACCTCAGCCTGCATGGAGAAAGGGCAGAGTGCACATGACTCGTTTGGGAGGCCCCAGAGGCCCAACCAAACCAGTCATGAGCACTCAAGAGTGGGCGCACCACTCCTCCCCTGCTCGCAGAGCAGCCCCGCCTACCCGGCCGCAACCAAACCCTTCTGCTTTCTCGCAGTGCAAGAAGCAGAAACATAAAATGGTAGTTATTACCATTTTATGTTTCTGCTTCATGCACTGTGAGAAAGCAGTGGGGTAACGCTCCTCCGCCCTAGTGGAGGAGCCGCCCCTGCCTTCCGTGTTGTAAACTAATGAACATGTGTTCTTAGCAATTCCCTTCCAACAAATTGATTTGAATTGGAAATGTTCCTATAAGCTATCATACAAGACTTGGTGGGATTGCGTTTGTTGTCATCATAAATTAGATACTATTTATAGGTCTCAATTTGCTAATTCTAATAATGCTCAAATGTATGGTTACCCCGGACTACATTTCTAAATAATACTGTTACTGATATGTCACATACAAATTGCATACCATCAGAAGACGTCCAACCACATGCATTTTCTCTGTTTCTTATACTTGCAAAGTACAGGGTAATATTGAATACTGTTTATTATTTGGTAATTTGTTTATTGTAATTTTTCTAGATTCACACATTAGATTTCAAGTTACAATGGCTTATGTTCACAGGTTCCTATTCATATTGTTTCTCATTTTTCTCCCCTTTCCTTTCTTCCTATTCCCCCCTCCCCCCTCATGGAATTTACAAAGACTTTGTTTTATTGAATTCTACTCTCTATTGTCAGACTGTTTTATATAACCTTCTTGTTAATTCGTTCTATTCACCTTATTATTTCAATAAAGTCTTTTAAACACAATTCCATAGCATTCACAAAGCCCTGCACTACTACTGTGGTATCTGTTACCTCCACAAGATCATCTTACCTAACTATTCATCCAAGGCAGGCCTCCAAGAACCGGTTGACCATTTGCTGTTCAAGTAATAAAAGGTTTGGCAAGTGATCGCTACAAGGCACATCCTTACGGAACGTCTACCTCTCCAACTCTGGCTGGGCGGTGGACACCTGTTATTGTGAGGTGAATACTCATTACAACTTCAATCTATGGCCCTGTTAAAAACAAAATATAATCTGTTGGCAGCCTCCATCCAGCCATTGGCATTCGGTTTGCCGGTTTCCCCAACACCATCTTGAGGCACCTGGTAGCAGCCTGACTGCTACAAAAACCCTTCCGGCCCTTTCTCCAGAAATTATAAAAACAACATAAATCAGCCTTTTTGGAATGGGTCTTCTGGATACTTGCAAACTCTCATCATTTGCTTCTAAGATTCAGACCCCCCCCCCCCTTTTTCCATGCCCTAGCGACTTGTTCTGATTTGCAAAACCCATTCCAGTTTGTGTTCAGAGAACCGTGCTACAGATTTGAGAGCACAATGTCAAATTTAAAGCACAAACGTCCAGCATAAGAAACAAAAATCACGGTATCTACCTTGGTCCAGCATGGGACCACTTCTACATAAATGCTATTATCCGACTTCTCCTTCCCTTCCCCCACCAATCCTTCTTCGCTCACTTGGGTTGCAGAGATCAATACATTTCAATTGTACAGCAAAGCAGCCCTGCGCTGCAGGGGCGATTTCTTCCGCAGATGCGTTCCCATGGTAACCACCTTATTGTAGCACTGAGGCCATCTGCTTCCGATATTCACCTGACATCAGGACAGGCTGTGTAACAACATCACACATTCATTAAACATTAAAAACGGAAGACAAAGGCGCCGGGGAGGAATTCTAATCCAGGACTTGCGCTCAAGACACCTCTTTAAGCGGGGGTTGTTGCTTGATAGGCCTTCAGATTATGCACTCGTCACATGTTCACTAGAAGACCATAGCAGACTAAATAATTAAACAAATACAAAAAAGGCATCATAATTCGACGCACAAGATCGCCATCAAGGGGGAAGTAATCACTATCTCAAAAAGCTTCACTTTTGCTGGATGGTTGTAGTGTGGTTATAAAGGCTCCAATCAGCTTATGTATACATACATGCCTTATAAAACAGAGAATGCTATGGAATCGGTTTACAGTCTATGCATAACATGCTTTGCCAAATGCATTTGTTCCTACACTATTTTTACGACCTCACAGGTGTGCATTCAAACCTATGTCGACTGCTGTATTCAACAATG
This sequence comes from Triturus cristatus, assembly GCF_964204655.1. Lineage (NCBI taxonomy): Eukaryota > Metazoa > Chordata > Amphibia > Caudata > Salamandridae > Triturus > Triturus cristatus. The sequence continues at coordinate 334,560,073 of NC_140582.1, forward strand.
AATGTACACCGCCCTTCACCTAATACACTAACTTGCGGATAGAGTTCCATCTTAACTTCTACGGATTACAACTTCCACGAACTAAGATTTTTTAATATTCTAAAACAGGGCTTAAAGTACAACCACGGATGTTTGAAAAATAAAGAAATCACCTTGCTCATTCAATGTAGTCAGCAAACCTGTGGACAAGGTGTGTCTGCGGCTGATCTTGTCAAACAGGATTTTGTCTGCACTGCGCACAGATGACTAAACCATGGCTGGGATCCTCGCCCGGTGCTTGTTGACCTACATGCATCGAGGCTGGCTGAAATACTTTTGGATCTACCAGCATGTATAGCCGAAACATGTTTGCAAAACAGTCACGCTAGCCACATGAAATAATGTGCTGGAAAGTCTCCTCAGTAAGATTTTAAGGGAACTACTTCGTTCAACGTCAGCCACATTTTGTTAGAGATTACAGCAGCTATTTTAGAAACTCAAATGCTACACGTGAAATTATAGCCATTTTATTTTTAAACAACTCTCATATTTAAAGAAAAAGGAGGTTATGGTGTCAGTGAAACCTTATCTCTAGGTCTTGAGGCAGTCAATCGTTAATGAGCAGGATTAACAAAGTTACTGTGAATTACTTGCCATCTATCCAGACCTCAGTTAAAATGACACTCCAATTTCATAACAACGCTACTCTTTTTTGTGTACTTGGCTATCCAATTGTCACTAAGTCAAACATCCAGGTTTAATCCAGCAGGTGTGGTATTGGGTTGGGCGGGTTGCATTAAGTTTTTCTCATACAGTATGCCTAAATCTTCATGAAAGGGATGAATATTATATGAATGCTTTAGGGTGTTTCTTCTGCTTGACAACTGTACACAGAGACACACCTCATGACCAAAAGTCATGTGTGACACTGATGGGAAACTGGTTAGAGTAGATATTTCTTTGCACATTTCCGTCTTGCAGGAGCTGCGAGGCAATTTCTTTTCGCACCAGTCTCTTTCAAGCAAAAAGTAATACAAAAAAAGAAGAGTAAGCCTCTGAGTAACAAATTATGCAAAACTCCCAAATATGGGAATTGTGCAAGCTTTACATGTGTAATAAAATTTCACCTGGACCTAGGTCAGCATGCTCTGAGTGGAATATAGCAGGGGCCATAAAAAAGGTCCCTTTACAGCCATATACTTTCAACAAAATAGGTCTTTCTTTATAAGTAGGAAATGTGAGAGTTAAAATAATAAAACAATAAATAAACCAAAGGGCTTAAGATGTTCTGGGACAAATATAGGACTTAATGCAGTTTTAGAACACATCTTGGTGCAGGCCTTTGTGCTATGGATCTTGTTCCTAGTAAGAATCAGGATCCTCCAGAACCACCTCGAGATTCAAAAAGCTATAAAGACTGGCTATTTCAAAACATCTCACTATTGGCTAAGGCATATGTTGGATAAGAGGAAGAACCTATGCATCCACAAGTATGACTATTTCTGCCTCACATTCTTTTGCATGACTTCTTTCCTAAGCACAAATACAAGTTCATTTTCACACGATTTAAGCAAAACACGTGCATGGGAACCTATAGTCGTCACATAGCCCGCACTGTAAACAAATACGCTACTAACCTTACACAACAAATGGGGGAGTCTCTTACTCGCTCACCCATGGAAATGCTTTACAGCCACAAAAGCAGCATAAAGTGCTATTCAATACGGCAATACAATACATAACAATGAACAGTAATTAATACTACAGGTGAAATAGAATTGGTGGTGTTAGACAGGTTATCTCGTGGGTGCTTACATACCCTTGGAAATTCTGGGATCTCGGTTTTTTTGTTTTACATTGGCATAGTTTCCATACCTACTAAATGAAATAAAAGAATGTATCAAATATGCTGTGATATGTCTAGCCTTTAACCTGAGTTTGTAGCAGCTCTGGGTTCAAACAACAACTACTCAGCAGGTTTTAGTCCAAATCAATGGGGTGGGCAGTTAACTTTGAGAAACCTGCCCTCTGTATTTCCTGCATTAATCGTGTGCACATGTTGGAGGAGGGTGAACGCAGGCTCAAAACAAAGGGCATGTCTTTAGGGTATATTTAACACGAACTCTGTCCACTTGGAAGCTGCACAAGTTCAAGGCATTGAAGGTATATCCAGCTAAATATAAACAAACGTCTGGAAAAAGGGTCGCCTACAAGACTAGACTTGTCCACACTGTTGATGTCTATACTTTGGGGCCTGCAGATATATGACTGAGCATGGATTGATTGTGATTGAAGAATTGGTAATATAAAGGCTCATGGTGCGTGATAGTGACATCTTGTGTTTCCTGTGTTTGTACTCCGAGGATTTCAAGAGGGATTTTTGGGTTGTTGTATGGGATAGTGGAGCTCTTCAGAACCACCAGACTTTTTAGTTAGTTGAAAACCGTAATCAATTTCGAAGATTTGTTGGATATCTCCTTAATCTTTCTAAGGTAATTTTGGCCCCTCTTTCTTATTTGCTATATAACTTCGAATTTTCTTCAAAGTAACTAGTCCATTTCTGAATTGCATTCATGCGTTTGGGTGCCATACTTTCCTTTCACATTTGTCTTTGCTGGGGAGCTATCAAGTGAGGATATTGTTCAACTTTTAGGCAGGCAGCCTGAATGTGTGATGTTACCGTATCAGAACGATTCCTTATAGACTTAAGAGGCATGCAAATGTGTCTGTAGTTTATCTTCCGCAATTGAAATGTGAGGAATAAGTGATTTGCCCTTGGCTTCCTCTTCGAATGATAATTTGTGACCATCAATGGACAAAGGTCTGAACTGCTTGTGATGGTATGTCTCTCACCAGTCCTACCCAGCTGCAAAAGGTAAGAGAAAACATGCGAGCTGTCGACCACAGAAAACATGCAGACAAATGTTGAAAGGGACAAAGGATCACAGACCTCGTTATAGACAGTTTTGGAATGGAGATGACAAAGGTCATTAATAGACAAAAATAGAAATACTTCATAATTCAAAAAACCTTTTCAATATCCGAGAAAAGCCGGGCGATAAAAGATTGTGTTAAACAAAACTTGCTTCACTTGGATGCATTCTGAGTTTTAAATTCACGAATAATAAGGAAACCTGTACTCCAACTTGTACGCAGAATGGAATATAAATTGGAATAATATTAGTGTACCAAGTGGCAAAGATTAACTTTTACCTTCAAGGTTTTGAGCTCCACACATGCATTTAGAATGCTGATACTGCATTATGGTGGGCGATCTACTGTCTCCTATATTTAATAGGAGAACAACAAAGTAATGAAGCTAAAAATGTCAACTTCATTTTTGGACCATGGTAGTCACGAACTAACTTAGATAAGCTTGGACATTTCTCTCGAATATCAGTTGTGTCGCTTTTAGAACACCGTGTTCCCAAAACTTGCAAAGGTATGTACCATAAAGCCTTACTGCCGTCAACCAGTGAACTACAAAGGAGCGAAGTGGCTTTAAAATATGCTGCTCTGCTAAATCCTTGTGTCCGTCTTCCTTTCGAAGTACAAAAAAATATGTTCGCTGCAATGCAGTGAATTCTTTGAGGAATATTTTTGCAAATATATTCACGAAATAATGCAGAGTTAAAATAAAGATTCCAGTTGATGAACAATAACGCAATATATTCTCATTAGGGGTGGCAAACCAAAGGCAGCTTTATCTTAGGAGCCTTATTCCGTAAGAGAATGCCCTCCTCGACACGCTCAGAGCGCCTGTGCAATGCTTCATTCAACAGAACTTGGAGACGCGCCATTGGTCGGCTTCCATGAACAGCCCATCAGGTTTCTAGGGCTGTGCTTGTAAACAAAGCAGCCATGTGCTCAGCAACCACGTGAGACGGTGTCACAGCGATCTGCAACGCCTACCAATGCGGTAACCCCTGGCACAAATACGAAAGCATTGAAACAAGAGGATTTCCAGTACTCGCTCGCTCTCTTCTCACTGCTGTGCGTAGAGGACTAGTTTCTTTTTACGGAAAATAAGACCTACATATATAATGAGTATGAACGTAGATAAGGAACCCGTTACAGAGATTGTTTGACATAATAAGGATTTTAAATTGAGCTACACACCACATTATCATACAGAAGCGAATTGTCTTCACAAGTTCATCATAGAGATGGATTGACTTTAGAAAGTGCACTGAAGTAAGATTTAAGGGGTTCTTAAAAAAAAAAAACAATCAGTCAAATCATACTAATGCATTAGAAAGTCTAAGTTTCGAATCTGAAGCCACTGCCTGAATCTTTCAGAAGCCAGGAGTGCCACTGTCTCATTAAGGGATGCTACTGGGTGACAGTAGATGGGGAAGGGGTCAGGTTGCTTAGCAACACCGTGCACTTGGTCAGGGTCAAAAGGTCAGGGAAGTCGGTAGCTCCAGTCCGTGTCCATAGATTACTTCTGGGCCAACAAATGGGTAAGGAAATTGGGAAAATTGAACATCCTCCATCCAGCCAACAAGGCAAACCAATAGCAGAAGGAAGAAATGCTTTGAGCTCAAATAAAGAAGAGCCTAGAAGAATCAGAACCCTTATATGCAACAGCCCTTGCTTTCAGCATCTCGAGGCAGGTGCAGCAATGCAAATCTAACCCAAGAAGGCTGCCCACATAGTGACACGCATGCCTTTGAACTTTGGTCTACACAAACAGGACGAGCCTGCCTGTACCAGCACCTGTTGCATGTCGCTCACCCACAGCACAGTCCCGCCCCAAAAAGCAAACACCGAGGGACACAGCGCTCAGTCTAGTGGAGCCAAGAATGTGTTTACCCTTACTCTGCCAAGTATTTAGGCTCCACAGACTAATGCCATGTGGCTGAAATTAGATGGAGGAGAGATGTTGCTATGACCTTTAGCAGGAAACATCGAGTTTAAAATACAAGCAGTGCTTGTAGACGTGGGAAGAATATGCCACTCCTTACTTGCCCAGAATATGGCAGTGGTCAGATGTATCACTCATTAATTAAACGATTTGGAATGATGGGTTAAAAGGGCGTGGGTACAGCAAGAGTACGTATCGCAGGCCAGCTGACCAAATGCGCCACCTATCTAAGCCACTAAAATTGTCCTTCCGTTGATTAGTATAAAGGTGAAACATACAATTTGCATGCCCTGTAGGAAATAATTTCTCAATGACTTCTTTGACTTCGTCATAATTAGGAACAATAATTTAGTGAGACCCCTGTATGCCGGTGCTTCCAAAAGAAAGTTGTTCCGAATGCTTATGTTGCGAGAAGGTGCTCCAGAGATCCGTTCTCGTCTAGCTATGCCGGTGCCAGTTCCTGCTTTTCATCGAGCTACAAAGTATCTATTTTTGGCTCACAAGAGATTACCCTGTTCTACGCCACAGTGCAGGATACTGCTGTAGAGCAGCAAAAACCCGCGTACGGCGGAACTCGCTCGCAGAATAATACCCTGACCAGTCAGCCCTACAATTTGGCAAGGATGGCACAACAGTAGAGGGTACATTGTAAACCATATTAGTCCGCACCTCTGAGCAGTCGGTTTTTCTGGTGCCGCTGGAAACAGTTCCGTGCATTTGTGAGGTTGCGCAACCATCTCTGGGAATTCTGGGCCTGTGTTTGTAAACATTGCTGCCACGTGCACACCACTCGCATACTGGCGGCCTGCAACTTAAAGGCGCATGCCTCCTTTCAGTAAAAGAATGGCAACTCCAGGGAATTCTCGAATCAAACTATTATTTTAGGGAAAAGGTTCGTAAGTAAATGCAATTATACCATTTACATTTAAACCTACAGACCTACATCCAATAAGCATACTTTTTCCAGCCAAATAAATGGCATTGGATGTCTAGTCGGGTGCATGTGTAAAAAGAAGCATTAAAGGATATTGAAGACTGTGTAAACCAATTCAGCCATGCAGAAAGGGTCACAAATTAGCCATCAAAGCCAATAGTCTTAGAGACTTTCAATACTGTAACAATCTACTTCATGCAAATTCTTGGTGTAGATTGAGGCTCTAGTTTGCAACAAGATAAATGCTCAAAAAGAACAAAGGTATATGATTAAGCCCATTTTCACAGGAGCATGGTTTAAAAGCAAGTCATTAAAAAAAAGTATGTGTGAAAACACGTTATTTTTTCATCTGAATTTTTTTTAGATTGGATTTAATGGAAATTTTTTAAAAAAAACCATAGGTTAAAATGATGTATGGCAAGACTCAGTAATGCGGTAAATAACCACAAAAGATATAATCTCAAAATGCCAAAGCAGCAGCATATCAAGCACAGCTCGAGGGAGTGTTTCAGCGCACGGTTCGCCGTCTCACTCATTTCAAAATGCATGTCATTAGCGCGCGGCCGTACTCCGTGCATGCACGTCGGCTGGTCCCTGCGTGAAGGGGACGAGAACAAAGGAACCGAGCATTAGGCAACCGAGGGGGCGAGAGGGGCCATTTTCTGGCGTGTCCGTCATCGTAATGAGCGGCTCGGCCTCTCTCGCACACACCGCGAGAGAAGATCCCGTCTATATTAAGCTAGCCCTCTGCAGCCTCCCGCCCACAGGCGTCTCCAGATCAGCAGACAGGCAAACAAAGACAGACTTGCCTCGTCACTCCTATTCAATAACCTCGTGAAAGCAAAGCCCAGGAACCAAGCAGGCCCAGTGTGCTCGCCCCGAACACGATGCATTTGGAAACAATTTCAATGGCCATAAAAAAAAGAACAGAAACCGAACGTCAACTTTAGTAATCGCCACATAATATCCAATTTCAGCAGAAAGGGCACAATTATTTAAAGGGCAGTCCTGGTGTTTGTATGGCTCGGTAGCGCTTTGGGAGTTTGGCGCCTTTCTCCTACTGTTCTGAAATGCTCCCTGACCGGAGTCGAGATGATCTGGTGCCATTAAGTCTGGTTAGTGAAAATTGGTTTGTGCAATGTATTATTTAGCAACGGTTCCTATTGGTTAATCATGTGTGAACGATCCTGGCCAAGATCTTTGTAGGGTGAGTGCAAAAGGAGATTGGCCATCATTGCTTTCCGATGGTTGGAAATGTGTTCATTACTCAGCATCCTCTTGCGCGCCTCTCTTTAGCCAGTTATATAGTTTGATGCAATGTTGTGCAAGTGTGACATGTGCATGCTAACTGTACTGAAGGATGTGTTTATGCGAAGATCATATTTCACTCCCTAGGTGGCAACAGTTTGCCAAGTGTGTGCCTTTAAGGCTTTACTGTGCACATGAGTGTCAATTTTTTAACATGTTCTGTAGTCTGTGATGGCCAACTAGATGGCACATTGGAACTGTGATAAATGAACGAGATAACGTGTTTAATGAATCCTTCTGGGTGTTTCTGTAGTATAGTTTGACTGTTATTAGGACCACGGCAACAGTAGAGACGGTATGGAATATCCGTAGCTTTAATTAGTCTACAGTAAAAAAAAAAAAACATTCATGACACATTTTTGTTCACAAAAGGAGGCATGCGGACAAAATGAAAAGCCGGACACGCTCAGTGGCAGTACAATTTTATTTGCTAATCATGCACTCGCCAAGAAACATAAAATAATTAATATTGCCCATTACTGCTGTAGTTCTCATACTCACACCCAGTAACCAACATTATATAATTAAAAATATTGGGAATGAGCTATGTGTTGTGAGAAAGAATTCAAGCGAAGAGAAAGGGGAAAAAAAGTGTTTTCCGCTGTTATTGGCTCATCGATACGCTTTAGTCTTTTGAGACATTCCATATTAGACAAAAGTCAAGCCAATAACAATTTGAAATGCATAGCTAATATTCCATGAAAAACATACCTATTAATATAGAGAGGCCCTTCACAGTTACAAAGCCGCCAAAAATAAACGTGATTGGCAGGCTCGGCGAGTGAAGCAGCTTGGTTGGCACGGCACGCGTCAACTCACAGTTACATAATGACAGCGGAGGATTCTAGAGGCGTGTCCGTCAATAGAGCAGCCACGTGCGCATTACTGCACGGGGAAGCGCTGCCTCTGCTTGGTATGTCTGGAATGCTGATAGCCCCCTTGCATGGGTCCTGCCATCAACAACAAATCACTGACCAGTCTAAAAAACTAAAACAATGAATGAAATTCTGAAATGTTCATAAGCATGATGGTTCACCATTTGAAAACACCAAGGTTCGAATGAGGCACCAATATTACACGGCAATTTGGCAAATCTCCTACTGGCATATACATTTGCCGATGCAGAAGCATAAAACAAATCTGGAAGAAGAAAAAGCAGCCGTTGTGATGACGCAAAAAGACAAAAAATTTGTGCCAAACAATCCACAAATTTCTAATTTGTGTGTCTCGGTTTCAAATTACCAAAGGTTTGCACAAGATCTTCACTTCAAACATGAAAAGTGCTGTCTCTACAAGGAGTGCAGTGGTGTTCTTTTACACAGCTCTGAACGAGGACTTGTATTCTAGTACGTGTTCGGTACTTGGTACGCAAGCTAGGTACAAAGAAGCACAGGGAAAGGAAGTGACTGGCTTGGTGCTACATAATTTGGACAGTTAAGGAAGCAGGGTCTAGAGTTGATGCTTTGAGGATCAGTAGTCAGCACCACACACAGCTGCCAGGCCATATCTCGCCCTCAAGAGTTTGCATCTGCAGAGTTCCTTACGATTCTGTGACGACCCACTGAATTTACCTTCAGCAACAGTTTCCTCTTCAACAAAAATCAGTTTTCTTCCAAAATAAGAGGACACACAGTTGTTATAATAAAATATTTTTACTATGTGAGCTCCTTAAAATGAACAGCAGGGATGTTTCTAAAGGAATACTACATTACATAGGACATTTACAGGAATGTTGGCTCACGTAGCAAATGAAATCAATCACATCTGTTCTAATAATAATAATTAGGTTTTGAACTAGGGGTATGAATCCCAGCAGTCATGGTCTTTATTTCAGGACAAGATCAGTACAAGACAGCGGAGACGTGCTCGAACTTAATTTTATGCAGAGACGATGCACATCTGCCAAAAATTGTTTAACAAAATCAGCGAGAAGCAGGATGCTAGCCATGCCTAGAAAAAGAGTGAAGAGAATCCCAGGTATGTGTTGAAGTAGCGGGGAAGGACATTAAGATTAGAACCAAGGGATTGGATACCTGGCATGGTTTGGATGGAGGGGATTACAACTCTCAGATACCATGGTAGGGGATTCTGGCATGATCTATACAGTTGATAGGACAAGATGTGACATGAATTCTGTAGCACCCCTACCTAAGCAAAATCCAGCTATTACACTTCAGCTCTAAGCTCCTATGACCTTAAAACCCCGAAGCTTTATTCCCACTGCTCCATCTCCTATGTAATCTGCAATGACGTTGGGAGCCCGTTACGTTAACAGAGGAGAAGGTGCAGGACGGAAGGAGCACACCAGTAGACCGCATAACACGGAGGGGATCAGACGGAATGGTCTCCCGTACTGCTGGATAAACGAAACCTGAAAAGAATGAGTTTCAGGAGAAACACGTAAAGGACTATTAGGAACCAGAAAAGCAATAGATAGAGAGAAATTTATGTTTTGTCTTGAAAAAGATGGAAAGGATCGGATAAATCCATCGAAACGCGTCGATGCAATTTGGAGAACGCACAATCTCTAGTGGAAGTTGGTCCGGTTATCACATAAATACAATTTGAAAACGGACTCCTAACTTACTGTTATAGTGGATGTGTATACCTAAAAGACTAACGAAAGGAGTCTGTAATTACATTTTCTCTCGCTTGTGTTTTTTTTTATATGATCTGATGTTTATATGAATTGGTGTTTATTTGGTTTAGTAAATATGTGTTTTTAATCGTGTCAATACAGGGGAAGCACAAACCCTTGCTGCTGTTATTAATGTATCGATTTTTATTTAAGGAAAAAAAATTATCTATTTCTAGATTTTGTATTAGTATTATTTTGGCCATATGAAATGAATTGTGTGCGTCTTTACGAAATTAGGTTGATTTGTATTGTAGGACATAGATGGCTTATGCTTCATAAATTAGTTCCATTGGGAATTTTAACCTTATCTGCAATGTAGCACACATACTTTATATTTAATCATATGCAAGCACCGTACTAGGAAAATGCTGAATTCTGCCGTAATTATCCAGGACTACATCCTCAAAGTTATCGTAGTTAGTACTGTTTTTGTGATGTACACCAATTGATTGTTTGGCTCATGTCCTCACTCAATGCACAGGGCTCAAGTTCTCACTCATCGCACAGAAGTTTGTCTTTAGGAATTTCCCTCTAAAAACTCCAACAGATGATGGGTAGTTATATTTATTTCAGTCAGTCCCTTAGATCAGAAATTATGCATTTAAATTTATAGTGCATGGAATGCAACGATAATGTACAAAATAATAATGCAATAAGCTGGCGGTTTGAGTTTGGAGCGGCCATATCACTATTTGACAAGGTTGAATACAACCTTTATGTCCTATTGAGTTAATTGCATCAGGTCATGTTTCTTGTCTAGTTAGTGAGGCACGGAGAGAGCTGGATGTTGTAGGAGGGGTTTGTAGGGGTTATGTGCTTAGTGATGGATACTGAGAACCGCCAGACATGTAAAAGAACATGCAAATTAAATGGTAGTGGTGGAGTGATTGTGAAATTTGAGAAGTGGATGGAAGTTCAGCAGGTGACTGTCTAGACAAGCTAGGGTTTGCAAGGCAATGGTTAGGTTTGAATTCTAGAGTCCGGCTCTTCCACAGAGAATGGTGAAAGAAAGAGAACCAGCAAGCTTGCTCTTGCGAATGATGGGTATGGTCATCACCTAGGGTTGTAGAAAGCCAACTAGAATGTGGTTGCAAAACCGAAGGCCTGGAACAGTTATGTGGGGCGAGCAAGGAAGATGGAACTGCAAAAGCCTGATTTACCGAGCTGCAGAGGAGTATGCTTGGTGGGAAAAGGACAAGGCAAGTGTGGGTCTCCGGAATGTACAGTAACTGCTAAAAGGAAGAGGTGGCAGTATGTGTGATGAAGGTTGAGAGCCAAAGTTCATTATTGACAGTTGAATAGGATTCCATGGTTTCATGGCTAGAGCACACGTTCAGGGTCAGAGTGGGACAGAAAATACTCCAGGGCACAAAAATAAACATGGCCCCCATTAGTAAATCAGATAGCCAAAAATGCGGTGCACATTTGCTAATCAGGGTGGTTTTGAGTATGTAAAGACACACTTTATAAGTGTTTTTCAAGGTATGGGAGACCACATGCATTTGTGCTCTCTGCAGGCAATATTTGTGGTAAGATTAGGGAAATCAATAGTTTTTTTGTTTTTATAAATGGCCCACCAGAACATAAAACAGTCCCACAAACATCCAAAGAAATGGGTATGGGTGGTTAAAAAAAAACCTAAGTCTTCAAACAAAGATATAGACTCTAATCAAAGTGTATTATTATTTTTATATACCCAGATTATAGAAGTGCACAATAGTATTACTTCTGTTTATGGGGAAATGCGCAATGGGAGGAAAAGCATGTGTGTGGAACGATCGCTTGACTCCCAGTACATGTTGTATGAGGTCATGGGTAAGATGTTTTTCTTGTTTATTTTGTCCACTGAACAAGTCAGCCCAAGCCCCTGCAGCACAATTCCTGTAGCTGCCAGTTTAGAAGTGCCACAGGATAAAACTATGAAAGGGAATGGTCTGTCGCTAAAGACCAGATTAAATCCATATGTATACGTTTTTCAACCTTGAATATATGATTAATATTAAATTCTACAGTATTAGCACATGCGCTGTAAGGAAATGCAGTGAACTGAGTGCTCAACTTGCATTACTGACAATAGTTCCCCAACATATACAAAATGGAACAATTTGAGGCTCGTTATCATGCTTCCAGAATGCTTCTTGACTACAAGCAAATAAATGCATTAGCATGAAAGCAAGATTGGCGATTGTTTGCTTTGAAAATAAAATGTAAAAAAATGTGCAACTTTGTTTTTGCTTAACTAGTGTGCAACTTTAAAAATAATTTCACAGAGGAATAATTTAGTAAGACATGTTTTATCCATGTCAATATACAAAAAGATGAATGATGGAGAATTGGTATAAAAGCGTTAGACACAACATTATGGGCAATGTGAAAATAAATTGGGGGCCGGATTTTTTAAAGACATCAAAAATGTGCACCCACAGGTACATGTCCTTGCACTGGTGCAGTTTTACAACCTTTATAAAGCCACAAGAGTTTACAGAAGCAGGCCTGAAAACTGTACTAACAAACTTTTGTGAATTCCATTTCCCGATCATGCAATATGCATATTTACTCAGGCAAAATAAAGCAGAGCAATTCCTAACTCACTTTGCCTACCCTTCAAAAAGTTGTACTCCTGCCCTTTTCAGGAGTGAATTTTTAATCTTTTCCAGTGTAGCAAGCGATTGGACAGGACTTGGTGAATATCCTTAATCAACATTAGTTTGGGGTTGTGCACAGATATTACATTTACTATTGAGTGCACAGCGCCCAGAGAAGAACTCTAGTAGCGTGAACTGGTGTCCTGTCGCACACAAAAGCAAGCTATATGTTCTTTATGTGCTTTAGTGTGACAAAAAGTCTTTTGATTAAGATTCCAAAGTTCATCTTGTAGCCTCATATTTATAAAAAACAGTCAGAGATTATAATGATGTGATGTGGCCTACATACGGCAGAATCATTAGAGTTGTTGTTCTCCAAAGCGTTTCCCAAAGGAATTGACCAACATTGACAGGCACGCGGCAGACTAATTCTGCTAATTTGGGGCTACAGAGCTCACAATATCAGTTTATACATTTAGCAGCTTTTGGCTTCCTGGAGACCACCAACCACACTCTGGAAGCCAACTGGCTGAGAAGCATACTTGTTTAAGCCAGATGCTTAACAAAACTTGTGGGGGGACTCCTGCAAACTACATGGAGTGCCCCTCACACTCCAGACCCAATCAGGAGCTCGCAGACACTGCCCATGCAGAGTGCCCGAAGGGGCCCCCTGCAGCTCGGCCCCCCGCACCACGGGGTTATTGTTTCGCCAATGGTTTTAGCCAGTAGTACGAGTCCAACCCAGAGTGGTAATAAAAAAGCATCAAGCACGTACTTCAGCGCCCTCAAAAGCAAGAGATGCCTGCAGAACGTGGGAATTCCAGCGTATTACACCCTCAAATGGAAGTTACTGGGAAACATTAATTTCTGTATGACCAAGTTGACTTTTTCGAACAAACTTACTTTTTCCTTAATGAATCATTAACTCATCCAAAAATGCAATCAAATGCTAGGTTGCTGCAAAACAGTGAAAATGTGTTTAAATAACCTGTTTAGGTTTAATCCTTTGTAGTCCCAGTGTTAAAGAAAACACCATGTAAACCTGCGTGTCATAATTCACATGTTCAGACACGTTTCCAGCACCTCAAACAGTGTTGCCAGGCCAGTTCTGTGCGCATGCGCATCATACATTACTTGGGGCTGGCTGCCAGCCAGAAGCAAACCAAATGAGCTGCCAAAATCCCAGTTTAAAGGGCCTCACTACAGATAAAAACAAATTTGCAAGGGCTTACGAACTGAGGCAATGTGAGGTCAATGCAGGCATGCACTCACTCACAGGGTGTTGTAAAAGCTGGTACGTAAATGTGCAGCTAAGCAGATACTGCTTCAGTTTCACCACATTTTTACTCAGAAATGCATATACGTGCGTCAAAGAATAAGATTTTATTCATAATCCACAGATTAATTCATTCAATCGCAGTGTTTTGTAAGAACACTTTTCAATAGCAATGTAAGTGGTGCATGGCCTGCTCATGTTCTTCTAGCATGAGACGTACATGCATGCAGTGGGGTTAAGCCTGATGAGGAAATAGGACGAGTAACTAAAGCCGCCCCACAATGCTAGTGATGAAAATGGCTTACACATATTACAGAAATGGTAATCCAGGCACAATCGAGATAACTCAATGGGTGCACAGGCTGAAGTTCACACGTAGGAATCCTGACTGGGATGCAACAGCATTTTATCTCTCTGGTGGAATTGAAAGGCGCACCACGGAAATGGGTAACAATATCTATTTCTAAGGCATCAGCAGACAATTTATTTTGTGATGCATACAAATATTGACGATGAATCAATGTAAAGATGGCCGCAAAACACTCGGCCCGATTCACAAAGGTAAATTTACACTTTTGTGTAAGTTTACTATTTTTCACAATTCACAAGCAAATGATTTACTAGTAAGTTTACGACTACTCAGACTCCACAGTCTGGGTGGGGAGGCCGATCTTTTTATGTACGGAAATCTCTGCTTTGACTGCTGAGTCTCTGCAGTCGTAAACTTACTATTAAATCATTTGTTTGCGAGTAGCAAGAAAGAGTAAACTTACACAAAAGTGTGTTTACCTTTGTGAATCATTGGACACTCTGCTGGTATGAAAAAATACAATTTAGAAATGTGTTGTTCAAGAAGATCTGCAAGGGGCTGTCTTTAACAGCAGCAATAAATAAATAGATAAATAAAACAAAAAATAATTGTAAAACAGGACTCCACAAAAAAAGCAAACCTCAAATCAACTATCTTGGTGCAGCTGGGAGGAGCCTAGCGCTTGACCAAGATGGCCGCGTGAGCTTTGAGCTCCCGAGACCCTCGTGCCCTCCGTCGACTATCCTGTCTCTAATCCTGTCTGTATGCATGGCATCGTGCAGATGACTTGTCAGGGAGGCGATTGATGCTACCCGAGGTCGGATCGCCCACCGGGAACCGGAGTTACGCATGGCGGAGGATTGAGGCCTATCTCTGAGGGATGCCAGGGGCTAGAGTTGGCAGGATGCCCGACCTCTAATTGAACAACAGGGGCCAGGCGAGGTGTGAACTACCGGACGGAGGTCCCCATCCTTTCACTTTCACTTTCTCGCCCTTTGTTTGCCCTGCCCAGGGAGTGCTCTCGGCTGCTTTATTATCATTTGGACGCTCTGCACGCTACTCTGGCGGCCCATCGCAGGACTGAGCACTCCTGATTCCTTTCGCTGAGAGAGGGCCGTCCTGTTTGAACCGACCTGCTTGAACCAACCATGTCGGGCAAAGCAGAGGTGGATCGGCTGAAGCCTAAGGCCACCAGGCGGGGAGCCTATACTCAAGCCAATAATATGGACCGCTATGCCCAGCAGAAGGGGTCACCGGGTGGATCGAGCCAGTCGCCGGATACACAGAAGACTGCCTCACCCTTGGCCTCGGAGCTCTCGCTGCAGGATGTCATGGGCGCGCTCGAAGGGCTGCAGACTTCGATTGGGAGACAGTTTGATGCCCTGGCGCACAAAGTGGATACCATCTTGGTGGACGTTAATCTGATCCGCGCGGATCTGGGCAAAACAAATGAACGAGTTAAAACCCTGGACCTCAGGACCACGGGCCTCGCTGATGAAGTCTCGGAACTACAGACCGAGGTCCGTAAGTTGCGGACCGAGAGTGATCTCGCCGCCCGTCGGCTGGAGGACTTTGAGAGCCGGGCCAGGCGCAACAACGTGCGCGTTATTGGGGTCCCGGAGTCCTCGGACGAGACTTCTGTAGACCTGCTCGTGGAGGACTTGGTGCTTAACCATCTGCAGCCTAAGGGTCTTGGGAAGTTTTTCGCAGTTGAGAGGGCCCATAGAGTGCCGGGTGGGAGGCCCAAGGTGGGAGCCCCACCGAGGCCGATTGTCGCCCGGCTCTTTAATTTTCGAGATCGGGACGCTATCCTGCAAGCGTCGAGGGTGACGGGCCCGGTCCCCTTCCAGAACGCGTCGGTGAATTTCTACCCTGACTTCACCCAGCAGGTGCAGAGGCAGAGGCAGGGCTTCCTGGGGGTGAAGAGGCGGCTTCGGGAGAGGGAACTGAAATATGCCATGCTCTTCCCTGCCAGACTGCGTGTGGTGTACGAAGACCGAACATTCTTCTTTGAGTCGCCTGTCATGGCCGATGAATGGCTGGACGCTCTGCCCCGACGACGGACGGGAGAGGTCACTGCCGCAGACTGGGACAGTGGCCGGGATGAACAAGGTTGATGTCTTCGGAACCGGACTGACTCGATTTGACTCTAGCTAATGACTGGAACAGAATGTAGTAAATACGGAGGGTTGTGGGAGGACGAGGGGGGCTCTTTCCTCCCTTAGGGTACTTTTTGTAGATTTTGGGTTTGGTAAGGCGACAGGCACACTGCAAGTTGGGGGGGCTTTGTAAGCTGCAGCAGGGGTGCAGGGTGGGGGGGGATAGTTGGGATTTTGGGTTTGTTGTTGGGGGGGGTTCGTTTCTGCAAGGCGTAGTGATTATTTTCAGGACTGTTCCATGGTGGCTCTTCGGGGGTGGGGTGGGCCTCTTCACGTGTGGGGATGGGGGGTAGGGGTTTAAGTGTTATTAGCTGGAATGTTAATGGTTTGGGGGATCACATTAAGCGCGGGATTGTTTTGCAATTCTTGAAACGGTCATTGCCGGATGTCGCCCTACTGCAGGAGACGCACCTTATAGGTAACACGTGCTATGCTCTTAATAGGAAGGGTTATTAATTCATAGCTCATTCGGGATTCTCCTCTGGGTCCAGGGGTGTGGGCATCCTAGTTAGAGCCTCGTTACCATTTGAGGTGGACTCCACCATTGTTGACGATAGGGGGAGGTTTGTGGCGGTGGCGGGGCGGTGGGAGGGAAGAACTTTGGTTTTAGTTTCGGTTTATGTCCCGCCGGCCCTGCAGGCCTCCACGTTTACAGATCTGGGTAGGGCCTTGCTGGATCTCCCGGGGGGTATGCTTGTGGTGGGGGGTGACTTCAATGCTGTCGGCTCTGGGCTGCTGGATAGATACCCGCCCAGAGACACAGGGGGGGCTCAGAAGTGGCTTCCAGACTTTCTAGACACACTCGGCCTGATAGACTGCTGGAGGCTCCGGCACCCTACACAGAGCCAATACACCTTCCACTCCGGGGCGCATGGTAGCCTCTCTAGGATTGATTACCTGCTTACTCTGGCTGCGCACGCCTCATTGGTGTCCGAGGCCAGGCACATGGCGCGTGGTATATCGGACCATTCGCCAGTGTGGGTCAGGCTGGATGTCGGCCGTGAGGGAGGGGGAAGGGTGGCTCCTATTAACCCTTGGTACTTTCGAGACCCCAAGATGCGCAGCGCACTGGTGAAGACAGTTGATAATTTTTTCAAGGAAAATCAGGGATCCGTGGACTCGGCTGTGTCGCTGTGGGAAGCATTTAAGACCGTGCTGCGAGGGGAGGCTCTCTCCCTTGTAGTGGCGGCCAAGCGGCGGAGAGATGGCGAGGTTATGCAGGTTGAGGAGGAGATCGTGGCTTTGGAGGGAGCGCTAGAGGAGGAGGTTACAGAGGCCTCACTGCATGAGCTGAGCTTGAAGCAAGCCGAGTATAAGGACCTGGTGACGAATGCCGCTAAGACCCTCAGTAGGGAACAGCAGGGCCGCCTGTATGATGTTGGTGACAAGGCCGGGAAACTCCTAGCTTGGCTGGACAAAAAAGAACGGGTTAATAGAGTAGTGCCGGAGCTGACGGGAGAGGGGGGGAGAGGTGATTGTGGAACCTGAGAGGATTGTACAGTGTTTCTCTGACTATTTCCGTATGGTTTATGCCTCAGTGTCGGATAGGCCGCCCGAGGACTCGCGTGACCTCTTGCGTGATATCGCTTTGCCCTGTCTCTCTGACGTAGATAGGGATGATCTTGATGGTGACATAACGGTCGATGAGGTGGTGGGAGCTATCCGCGCGCTGAACTCGGGTAAGGCCTCGGGCCCGAATGGCTTGCCGGTTGACCTGTATAAGCTGTTTCCGGATAGGGTCGCCCCTCACCTGCGCGCCATGTTCGTGGAGGCGCGGGGGAGTGGGACCCTCCCGTTGGATCAGCGACTGGCGACAATTGTTGTTATACACAAAGATGGTAAACCCCGAGATAAGTGTGCCTCATATAGGCCTATCTCACTCCTTAACGCCGAGCCGAAGATTCTGGCTAAAATCCTGGCGGCCCGATTGGTCAGGGTACTTGGAGACTTGATCCACCCAGATCAATCCGGCTTTATTCCGCATCGTAACACTGCGCTAAACCTTCGGCGCCTTCATGGTGTAATCGCCAGGGCGGGCACGCTGCGTGAACCAGCTATTGTGGCGTCTCTCGATGCCACGATGGCCTTTGATACGGTGGAATGGGCATATTTGTGGGCTGTGCTGGCCAAGTTCGGCTTTGGCCATGGTTTTGTGAGCTGGGTGAGGTTGCTGTAGGAGGGACCCCTTGCGAGTGTGGTGGTAAATGGCCGGGCATCGACTCAGTTTCAGCTTGGGAGGGGTACTCGGCAAGGTTGCCCCCTGTCGCCATTGTTGTTCGCCCTCGCCCTTGAGCCGCTGGCAGCGTGGATACGCTGGCACCCGGATATACGGGGACTTAGATGGTCGCCCGAGCACGAGGACCGCATTTCGCTATATGCTGATGACATCCTGTTGTATCTTGCCTCGCCCAAGAAATCACTTATAGTGGTCTGTGACGTTCTTACATCTTTCGGCAGGAATTCGGGTCTCGTCATCAACTGGAGTAAGTCGTATTTATATGTTCTGAGTGGCGAGGCTCCACCGATCCCGCGAACTTGTTCGATCCAGATCGCTCAGCAGGGCTTCGTGTATCTGGGGATCTTTATCTCCACGGACTCCGCTTTGCGGTATGAGAGGAACCTGCTCCCCCCCTGGCGCGCCTGCGGCGGGATGTAGAGGGCTGGCGGAGGCTGCCGCTCTCCCTCGTTGGGCGCGCTGCCTTGTTCAAAATGATGTCTCTTCCCCGGTTCCTCTACGCATTGCAGAATACTCTAGATTGGGTACCGGCCAACTACTTTCGGGAGGTCGAAAGCCTCCAACGAACGTTGTTGTGGGATGGGCGGCCGCGAATAGCAATTGCTAAGTTGACGCTTCCATGGTATGATGGGGGTATTGCGCTTCCAGACATCCGACGCTACTATTGGGCCGCCCAGCTGAGCGCGATTAATCATGGTCTCTATGGCCCTGTCCTCAGCCCTGGTTATGCAATGGACAGGTGGTTGCTGCGTGGTGGTAACTATCACAGGGCGTTGTACTCGCGGTCCCTGGACTCGTCCCTCACGGGGCCCACTGGGGTGGCGGTGCGTGTGTGGAAGATGGCAACTGACTCGCTGGGCTGGAAGGATAGGCTCACCCTTGCTACCCCGTTGTTTGAATCTGAAAGATTGGGTAGGCTTTGGCATACAAAAGGTTTTGATAAATGGGACTTGATCGGCATCTCCAGGGTCGGAGATGTGCTGATTAAGGGGAGGGTGAAGTCCTTTGAAGAGTTGCAGAAGGAGTATGAGCTGGGGACATCCGAGTTTTTCCGCTATGTTCAGGTGCGTCATGCCCTCCGGTCAGTGCTCGTGGAGGGTGAGAAGGTGCCTGAGTCCTCTCCTTTGGAGGACCGGATCCTTGATGGCCATATGCCTGAGAGCACGATCTCGCTCATCTACAAGAAATTGATAAATGTCCGGGCGGATATGCTTCTGGGGCTGCGGGACCAGTGGACTAGGGATGGACTCGAGTTGGATGACGAGGATTGGCAGTCTGCTGTTTCCTCTCCCAAGGAGGTTGCGATCCCGTCGCGTCTGAGGCTGGTGCAGCTCAAAATACTGCATCGAGTGTATGTGACGGGGCCAAGGCTGGTTCATATGGGATTCTCTGAGGAAGGCCTATGTAGGAGGGGATGTGGTATGGTGGGTACTTTCCTGCATATCATTTGGGAATGTGGTGTCATCACGGAATTCTGGAGGAGAGTCCATGCAGTGATGGGGGAGGTGACGGTTATTGCTATGCAGCCGGAAGCGCGGTGTTGTCTCCTGAATGTCTGGGGGCCCACTGATCACGATGAGGCACAGACCCAATGGGTGACTCTGGGTAACATGGTTGCTAAGAGAGATATCGCGCGATTGTGGGGCTCCGTGGGGCCCCCCACATTGGCCGCGTGGAAAGAAAATATGGACTGGAGTATGCTCAGGGAAAAGACAGTATATTGCGCTAGAGGCCGCCCTCGGAAGTGGCATGCCATCTGGGGGCGGTGGAATCAATACAGGGGGGGAATATGTCTTGCCCCTGATTTGGATCCCCCCGAGGAACAGCTTTCTTCTTGACATTCTTTCCAGCTCAGTATATAAGATGTGATGGTTAATTGACTTCTTGGGCCTCTGCTGTCCCCCTTCTTCCTCTTATCACAGTACTGTGACTGTTAGATGATTGGGGTCCGGCCTCCCCTGAGGGGCTATCACCATGGGCATTCAGTGTTCTTGCCTTGCTGGGGTTTGTTGTGTGTTTGCGTTTATTTAAAAATGGAACCTTTTCACTGCTCCTTAATGCAATGTGGACGCTTCTCTGTCCTTCTCTACCGAAGCTGCCGAACCTCCGGGTTGTCGGCTGAATAGCTGTGTCCAGACTCTTGAAGAAATAAAGGTTTTAAAAAAAAAAAAAAAAAAAAAAAAAAAAAACTATCTTGGTGCAGCTGTGCATATTACATACCAAATACCAGCATTTGCTATAAATATAAAAAGTGTCATTTAAATCTTCATTACATCAGTAAACCTAGCAAGGAGGAGGGCCGGGGGCAAGCATATGCAGGAGTGATCCCTTTTCTATGCATTAGGGCCTAGTACTAACTCTAAAGTAACATTTTCCCTCTCAAATTCTGTCCCATAAACTATATAGCAAGGTCAACATAGATGATTTTAGTTCATACCAATTGTAAAAATTATTTTGGTCCATTATAGCCACAGAATGTCACTGTTCCTCCTCACTACAAAAGGAAGATGTTTTAACACTTCCATGTACATTTAAAGTTTGGCCTCCTAATTCTGTCTTTTAAATCTCTGACTATCGAAATTCATCTACCAGTTTACCTAATGATTGTACCAATGTTAATATGGGTACAGAGTGACATCAAAAGAACATTTAAACTGATAAATATTTGTCAGAGCACGTATATATGGATTAAAGCTATGGTCTAATTTCTAATTACTTTTCTCTCTCAGCTCCTCAGGTACCTATCGATAGGGCACTAAATAGCGGTTACATCCCTCAAGCAAGATGCTTCATTTAAAACCATGGCTCATACTGGGACTCTTCTATAGTATGTAGTTCATATGTTATCGATTTTTAAGAAGATCATAAAACATATATATGGTATAAATTGACCATATGAACCACGGGATGCACAGCTAAATTTCATTGCCATCAAAGACACCAAATTTGGACAACACAGAACATCATCCAACATAGGCAGATTCATCAACAAACAGGAAGCAATCAATCTGTCAAAGCACAGTGACTGGTTTATAGCTAGGATTTACAGACCATAGTTAATTAATCGCAACGGGCCTGCACTGCATTCCTCTTATGATTTATTCACCACTATTTTCTTCCGAGACAGCAGAAGTGCGTCAGAAAAGTAGAAGAAAAAAAGAATGTATTGCTTGCCTCTGCCTGTAGGGAGTGCTGACTCAGAGCTTCTTAATTCTTTGAAATGATCTTTTTTAGTCCAATCATGGTGAGCAATTGACCTCGTCAATGGTGGATGGCACTGGAGGGTTCTAACATTCCCAATGAATACAGCTGCATCAAAGCTAAACAACTTATTTTAACCTTTCATTTAGATGTTTCATTTCATAAGGGGCTCGTACACTGTGGTGTTGTGAATGAAGTTTCTGTTGTGTTTCATTTTGCCACAGTAACCCAACTGTGTTGTAGGTGATTTGGAGCTCTGTCTGGAATCACTGGGGCGGGTACATTTGGGCTGGGATTAGTTCTCATCCCCAGTCTTATTGCTGGGACAACATTTTCCTTTGTGCTCTTTGTGGTTGCTGGGATACGCCCCTGATTATTTCCATGAAAAAAAGCGATTTGGTTTCTAGGGATTGATTGCAAATAATTCTGCCTGTGGGCTGCTACTCCCGAGATGGTGTAAAATCGATCGGCAATGCCTTCCAGTGCCGTTGTCTTTAAAGTGAGTAAGAAAACAAAGCTAGAAGGTTTCTTTAACCATTCCTCCTCTATCACTGCTCAGTGCAGACATACGCTTGCACCGGGAATAATAACTGTTGGTTTCACAGCAAGAAAACAAATAAAGCCACAAAAACAATGGAAAGTCTAGAGCATAACATCTATCCTTTTCCTCTGTCTTGGTCACAAGTGACAGGTTTTGAGTGTATCCATGCAGTGCATTATTAAGATAGTAATGGATAGTGTGCCTTCACCAACGTCACCCTAGATATTATTATATACTTTGCAGAGTAGGCTGCTTTGACAGTGATATTATAGAAAAAGTTCACGAGGAGATTAATATTTTTCAAGACTCACTTTTACAATTCACATTTGAAGATTCTACAGCCTTAGCATTAAACAGTTTGAAACACCTGCCAGAAGGAACTAGTCACAGGGGTGTAGATCATGGGGTGGATATCTGATTAACAGAAATCTATTTAAGACCATTAAGGTGAAATTGGTGACCGCTCAGTCTCTCCATATACATAAATCCATGCATCACGTCTGTGCCAACAAAAATAAGACTATAACCAGTAGAAAATGAACTGTGAGCAGCGTCTTTAGATATGTGGGCAACTCAACAATAAAACTCATGCTATTGAATAAAAGCTACCGGCTAAAATAAAATTAAAAAATACACAAAATAAAGACAAGGATCTCATCGAAAATTGCTCTTCATTTTAGAACATCGCAGCAGACGCAGCGAAGACTGTACTAAAACATGGGCTACTACGGTCACATGTCGGCTGCCTGTATCAGTGCCTGATGTATGGCGGTCATTCTCAGAACACTTCCACGCCACAACCAGACAAAGTGAGAGCTAGAGGCCAGCGTGCTGAAATGCTTATGTTTTTCATGGCAAGGATTCAGGTGCAATGGATCCATGCGATACACATGGAACTAGACAGAAGTCCGCAATATTGAGCAGTAAATAATCGTAATATTTTATACAACAAAAGCAATGCTGGTGGGGTTTCCCTGTGTGGAAAGTATATGGCAATCTAAACTGAAGCCTTGCTTACTGAAAACTCTGGAATCCATCCAGAAAAAGGTCTGCATTAAAACAGAACATGTACTTAAGGGCCCACCTAACAACAGCAAAAGATAACCATGTCTCAAAATCTGTTTTCTCCACGATTAGCTGTTAGAAGGCCTTTTGACAATATTGACATTTGTTGTCGGCAGGGTATTTGTTGACCGTAGTTTTTTTGTATTCTTCTGAAGCGTTCTCAGTAATGTTTCTGCAGTGCGTATTCCCTCTAGTATTCAGAAGCACGCCGGTCTAGCTAGTGCGGTGCCAGTTCCAGGTCTTTAACGTTACTCGCGGAATCTATTTTTAGCTCACCGGAGCTGACCTCGTTTTATGTCACCATGCAGGATAGCTCTGCAGCGCAACGCACAGTGCAGAGGAACTTCCTCAGGGAATACCCTGACCAGTCATCTCTTCAATTGGCCATAGAGCGCACTAGTCCACAGCAAACCAGTTTCTTGAGCACACGCTGCTGAGCTGTGCAACTACTGCTGGAAACAGTGCATCATCCTTAGCGGGTGCACAACAATCGCTGGAAATTGTGGACCTGTGTTTGTAAACAGTGCAGCCACGTGTGCGTCGCACACACATTTGCAGAATGTTGCTACACAGAAGTGGAAGTCTCCTATGAAGGAGCGAACGGCAACTGCATGGAATTCGCAATCAAAGAAATGCATCACTGGGAATTGGAGGGCTGGGGGAAGGAAGGAGGATCTTCCTAAATAACACATTGGTGCCCACTTCAAAAGCAAAGAAACAGTCTTATGCTAAAATTAATTTGTTCATTTTTTAAACAAATTATCTAGAATGTATGTCAAAAGGCAAACAACTGGCTTTCTGCTGCAGGGTTCTTTTATTAAATATTCCAGTTAAAAGCATATGTGTATATGTTCAGTATAAAATAAACCATACCATATAAAACACAAATGCATTTTGTGGTAAATATTTATTGCAAACATGATATTTTTATACTAATTTCAATAGATTGATAGTTCTACACATTTTGGTGGAAATAGCAACATTGACTAAAAACTGGCTCGCTTTAAAGGCCCTCGTGCTAAACTGTCAAAACCCCATGTTTAAGCAGAGACCTTTTAAGGCACTGACAAAGTGGGCACTGGCCCTGGGCTCCAGCCTTTCAAGGGGTCCCCACAAACAGTCCTGTCCCGATGACCTTGAATGATTCTTAAACACAGATTTTTCTAAATACCATTTCCTTTAATGTATTCTTAATACGGGTAATGTGTGGGAGTTTATTACAGACATTTTGAAGGGAAGTGTTGTGTTTGTTGTTCACTGCAATGTAACATCCATAAAAAAAAGTTACTTTTAGATGGATACTGGATCTCACGTATGAGAAATGGGTGGGGCTTCATAGAGATTATTTGGAATAACATTAGTGAGCTGCTGCTATTTTACACTGTTGAAAATACATTACAGTCCCTGAATATTAGATGGAAACACATTTTGAATTTGGATCAGAGTGCCTATGCACTGTCAGTGATCTGGCCAAAGAGGGCTTGAAAGAGCTGCAACTAGATCATAACTTCAAAGTTGTTCTGAACAGGGGCCCCCAAAATAAGTTTGGCCCTCTAAATCCTTGAAGGTGTCCCTGTGTTTTAGAAATATTGATAATTTGATCGCAAAGTTAGAACCACATCTTGAGAGTTGATTTGGATACAAACTTGCAACTTAGCAAATGTGTATACCAAAGCAACTTTTTATCTCTCGGTTCAAAAGTAGTTAAAAAACTGTAAATGAGAATTGCATGTTCGTGTAACTGTAACCAATGCAGCCATGTTTCCTTGTTCATGCTGACTGTGCGTCGGCAGCTAAGCCTGTCTGACGATTAACAACCTCTTTTTCACATCTTGGATTGCGAAAGGAGGTTCAATTAGCCTATATAGCCAAAAGATTATGTTCTTGATACGCATACAAGTCAACCTTCCCTTTGTCAGGACCTCAGACATCTACACCTTCTGTACAACTTTTAACAAGGTCACGTGAACTGCATTTAAAGCCTGTTCGCAAAAGACGCTGGGCCCGATCCACAAAGGTCCTCCACTCTTGTGGTGTAGGCCCCGCAATCGTGCGGGGGTCTCCACATGCTGGGCGGAATCTCCGCGATGTGAATTCTCATTGCGGGGATTCTGCTCCAAACGAGGAGACTCCCGCACGACTGCGGGTTCTCCGCCACAGGTACAGAGGCCCTTTGTGAATCAGGCACCATATATTTGTTACTTGTCCTTGCATAGAGCGCTCGCTTCAGAGCTCGCTTCTTTGTTGGAGTCGAGTGGACCCTCTGTCCAACTGAATATGACGCAAATATTTTTTGGGGTTAATAAACATTTTAGGCCTCTATTAGCATGATTGCAGAGTTTTCTTTGACAAGGTACGTTTACAAAGGCAGCCCCTTCAACATGATCCATTTTCACTATAAAATGGGCTGACGGCATTACATTCCGAAAAATCTACATTTAGCGATGAAAGATATTTAATATGGAAACAATGTTAAATAAGGTAAAGTTTTACTATTGCAAACAAGAAGAGAGCACTGGCTGCATGTGTTGTGACCTCACAGAAGAAACGGGGCAGAGCTTCAACAGAACATGAACTAAAAACAAGACGAAAACCTGAACTCAATAAAACCTGCACTGGGAAGAGGTCATAATGTTTACACTACTTCTCCCTCGTCTGAAAGGGCTAAACATTAACTTGCTGAATGAATCTGTGTACTTCGGTTTTGAACTGTGAACAGGGAGGGCAGGCAAAGGCAAGAGATATGAGGAGAAGAAACGAGGCTTTAGGAAGCCGAGAGACGCAGGCCCTCTCCACCACAATTCCTGCATCTGCTTCCAGCGATTCTCTCTCTGAGACACCTGCCCCAGACGCCCCCAAATCACCCCCTCTCCGGGCCCAGCGAAGCTCTCAGCAGGCAGGCAAACAAAGAGGCTTTCTACACGTCCCTCCAGCCTCCTTGCAACACTGATTAACAAACCTCGCGAAAGAGTCTGTCAGAAGCAAACTAGCACAGAACTGAGGCATCGAAAACCACATTTGACAAGACTTTCTACACGGGACAAACATTCCCCCTTTCACTACAATTTGCGCTGTTAGGAGGTTTGAGCACAAGTATTGCCATGACAAAGCCTCTCATATATCAATGCCCGAAAATGTATCCCACCTTCCGCACGCATACCACATAAATATAATTTATTTTCACTATGCAACTGCTAGCCAGATACACAACTATTGTTCACTAGGTATGTTATCCTGCTACGGTCTGCTTTTCACAGAATCAGTGCCCAAAGTCAACGCAGACATGAATTATCTAGGTAATACACTACTTTCAACAGAACCAAAGTTCTCGAAAAAGGGACAATAAATTACCTGCAGCAGTCCTACTTCTAAACCCCAACAAGAAGCCCTGTGCACACTGACTGGCAACAAGGAAGAACTACTGAAGTCCTTAGACGTAGGCCAAATTGCTGCCTTAGCGTAACCACCATCTTAGGAGCAAAGAACACTGAAAGAGCATGAAACGTTTCATTGAATACCTATGCCAATATCTTCTACAGACATGTTAAGATTGGATCTTTCTTATGGGCCATTCACTACAAATTGAAGGCTGTTTTGGTCTAAAGTCCGAGAGATGGGTTGCAAGGTCTAAGAAGCATTTTCTCCCTGATAATTAAATTTGTCTGTGCATCTCTTGGGTAAATGTAAGCAAGTTAATGGAACGCACGTCATGCTTTGCTTAGAGGACTAAACAGAAAACCTATCAGAAACCTCAAACTGTCCCTGATATATGCGGAAATTGATGAAAGAAGACAATCCATACACAAGTTATTTCAAAACAGATGCGAGGCTATGCAGCAAGCTATGTACAGTTCACAGATCTCCCCAATGGCACAAGATCCAGGGGAATCTCACATCTCTGGTACAAATGCAGAAAATCTGAAAATCTAGGGCCGATTGGAACTCATCATTACTGATCCTCCCATGAGATAATGATAAATGCTTGCTTTCAACTCTCCATGCTTGAAAAAATGTCCCATGTCGACTTCCCAGCGTAAATAAAAGGGAGCGGTAGGCGCTGTTTTCAGCACCACTTTCTCGAACCACATACAGATTTTTCAAAGATGGCTTAAACCGCTGCAATCTTTTTTTTTGCAGGGAAATAGTGACTAAGAATATTTACCTTAAGAAGCTAATATCACTTTTGTGTGGGATTTAAGTTTTCTAAAGAATAGTAGTCTTTTCTTAAATGTAACAAAGGGTTAATTGTTGCAACAGATTACTTGCTGCGCTGGTGCCTACTGAAGACCAGGGAAACCGGTCTATCATAACTCGTGAGCCCACGCATATTTCAGGTTCTTTAAACTCTGACAGCGGATAGCTAACGCCAGATGAAAACAACGGCACTCGCTGACACCCAGCCTTAAGGGAACCAAACGCTGTTCTAAATCAACACATTAGAGATCTAACCCGCATAGCTACTGGGAACCATAATCTTTAGGGGCTTACAAACAAAATCAACGCAAGATTAGTGGATGAACCTGGAGCAAGTATGGTGTGTATGTCCTCATTTCAAGTAAAAAATAACTACAAGTTGGGCAAAATAAGGGAAAAATTAAAGAATGCTGCAACTTTTGTAGGGAAATAATTTCGTTAATTAAAAATGTTGAATGTTATGAGGAAATCTTAAATGAAAGGAGTTTTTAGCTTCTTGGATACAACTCATTTGTTGAGTCATAACAATAGTCTTGCAGTCCATTTCATTTTTGTGATAAAAAAAACACATTTGTCGTTCTAAATACTTTTGCAAGCTGAAGAGGCTATTCAAGATTGTATAATGCATTTCACCAGTGTATGCCACTTTAATGGATGGGCAAGTATTTGCGGGTCACTGCAGACAGCAAAAAGAAAAAACCCACACTCAAAAAGGCATGCCATAGACCAGTTCCTTGCATTCTTCTCACATTAAATGCATTTGGATCATCAATTGTCGCAGTCTTTAACTAGGCAGGTCTGTCCTACCGGTAGTGCACTCCACAGCAGGAAAGTTGAAAGCCACATTTAAAAATGCAATCATTTTTTTACATGGAACCAGGGACCACCAATCCACTACATATGTCAAACCATTTAAATACATAAAAAGTTTAAGGTGAACTTTTTATTTGTGGGTATACCAGCAGCTGACAAAGATGACATTTCAATTTTTAGTTGAGGGATCCAAGAAACAATGCTCTGGATGCAATCGTGGCACAAACACGGCTGCTTTTTGAAGCCGTTTACCTGATGTAAATGACAGAAGAGGAATATCAGTTTACCAACATTAAGACAATCATATCTGCTGGATTATTCCAATATATCAACTCTCCGAGTATGTGCAATGGCAAATGGGCAATCTCCATTTGTTTTGGCTGAAGTCCCAGTAACCTCCTTAAATGCATAAATCATCTCATTATGTAGCTACACTGCACACCACGGCCTGCCTTCTCTCACGCAAGAGCAGAAAGCTGCTTTCTTCACCACCTTGCAGTCTGTTCTAGACACTGGTTATTTTGTATTTTTGGTGGGTTTTGAAAACGAAGGCGCAATTCAAAGAGAAGCATCCAATGGAGCACAGATGCAGTGCATTTTCCAACGGGCGAGAGGGCAGAGAAGTTAAAAATGCAAGAGCTCACTTCACCCACGGAGTCTTACTGTGTATGAGAACACCACTTGGCACTGTATTGTTCATCAACACCTAAAAACGTGCCACTGGTCGGCTACCATGAAGAGGCAGTGGAGTTTAAAAGGCCACGCTAGTAAACATTGCAGCCATGTGCGCAGCGACCACATGACCGCACAACAGAAAAATCTGCAAGGTAATCTCTGGCACCAATCCAAATGCAGCCTACCCAGAGGATTTATTTAACACCCTTTCCTCTGCCACATCTTTCATAGCATATCAGAGAATTTGAAAAGGAAAGTAAAACCGCCAAAGGGGAGGAGGGTAGCGGGTGAGAAACCAAGAGTAAGAGTTGTTGGGTTTATGGGGCGTGTATTGTTTTATGGCAGTCTGTATTATTTTTTCTTTTATATATCGGCAGACTGCCTTAAAAATAGGATGAACTCTTATCAGGCTCCTATTATTGGAAAGTGCGCATAAAAATGGTGAATGTGTGCAAAATCCCGTCAGATCAGTTCACTGTTTTACAAAGCTAAAGGTCTTAACGTGACCACAACGACCAGTTTAATAGCAAGACTGCTTCAGCATTTTCACACACCCTTGCCTTCTGTTCTGCATCAAAAAAGGCAACTGAACCATGCTGAACCTCGAGGTTAAAAGGGGATATGGTGGCGAGAAGCATGCAAGCTCCAATGCTTATGTTAATGAAAAGCGAAAACAGGAAGTACTCCTCAAGTGAGAACCATTACTTGAGCTATGGCGTCAGAAGAATCGAATTATACAACAGTGAATGAAAATGACCCCTTCAAATTCAATTTAAGGCCAAACAGCACCTGCTTTCAGGATCTGAGAGCAGGTACAACAAAGCCAGTCTGCCTGTAAACACCATACAGGCTGATGTCCTCTCGCCCAGAGGCTTATCCAGGCCATTCAGTCATGAACACTTCCCTCCCTACCAGCCAAATACCCAGGGACATAGGGCCCAACTTGCAGACATCCAAAGGGTCTCAGTCCCCTGAAAAGTAATCAAGTGAAACTTATCAATGTGATATCCCTGGATAAAAAGGTGTGGTGACCTCTACCAGAAACTAAGGGTGCGCTTCAGAACTTTGATACCATAATATTACGCCTACATTTAGTGCACATTTCCATATATATATATAAATGGTCCCAGGATTGCTTGAAGAAACATGAGACAGTCATAATTATTGGATTAGTCTAATGCATCTCAGTTCCTCGTTTAGAATTTTCACCAGGAAAAAACATCTGCACGCATACATTTAGTGCAAATGTCTTTTTGTGCTCTGCTATTTCTTCGACAGTGGAGAACATATATTTTTTTTTTTAAAGGAGAAACAATATCCCGTATAGTCCCATTAAATGTGGGGGATATCCACTCCCAGTTCCCATCCTTGATCACACTTAACTCAATCCTATGATAAGAGTACGTTTGTGCAAGTTTCCGTGATGAGTATCTGGAAAGGAATGGTGACTAAGTGGGTGGGTGTTCACCTATGATTGCAAGGCAGCTAAATAAGAAATGCCCACAATTCGGACCCCATGCCTTAACTCACAAATGCAGCATTTCCACCATACTAGTGGAATTACAGCATTTCTAAGGGTATCTAGCAAACATAAAATTACACCACTGCAGATCCCTTGAAAGCGGACCGGGATTGTACATTCTCACAAAGGTTAATTTGGGCAACAAAGCTCAACTTACGTGCCCAAAATGCTTTGAGAATCTAGCACTAAACTAGAAAATCTAAAGCCTGCCCTGGCTTACCAACAGGTTCTAGGTGGTCATAGCAGGGGAATCTGTTCAGTACATGAATCTTTACAGCAGTCTTAATTGATAAAGATTTTTTTTTAAAACAATGCACTAAAAAAGGTTTTAATGACAACACAAGTCTCTGAACATGACATAGCTAGAGAACGATGGAACAACATAAGCTGAAAAATCTTGTCTCCTCGCGATTATTTGCTCATACTTTGATAAAATATCCTTCCAACATTTGTTGCAAGCCACAGATCATTTGACTGTGCAATTTTTGTGTTCAATTTGAACATAATTTAAAGCTACTGCTGTGTATCCAAAATAGAATTCCCAGTATCATTTATGTTGAGTCCAGGTGCTCTAGTTTTCCAAAACGTACCAGTCTAGCTGGTGCAGTGCCAGCTGTTCATCAAGGCTACAGATTCTATTTTTGGCACACCATGAATGACCTCATTGTGAAGTGCAATGCAGGATAACGCTGCAAAGCATCCCAAAGAGGAGTGCAGCTAAGCCCGCTCGTGGAATACCATGGACACACTGCCCTACGACTTGTTTTGGCGAGCCCAGGGGATATACGGACACCCTGACGACCAGTCAATGCGTACGGACTGGAAGCAGTGCAACCTTTTCGGAGGAGGAGACTCTGCTCACAGGATTATTGGTTCTCGGCATGTAAACAGTGCCACGTGTGCACCGCTCACATGCGCACAACCTCTGTTATCCTGAGACGCACGCCTCCTGTCAAAGGAAAGAACTGCAAGGAACCGCCCCCAGCGGTTATCACCCCTCCCTATTCAAATGACTAACAAATGAAATGGCTCCCGAATTAAATACTATATTAAGCCACTGCAAATACATAAACATTTTATGACAACATTTTTATTTGAAATATTTTCATATTTCGTCAGTGAGAAATGACAAGGTGGAGCTGGGTCCCTGGTGTATTATATTTTGATTTTAGATTCAGCGTACATTATTCACATCCTATATCTGCATAAATATTTTATTTGTCTTTTTGACCTATTTTAATACAGTATTACCGTTTATTCATTTGTGTACTTATTTGCCGCATGCAATATATATATTTTTTTAAACAGGGGTATGCTGCCGGGTTGTGCGCATTATCACAATAAATGCACTGAATGCAGGCACGTTTAAGAAACAAATTGAAAGTCTCTGCACCTTCTGCATTAAGCTGCTTTTTATGTTTTAAACTGATTTAGCCAGATTTGAAAGGAAGACTTCACTCCATACATACAAGCAAGATATTGGCAGCTGTTTCATACAAATCTAAATAATACTGAACTTAAGCACAGCACGAGCTAAACCCCAAAACACATCAACACAAAGAACATGGCATCTGGGAGGGTGTCAAAGCTCTGCTAGCAGCCCCTTGAATCACGAGGAGCTTATAATTAACTCACTGTCTGAAGCTGTGCACTGTGAGCAGGAAAGGAAAGAGCAGGAAAGGGGAATAAACACAAAGAACAGAACATTAGTAAGCTAAGAGAGGCCATTTTGTGGCAGAAGCCCTTCACCATAATGAGGGACATGGCTGCATCTGCTGCTCTTTTGCATACACACACCATGAGAGAGGAGCCTGTATTACCACTGCCCTACACAAAACCCCTCCCCCAGGCACCTGCACGCGAGCAGTGACAGACAAGCACACAAAGACGCATCCTGCGCGGTCCCTTCAACCGTCTCAGAAACACTGATTGATTAACCTTGTGAAAGCAAAGCGCCAGCACCAAACTAGCGGTATGCAGACACCGAAAATGCTACAATGGAAACACATTTGATGCATTTGAGCAATCCCCACATTCACTTACTTGTTTGTCTGCATATCGCCTAACCCATTGCATTGCTACCCTCCACTCTGTAGCCAGGATGATCACTCATACAGAAAACATCAACAGAATCACTCCAGTTTAAAGTCCCTTAAGTGACAAACAATGGAACTCCATTCCACTCAATAGAATGTCCTGTCTCAAATGTTCTAACCATAAACTATCCTCTCAACCCTACACAAAAAATGAACCGATCCAACTAAAATGAAACCCTAAAAAGCAAGTAAATCCACATTACTTCTCATAACACCTCACTTCAACAGAATGCCTCCTTCAAATGTTCCTTCTCATGGAATACCCGCTCGCCCTGGATATGGAATGCCATTCCAACACATGCAAGGCTAACCTCTTCACTTCAAATATAAGCTAAAAGGTAATCTTCCAAACCACCCATTACACTGATCACTGTGATGATCCAGGGACCCTATTATCGCCCTGCCACATCTTAATGCTTACTGTATCTTCTTCACTGAAGCACGGTGTGCATTTTGCCAAATCTACCACATAGGTGTAAAGCAGGCCCTCTTTATCAGCCTGCTGTGCCTTATGTTTACACTTGTACTTACCATATCCTTTTTATTTTTATTGCAAGATAGCTGCTGTTCACTCTTTGGTAACCTTGATGTGCCATGTTACTGGACAGATGGCTAGAGAAGCACAAACTTTGCATGCCTTATTGATGTCAATTTTAAATGCACATAGCTTATGGCACAATAAACTAATTTATATTGGCTACTTGCTGAAATGTTGTGATGCAGTTGACCTCAAATGTATTCACATCTTGCTTATCTTATTAGTGTACACATCGTGTATATCCATGCCCCTTCAAATGCCATTCCAACACATGTTTAAACACTCTTCACTGGCTCCCGGTGAAAAAACGAACTCTTTTTAAAATACTATGTCTGACTCATAAGCATATGCATGGAACTGGTCCAAAATACTGGCTGACAAAGTTACATTGGTATCACCCGTCCAGGACGCTACGCTCCCGCGATGCGGCGATGCGGCATTGCTGACCCCATTTAGAATCAACACTGTCAGGCAAGGTGGCCGTTCGTTCTCCTTTTTGGCACCATCGTCCTAGAATAAAATGCCTTTCTACCTTCGTAGCATTCCAGAACACAGTAAATTCCATAAAGTTGAAGCCCTGGCTCTTTGGAAATTAGATCTGGTCCGTTTATCAGAGCAGTCTGCAAGCTCCATGAGACTCGTGTGAGTGATATGTGCGCGATACAAATGCTCCTGACTTGACTTGAAGCAAACGTCTCAGGATGAGATGATGCTCGCCATGCAGCGGTGCAAACCTTGCAACGGCGTTAACAAGCGCAGTCTGGATTTCTTCGACTGCCTTTAAGGAACAGTCTTCTCTAAAGCACAAAGCTTCAGAGTCCCACACTCCACCACTTGCATTCGCTCTTCGGATCTTAATTGTTAAATCACATGTGTTTGCATACATTTAGACGTTTCTCTGCTGATTTTAGTTTGAGTTAGAAGTTACACAAATGCAGCAAATCCGTTTTAAAGTGCCATAGTTAATAAAAATGTGTACTTCATATCATGAGACCAAATTTGGCTGAGAAACCGATTAGCTCTTTTTTTTTCCTTTTGCTGATTGTTCTTGCACTCTGTATGCTATTGCTTCAATTATGTTAGCCTATGCTATCAGCATTTTTGGTATACGCATGCCCTCACATGGGTCCCTTTTTTCCCCAGCTCTGGGCTTTTTTACTGACCAGAGTTAATGTAGTCCGGCGTTTTTATATCTCCTGTGGCTTTAATGAAGGACTTGTACTCATGTTCAGGGTCTTTTGCTTCCAATGTGAGGGACATAACAGCATGATGCTTCCCCAAACATAGCCTGTAGTGCATAGGTGATTTCTAAAATATATTCATTTGTCCGGTGTTTTTTTGTGCACACAAAG
This sequence comes from Triturus cristatus, assembly GCF_964204655.1. Lineage (NCBI taxonomy): Eukaryota > Metazoa > Chordata > Amphibia > Caudata > Salamandridae > Triturus > Triturus cristatus. Next base: position 334,594,362 of record NC_140582.1, read on the forward strand.
TGTTCCCGATTATGTCGACTGTGCTGATTTGTTTGTGGTGGTTTGCTTCCGCAAGGTTCATCAATGGTTTCTAAGGAGGTTGGAGTGATATGCAGGATATTTCATTGCCTGTCTACAGGTTCCTGGAGATGCTTGGGGGAGGACTGATGCCGGATTGTGGCTTAATACAAGACTCTTTCCTCGTGTGAAAAAGCATCTATGAAATCCATGGCATATGCCAATCACGGCAAAATAAATGGTGACACACAGGCACCTCCCAAGAAAATGGCCTCTCTTTTTCTTTCTTAATGCTGTTCACCCCCCCCCCCCCCCCCCCAACACCCAACCTGTGCTCACAGGGAAGGCTACAGAGTCCAAAAGTTCAGTGAGTTATTTATTAGCTATTTCTATGGCTGAAAACGTTCAGCTGACCCACTGTATCTCAACCTTTAGGCTGAGTTGGTGGTATTTTGTGTTTAACTCGTTACAAGTTGAATTAAGTCCAAGTAGGGTCTGTTCGGATGCAGCTGCCCTTCTTTGTCATTTTCGTACTTTAAGGCATTTCCTTTCAAATCCAAGTTTAAAACACGTTGAACCGAAAAAGGATAATGTTTACTGAAATTAAATGTTCCTTTTTATTGACCACTTAAACGTACTTGCATGGCATCTTGATTAGTTTTTACGTGAAATTTTGCATAGTTTCATGTAATAGATTTTTGGGGAAGAAATATCCAGTATACAGTTTCACCAGTTTAACTTCTGTCTCATTGTGTGATCAAAAAGTCAATTTCCACCGTCCTAAACTTGCCCTATTGAATGGTGTTTTGACAAAAAATAAATAAAGCCAAGTGTCTCAGCCCTGTGCTATTTAAATGACATCAGGGCATGATTGCAATCCACAGTTTGTGATAAAATGTTGCTATGTGTTTTGTATTTACTCCCCTTGTCCCGGACGAGGGAATTAAATGTATCTAACTTTCTTGCATTAACAAAAAGGTAGATAGCTGTGGGTAACAGTAGGCCGTACGCATGGCACCGCACGTGACTTCACTGTTTACAATCACAGACCCACAATTCCCAGAGGTGGTTGCACAACCTCTGGCGAGAAGGCATCATTTTCCGCAGTACCTGAACGGCAGTCTGTACTAGAAGCATGTGCTTCTAAAACTGGCTTCTCATATTTGCACTAGTGAAAACTACTGCAAATTATATGCGAATATTTTGCAAACATATTCGGCTGTCCATGACGCGCTGTTGAGCTACAACTTTATCCTGCATTTTGGAATACAGGAAAGCCATTTGTTTGGATCCAAAAATGTAATCTGTGGCTTGACCAAGAGCTGGAAGTTGCACAATACTCGGATGGAAAGGAAATCTTTTGGCCCTTCATACGTCTTGTGTATTGCATAGGTAGTTTTTCTTTTCCATGGCAATGATGCTCGGATCTGTATTACATCAGCATGAGAAGCGAAGCAGTTAAAGAAATCCTCCAGCATGTCCGCATTTGAGTCGGTGCCAAGACAACTGTGACGCTATCGCCCGCGTGCTTGCTGTGCACATGGCTACTTTGTTTACGAGCACGGCCCTATAACCTGATTGGCTGCTTACGAACACCGACTAGCGTTGCATCTCCATTGCTGTTTTTGAGACCATGGGAAAGGGCAAGGACAAGACGCTTGAGGTGGATCTTTGTGCTGCTAGCCTGATTACCACTCTCGCCTTCGGAGGAATCTAGGCATTTGTGTTCTACTGGACATTTTGTACGCATTTAATTTTTTCTGTGAAACGTATCCTCACGATAAAAATAACTAACCGGGTGTGCTTCGTCGCATGGAATAGTGTTTTTCTATTCCTATTGGGATACAGACATGGGTTTATAAGTTCCGCATTGGCAAAAATCAGGTGCAAGTCAGCAGCAAGGCTTCATGGAGTGTACACAGGTCTCTGTAGACAACATGAGCAAAGTATGTTGGGAGAATAAAGACCAATCATTTAAAGCAATAATTCCATGCTTTATCCCCCCCGTCTTTTGCCCTCATGGTAGAATCACCAACGCACATTGCTAGATGCATACCCCGTATGGTTTAAATTACTGTGGTTTCCCGCTTTCTGATGACGTTCTTATTTACATGAAATCCCAATGCTGCCTTTCCTGGTAGCCCTACAGCTAGTTGAAGTTGGAGATGTTATGGGGCTTAAAATCTAAGTGGGAAATTGTGGTCCTGTGGCCAGTGCTGAGCTGCCACTGTCAAAGCTGAGGAGACTGCCCATTTGGGAGTGGGGAGCTCCATGTCAATATTTGTGTGTCTGGGTTAGCTCGGATCTCCAAGACTCGTCTGATTAGAATGTTAATGAACTCGTAGAAAGGCCTTTTGGGGAAAGTTTCCATTGACCTTAATGAGCCAGAACTCCCAGTCAAAAATTAACCTGTTTGAGACATCTTTACATATACCCAGTCATGCCATGTAAAGCAAGGGCAGTTTTTTTTTTTCAGAGAGCTAACAAGGGCACTGCACACCTTGTATTGGAAGGAGGAGTCTGCCAAAATCTGTTAAAGTCCTACTCTTATGAACACACTAGTACCCCATAGACATTTTGATGCTAATTATGAGGCAGCTGTTTTACATGTTGACTGGTTTAGTTCGGAAACCTGAATATACTTGATGTCAACTAATGCCCACACCAGTGCCAGCCATCAGTGTATGTTCAACCCAGTGTGCACCTCTCGGATGATATCGAAGGCAAACTCTACTGCAGACGGTACCTAGCATCGAAGTATGGCCAAGAGTCATAACCCCTTGCTGAGATGCCACGCGAAACATGCGACTAAACTAAAGATTACTGGCCAATTTCAACGGATCAGTTTATCACTTTCAATAAATAAATAAACCCTAGTGTGGAGATCAGCATAGGAGCGTCCTGCTGTTTATCACACTTGCTGTTTGACAAATGAGAGAAAGTCCTACTCACAGATGGAGAAGGGGGGTAAAAATTGTGACACAACCTATATATTGCAACAATTGCTCCTTTTTCACCTTAGTATTTTGACATGGGGTGAAT